>NC_064630.1:600472722-601097722 GCF_023864275.1 Schistocerca cancellata
CTGCTCGACATGACCCCACATAAACAAATTTGAAGAGGCTGCATCATTTGAATGAGATGCCCGGGAAATAAAGTTATCTCCCCTATCTGTGGCGTTTCTGCCACGTTTTTCGCCCACATTACGCTTTCACTTCACTGCTAGTTGCTATCAGTTGGACAAAAACATTCAGTAGCTGTTATTGAGTTGTGCGGCAGATCGTATCAGAGCGTGGGAACGCGCCTACTAACAATGACTGTATCGTGCTGGAGTACCGCGTAACAGCCGGGATTCAAATACTGAGCGCAACGCGAAGCAATACAGTGTTGTTAGTTAAAATTTATCATTTGAACACACAACACACAAGAGATGAACACATCAACTGAAGCAAAACGAGGATAATGGAATGTAGTCGAATTAAGTCGGGTGATGCTGAGGGAATTAGATTAGAAAATGAGACACTTAAAGTAGAAAAGGAGTTTTGCTATTTGGGGAGCAAAATAACTAATGATGGTCGAAGTAGAGAGGATATCAAATGTAGACTGGCAATGGCAAGGAAAGCGTTTCTGAAGAAGAGAAATTTGTTAACATCGAATATAGATTTAAGTGTCAGGAAGCCATTTCTGAAAGTATTTGTATGGAGTGTTGCCATGTATGGAAGTGAAATATGGACGATAAACAGTTTGGACAAGAAGAGAATAGAAGCTTTCGAAATGTGGTGCTACAGAAGAATGCTGAAGATTAGATGGGTAGATCACATAACTAATGAGGAGTGTTGAATAGGATTGGGGAGAAGAGAAGTTTGTGGCACAGGTTGACTAGAAGAAGGGATCGGTTGGTAGGACATATTCTGAGGCATCAAGGGATCACCAATTTAGTATTGGAGGGCAGCGTGGAGGGTAAAAATTGTAGAGGGAGACCAAGAGATGAATACACTAAGCAGATTCAAAAGGATGTAGGTTGCAGTAGGTACTGGGAGATGAAGAAGCTTGCACAGGATAGAGTAGCATGGAGAGCTGCATCAAACCAGTCTCAGGACTGAAGACCACAACAACAACATGGTCCTCCAACCGTACCGTCATCGTTAGTTTCAGTGACAGAAGGTTGATAATAATGTCATGAAGTCGTTAACTAAAGTAAAAAAGGTAAGTGAGAGGAACATTTTCATTTAGTCTTTATTGGTGGAAGATGATGGGCCAATCAAAAGCGCGCATACGAGTATTCTGCCGAGTACGAGCGAAACAGCACGCGTCGGGACTGTCAGACGGAATACGATGTCAATAATTCGTGGCAGTCAACACACTTCGGAAACCGCTTGTGTGTAATAACTCACTGGAAGTTTCATATCAGTTGTGAACAAGTGCAACAGATGCTTTGGACGGTATATTGTAACGAGTTACCAAAAATCATTTGTCGTGTCGAACAGAACCTTGGTGATCAGTCGTATAAACATAATACTGTGAATCATTAGATTGTGTCTCGTTGGGGTGCTCTGGACACAGTTAGCTTACTTGGAATTTGATACAATAAATTAACATAATCAGGCCCTTACTTACGTTTCTTCATAATAGCTAAATGTTAATGAATAAAAATCAAGTGCCATCCTATGTTTTTATGACTTTAGTTGTAGCACTGGATTATCTCCCTCACTGCAACTTCAATTTAACACAGTTTATTGTTTGCACAACGAATCCTGCGCCTTGTGTATGGAGAAGAAGCCAGTCGGGACGAGATCTACGAGACATCTTAAGAAGACGTGAGGTAAGCAAAACAATAGGCAGTGACGCTGGGAAAGTGAAAAGAAATACCCTCATAAAATGTAGTACTGATGGAACCTGGCCGGCCGCTGTGGCCGAGCGGTTTTAGGCGCTTCAGTCTGGAACCGCGTGACCTTTACGGTCGCTGGTTCGTATCCTGCCTCGGGCATGGATGTGTGTGATGTCCTAAGGTTAGTTAGGTTTAAGTAGTTCTAGGGGACTGATGATCTCAGATCATAAATCCCATAGTGCTCAGAGCCCTTTGAACCATTTGGATAGAACCTGGCAAGGCGGGGAGGCCATTTTATGAAACCCTCTGTGTAACTAATATATAGGCGAACATTATACGGATAATAATCACCGTCGTCATTTTTTAAACGTTACACAATCAATTGATTCGCAAATGTTTCACCCAGAAAATTACAATCATGTGGACCTCGGTGTGTTTGCGAATCATAATGCTGGTAAGTGTCGGTTGGCTGAAGATTAACCAGTTATGGTGTCACATATTCTTTCAAAACTCAAGGAACACATGTCCAGTAACGTTTAGATCGATGAAGCAAAATAGACCAGTAATGCAGTTGTGCATTGCTTTTGGAAAATATCAGTGACGTTCCAGATTCGTACGTGGATCTTGGAGCCACAAATTATTCCGTTATCGATTAGCAGTTACCCTGACGCATGAGACGTAGCCGCATAACTATAATAAACACACTTGAAGACTGTTCTCTGTTGCTATGTACGATTTAGAATTTCCACTGCAAGAGATGTTCGTTTTGCTTTATCATCTTCGGGGTACCTACATAAAGAAATCCAGGCTCGTTATATCGGATGAGACAGGCGCTCAGGAAATAGCGTCATCTGTTTGGAAACGTTTCATTCATAATGTGAGAAACACGTGGATAGCCGTGTCATAGTGCATCATCATGCTGGCAAATAACACGTGGCTGAAGGTCAGTCAGCTGTGGTGTCACATGTTGTGGAGAAATCCAAAGGTTTTTAGTAATAACTTTTTTATCGAAGAAAAATTGCACCCATGATTCAATTTGTGACATCCGACACTACAAATTCACCTTTGTATTTTATCGAAGAAGTTCGAAATTCACATGGCGGTTCTAAGTACCCAAGATTCTTTCGTAATAGAGTTCTACTTTCTCTGAAGCATGGGACGATTTCCTGTTACCATAAGAGCCGCAGATGAAGAATGTTTCTTCTTCCGACATTCGATTGAATATATCCACTGTAAAATATTTTCATTAAGCTTGATAACGTGGCTGCAGTGTGAATCACAATTTCGATTTACGTGATGTTAATAACGGTATGGGAACAGTGCGAATGGGTTCTGTTGGGGAGAAACTAAAGGCTTATTTTGCGGTATCACGATTGTCCTCTGACTCCATTGTTACTCTACCGCACTTTTACCCACAACTGAATCGGCTTTATGTTTTTATTGTGCCATTCACGAATTGGTCGACGGTAGTTTTCTTGCGTAGTTACAACTGTCGTTTCGCCGACATAGTGTATCTGATGATGTTTCAATAAATCGCAGCACATGTTTTGCCTGATGTAGTAGAGTAAACAAGTTACCATTAGGTGCGTTTCAATCCATGAAATATTACCTAAAATATACAAGTGACACATTAATAGATACTTAAGTATTGATGACCTAGCAGATCGTATTAACAGACGGCCTATTTCGCTTTTTTTTCAGAAACTTTAAAGAGGTTTAGCAGACTCTCTATAAATCTTTCCCTTTGGGAGAAAACCATCTCGTTTCTTTCAACTCTGCTAGTTACTGTACTTGTTCATTTTTGTTACAATTTCTTACAGGCTACATTGGTCTGTTATGATTCTATATGTACCTACAAACACTGCAAGCCACCGCATAACGCACAGCGGAGAGTACCTTGCAGCACTAGTAGTCATTCCCTTTCCTGTTCCACACGGAAATAAAGTGAGGGAGAAACGACAGTCTATGTGTGTATGTACGAGCCCAAATTTCTATTATCTTCGTGGTTCTTAAGCGAAATGTACGTTGGTGGCAATAGAATCGTTTTGCAGTCAAGATCAAATGGCATTCTCTAAATTTTCTTAGCATCTTTTCACGAGAAAAACGTCGTCTTCACTCCAGGGATTCGCATTTGAGTTCAAGAAGCATCTCCCTAATACTCGCTTGTTGATCGAACCTACCGGTAAGAAATCTAGCAGCCCGCCTCTGAATTGCTTCGGTGTCTTCTTTTAATACCACCTGATATGGATCCCAAACACTCGCATAGCAAACAAGAATGGGACGTACTAGAGTCCTATATGTAGTCTCTTTTACAGATGGCCCACACTTTCCTAGAATTCTCCCAATAAATCGAAGCCGACCATTCTTCTTCCCGTGCCCTTACGTGCTCGTTCCATTTCATATCATTTTGCAACGTTACGCCTACATATTTAACAGACGTGACTGTGTGAAGCAGCACACTGCTAATGCTGTATTCCAACAGTACAGGACTGCTTTTACTACCCATTTGCATTAACCTACATTTCTTTACATTTAGAGCAAGCTGCTGTTCATCGCACCAACTGCAAATTTTGTCAAAATTATCTTCTATCCTCCTTCAGTCACTTAACGAGAACACCTTCCCGTGCAGCACAGCGTCACTGGCAAACAGCCGCAGATTCCTGCCCACCCTGTACGTCAGATCGTTTATGTACATGGAGAATTTCAGCGGTCCCACCAAACTCCCCTGGTGCACTCCGGCCGATCTCATGATCACTCGCTGTCGAAGTCAACGTACTGGGTTCTATTACTTACGAAGTCTCTTAGCCACTCATATATTTGGGAACCTATTCCGTATGCTCGGACCTTCGTTAGCAGTCTGCAGTGAGGCATCGTGCCACACGCTTTTCTGAATCTGCCTGTTTACCTAAATATTAGTCGCTTCTCTGTATTCCTTGCACATTTTCCTCGTGTTAGCTTTACGAGAAACGCAGACGCTGCACACGAGACTCCACTAAATTATGCACTTCCGTTAAAAGATGCACAACAGTTTCCAAGAAACCTGCTAACATATTAATTTCCCATCCGCCCAGCTTGGTACTGATTTCTGGTGTTCGTTCTATTTGACGTCGCTTCACATCGTTACCCGTAGATATTTAAACAACTTTAGAGCATCGAAAGTGTCACCAGTAATGACTGGAGACGATGTTTCTTCTTGTTTCTGGACACGTATATTTCAAAACGGCTAAACCACTTCATGGTTGACGATGCACAATACCGGTTGCAAGTTGCCTAGCTAACAGCTTGCGGGGGCAATACAAATTTTACTATCAACATTTCCTACGATCATTGTCCAAAGTAACAAATCTGAAGTGCTGACATAATCCGTTTTTTGATAGGTACAGCCTTATGTTAAATGTTTAACATAGTAAGGCAAGTCTTACAGTTAGAAACGGTTTATATATCTTGAGGCAATGTAACACTCGATGCCGAAATTACCCAGATTATACGAGGGCTATTCGGAAAATGAGGTCCGATCGGTAGCGAAATGGAAACCAGAGTGAAAATCAGAAATGTTTTATTACGACATTTGGCTACACCTTCCAGCTATCTCTCTTCATAGCTGCCACTTCGACTTAAACATCTGTCGTAGTATTGTACCAACTTTCCAATGTCTTCGTCGTAGAACGCGGCGGCCTGTTCTTTCAGCCACTTCTCTACGCTGGTTTTCAGTTCGTTGACTGTGCCAAATTGTTGTCTTCATAGGCAGCGGCTCATGTGAGCAGAGATAATCATCAGAGGGGGCCAGTTGCGCACTCTGTAGTGGGTGACCAAAAATTTCTGATAGAAAAACGCTGCAGGAGCATCCTCTCTGTCCCTGCAGTACATGGCCGAGAACTGACATGAAGAAGGAAATAAAAGTACCCTACGTGTGGTTGCATGACACCAAGTGCAACCTGGCAGCGGTCACCCTACACTATTGTTTTAGGCCTGTGATTCCCAACCTCTCTTAGACCATTACCCATGAGTGCAATTAGATATTAGCTAGTACTCGCGCCGTCTCCACACACCCCCCCCACCCCCACCCCCTTGCAGCCTATTGCCTCCACCACGTTATCACCAACTTTAGCACCTAACCAAACTATAGAATGACAGATGTTTCTTGAAACACTTTTATTTTTAAAATAATAAAAGACGTGAAAGACCAATTATATTTCGTGTGTGTGTTTTAGAATGAATGATGAAGAAATTTGTGATGCATCGCAAGTACTACTCACAATTCCTTCTCAGGTAAGAAAGCTAACAATCCACAGTGAAAGCAGATGGTAGCTACAAAACATTCTTTCCCTGCATGACTCCTCTGCATTGCGGCACTTATTTGACTGCAACCATATTTAAAATCAAGCAAGTTCATATGTGCACTATACTTACTGTTTGTGAATCACGTGGTTACTGTATCCCCTACTTCGGAACTGGCACAAATTGGGCGATTTCAGGCTGTTAATGCTCTGTGTCTAACCAGTCTAATAATAATAATAATGTGTACAGCCCTATGTAGTTACTGCTATACCGAGCTGTCAATTAATTCATTTATGTGTTTCGAAACGAGTAATGATGAAGCAAATTACGGGAGTCTGCAGATGTTTTTGCAACTAGGAGAAGACATTTTTTTAGAAATATTTTGCATTTTCCACGTATATGTCTCATTGTTAACAGCAACATTTACGGAACGAAGCACAACATGTGTGTGTAGTCGGTGGACCATGTGGGAAACATGTAACTTTCACTGGATTAAAGCTACTAATTGAGAAAAAGTAATTATTTATAACTTATGTAAACAATATTACAGTCTTACAAAATTCTGATAACAGTAATGATCTTTTGCAAATAATTTAGTTTCGTGACTGAAACAAAATCGAATCGTTTACCTTCTACGCCTCAGAAAATTTCATTTTGACCCTCAAGGGGTCCTTACGTCCAGGTTGGGGAACCACCGCTCTAGGCATTTTTACATGCGCACTGTGTGCTCAGAATCGAAAAGAACGACACGATGTTATCAACAGGCGTACTGAAGACACTGCCCAACACATTCGTGCAAAGCTTAATGGGATTTTTGGGATTTTCACTGTCGTTTTCACTAGGCGATCGGGCCTTACTTTCCGAATAGCCCTCGTGTTAACGCAGTATTTCAGAATGAAAGCACATACATACTTCGAACAAACACTAAGTAGCATTTCAAATCTTTGTGAAACTTTCTCTTCCTAATATTCCCCAAAAAATGATAAAAGGAAAAAGGTTTCTCGTCTACTACAGTTCACCGTGCATGCAAGAAAACTTTATCAACCCGCATGAAATTTTAACTTATTACTTCTGTACTACTGATTCTATTAGCAACCCGTTGTACAGACGAAATTATGTCACTGTACGACACATACTTCAGGAGATATGACATCAAAAACATTGAGATGCGTGAAAAACTAGCGTTTGCTTAAAACAGAGAGCAAATAATCCCGTCTAACAATCTGAGCACTTGGCAACTTGTAAGAAATTTTTGACATAATTATTGCGAATCTTTTTTACACATTTTCTCGATAACATGATTAACGTCAAATAATGAACACATGAACTCACTATTAAAGTAATCTGTCGTTTGAAGCTGTTTCAGTCAGCAGAGTTCGATTCTATAAAGAACCAAGGGTTTACTGTTCATCTTCTGTTCGAACATATTTATCGAAGGCACACCAAGTTGGAAAAGCTAAATAGTTTCTTCATTTCTTACTGTCCTCAAACGGTGATACTTTTTTCTAAAGGGCAGCACCGCAGCGAATAATATTACTTCCTTTTGGGCACGTAGCAAAGCGTTATTTTCCTTCTGTCTTTTGATATGATGCGGCGCACTATTTCTCCTCCTCGCTATCCTTTTCATCTCAAACGAGCACTTCATGCTATGTCCTCAATCATTCGTTGAAGGTATTCCGGGTCTCTATCCTCTCCTATGGTTGTTATGATTTATAGATGCCTCTGATACCATGGAAGCTACTCCCTGATGTCTTAAAGCATGTCTTATTATCCTCGTCCTCCTCACTGTAAGTCCTTAACTTATCAGCTTACCTAATTTTCAACAGCCTTCTATAGCACTACATCTCAAACACTTTGATTCACTCCGACTCTGGTTTTGGCACAGTACGTGATCCACTTTCATAGAATGATTCGGCATTCATAAAAATTTCCTCCCCAAATTAAGACCTATGTTTGATATCAGAGGTGCTCGAGCGGTTCTAGACGCTACAGTCCAGAACCACGTGACCGCTACGGTCGCAGGTTCGAATCCTGCCTCGGGCATGGATGTGTGTGTTGTCCTTAGGTTAGTTAAGTTTAAGTAGTTCTAAGTTCTAGGGGACTCATGACCTCAGAAGTTAAGTCCCATACTGCTCAGAGCCATTTTTTGATATCAGAGGACTTTCAGTATTACGTTTATCGTTAATCTCACATCTGCTACTCCTTACTACTTTCACCTTTCTTTGATTTAATCTCTATATCCTGTGCTCATGAGACCGTAATTCCAGTCATTACCTTCTATAATTCTTCTTTTCACTGAAGATAAAACGTTCTCAGCGAATCTTATCACTTCTTATCACTTATGGGGATTTTTTTTATAAACATGGTCTATATTAGAAGATACTTTGTATGATACTTTCTCGGATATCAGTCAATAATATGCTTGATTGTTGAACGCCTGCATAAAAACCAAGAAATTTGAAACTACCTATTTGTCTGCGTTTACTGTTTACGAGATATAATATGTCATAAAAGCGAGCTATGTTTCACAAGTGTGCTAATTTTGAAGCCATGCTGATTCTTTGACAAATCATCATTTTTATCTAGGAATTTCTTTCGATCTTTGAACATTCTCTGCGATTTTGTGATGAAAAGATACCAAGACGTTTGACCATACAACAATCTTTGTGTTTACCCCGAAAGACTACTGAGTTGGCAGGTGTAATTGTAGGTTTGTACAACCGATCGCTTTTCCAATTACCTTAATTAATTTTTTCGTGTTTTTCGTGAACTGAAATGATAAACATGAATAACGTAATCTACATAGTACTCCTTTAAGATGCAATACCTCAAACAAAAGAATTGTGTGTTTTAGTAAACTTTCATCTTGCTCTGTAACTTTACAGACAGTAACCATGACACTACTTAAAACGAAGGACACTAAACATATTTTGTTGTTTCAGCTACCAATTCGCAAAAAGGCACACCTACAGTTTGTCCCGGTGTGCCAAAGCGTAAACCGAAATCGAAGATTATTTGGCGTTCTACAGCATTCCATTTGCAGCTGCCAGTCGCAAAGTCCGCAGTTCACGCCCGAGGCAGCTGTTGGCGGCGTCTCGAGAAAGGGCATTCTTAAAGTGGCCGTGAGAAGTGGCTGACGCCTGCGAGTTGCGGGCAGCGTATGGGAACGTGCGAGCGAGAAAAACGCCACTGGTCACTGACAGCCGCAGTTGTGGAACGAATTACAAGCCTGCGGGCTAATTGTGCCGCCGCGAATGGGCGGCAGCGGTGAGCGGTCTCCAATTAAGGCGATGTCCATTACGTTACTGGGGCACAAATGTGGAGTATCAAGGGAATGAGAGGGAAGACTGGAAGAAACAGACAGAGAGAGAAGGACGCTCAAGTGGTACACGTGGAGGGGCAGTTTGCCCCGAAGCGTCTCTTCAGTGTTCTATGGCCTTTATACGTTCAAATGAGAAAATCTTAGATCTATATAAGACGTTTTAAACACTATAAAGTAAACAACAGGCAAAATGCAAATATTTCTTGTCTGTATGACCTTGCCAATTAGATGTCCCATAGATCATTTGAAAGATTTTTTTGTAATAGAAATAATGCGGAACCTTCCTCTTACAGGATACATATACATGACCAGCTTTTAACCTTAATGAACAAAATATATTTGGTCCTGCTCAAGCAATACTTAAAAACAGTTTGCTCATTTCCTCTATAGCTCTATGATTAAAGATTCGTCCATTGAACAGGAGTTACCCAGAATAAACAATTTTAGATTAGATTTAAAACTTGATTGGCTGCAATCAAAAACTTTTTGTTGATGTGTATTGAACTCTTTTTCTGAGCCAGTGACAGCTTTCGTAGTGGATAATAAAACAAATTTTTTCTTCCAGCGTGTTGTAGGTATGGACGTTAATCAACTTCCTGGCAGATTGAAACAGGCAGAATTAAAGCTGTGAGGACGGGTCGTGAGTTGTACTTGGGTAGCTCAGTTGGTAGAGCACTTGCCCGCGAAAAGCAAAGGACCTGAGTTCGGGTCTCGGTCTTACACACAGTTTTAATCTGACTGGAAGTTTCATATCAGCGCACACTTCGCTGCAGAGGGAAAATTTCATTACGGAAGTTGTTATTATCATGAAACTGTGGTGGATTACTCATGTCAAATTTCATTTACGAATACTTATATATTGTGACTCATTTAAAATGCTTAACTCCTCTGAAGAGGTGCCTGCAAGATGACTGTGAGTGACTACCACTTACTATACTTGCGGATCGCCTCGATGCAATCAATACTCTCAAAATAACGAATTATTCCACAGCTTATTGCCCAAGACATTATTGAACTGAAAAATACAAAATACGCCAGGACACTGACTCCTTTGCTTAGAAGTTTAGCATCTATAAGAAGAGCAACTGAAATTAACTGTTTGAGCAGCTCATAATCGGCTTCTTCAAGTTTCCATCAGTATGTAAACTAATAAATTTGAAGCATTCTACCCTGATTGACTCGTATTCATGTTCTACATCAATTGTTGGTGTGACTATTTGTTGTACAGAACCGACTCTTGGTTGTTTCTTAAAATTTTGTCATAGTTTTCGAGAACTTTGTGAGTTCTTGAAATCCTCATTAATCATTACTTCTCCTGCTTTCTTAATATTGCGCCGCTATCGTCGGGAAAATATACCAATTCTGTTTGATTTATGTTAAGTCGACGGTCATTTACATACGTATGTAATAGGAGTGGACCTAAAATTGAACCCTGTGAGACTCTCTTCGTCATTTCTCCCTGAACACTAAAATTTTCTTTCTTCCCTGGACATTTTGAATAGTTCATCACAACTTTTTAGATCCTATTTGGTAAATGTGATTCAAACTAGTTGTCTATAAGGCCACCAGTTCCACACAACTTAAGTTGCCAAGAGAGTAACATGATCTACGCAATCAAACGCATTCGAAAAATCACACAAAATACCAACGCAAGGTATTTCATTATTGGAGGTTTGTTACATCTGGTGTCAGAAATAACAAACAGAATTATTGGGGGAGCAACCTTTCTATTTTTTGAACATCAAGATTTCGAAATAACCTGTACGTTTGTGGGAAGTAAAACAAATAATTTCGATTGACTTACTACTAATGCTAGAGACACTACACCTCGATTTTCAAATCATAACATTTATTTGAATCGCAGATTTCAGGACTGTGTACACGCAGGCTACTCGGCCACTTAGTTAAAAGAGAATGTAAGTTATTAAGATTCGAGTCAACAGCTAGGTTTATGCCCAGATAATATTACAAACTGTTGAGGAACTGTACAGAAAACCATAGGAAATAAACACTTGCATTAGACTGAGCAGGTTATACGTGCCACATTCACTATGATGTCATGGAACTTCATGAACTCAAAGAGAGAGAGAGAGACTAAAAAATCGAGGTCATTCCAAGAAAGTGAGAAAAATCTCAAGTGATCTAGTACTGTGGTCACACAACCATTGATACACTGGGCTGATGTAGTTTTAAAAGACATTCGAAAAAGTTAGTGTTTAAATCATGTTGATGATGAAGTCTTTAAAGTTAGAGTCCTAACTCAGGCTGGACTAGAATGGGTCAGCAAATCGTCTACTTTCATTCCAGAACAATCATTCACTTGGTTGTCTGGGAATATTTATGCCGTGGCATTCCATAGGTTTTATTTATACAAGACATGCTAATTTTCTGGGTTTTTTTTTGCTATAAGTCACAAGGGCACGTACTGAAACATTATACATGAATAAAATACTGAAAAGAGGTGAATAATTTAGTGAAAACAGATTTTTGGTTTCTATGTATTACAATACATGACAGACAGCCACCGAAACCACTACCAGTCGGCAAAAGGGGTGTCTGTTAAAGTGTAAAGTAACCAGCGAAACTAATGCATTATTTTATTTCTTTATTTATTTGGCCTTCGATCATTTAGCAAACCAAAACGCCGATAACTGACAAATAGTAAAAACATATATTGGTGACATAATAGTGATATAAGTATAACTGAGGGCTTTAAAAACTTGCTGTTGACTGACATTCCTGTAAAACAATTTACAACAGGTTTTCGTAACAAGAAAAAGACGTAATTAGAGGATAGCACCAATAGCGATTAACAATGGCGTATAGGCACAAATATAAATAAATATACAGGTATACGTAAAAAACAGTGCTGGACATACTGTGTAAAATTTTTACTTGGTAGTTTAACAGGGTTAATTGTTCTGGCACCATAAGTTAAAATATACAACGAAAAGAATAGGAGCACTAGGGATACAATTGCTCGGAGTCTAAATTGAAGTAAGTATACATATAAAATATCTATTAACATGTAACCACGGTTAACTTAGTTTCCAATGCTGTATTATTACTATAAACATATCTTAGTGGCTTGTAAGAATTTAAGAACTCCTCAGTACACGCGGTATTACTCTAAGTAAGTGGAATGGTGGCACTCGTAGGAAACTCTACTTTGTAGACTACGTAATTGTTGCAAAAAGACTGTACATGTCACTTTCATTTTGAATATGCAAAGCAGATGTGAATGGTTTCACCTTCCGTAGTATTAGAGCAGGGAAAAGATTCAGTCTGGGCTGAGTTATTGGTGCGAAAAGTTGTCCCAAAACAAAATTCAAATCAGTGTCAAATGCAGTGCAGAGTATGTATTGTTTATTTATAAAATTCAGTTCGCGAATTATTTGTTTAATCAGTTTGCAAGAGACAGGAAACCTCACCCCCCCCCCCCCTACCCCATTTGTAAATTGGCGGAAAGAAGGCTCGAGAGGAAGGAGCTGTCTTTATTTTTGCGGGAAATGTGTTCAATTGACGCGATATCAATGACCCCATGCTAAATGAAGCTGAGGTGCACGCATTGGTGTGAGGGCAACTGTCGCCGGCCAGGAGAGATTTGTGGGAACCGTTCTACAACTGCTCGTGGAATATTTTCTTTAGTTTGGTGGGGAAACCGAACTGAGAATTTCTCTATAGCCTTGTCGTTGTAAATTCGAATAAACACAACTACTTCAAATATGCGGGGCGATAGAAAAACACTATCCCGGAAAAACAATGATCTATACACAGAAAAATGTTAAAAAACCGAGAACTGAAACTAAAAACCATAATCTCGCCCACACAAAGTGAAACGCTTTCTAATGTACTGCATATCGTGGAAAACTTAGAACACAAAAAAAAAAAAACATCCGAAGAATATGAAATCAGCTGTTACACGATGCATGCTACAGATATAATATCTTCATCTATACAGGTATAAAAACACAAAAATCGGAAAACAACGATGAAATGGTCACATAGCAAAACAGGATATCACAAGAAAAAACATCGATGAAAATGGTCCTAATTACACATTGCTAAACAACGACATTGAAACAAAACCATAAACTGCTCTAACCATACAAACCAGCATGTTGTGAAAAAAATTAAGCCTCTGACGACTCTTAAACTGTCGTATCACGAAAAAACAGCGGTTAAATAACATTGGTAGGCTCCCTCTAATGCAATGCATGCAACACATGCATTCGCTTCTGTCACGGCTCAACCAGCATAATCCTTCGTGCCTTATCTTTCCAGTCTCCCATCACATCCAAAAGTCTCACCGTCCATCCACAAAGGAGCATTCCCTTCGTAACTCAGTACCACCCAGGACTGGAGCAACTTAATTCTTTGCAGGGGTTTCGGCTAACTCTCGTCTTACCCTGAAACGACAAATGTCCTGCCCACTATCCTTCCCACCTCTCCCACAGTGGTACTCCACCAACCACTGAACCCACACAACATACTCGTCCATCCCTATACAAACCTTGACCCATATATCCTCCCACTACCATATACTTCAGGCCGGTGACAAACATCACCTTTCCCACCGAAGGCAGGGCTACCTGTGAAACCAATCCTGTGATCTACAAGCTCAGCTGCAACCACTGTCCTGAATTCTATGTTGGCATGACCACCACCCTGTTGCTGAGCACGCTGCCTAACATGATATCATTCATTTCAGTGACTGCTTCACAACCCGTGTCATATGGATCCTTCCCACCAAACCAGCTTTTTTGAATTGCGCAGGTGGGAACTTTCCCTACAATATATCCTACATTCCCATAACCCTGGTGGCCTCATCCTTCGTTAGTCATTGTCATCGCCCATCCATCCCCTTCCCTATTCCCATTCCAGCAATACACAACCTTCATTCCATTATCACACCCAGTCTTTTTACTTCCCTCCTTTTCCTCTCCCCCCCCCCTGCCCTCTAACTTCCTGACTGAACGTAGCTGCCCTACCCTCCCTCCACCATGTCCCAGTGAGCTCCTATCCCCAACCACTAGCCATTCCCATCATGTACTGCTGCTGCTGCTGCTGCTGCTGCTCGCAGTGTGGCTTCAGTTGCCAGAAACTGCAGTCACAGGTGTGTGAGTTGCGTTTGGTGACTGAGTGTGTGTTTGTGTGTTTTAGCGCGTGTGTTTTTGCGCGCGCGCGTTTGCGTGCGTGTGTGTGTGTGTGTGTGTGTGTGTGGTGTGATTTATTTCTGACAAGACCATACTGCCAGAAAGCGTATTTATGACAGTCTTTATGCTGCCCCTAACTGTGACTCAGCATCTTCGCTATATGGTGAGTAGCAACTCTCCTTTTCATAATACATATATTTTAATAGTGGAAGGAGGGTGCATTATAGAGACAAACCCGTCATATCCTCCCATGCATAAGCAATACTACCTAACGTCAGACCAAGAGTCCTTTCATACCAAGAGCTCCAGCATAAGCAGTTATGCATTGTAAGCCGTAGGAATGAATACACCATGAAAGATTTCACATGTTGAACAAATGATGACTGTGTCCAAAGATTTTGGGGTTAGGACACTCAATGAGACTAGCATTTCCAGTCGTCCTGAGAGACATTTAAATGTCATGTCCTTCTGAGATAGCCAATGAAGTCGCCACTGCAGGTATGCAAGCACAAGAACGTTTGGGAAAGGTCTGACTTTCTAGTAAACACACATCTTTAAGATCACACACACACATACAAAACATTTCAGTGTTCGTGCAATGTCACACACACATTAGTAATGGAAGGGTGTTTTAGTAATATACAGAAATTAAGAACCATAGTGCAATGGCATTGGCTAAAGCTTCACGAGATCGACGTAATAAGGCATTTTTTTGATATGACAAGTCGTACAGAGCAGTGGTCTGGAACTTGGGTAATTGGGTAAAATGCATTTAAAATGGGGAAAACATGGAAAAATTTCAAAAACAATGTAAAATTCGTGAAACTGAGGAAAACATGACAAATATTAGGTTACTTACGTGACAGTATGAAAATCATTCCAGTCCTCCATCAATGTGATTAACAACTGATGACCCTTACTAACCATGCTCTAAGGGCTTAAGTCCTGCAGAATACAAACTGTTCCACATGCAGTTATGCATTGTAAACGATAAAAATGAAAGACACAGTGTTCAAGGATTTGGAGCTCAGGGTGACCAACACCTGGGACACTGAAACAGTGGCCATTTACCTGGGTGCAATGTGAGGCATCAATGCTCTTGGTCTCCTCGAAAACAGAACACTGAGACATCTGCGACCCTGTCACCCCAGAACATGAGATTAAATGTGGAGATCATCACTTTTGGATGAATGTTTGGAAATACTTCACAATTCTGCAAACTCTTCCAGTTTCCATGTGTTGCAATGTCTTCCACCTTTTCGTCATCAAGAAACAACACCTCTGTGTTTTATTTCCACCACCTTCTGTAGTTCTAGTAACAGCACAGCCTACACAATGTGATGTCCAGCTTTCTGTGGAAACCAATGGATCAAAACATATTAATGTCGGCTTAGCCTGTCACATAGAAAATGTATGGCAGTGTAAAAAGCCGTAGCCTTAGAACTGTAATCAGATATGAACAGGGGGCGCTATACTTCTCTGTAAAGCTGAACAATGCATGTATCACAAGAAATCTATGTTCTTTTTTTCATTTTTGATTTAGCGGACAGTAGTTTTCGTATCTTCAACTTTCTCAACATAGTGAGTGGGACACAAATCTTGCAGGATAAATGAATGTTTGGTGTTGGAAATACAGGGTTTATCAAATAGAATCTTCCAATTTGGTACATCTGTATTTCTGAAACTAATAAATCTATACAATGAATTTTGTTTTTTCATGAATGAGAAACTCAAAAAATCTTTTCATACCTTTCCATAGGCATTCAATAAGCCCCCATTGAGATGCACTACATATGTCAATGAGGTATTCAAATGTTCCCACACTGCAGCGAGCATATGTTGAAGTACAGCTTCCACGGCTGCTGTTATGCGATGTCTCAGTTCATTCACTGTTGTTGGTAATGGAGGCGCCACCACAAGTTATAATCACTTACAGTTAGGTCTGGTGACCTTGGAGACCAGTAACGTAAGGCTGAATCATTTGGTCAAGTGCGACCAATCCATCATTCAGTAATTCTTTGCTTTAGAAATTCCCGCACTTCCAGGTGCTAGTGTGGTGGTGCCTCATCCTGCTGGTAAATGAAGTTGTTCGAATCAGTCTCCAACTGTGGAAAAAGAATATTCTCAATAGAACAGAGTGTCTTCCACACACATAACAAATGTGAAGCAAATGTGTACAGAAGGTTTGGAGTACCTCACATAGCCCAGTCACTGACTTAGAATTACTGCAGATATTAAACTAAGAATTGATTTATGGACACAGAACTTTGTAAAGCGATGCACTTGGTAGCTGTCCAGATTGAATGTCAGACACCACAGGGTTTGCCGAAACACATTTGTAAGTCATCAGGACCTTTGCACTCCGGCTGACCCTCTCTGGGAGGTTCTGCAGGGGTATGTGCTTCCTGTAACAGTGTTCTTGGTAAAGAAAAATGGACCATACAGATTTTCCCATGAAACTAAGCAAAACACATTAAATTTTGGAGAGTCCCTGTCATGTTGTACAACTTCATGTGGTTGTTCTGTACCCCATATTCTCACATTATGATGGTTCACCATTCCATTTAAATGGGCTGTTGCATTGTCACTCAACACTTAATGTAGTGTCATCGTCCATCTTGCCAAGAAGGAAATTACATAACTCCACATGTTGTTGTTTATCACCTGCTGAATTTTATATGGTTTTATGTTTAAATGTCGACACAACACCTGCCAGATGGACATTGGGGGCATATTGAGCTGTTGAGCTGCATGGCGAACGGATTTCTGTGGACTCCATGTGAAACTATGGCGGATGCATTTGACATATATGTCAGACGCTCGGGGACTTGTGTTTACGCACACAAACCTGTTTCTCGGAATTGTTCATGCCATTGTCTAATGCTCTGTGCTGTAGGAGGGTCCACACCATACCTTGTACGGAAGTCACACTGAACAGCTATTACTGACCTGCACTGCACGTAAAACACAAAACGCTTTCTGTTATCCCGACACCATTTTTAATAGAACTGAACAGGGTACACAGTGCTGCAACATAGCAGGAATTGTGGAATTCGAGTGTTTGCTCTTTCCAACAGTATGCTCTAAAGTAATCACAATAGTTATGGTTTTTTTAAAATCGGATGATTCCTTTTGATACACCCCATATATTTCCTATATTGGAGTGCTAACAACATTGCATTCCACATTACTAATGTATTGGGAAACCACAGAGCTTTAACACTATAGCATGTTTAAGTGCAGAACATTTTAGCCTTAGGACTATGTATTTATGTTCTGTGATTATTTCTTTCTTTCCAAACTATTCTTAGTATTGACTGAAAACACTAAAACAATATTCCAGAATTAATAGCATAAGTGATTTTCGTAAAATGTTTCAAAACTCCTTCCATTCATATCTCCTTCATGCATAAACGAAACGTTTCTTCTTCTTCCTAACTGTTACATCACCACAACACACTCGAATGTTACAGGCTCATATTACAACACAGAGATACGAGTAAGGAGTGCTAACCACCTCAGCATGCACTCATCTAGAGAGATAGTGTATACTTGAATGGGTGGTGTGAGTATGACTGGTACAGAACAGTCTTTGCAGAACAGCACTTGGACTACTGGATTGAGAATACCAGTCCATATCACTAGCGCTGGTCCGTTTTACAAGTTTGGAACACGTATATAATGCTCTTTCCAAAAGGAAAATATCGAAGTGCATTGATTATGTTGAACTCATCTCACTCTGTTCCTTTATGAGGCGTCGAATGTGTAGTATAGTAGCCTCTTACTTTTGGTCAGTTTCAAATTAAATTGGAGATCATATTCGTGAGGGAGGTGAGGTGTTGGAAGATGACAAAGAAACAGTTAAAAGATGCATAGAGAGAGAAGAGACCGTGCAGTGAGCTGATAATGCAGTTCATAGTTTTACTCCATTGGCTATTACGCAATAATGGGGACAGAAACAGATGTGCATTATAGCTTGCTGCCGTACGTAAAAATGATTATGCTTTTGTTCTGACATTCATGAAAGGCATTGTCCTGTAGTAATACTTCATGAATTTGAGGTATGTGTAATACCCACATGCATGACAATTTATTTCCTAGATTTCCACAGACAATAATTTTGAACATGTGGAACGCTCTCAAACTATACCAATCATTTTATTAAACTCAAATAAACCAGTTGTATCTGTTCTCGTGGAGCCATGACGGCTTTATTGTCATAATGATTGTGTTTTTTAATAGCGTTCCCTTATAAGAGATAGGTTAATGTTAGATACGACTATTCCACTGAAAGTTTCCATAACCTAACAGCCTATAAAAATAGATGTTCCTCAGCTTAAAGTC
Organism: Schistocerca cancellata; assembly: GCF_023864275.1. Classification (NCBI taxonomy): domain Eukaryota; kingdom Metazoa; phylum Arthropoda; class Insecta; order Orthoptera; family Acrididae; genus Schistocerca; species Schistocerca cancellata. Next base: position 600,491,566 of record NC_064630.1, read on the forward strand.
TGACCTAAGGTAGTTCCACATTCCTCAGATTGGTGTTCTTAAATATCAAGGACATTATGTAGCTTTCATGTCAAAATGGTGGAAGTTTTCAATACGTTATCGATTTTACACACAGTAGACATGCACAAGAGATGTGTGATAGGGTAACACATGTATAGCGAGGCGACGCTGGCGGGGACGCCTGAAAGCAATGATGTATGGAGACAGCTGTAGGATAATACCTTCGAAAGTAGTTTGTTTGTCGAGTGTTATTGTGGTGTATGGCATACAGCTGCGCTGGGATCCCAGTTGTATTACAAGGAGTCTATGTTTCCCTTGTTGTACATGGTAGTTGTTTCATCATGTTAAAGTTTGTCACCATAGTGTGCTGGAGTGAAACTTGTAGGGTGAATGTATGTCAGATGCTGGAGGAGGGCTGCTGTAGCAAAATACCCTCAAAAATAAATAAAGACACCTCCTCATCTACCCACAGACTTGTACAAGTGGATGAGGTCAGAATGCTGTTTCTCGCCCATTTCGAACCCCCTCTGCGAAATAGCTCAGTTGAGCCCCGTATAGAAACACGAGCTGTCTGGGGCAAGCAGTGGAATGACCAGCAGCGGCAGCTGTTGTGTGAATCTCCCATAGATCGTTATGATCAATAACAAGTCAGCAGCAAACCACTCACATTCTGAGACTATCCTGTAAGCACATACCTGTCCGAGAACGGCCACAGCTGCAGTCTTGGACATCAGAAAAAATGTAGGACAGATTCCCGCCAATTTCTGCTGGTATTGTAGACTAGGGCACACTGAAAGGTGAACACATACCCACACATACGTAATCGGGAAAGTGGGGTGGGGGTGGCGCAAAATAAGTGCGGGAGGGGTGGCGGAGTGGGGAGGCAGCTCCAGGGCAAGCCAGGAAGATAACACCGTCAACAATAAATAAATAGCTTTTGTCCATCCTATTCACAAGCTCAGCAGAGACAGTCTTCTCTCTGTCAATTCACAACAGGGAAAGGGGATAGGAAGTTGGGAATGGGAGCGGATAACACCTTGGCCTACAGATTAGGGGCGCAGGTATTACAACAGGAAGTAGCAGCTTGATAGAGAGAAGAAGTGATTGCACGGGTACCGAATATCAAAGGAAGCCGACGTCTGGTCCGCGGCTGTTGCAGGAAAAATTCTGGACAGCGGCACTCGCAACGGCTTATAGGTTGTTGAACAGCAACTTAACCAATATGCTGTATGAGCAGACTCAGAAGTGGACCAATGTGCTGCCTGTACTGCACTAGGGGAATTTTTCTTTTTTTTTTTATGCGTCATCAATATTCTGACTGGACTAACGTAGCTCGCCATCAATTACTCTCCTCAAATCAACACTTGCAACCTACATCCACAATTATTTGCTGGATATACTCAAATATCTGTCATCCTCTACAGTTCCCTCCCCTCCCCCCTACAGCTCCCTCTAGCACCATAGAAGCTATTCCCTGATGACTTAATAGATGTTCTACTATCCTGTCCCTTCTTCTTGTCACTGTTTTCCATGTATCACTTTCCTTTCCGATTCTCTGGAGAACCTCCTAGTCTTTACCTTATCAGTCTACCTAATTTTCAACATTGTTCTGTAGCAACATTTCAGATCTTCGATTCTCTTCTATTCCTGTTTTCCTACAGTCCATGTTTCACTACCATACAATGCTGTGCTCCAAACATATATTCTCAGAAAGTTTTTCCTCACACTAAGTTCTATGTTGGACACTATTAGACTTCTCTTAGTGAGGAACGCCCTTTTTGCCAATTCTAGTCTGCTATTTATGTCCTCCTTGCTCCGCCCATCATGGGTTATTTTGCTGCCTAGGCAGCAGAATTTCTTAAGCTGATCTGCTTTGTGACCATCAATCCTGATGTTAAGTATCTGACCATTATCATTTCTGTTACTTCTAATTACTTTCGTCTTTCTTCGATTTATTCTCACTCTTTATTCTGTACTCATTAATCATCCCATTTAGCAGATCCTGTAATTCTTCTTCACTTCCATTGAGCATAGCAATATCATTAGCGAATCTTTTCATTGATGTCCTCTCACCTTGAGTTTTAATTCCACTCTGCATCCATTCTTTTATTTTCATCATTGCTTCTTTGATGTAAAGATTGAAAATTAGTGGTTAAAGTCTACATCCTTGGCTTACACCCTTTTCAATACGTTGTCCACTCTTATTATTCCCTCTTGCTGTCGTATATATTGTATATGACCCGTCTCTCCCTATAGCTTATTCATATTTTTCTCAGGATTTCCAACATCTTGCACCATTTTACATTGTCGGACGCTTTTTCCTGGTCGACAGATCCTATGAACGTGTCTTCATATTTCTTTAGTCTTGTTTCCATTATCTGCCACAGCATCAGAACTGCCTCTCTAGTACCTTTATTTTTCCTAAAGACAAACTAATCACCATCTAACGTACCTTCAGTTTTCTTTTCCATTCTTCCCAGAAACTTCGATGCATGGACTGTTTTTTTTCGGTAATTCTCGCACCTCTCAGCTCTTGAAGTCTTCGTAATTATGTAGATGACATTTTTTGGAAGTTCAGATGGTACATCGCCAAACTCATACTTTCTACACACCAACGTGAATAGTCGTTTTGTTGCCACTTCCACCAATGATTTTAGGATTTCTGATGGAACGTTATCTATTCATTCTGCCTCGCTCGATCTAAAGTTTTCCAAAGCTCTTTTAGATTCGGATTCCAATTCACGATCATCTACCTTTTCCATATCAACTCGTGTTTCTTTTTCCATCAGCCTAGACAAATCTTTCCGTTCATAGAGATCTCCAATGTACTCTGGGCAACTATCAGTTCTCTCCACTGCTTTTAACAGTGGAATTCCCATTGCAGTCGTAAAATTAACACCTTTTATTTTAATTTCATATGATGAGTCAATCCTTCTGACAATCATTTCTCTTTCGATTTCTTCACGTTTTTCATGCAGTCACTACGCTTTAGCTTACCCACACTGTTTACTTCATTCCTAAGAAGTTGTATTACTGTATTGCTTAACTTTCCTGAACATTTTTCTGTTTGCTTTTTTCATCTATCAACTGAAGTATTTCTTATGTTACTCACTGTTTCTTCGCAGTTACCTTCTTTGTGCCTATGTTTTCCTCTCCAGCTTCTGTGATTGCTCTTTGTGGAGTTGTCCATTCCTCTTTGACAGAACTGCCTACTGAGCTATTCGTTATCGCAGTATCTATAGCCTTAGAGAACTTCCAATGTATCTCGTCACTCCTCAGTACTTCCATATTTTACTTCTTTGAATGCTAATTCGTCCTGACTAGTCTCTTAAACTTCAATCTGCTCTTACTCACTACTAAATTCTGATATTATTCTATATCTGCTACTGTATATCTCTTACAGAGCAGAATCTGATTCTCTGACCATGATGTAATCCAACTTAAATTTTCCCGTATCTTCCAGCTGATTTTCTGACCATGATGTACTCTGACTAAAATTTTCCCATGTCTTCCAGCTTTTTTCAAGTATACCGCCTCCTCTTGTGAGTCCTGAACGAAGTATTCGCTGTTATTATCTGAAATTTATCGCAGATCACAATCAGTCTTTCTCCTCCCTCATTCCTAGAACCAAGCCCATATTTGCCCATAACCGTTTCTTCTACTCTTCCCCGACAACCGCATTCCCATCCTCCATGGCTCAGATTTTCATCTTCCTTTTCTTACTGAACTACTTGTTCAGTATCTTCATATACTTTCCCTATCTCTTCATCTTCACCCTGTGACTTTATCATGTGTACCTGAACTATGATTGTCGGTGTTGGTTTGCTTTCGATTCTGATGAGAGGAAAGGTATCACTGAACTGCTCACAGAAGCACGCTCTCTGCCCTAATAGGAATTCATAACGAAGCCTACTCCCATTACAAAACATTCTGCTGTTGTTGATATTGCCCTACACTCATCTGACCAGAAATCCTTGTCTTCTTTCCACTTCACAAATACAACTAGATGTAGACTTAGCCTCAAGATTTCGTTTTTCAGATTTTCTATCTTCTCTACCACGTTCTTGCTTCTGACACTTTATGCCCACACTCGTAGAACATTATCTTTTCATTGGATATTGAACCTTTTTCTCATGGTCACCTCCCTCTTGGCGATCCTCCCCTAGAGGTCCGGATGGTGGCTATTCCGTAATCTTTTGCCAATGGAGAGATCATCGCGACACTTTTTTTTCAATTATAGGCCACATGTCCTGCAGATACATATTCTGTGTCCTTAACACAGTGATTTCCATTGCCTTTAGCATCCTGAGGTCTTTGATGACTGCTGATTCTGTCCGCCGCTCGTGGTCTCGCGGTAGCGTTCTCGCTTCCCGAGCACGGGGTCCCGGGTTCGATTCCCGGCGGGGTCAGGGATTTTCACCTGCCTCGAGATGACTGGGTGTTTGTGTTGTCCTCATCATTTCATCATCATCCAGGAAAGTGGCGAAATTGGGCTGAGCAAAGATTGGATAATTGTACGGGCGCTGATAACCACGCAGTTGAGCGCCCCACAAACCAAACATCATCATCATCATGACTGCTGATTCTTCCGCCTTTAGGGGCAGTTTCCTACCCCAAGGGAAAGTCAGTGCCCGGAACCTCTATCAGCTCTATCACACTCTTTGACAAGGCTGTTGGTAGAATAAGATGACTTTTTATTCCTGATGTCTTCAGCCGCCACTGCTAATGACATTTTTTCAACATGTAAGTGGAGGTGGAGGTCGAACCTGAGACCAAGTACATTCTAACTACAAATCAAAGATGCTACCAACGTTATTTAACCGCCTTTTTTTCACGAAATAAAATTTTTTTGTAGTGAACGAGTTTTCATTTCTACATCATTCTGGTATTTGCAGATCAGTTTATAGTTTCGTTTCACTGCCGTTTATTAGCACTGCAAATTTTGACAATTTCCGTCCGAATTAGGACAATTTTCGACGATGGTGTTTCCCGCGATGTCCTCTTTTGTTGTGTGAGAATTTCATCGATTTTTTCGATGCATCTTATTTTACTCTTGTACAGATGAAGTTTGTATATCTGTAGGGAACAGTGTGTTATTGGAACAGGTGTTTTCTTCTTCTTTGAATATTTGTCTATATGTAGTTCGTCGTTTTCCATTATATGTGGTGAGTTACAATGCATTAACAGATGTGAATGTTAGACTACGTTTTTTTTTATTTCAGTCATCAATTTTTGAACGTTTTTCTACATATGGACAATTGTTTTTCATGATAGCGTTTTTCTGTTATACAAGAAATGTTAAGCAGTTGTGTTTATTTCAATTGCTGCCAGAAGGGCTGTGGGGCAATAGTCAGTTCGGCTTCTCAGCCAAAATAAAGAAAATTTTTGCAAGAACAGTTTCAGGTCAGTTTTCTGCAAATTTTGTATCTCTCCCAGCCGATGGCGGTGGCCCATACTCCAAGGCGAGTACCTCTGTTTCATTCAGTCTGGAGTAGTGAAATGCAATGAAGTTGTCTCCTGAACTGTGGATTTACCAGCCACATCAAAAAGCACAAACAACTCCAGCAAAGGCAATAGTCTCTACGAGTAGTGAAATGCATCCTCAATCTTTCCCACTGCACCATGATTATTTGCTAGAAAGTATTCCTTCTACACTTGTCCATTGTCACCTTCTTCCATTCATTATGTAGGAGGTTATGGATGCGATCCTCAGATGTATGCTTACAGGTAATACACGTATTACACTCGTCTCTGTCCAACACCAACATCTTATCAACTGAACACATTTCCCGCAAAAATAAAGACAGCCCCTTCTTCTCCAGCCTTTTTCTCGTCAATTCACAAGCGGGGAGGGGAGGGAAGTGCCCTGTTCCCGCAGATTAATTAAATAAAGAACATGCAAACTGAATTTTATAAATAAACAATATATCCTCTGTAACGTAACTTACACTGATTTGAATTTCATGTCATGAGATCTTTCCACACCAACTGCTCAGCACAGACTTTTTTCCCGCCAATTCTCAAGTGAGGGAACCGAGCGAGGTGGCGCAGTGGTTAGCACACTGGACTCGCATTCGGGAGGACGACGGTTCAATCCCGTCTCCGGCCATCCTGATTTAGATTTTCCGTGATTTCCCTAAATCGCTTCAGGCAAGTGCCGGGATGGATCCTTTGAAAGGGCACGGCCGATTTCCTTCCCCATCCTTTCCTAACCCGAGCTTGCGCTCCGTCTCTAATGACCTCGCTGACGACGGGACGTTAAACACTAAATCTCCTCCTCCTCCTCAAGTGAGGGAAGGGCAGGAAATTGAAGGAAGTGTGGGGCAAAGTCGGGAATGGTTGGAGAGGGCTAGGAGGATTTCCCAGGAGGGGAAAAACAGGCTCAGAACCGAACTGGGGATGACTGACAAACATAGTGTCGCAGGATCAGATTGCCTTTTCCCAGAGGGTTGGGGTAGAAAAAGAGGGTGGGGAGGGGTAAAGGTTTCTCAGAAGGATGCATTATCCGAGGTCATAAACCAATTCTCAAGGGGTCATAGATCAATTAGTATAACAATGGCTTAAGGGGAGGTGGATGCGGATAATTTGTCCCTGAATGTATGCTTACCTCTGAGTACATGCAACCCGCAAAAATGAAATGCGTCACAATGAATTTTGCCTCATTGCTGTCATCAGCAGTCTGGGTAAGTGAACTTTGCGAGGACACAGTCTATGTGGGATAACAGGTTGAACACAGGCTTAAGATCTTACCCTGAAGAAGTAATATACATTCCAGTCTTCTTACCTGCTATAGAGGGCATTGTGATCATAAGACTAAATTAATTACCGCTGGGGGTACATCAGCTAGCATCTCTGTGACAACGATTGATTAAGATTTTTATAATATAATTTTTTTAAAGGAATAACATCAGCTTCTCAAGTAAAGAGAAACATTTTATCAACAACTATCACTGTAAAAAATAGCGTAAGTGTGAACCCGAGAACAATTTTGGAAAGTTAGTATAGATTTGTAATTGTAATTTGACTGGCTTTTGTTTCAACTTTGGTCTGAGAAACTACTGGCGTAGATAATGTATGTAAAACGTAATGGTATGCATTTTCACATGATGTGTTACTGCCAAATAACGTAGCTTGATGAAACTTGAAACCTCATGGGAAAGACTGCTGCAGTTAAGTACAGAAGGTAATTGTAAGAAATACACAATGAGTTGAACAGAAATGTCACTTGTATTTGAAGACCGTGATTAAACTGAAGTCACAACGATTTGAGATGATGCCATGGACATTACAATTGGTGATAAATCGTTCATAATTGAGTGTCTGAGCATAAAGTACGGTAATGCAGTGCTCTGGAATGTGCTCCCATGCTGGCCTCAAGGTTGATATGTTCTAATGGTAGGGCATTCCATTCTTCCAATAGCGCGGTTGACAACTGCTGAGTGGTCATTGGTACATGTGAACATGTTGCAATATGTCTCCCCAACACATCATACACGTGCCCGATGGGATTTAGTTTGGGGAAATGGCAGACCATTCATCTGCCTAATACCCTTTTGTTGCAAGAGCTCCTCCAACAGTACTCTTCGACGTGGCAGCGCATTGTCATCCACAAAAATTAACTCAACGGAGAACCCAATCCTGAAAAGATGTATGTGGGAAAGGAGTACAGTTGACAGTGTGGCATGTCCAAAGATCTGAGAGTCAGTACTCCCAAGTAACATCATGCCTCTCCACACTGTAACTCCTGGACCACCAAACGATCATGCTCGATGGTGCTGGATGTACCCTCATATGGCCAGAGGTGAGAACAGCTAATGCCCCCAAGAACGTTGTCGAACATTATCCTTTTCGTGATCTCGGTGTTACTGTGGGGAAAGGCATGGACATAGCGACCTCCAAATTCTTAAACACGAAACACTCGGCAGTCAACGTTTTTGTTTCTCTGTAATCCTTCCACACGTGCGTTTTTCCACGATTCGATTCGGCCCTCTTATTTCATGGATGACATGCATCAAACAACGTAGATGGAGGATATCTTGGAAGGATAAAATGACCTGCCCGTTCCCCAAGCCGGCCGTTGTGGCCGAGCGGTTCTAGGAGCTTCATTCCGGAACTGAGCTGCTGCTATGGTCACAGGTTCGAATCCTGCTTCGGGCATGGATGTGTGGGATGTCCTTAGTTTATTTTGGTTTCAGTAGTTATAAATCTAGCGGACTGATGACCTCAGATGTTAAGTCCCATAGTGCTTAGAGCCATTTGAGCCGTTCCCCACTTAAATACCATCCACCAAATGTGAGACAATTTGGGGAGACATATGTAGCTCGTCCCTACGTACCAGCGACCACCCAGCTGTCAATCGCAGTGCATTGCCGTCCGTGGTAATTACACACCCTATTAAGAATCATTTCCTGTAGCTTGTAGCGTCCAGGGGAACATCATGAACTGTGATGACTTCATTGTTATTATAGTCCTTGTATAAAAGCGTCATTTCTGTTCGTCTCATAGCATATTTCTTTGTGTTCAGTGTTTTACTACACTTGGCAGTTCACTGTAAGTATGGCCCAAGTTTCATCTAGCTGAAGTACTTGGCAGTGACACATCATGTGAAAGGTAGTTTCGTCCTTACGTTTTACAAGCCAGCATAGTGTACAGTATTATACACCAAAAGGAGGAATACTGTAAAATTATGTAAAATTTATATCCTCACAAGGCGTAGGAAAGTACATATACAGTTTTGTAGAGTTATTAGAGAAGAAAACCAGAAACACTTTTGTTATGTGAGACAAAAGTTACACGTGGAATGTATACACAGTTGCGAATACGAACTACCATCGCCGGAAAATGGAATGGCGACAATGAATATTTGTGCCGGCCTGGGACTCGAACCCGGATATACCGTTTATCGCAAGCGGTTACCATACTACACTCCTGGAAATGGAAAAAAGAACACATTGACACCGGTGTGTCAGACCCACCATACTTGCTCCAGACACTGCGAGAGGGCTGTACAAGCAATGATCACACGCACGGCACAGCAGACACACCAGGAACCGCGGTGTTGGCCGTCGAATGGCGCTAGCTGCGCAGCATTTGTGCACCGCCGCCGTCAGTGTCAGCCATTTTGCCGTGGCATACGGAGCTCCATCGCAGTCTTTAACACAGGTAGCATGCCGCGACAGCGTGGACGTGAACCGTATGTGCAGTTGACGGACTTTGAGCGAGGGCGTATAGTGGGCATGCGGGAGGCCGGGAGGACGTACCGCCGAATTGATCAACACGTGGGGCGTGAGGTCTCCACAGTACATCGATGTTGTCGCCAGTGGTCGGCGGAAGGTGCACGTGCCCGTCGACCTGGGACCGGACCGCAGCGACGCACGGATGCACGCCAAGACCGTAGGATCCTACGCAGTGCCGTAGGGGACCGCACCGCCACTTCCCAGCAAATTATTGACACTGTTGCTCCTGGGGTATCGGCGAGGACCATTCGCAACCGTCTCCATGAAGCTGGGCTACGGTCCCGCACACCGTTAGGCCGTCTTCCGCTCACGCCCCAACATCGTGCAGCCCGCCTCCAGTGGTGTCGCGACAGGCGTGAATGGAGGGACGAATGGAGACGTGTCGTCTTCAGCGATGAGAGTCGCTTCTGCCTTGGTGCCAATGATGGTCGTATGCGTGTTTGGCGCCGTGCAGGTGAGCGCCACAATCAGGACTGCATACGACCGAGGCACACAGGGCCAACACCCGGCATCATGGTGTGGGGAGCGATCTCCTACACTGGCCGTACACCACTGGTGATCGTCGAGGGGACACTGAATAGTGCACGGTACATCCAAACCGTCATCGAACCCATCGTTCTACCATTCCTAGACCGGCAAGGGAACCTGCTGTTCCAACAGGACAATGCACGTCCGCATGTATCCCGTGCCACCCAACGTGCTCTAGAAGGTGTAAGTCAACTACCCTGGCCAGCAAGATCTCCGGATCTGTCCCCCATTGAGCATGTTTGGGACTGGATGAAGCGTCGTCTCACGCGGTCTGCACGTCCAGCACGAACGCTGGTCCAACTGAGGCGCCAGGTGGAAATGGCATGGCAAGCCGTTCCACAGGACTACATCCAGAATCTCTACGATCGTCTCCATGGGAGAATAGCAGCCTGCATTGCTGCGAAAGGTGGATATACACTGTACTATTGCCGACATTGTGCATGCTCTGCTGCCTGTGTCTATGTGCGTGTGGTTCTGTCAGTGTGATCATGTGATGTATCTGACCCCAGGAATGTGTCAATAAAGTTTCCCCTTCCTGGGACAATGAATTTACGGTGTTCTTATTTCAATTTCCAGGAGTGTATTTGGCTATCCGAACAATACTCACGGGCAGACGCAAACTTCCATATACCGTGAACGTTCTCTCTACATCCTGTACTCGCACATACATTATGAAAGTCGCTCGCTCGGTGTCGGCGGATAAATTCGATATTGCAGTGCTTGGCCATGTGATGTAAAGACATGCAGCTTGTCCCAAGGAATAGGCACTGCAGCGTAAAATAGATGAAATGTATTCGCAGTTGCGATTGTGGACAACCATCAGCTGATAGTGCATGAGTTACTTACCACACAGGCAGTTGCGTACTTGAAGTCCAGCTACACATACTCGACCCGTTAATCTACCTGTTCTTACCTCTGATGTTGATGTTCTTACGCTGTACTGCAATATGTGTACCTGGTTGAACTCTGCATGAATTCGACAACACTCCAGAAGAATAAGGTACAACATTAAAGAAAGCGCAAACTAAACTTGTAAAATCATTTGTATTGTTGAGGCTCTATCTCCTCCAAGAAAGTTGATGTAAAAATATTATATCATTTATGCAAAGCTGGCAATAGCATTAATCAGAATTCAAGCAGTTTGCAAGACTGAAACTCGTTCTCACTGACAAACCAATTACACACCAAGGAATTAGTTTCACGCTTATAATTTACCATCATGATGCTACTCTGCAATAATGAGGTATGATCCAACCCGCGGAATAGTTTTGAATCAAAAAATGGTTCAAATGGCTCCAAGCACTATGGGCTTAACATCTGAGGTCATCAGTCCCCTAGACTTAGAACTACTTAAACCTAACTAACCTAAGAACATCACACAAATCCATGTCCGAGGCAGGAGTAGAGCCTGCGACCGTAGCAGCAGTGCGGTTCCGGATTGAAGCGCCTAGATCCGCTCGGCCACAGCGGCCGACAGTTCTGAATCTGCCGGCTGTAACTCACATGATTTCTTCAAGACACGTAACACGCTAATCCCAGAGTCGCAACCAGATGGCTACCAGCGACAATATATGGTAATACCAAATAAACAACATGGTCCAACTTTCAGACATTTGGCAGAGTGATGACATAAGCTGCGCTATAAGATTTGTTCAATTAACCTATCTTTGTCTAAGTATGTTGCCATTGTCACCATCACAATGTACTTCGAACACCAATTAAAACACTGTCTACCCGACTATGTGTATTCAGACTTAGTCAACATCAAGTGAATAAAGCTTATGATGTTAGTAAGGTGGACTGTCATCTGACATAGCTCCTACCTCGGTCAAGCCCCGACACATTATCTTCTACACAAAGATCTGTCACCATTTTTTATATCTGTTTGGACTACTGTGACATCAGAAAAGCCACTTTACAAGAAATTTTAATACCAAAATTGTAGTGCGCTTACATCGGTTCCTCCAATGGAAACTTCCTGAACATTGTCTGAAATAATTCTCCCTTATATCTTACTCTTGTAAAACTAATTCTGTAGCTGCACTATTTTTCTTTTCCTGGGCGTCCATGCATTGGAGTCGCTCACCTACTTGTCGCCAAGCGGTGTCTGCTCTCGCAGATTGCGTCTAACTTTTAGTTTGTGCCTCTCGCATTCTTACACTGAATTCCCGAATACATTGAGACGCTGTGCTCCAAACCTCGCCATGATGACTTGGTACCCTCGCGCCCTCTACCTCATGACAATCGTTGTCTCTGGCTTCCTCGCACTGCTATGGATTTTTATTTCAGTAATTAATTAAAACTGGAATATCTTGCGATACGTGACTCAGATCACCCTGTGATATTCACTAAACACTCTCAAATAACCAATCACACCGACACACCTCCCGTTCCAACCTCTTTCCCCTGTTAGTCAGTTCTTAGGATTCCAGAACCAAGTACACTGGCACTGAGCGATGCCAGTGGGTGTACCCGTCCCTGCCACGTCTCACCACGGCCACTATGTTCTTCTCGTCTCAATCCTACAGGCTTATTTTCGTGAGTCTAGGTGAACTGTTTGGTGCACAAGTCACCGACAAACACTTCAGAAAAGCTGGTTGCCCGTTTGGTTGAAGTTGCAGCCATTATTCTTGACACACACAGTTGTGTTAATCGTGCTGGACAATGCTGCGCAGATGACAGTTGTTTATTAATGTATGCAGACAATATTTTCTTCAATATCTCTAAAAGAATATTCCTCACACAGAAGTTTCAACACGATCTCTGAACATCGGCTCAAAACCTTCTTGAATCCCTAAAGGGGAAACGCTGATCCTGTGACATTTCTGTCACCTAAAAAGAGAGTTTCGTTTTGTCTCCTCTCAAATTTTGTATATCTAGTGTCGGAGCGTGGAATGTCAGATCCTTTAATCGGGCAGGTAGGTTAGAAAATTTAAAAAGGGAAGTGGATAGGTTAAAGTTAGATATAGTGGGAATTAGTGAAGTTCGGTGGCAGGAGGAACAAGACTTCTGGTCAGGTGAATACAATTTTAAATACAAAATCAAATAGGGGTAATGTAGGTGTAGGTTTAATAATGAATAAAAAAATAGGAGTGCGGGTAAGCTACTATAAACAGCATAGTGAACGCATTATTGTGGCCAAGATAGACACGAAGCTCACGGCTACTACACTAGTACAAGTTTATATGCTAACTAGCTCTGCAGATGATGAAGAAATTGATGAAATGTATGATGAGATAAAAGAAATTATTCAGGTAGTGAAGGGAGACGAAAATTTAATAGTCATGGGTGACTGGAATTCGTCAGTAGGAAAAGGGAGAGAAGGAAACACAGTAGGTGAATATGGATTGGGGCTAAGAAATGAAAGAGGAGGCCGTCTGGTAGAATTTTGCGCAGAGTATAACTTAATCATAGCTAACACTTGGTTCAAGAATCATGAAAGAAGGTTGTATACATGGAAGAAGCCTGGAGATACTGACAGGTTTCAGATAGATTATATAATGGTAAGACAGAGATTTAGGAACCAGGTTTTAAATTGTAAGACATTTCCAGGGGCAGATGTGGACTCTGACCACAACCTATTGGTTATGACCTGTAGATTAAAACTGAAGAACCTGCAAAACGGTGGAAATTTAAGGAGATGGGACCTGGATAAACAGAAAGAACCAGAGGTTGTACAGAGTTTCAGGGAGAGCATAAGGGAACAATTGACAGGAATGGGGGAAAGAAATACAGTACAAGAAGAATGGGTAGCATTGAGGGATGAAATAGTGAAGGCAGCAGAGGATCAAATAGGTAAAAAGACGAGGGCTAGTAGAAACCATTGGGTAACAGAATAAATATTGAATTTAATGGATGAAAGGAGAAAATATAAAAATGCAGTAAATGAAGCAGGCAAAAAGGAATACAAGCGTCTCAGAAATGAGATCGAAAGGGAAGTGCAAAATGGCTAAGCAGGGATGGCTAGAGGACAAATGTAAGGATGTAGAGGCTTATCTCACTAGGGGTAAGATAGATACTGCTTACAGGAAAATTAAAGAGACCTTTGGAGAAAGGAGAACCACTTGCATGAATATCAAGAGCTTTGATGGAAACCCAGCTCTAAGCAAAGAAGCGAAAGCAGAAAGGTGGAAGGAGTATATAGAGGGTCTATACAAGGGCGACGTACTTGAGGACAATGTAATGGAAATGGAAGAGGATGTAGATGAAGATGAAATGGGAGATATGATACTGCGTAAAGAGTTTGACAGAGCATTGAAAGACCTGAGTCGAAACAAGGCCCCGGGAGTAGACAACATTCCATTAGAACTACTGACAGCCTTGGGAGAGCCAGTCCTGACAAAACTCTACCATCTGGTGAGCAAGATGTATGAGACAGGCGAAATACCGTCAGACATCAAGAAGAATATAATAATTCCAATCCCAAAGAAAGCAGGTGTTGACAGATGTGAAACTTACCGAACTATCAGTTTAATAAGTCACAGCTGCAGAATACTAACGCGAATTCTTTACAGACGAATGGAAAAACTGATAGAAGTCGACCTCGGGGAAGATCAGTTTGGACTCCGTCGAAATGTTGGAACACGAGAGGCAATAATGACCCTACGACTTATCTTAGAAGAAAGATTAAGGAAAGGCAAACCTACGTTTCTAGCATTTGTAGACTTATAGAAAGCTTTTGAAAATGTTGATTGCAATACTCTCTTTCAAATACTGAAGGTGGCAGGGCTAAAATACAGGGAGCGAAAGGCTATTTACAATTTGTACAGAAAGCGGATGGTAGTTATAAGAGTCGAGGGGCATGAAAGGGAAGCAGTGGTTGGGAAGGGAGTGAGACAGGTTTTTAGCCTATTCCCGATGTTATTCAATCTGTATACTGAGCAAGCAATAAAGGAAACAAAAGAAAAGCTCGGAGTAGGTATTAAAATCCATGGAGAAGAAATGAAAACTTTGAGGTTCGCCGATGACATTGTAATTCTGTCAGAGACAGGAAAGGACTTGGAAGAGCAGTTGAACGGAATGGACAGTGTCTTGAAAGGAGGGTATAAGATGAACATCAACAAAAGCAAAACGAGGATAATGGAATGTAGTCGAATTAAGTCGGGTGATTCTGAGGGAATTAGATTAGGAAATGAGACACTTAAAGTAGTAAAGGAGTTTTGCTATTTGGGGAGCAAAATAACTGACGATGGTCGAAGTAGAGACGATATAAAATGTAGACTGGCAATGCCAAGGAGAGCGTTTCTCAAGAAGAAAAATTTGTTAACATCGAGTATAGATTTAAATGTCAGGAAGTCGTTTCTGAAAGTATTTGTATGGAGTGTAGCCATGTATGGAAGTGAAACATGGACGATAAATAGTTTGGACAAGAAGAGAATAGAAGCTTTCGAAATGTGGTGCTACAGATGAATGCTGAAGATTAGATGGGTAGATCACATAACTAACAGGAGGTATTGAATAGAATTGGAGAGAAGAGGAGTTTGTGGCACAACTTGACTAGAAGAAGGGATCGGTTGGTAGGACATGTTATGAGACGTCGAGGGGTCACCAATTTAGTATTGGAGGGCAGCGTGGAGGGTAAAAATCGTAGATGGAGACCAAGAGATGAATACACTAAGCAGTTTCAGAAGGATGTAGGCTGCAGTAGGTACTGGGAGATGATGAAGCTTGCACAGGATAGAACAGCGTGGAGAGCTGCATCAAACCAGTCTCAGGACTGAAGACCACAACAACAACAACAGTGTCTTTACTCGCTGTATATAATTAACGTGCATTATGAAGGAGTAGATATGTATGTCTTGTGACAGCAGAAAGAATTCGAGGTTTATTTTGTTGTGTACAGCTTCAAACACAATGGTAAGGAGAGACAGATTACTGAGTGGTGTAGTAACTGTTGTCATATGAAAGCTGTACAGGAGCAGAAATTATTAGCTAACAAGTTAATACAGTAAATAGAAGATTCACTTAATTTGTATATCTCGTAGTGTATGAAGACTCATTACAGATTATGGAGCAAGAAACAGAGTCCATCTCTCAATGACAACAAGAAAGAGGCTTCCTAAGCATGAACGGTGGTATTGGAGCCGCAACTAGGTGGTTTGTGCACAGTGTCATGTAGCCGAGTGTCTCCGACTGTGGGTGGGCTGTATGGCTGCCACCGGGGTCCAATATAGCGGCTGCGGAGAGTGCTCCAAGTACAGAGTCACTGAAGGCATGGCTCAGCGGAAGTGCACCGTTGGGTCTACCAGATACGGCGCGACTACTACTGTCGTCTGATGGAAATCTGAAATGCTGTTACTAACTTTTAGATACCCGTGCAAAACATCGGTATATGACACAAGACCTTTATCCAGAAAATACATCTATGTGTTATTTTTTTAGCTGTGAGAGACAAATTCCATGTGTTTTGATCATGTGGCGCATTCGTGGTAGGACATATTGTGTTGAACAGTACAACTTCACTGGATATATTTCGATATTGCGGCTATTGGAATCAAGACTGCTTGCTTCTGAGCTGGAAAAGCTACTACACTGCCCTGTCACACTAAGGTGATAATTTGGAGCCATATTGATCATTAAGTGAATATGACAACTGACTACTGTTACGATTTCCTCCGCATGCTGGGTGGTTCTTTAGTGCACACAGGAGCGTGGAAAAGATACTGTTCATGAACAGAGATCTCAGATATTAATTTGTTCTACACCTAATATAAAATAGTAAAAGTAATACACAACTTCGTTGCTGTATTAGCAGCTAGTAGCTTTGAATGTTGAAACGTATACAGATACTAAAGATTTATAAAGCTGTAATTCTCGAATACAATGCTTATTCAGGAGATGTCAAGACCCGAGCATTATGAAAGCCTGTAAAAGTTATTCAACTAGCAATGTCACAAAATGGGCTCAGTTCATGAATGTTCGGACTCCAGATAGGGGATGCTTGCATCTCATTGGCAGGAGCGTAATCGTTCGTGGTAGCGCCTTCATGTTACGGTGGCGGCTGTCGGAAGCGCAGTGGCATAACTGTCGGCGAGTGTATTTGAGAGTGACGCTGACCGGATAATGGCCTATACCGCAACTACACCGCCCCTTGGTGTTCGTTGCCTTTCTCTCTCTCTCTCTCTCTCTCTCTCTCTCTAGGATGACTAGGATGATCATAGCAGTCATGTAACGAAACGTCAATATCTGTATACACTTATGTTAAAGGTTTTTGTAGTGCCACTATAGCCCGAGGATGAGGTATCACCTCGAAACACGTGGCTGAATAAGTGATTTAGTAGTCAGCAAATTTTGGGACTGGTAGCGGTAATTGCAAACCTTTTTACACATTACTGTGGCCATCTGTCAGAAGCCTGAATACTCAACCTCTGCAGCACGGACCACTGTGAAACGAGCACGAATAGAGTCAGTGAGGGTCTGGAAGGTACCGACAGAGATGTGTAGCCGTGCTGACTCCAGTGACATGGCCGGCTGCACGGATTCTCGACTGTGTCGAAAAATGTATGTGAGCGTTTGGCGTCATTGGCCGCGAGTCCCCTTGCGGGGCAGGTCCGGCCGCCTTGGTGCAGGTCTTACTACATTCGACGCCACATTGGACGATCTGCGAGCCGGATGGGGATGAAATGATGGTGAAGACAACACAACACCCAGTCCCTGAGCGGAGGAAAACCTCGACCCAACCGGGAATCGTACCCGGGTCCTTACGACGACAATCCGTCACGCTGACCAATCAGCTATCGGGGCGGACCTTGACTGTGTTTAAATGCTGGGAGTATAATAGCCAGTGGAGTACAATAAACTCAGCCTGGTGCTCTTCAAACAACGCATATAAACTGCGAACTGTGTGACACGTTGTCTTATCCTGCTTGTAGACGCCATCGAGCCGAGGAAAAACAAACCGCACGTAGGTGTGGACATGGTCCCCAAGGATTGATCCATTGCGACCTCCAGAATGACTAAATCACCCAAGAAATACCCTCCGTCCCGGATAATTCCGGTGATTGCAGCAGTGTGTTTGTTTTTAGAGGTCTAGCGCTGTACATCTGTCCGATGGAGCACAAAACGTGATTCATCTGAAACTGCCATCTATCGCCACTCAGTGGACGTCCACTTGCGATATTTCTGGAATGCAAGTTCCAGCCTTCATAGCTGATAAACTACATCTACTTTCTACATTTATACTCCGCAAGCCACCCTACGGTTTGTGGTGGAGGGCACTTTACGTGCCACTGTCATTACCTCCCTTTCCTGTTCCAGTCGCGTATGGTTCGCGGGAAGAACGACTGTCTGAAAGCCTCCGTGCGCGCTCTAATCTCTCTAATTTTACATTCGTGATCTCCTCGGGAGGTATGAGTATGGGGAAGCAATATATTCGATACCTCATCCAGAAACGCACCCTCTCGAAACCTGGCGAGCAAGCTACACCGCGATGCAGAGCGCCTCTCTTGCAGAGTCTGCCACTTGAGATTGTTAATCATCTCCGTAACGCTATCACGGTTACCAAATAACACTGTGACGAATCGCGCCGCTCTTCTTTGGATCTTCTCTATCTCCTCTGTCAACCCGATCTGGTACGGATCCCACACTGATGTGCAATACTCAAGTATAGGTCGAACGAGTGTTGTGTAAGCCACCTCCTTTGTTGATGGACTACATTTTCTAAGGACTCTCCCAATGAATCTCAACCTGGTACCCGCCTTACCAACAATTAATTTTATATGATCATTCCACTTCAAATCGTTCCGCACGCATACTCCCAGATATTTTACAGAAGTAACTGCTACCAGTGTTTGTTCTGCTATCATATAATCATACAATAAAGGATCCTTCTTTCTATGTATTCGCAATACATTACATTTGTCTATGTTAAGGGTCAGTTGCCAATCCCTGCACCAAGTGCCTATCCGCTGCAGATCTTCCTGCATTTCGCTACAATTTTCTAATGCTGCAACTTCTCTGTATATTACAGCATCATCCGCGAAAAGCCGCATGGAACTTCCGACCACTATCTACTAGGTCATTTATATATATTGTGAAAAGCAATGGTCCCATAACACTCCCTTGTGGCACGCCAGAGGTTACTTTAACGTCTGTAGACGTCTCTCCATTGATAACAACATGCTGTGTTCTGTTTGCTAAAAACTCTTCAATCCAGCCACACAGCTGGTCTGATATTCCGTAGGCTCTTACTTTGTTTATCAGGCGACAGTGCGGAACTGTATCGAACGCCTTCCGGAAGTCAAGGAAAATAGCATCTACCTGGGAGCCTGTATCTAATATTTTCTGGGTCTCATGAACAAATAAAGCGAGTTGGGTCTCACACGATCGCTGTTTCCGGATCCATGTTGATTCCTACATAGTAGATTCTGGGTTTCCAAAAACGACATGATACTCGAGCAAAAAACATGTTCTAAAATTCTACAACAGATCGACGTCAGAGATATAGGTCTATAGTTTTGCGCATCTGCTCGACGACACTTCTTGACGATTGGAACAACCTGTGCTCTTTTCCAATCATTTGGAACCTTTCGTTCCTCTAGAGACTTGCGGTACACGGCTGTTTGAAAGGGGGCAAGTTCTTTCGCGTACTCTGTGTGGAATCGAACTAGTATCCCGTCAGGTCCAGTGGACTTTCCTCTGTTGAGTGATTCCATTTGCTTTTCTATTCCTTGGACACTTATTTCGATGTCAGCCATTTTTTCGTTTGTGCGAGGATTTAGAGAAGGAACTGCAGTGCGGTCTTCCTCTGTGAAACAGCTTTGGAAAAAGGTGTTTAGTATTTCAGCTTTATGCGTGTCATCCTCTGTTTCAATGCCTTCATCATCCCGGAGTGTCTGGATATGCTGTTTCGATCCACTTATTGATTTAACGTGAGACCAGAACTTCCTAGGATTTTCTGTCAAGTCGGTACATAGAATTTTACTTTCGAATTCACTGAACGCTTCACGCATAGCCCTCCTTACGCTAACTTTGACATCGTTTAGCTTCTGTTTGTCTGAGAGGTTTTGGCTGCGTTTAAACTTTGAGTGAAGCTCTCTTTGCTTTCGCAGTGGTTTCCTAACTTTGTTGTTGTACCACGGTGGGTTTTTCCCGTCCCTCACAGTTTTACTCGGCACGTACCTGTCTAAAACGCATTTTACGGTTGCCTTGAACTTTTTCCATAAACACTCAACATTGTCAGTGTCAGAACAGAAATTTTCGTTTTGATCTGTTAGGTAGTCTGAAATCTGCCTTCTATTACTCTTCCTCCCTTTTTTTTATATTCCTATTTACTTCCATATGCAGGGATGCTGCAAACTGCAGTCAGCAGGGGTGCATCAACCACGCACCTGCCGCAAAGGCACAAACGCAGCAACATTTGCTGAACGGTGGTTGAGGAGACTCTGTTGGTAGCCCCTTGGTTCATCTGGGCGGTCAGTTGTTCAACTGTGTTACGTCCATACACATCTCCGCAGCCGTCGTTCACCGCTGTCATCTTTGACCCGTGGGTCACTATAACTGCCTCGGCGGTAGTTTTCAATACTGCCATTCTGCCATCCGCGGTCTGCTTAACTACGGTGGTACACGAAGAGGTTACATGTGGACGTCAGATAAATCGCTAAATTTCAGCATTACGGCAAGAACTGCACTGTTTTCCACGGTGTAAAAGGCGCACCCTCCACTACAAGTGCTGCCATATTCGGTCTGTGAGTGGTTATTGCACGCAGACGTCGAACACATGCGACGGTCACATTAATATGACAGGACTGTGTATTTTGTTCAGTACTGGAATTGTGACGTGCACCTGTATCTGTAACATACTATTAGGTCGTATGAATATCCTTGTAGTGAGAAGCCAATAGCCACATTATAAACACATATAAATACATTGTATGAGAATCTATTTCATCTCGAATACATGGGTTGATTTCCTCAAGTCGCAGCTATAAATATTGTACATACGTGTAAAGCAATTTTAAAGATAATGTTACCTTGGTTCCTTTGTTTAACAAGGAGATTTTTCTGCATATTTGAATCGCCTAGTTCAGTTAACGCTTTGCATTAAGTGTGACGGTGTGGCTGATTTGGTAACACCAGGTACTATGTCATCCTTCTCACAATAAGAGAGACATGACATGGTGTAATTAAGTGGTTTTTTGAAAAATCACGAAAACTCAAAACCTGAACCACCAGATGCAGTTCAGCGTTGCTTTAATATTTGCACATATACCTTCAACTGAAGACACTGACTAAATTTTCAGCGTGCGTTTTCCTTGTGTTTGCATTTTCTTAGTGTAAACTCTAACAAGAGGACGAGTTACCCTTCTCCAAGTACCTCCACTGTGTGCTAGTATAGCAGTCAGTAGTTTTGTATTACGTTTTCAAAGACACCATCCTTACGAGACTGATACGCTACCTATAGGAAAAAAAGGAGGCTTTTGGAAAAAAGAGAATGTGACTTTGCAGTGTTATTTGAAATGGCCATAAGGCCGAAATTGCAATAGTAACAATAAATATTTTACACACTCAACGGCGACTATGATGTTATTTAAGAAATATTATATGACTGTGAATCCCAACCATGAGAAGTTAATCAAAAGAGAAACGGCTCAGACGGAAAACCAGTACTAAGCAAAGAAGAAAAGCTGAAAGGTGGAAGAAATGTACAGAGGGGCTGTAGAAGGACTCTAATGGCTCCAAGCACTATGGGACTTAACATCTGAGGTCATCAGTCCCCTATACTTAGAACTACTTGAAGCTAACTAACTACATCACATTCATCCATGCACGAGTCAGCACTCGAACCTGCGACCGTAGCAGCAGCTCGGTTTCGGACTGCAGCGCCTACAGTCGCTCGGCGACAGCGGCCGGCTCTCTAGAAGGGAAAAGAACTTCAAGGCAATATTCCAGAAAATGAAAAGAATGTATAGGAACATGTGATGGGAAATACGGTTCTGCGCAAAGAACGTCACAGACCACTGAAAGACAAAAAGGAAACAAGCCCCCTCGAGTAGACAACGTTCCGTCAAAACTTCTGATATCGTTGGGACAGCTTACCATGAAAAAACAATTCCATCTGGTGTGCAAGAGATAGGGGAAAAAACAATTCCATCTGGTGTGCAAGAGACAGGGGAAATCCCCTTGTAGGTAAAGAAAAATGTAATTATTCAATTTCCAAAAAAAGTAGGTGCTGACAGGTAAGAATACCACCAAACTATACCTTCAACAAATCGTGGTCGCAAAATACTGAAATCAAACATTTACATGAGAGTGGAAAAACTGGCAGAAGCACACCTCGGGGATGATCAGTTTGGGTTTGGGAGAAATGTTGGAACACACGAGGCACTACTGAACCTACGACTTGTCGCGGAAGACAGGATATTAGGACATCTGTTAAGACATCACGGAATAACTTCGATGGTACTGGAGGTAGCTGTACAGGGAATAAATTGTAGAGGAAAACAGAGATTGGAATACACGCTGCAAATAACTGAGGACGTAAGTTACAAGTGGTACTCTGAGATGAAGAGGTGGTATAGAAGAGGACTTTGTGACGGTCCGCATGAAACAACTACGAAGACTAAGGCCTTGCAAAACAAAACATAAAAAGCTTTTGACAGTGCTGACTGAAATTAAATGCAAGGTCCCATTCTCAGGATACGACCGCAAGGGGGCAAATGTAGGAACCATGGCAAGGGGCTCATGGAAGTGGTTCGCCTTTGCCTTCCTCCGACCTGATATGAAGTAATAAATGTGTATCTGCGTCTTGTGCATGACTGTAATGTGTGTTTTGGACAATGTAGTGTTGGATTTGTTGAGAGGAAAGGAGAGGGTAAAGCCCGATGCTACCATGTAGCCTCCTCGTCGTGAATGGCACAAAGAGGACATCCGAACTTAACGTACCTATCCGACGGACAGCTCACCATCAACAGCGTCACATACCCTCACGTCACTGCGGAGACGTTTTCAATTGAATTCAGGACACTGGCGCAAAAATAGTGATCAGGAACTTCACACCGTCACTTCTCCTCCCCTTGGTAACCAAATATTGCAGTGAACTTTTCATCCACCACCAGGAATCGAACCGGCTTACTTTTACTTACGAGTCGAGCGCCATCGCACTAGCGTTCTTTAGTCACCTTTCTCACTTTTTTTTTGGGGGGGGGGTAATTCCGTTCGGTATTGTTCGTTGTATTTGATATGGGTGGACATCATACGGCACCCGTTCAAGCTGGTTGTTAGCCCCTTAAGTCAGTTTTTATGTTACAGAAGGCAGCCAGTCCTCTGACCGAACACGCTGGGCTACCATGCAGGCATTCCACCTCAACTACGGAGGTTAATTGCAACTTGCATAAGAACCAGGCTGCAGTTACAAGAGCCGAAGGGCATGAATGGGAAGTAGTGGTTGGGAAGGGAATGAGACAAGGTTGTAGCCTGTTTCCAATGTTATTCAATCTGTGCGCTGAGCAAGCTGTGAAGGAAAGTAAGGAGAAATATGAAGAGGGAATCAAATTTTAGGGAGAAGAAATAAAGGCTTTGCAGTCTGCCTAAGACATTGTAACCCTGTCAACTAACGACTTCGAAGATCAGTTGAACAGAATGGACGGTGTCTGCAAACAAGGCTATAAGATGAACATTAAAAAAAGCAAAACAAGCGCAATGGAATATAGTCGAATTAAAACAGGCGATTCTGAGGTAATTACTTTATAAAATGATGGCTACTGTATAAAAAACATTGAAATATTTTTATGAACAGGCATTGTGGAAAGGAGTGCGTTATTGTACATAAAATAGAGAGTGCTATTTGAAAAAAGAGGTACTGTTTTCCATATGCCCGAAACGAACGAAGTTATAAGAAAGGCATTCGTCTCGGTTAACGTCTCCCTCGTAGCTAGACAGTACTTGCTTGATACATTTCTTAAAAAAAATTACTTCTGAATAAAAAGTTACTTATACAGATTGCTACAAAAAAGGTACGACCAAACGTTCAGGAAACATTCCTCACACACAAATAAAGAAAAGATGTTATGTGGACGTGTGTCCGAAAACGCTTAATTTCCATGTTAGAGATCATTTTAGTTTCGTCAGTATGTACTGTACTTCCTCGATTCACCGCCAGTTGGCCCAATTGAAGGAAGGTAATGTTGACTTCGGTGCTTGTGTTGACATACGACTCATTGCTCTACAGTACTAGCATCAAGCACATCAGTACGTAGCATCAACAGGTCAGTGTTCAACACGAACGTGGTTTTGCAGTCAGTGCAATGTTTACAAATGCGGAGTTGGCAGATGCCCATTTGATGTATGGATCAGCAAGGGGCAATAGCCGTGGCGCGGTACGTTTGTATCGAGACAGATTTCCAGAACAAAGGTGTCCCGACAGGAAGACATCGAGCGAGGTGGCGCAGTGGTTAGCACACTGGACTCGCATTCGGGAGGACGACGGTTCAATCCCGTCTCCGGCCATCTTGATTTAGGTTTTCCGTGATTTCCCTAAATTGTTTCAGGCAAATGCCGGGATGGTTCCTTTGAAAGGGCACGGCCGATTTCCTTCCCCATCCTTCCCTAACCCGAGCTTGCGCTCCGTCTCTAATGACCTCGTTGTCGACGGGACGTTAAACACCAC
This sequence comes from Schistocerca cancellata, assembly GCF_023864275.1. Classification (NCBI taxonomy): domain Eukaryota; kingdom Metazoa; phylum Arthropoda; class Insecta; order Orthoptera; family Acrididae; genus Schistocerca; species Schistocerca cancellata. The sequence goes on from NC_064630.1 coordinate 600,515,935, forward strand.
TAACCTAACCTAACCTAACAGGAAGACGTTCGAAGCAATTGATCGGCGTCATAGGGAGCAGGGAACATTCCAGCCTATGACTCGCGACTGGGGAAGACCTAGAACGACGAGGACACCTGCAGTGGAGGAGGCAATTCTTCGTGCAGTTGACGATAACCCTAATGTCAGCGTCAGAGAAGTTGCTGCTGTACAAGGTAACGTTGACCACGTCACTGTATGGAGAGTGCTACGGGAGAACCAGTTGTTTCCGTACCATATACAGCGTGTGCAGGCACTATCAGCAGCTGATTGGCCTCCACGGGTACACTTCTGCGAATGGTTCATCCAACAATGTGTCAATCCTCATTTCAGTGCAACTGTTCCCTTTACGGATGAGGCTTCATTCCAACGTGATCAAATTGTAAATCTTCACAATCAACATGTGTGGGCTGACGAGAATCCGCACGCAATTGTGCAATCACGTCATCAAGACGGATTTTCTGTCAACGTTTGGGCAGGCATTGTTGGTAATGTCTTGATTGGGCCCCATGTTCTTCCACCTACGCTCAATGGAGCACGTTATCATGATTTCATACGGGATGCTCTACCTATGCTGCTAGAACATGTGCCTTTACAAGTACGACACAACATGTGGTTCATGCACGATGGAGAACCTGCACATTTCAGTCGAAGTGTTCGTACGCTTCTTAACAACAGATTCGGTGACCGATGGATTGGTAGAGGCGGACCAGTTCCATGGCCTCCACGCTCTCCCGACCTCAACCCTCTTGACTTTGTTAATGGGAGCATTTGAAAACTCTTGTCTACGCAACCGCGGTACCAAATGTAGAGACTCTTCGTGCTCTTATTGTGGACGGCTGTGATACAATACGCCATTCTCCAGGGCATCAGGGATTCCATGCGACTGAGGGTGGATGCATGTATCCTCGCTAACGGAGGACATTTTGAACATTTCCTGTATCAACGTGTTTGAAGTCACGTTGGTACGTTCTGTTGCTGTGTGGAATGGAAATTCCATGATTAATGTGATTTGAAGAGAAGTAATAAAATGAGCTCTAACATGGAAAGTAAGCGTTTCCGGACACATTTCCACATAAAATATTTTCTTTCTTTGTGTGTGAGGAATGTTTCCTGAAAGTTTGGCCGTACCTTTTTGTAACACTCTGTATACTTATGTATCGCAAGCTGCGATAGGCTACTTGACATGGAAGGAAATGTTATCTGTGGGTGTATTACGTTGCAGGTCGCACAGTAGTGGATGATACCAAAGATGCTGATTACCTGATGTACCGTATGGGGCCATTATATTACGGTGTTCGTCTTGTGACTGGGTGCTCCACCTGCTCACCAGGTGCCGACCGGAGCCTCGGCCGGTGCTCGTCTGCAACTACACGTGTACGGCGAGCCGGTGACGAGGCACTCACCGGCGCCGGCCGGTCGATATTTACGATACACTCCAGGTCCCGGCGAGCGGCGCTTTAATGTCGGCGGGCCCAAAGCTAACAGCGTTCATTAAGTTGACGTGGCGGCGTGGCTCCAGCGACAAAGACGGAGCCCCGCTCGGGACCATTAAGCGGGAGCGCGTGACCAGAGCTCTAATTCGTGCTGTGATCGACGCCCGCCGCTTCCGCACGAATTACGCGCCCGTGAACGGCGGCCAACGACACTGCATCCATTGGGAAATTCGTCTCTTAATGATGTTTCGCTCAACACCCGCAGTTACTTCTACACCAAGCATAGTTTGTTTACATTTCACCCTACACAAACTGCTGCCGAGACCACATGTTTTGTTGTACTTTGTTAGCTCATACATTAAATTAAATTTGTGGTAAGGCCTTATGGAACCAAACTGCTGAGGTCATCGGTCCTAAGCTTACACTCTACTTAAACTAAATTACGCTAAGAACGACACACACGCCCATGCCCGAGGGAGGATTCGAACCTCCGAGGGGGGTGGGGGTGGGGGGGGGGAACCGCGCGCGGACTGTGACAAGATGCCTCTCATATATATATATATATATATATATATATATATATATATATATATGGCGTAAATTTTAAGTTGACAAACCAGAGTAACTCGAAAAATAAGCTTCACACGAAAAAATCTGTACAATCCAAAGATGAATATTTTCGAGGGGGACATCTGCTGGTGCTAAAATTAGCCCGCCCCCCAGCCCCGTGGAGGTGGGGTTTACAAATGTTGACCCAAAATGTTTTCCGCAGATTCGGGTAAGTCTAATTCCTCTCTCTCAAACCCCACCCTCTGGGGAGAGGGAGACAGTCTTAGTTCTAGCGAATCAAAATTTAAGAAGTAAATAAGTATTTTTTATTCATCCGTAACCAGTTTCCACCCAAAAATGAGAACATGGATTTTCTTGAATTACAGCGCCAACTACCAAGAATCAAAACAAATGTTTAAGACAAAATGTACGTAGTAGTTTTTTATGTAGAATCTGATTCTGCAATAAAAAATGGGGGTTCCCATTTGAAATTTTAAAGTTGCCTCCCGCCCCACCCCCAGGGGGTGACTGGTTAATTTTAGCTCCAGCAGATGTCACCCTCGAAAATATTCAACTATGGATTCTACACATTTTTTCGTGTGAATCTTATTTTTAGAGTTATTCTGGTTTGTCAACTTAAAATTTACACCCTGTATATATGGAAAGTACAGGTCAAAAGTAGCTAAAAGGCCCCAATAAACATGGGTCCACAAATCGCTGGTTGTCGAGATACAACACATTTTATGTTGCAGTTCATCTGTGCCTAGGGACTCTTGTTGTTGTTGTGGTCTTCAGTCCTGAGACTGGTTTGATGCAGCTCTCCATGCTACTCTATCCTGTGCAAGTTTCTTCATCTCCCAGTACCTACTGCAACCTACATCCTTCTGAATCTGCTTAGTGTATTCATCTCTTGGTCTCCCCCTACGATTTTTACCCTCCACGCTGCCCTCCAATACTAAATTGGTGATCCCTCGATGTCTCAGAACATGTCCTACCAACCGATCCCTTCTTCTGGTCAAGTTGTGCCACAAACTTCTCTTCTCCCCAATCCCATTCAATACTTCCTCATTAGTTATGTGATCTACCCATCTAATCTTCAGCATTCTTCTGTAGCACCACATTTCGAAAGCTTCTATTCTCTTCTTGTCCAAACTATTTACCGTCCATGTTTCACTTCCATACATGGCTACACTCCATACAAATACTTTCAGAAATGACTTCCTGACACTTAAATCTATACTCGATGTTAACAAATTTCTCTTCTTCAGAAACGCTTTCCTTGCCATTGCCAGTCTACATTTTATATCCTCTCTACTTCGACCATCATCAGTTATTTTGCTCCCCAAATAGCAAAACTCCTTTACTACTTTAAGTGTCTCATTTCCTAATCTAATACCCTCAACATCATCCGACTTAATTCGACTACATTCCATTATCCCCGTTTTGCTTTTGTTGATGTTCATCTTATACCCTCCTTTCAAGACACCATCCATTCCGTTCAACTGCTCTTCCAAGTCCTTTGCTGTCTCTGACAGAATTACAATGTCATCGGCGAACCTCAAAGTTTTTATTTCTTCTCCATGGATTTTAATACCTACTCCGAATTTTTCTTTTGTTTCCTTTACTGCTTGCTCAATATACAGATTGAATAACATCGGGGAGAGGCTACAACCCTGTCTTACTCCCTTGCCAACCACTGCTTCTCCTTCATGTCCCTCGACTCTTATAACTCCCATCTGGTTTCTGTACAAATTGTAAATAGCCTTTCGCTCCCTGTATTTTACCCCTGCCACCTTAAGAATTTGAAAGAGAGTATTCCAGTCAACATTGTCAAAAGCCTTCTCCAAGTCTACAAATGCTAGAAACGTAGGTTTGCCTTTCCTTAATCTTTCTTCTAAGATAAGTCGTAAGGTCAGTATTGCCTCACGTGTTCCCATTTTTCTACGGAATCTAAACTGATCTTCCCCTAGGTCGGCTTCTACTAGTTTTTCCATTCGTCTGTAAAGAATTCGTGTTAGTATTTTGCAGCTGTGGCTTATTAAACTGATTGTTCGGTAATTTTCACATCTGTCAACACCCGCTTTCTTTGGGATTGGAATTATTATATTCTTCCTGAAGTCTGAGGGTACCTCGCCTGTTTCATACATCTTGCTTACCAGATGGTAGAGTTTTGTCAGGACTGGCTCTCCCAAGGCCGTCAGTAGTTCCAATGGAATGTTGTCTACTCCGGGGGCCTTGTTTCGACTCAGGTCTTTCAGTGCTCTGTCAAACTCTTCACGCAGTATCGTATCTCCCATTTCATCTTCATCTACATCCTCTTCCATTTCCATAATATTGTCCTCAAGTACATCACCCTTGTATAGACCCTCTATATACTCCTTCCACCTTTCTGCTTTCCCTTCTTTGCTTAGAACTGGGTTTCCATCTGACCTTTTGATGTTCATGCAAGTGGTTCTCTTATCTCCAAAGGTCTCTTTAATTTTCCTGTAGGCAGTATCTATCTTACCTCTAGTAAGATAAGCCTCTACATCCTTACATTTGTCCTCTAGCCATCCCTGCTTAGCCATTTTGCACTTCCTGTCGATCTCATTTTTGAGACGTTTGTATTCCTTTTTGCCTGCTTCATTTACTGCATTTTTATATATTCTCCTTTCATCAATTAAATTCAATATTTCTTCTGTTACCCAAGGATTTCTACTAGCCCTCGTCTTTTAGCTACTTGATCCTCTGCTGCCTTCACTACTTCATCCCTCAAAGCTACCCATTCTTCTTCTACTGAATTTCTTTCCCCCATTCCTGTCAATTGTTCCCTTATGCTCTCCCTGAAACTCTGTACAACCTCTGGTTCTTTCAGTTTATCCAGGTCCCATCTCCTTAAATTCCCACCTTTTTGCAGTTTCTTCAGTTTTAATCTACAGGTCATAACCAATAGGTTGTGGTCAGAGTCCACATCTGCCCCTGGAAATGTCTTACAATTTAAAACCTGGTTCCTAAATCTCTGTCTTACCATTATATAATCTATCTGATACCTTTTAGTATCTCCAGGGTTCTTCCATGTATACAACCTTCTATCGTGATTCTTAAACCAAGTGTTAGCTATGATTAAGTTGTGCTCTGTGCAAAATTCTACCAGGCGGCTTCCCTTTTCATTTCTTAGCCCCAATCCATATTCACCTACTACGTTTCCTTCTCTCCCTTTTCCTACACTCGAATTCCAGTCACCCATGACTATTAAATTTTCGTCTCCCTTCACTATCTGAATAATTTCTTTTATTTCATCATACATTTCTTCAATTTCTTCGTCATCTGCAGAGCTAGTTGGCATATAAACTTGTACTACTGTAGTAGGTGTGGGCTTCGTATCTATCTTGGCCACAATAATGTGTTCACTATGCTGTTTGTAGTAGCTTACCCGCATTCCTATTTTCCTATTCATTATTAAACCTACTCCTGCATTACCCCTATTTGACTTTGTATTTATAACCCTGTATTCGCCTGACCAGAAGTCTTGTTCCTCCTGCCACCGAACTTCACTAATTCCCACTATATCTAACTTTAACCTATCCATTTCCCTTTTTAAATTTTCTAACCTACCTGCCCGATTAAGTGATCTGACATTCCACGCTCCGATCCGTAGAACGCCAGTTTTCTTTCTCCTGATAACGACGTCCTCCTGAGTAGTCCCCGCCCGGAGATCCGAATGGGGGACTATTTTACCTCCGGAATATTTTACCCAAGAGGACGCCATCATCATTTAATCATACAGTAAAGCTGTATGCCCTCGGGAAAAATTACGGCCGTAGTTTCCCCTTGCTTTCAGCCGTTCGCAGTACCAGCACAGCAAGGCAGTTTTGGTTATTGTTACAAGGCCAGATCAGTCAATCATACAGACTGTTGCCCTTGCAACTACTGAAAAGGCTGCTGCCCCTCTTCCGGAACCACACGTTTGTCTGGCCTCTCAACAGATACCCCTCCGTTGTGGTTGTACCTACGGTACGGCTATCTGTATCGCTGAGGCATGCAAGCCTCCCCACCAACGACAAGGTCCATGGTTCATGGGGGGACTCTTGGAATCTCTGAAAGTTAAAGTAGGTGTTCGAAATGTTATCCACGTGTCTGAATGCGACGTTGAACTCATCTCTGAAACGAGTTGCGAGTCCTCTCAGGCAGCCTGGGGAATTTTGTAAATGCTGGAAGGCTGCTTCAAGCTGCAAGCGTAAGTCCTCAAGAGAGTTACCTCGGTAGCGTAGATCAGGCTTTTGACATGAACCAATGTGCAGAAATCCATGGGATGTAGTCCTGGAGATCTTGGAGCCCGTGGCACAGGCCCTCCTCTATTTAATCAATGTTGACCTTGAATGAGATTTTCACTCTGCAGCAGGGTTTGCGCTGATATGAAACTTCCCTGGAAGATTAAAACTGTGTGCAGGCCCAAGATTCAAACTGTAGTTCGAGTCTCGGTCCGGCACACAGTTTTAATGTGTCACAGACTTTCAAAGTTAACCTTAAGCACTCGTAAATGAAAATGTGCTGAACCACATGTTCAGGCGTTGCTTCAGTGGGACATCATCGTGTATGTCTGGAAGTACAGTCCACTGAAACCGTATTTAGTGTTGTCCGGTTAGTCTCTGTGGTAGGAAGTGTGGTCCAATTATGCGGTCTCCGATCAGTCCTACCCACACGTTCAACGAATAAGCTGCTGATGTGCCGGCCGCTGTGGTCGAGTGGTTCTAGGCGCTTCAGCCCCGAACCGCGCTGCTGCTGTGGTCGCATGTTCGAATCCTGCCTTGTGCATGGATGTGTGTGATGAATTAAGTTAGTTAGGTTTAAGTAGTTCTAAATCTAGGGGACTGATGACCTCAGATGTTAAGTCCCATAGTCCTTAGAGCCATTTTGAGCTACTGATGTGATACGTTATTTGCATTAGGATTGACATGGGCCCAAATGTGACAGTTATGGCAGTTAAAAATATCTCACGTGTAAATCCAGCCTCATCCGTGAACATATTACTGCTTACAAACAGGGGCTTCAAGGTACGCTGATGTTGCACCCATTGGCAGAAATTCTCTCACGGAGGGAAGTCTGCATTGTTGAGGGCTTACACTCACTGGAGATGATATGGATAGAGTACTTGCCGATGTAAAATACACCATACACTGCTATTAGTCAGAACACGCTCGGGTAGCTATCCTCCTTGTTGAAGTACTAACACGTTCGTGTAAATGCGTAACACACTTTCCTCGACATAGGGTGTCATGGATCTGGATCACCTTCTCGTACATGATGTGAGAAACTCCCGGTTTCTCTAAGGCGCTGATATAACCGTCTAAATGTACGCCTATCGGGCTGCCTGCAGAGAGGAAAAGCTTCTTCATACAATCGTGCAGCCTCAAGGACACTGCCATTCGTTTCGACATACATGAAGTGCATGTCAGAATAGTCTTCATTGGTGTAACCTGTGTCCATGGTGCTTTCACGTTCGTAACTGATTGTTAGGCCGGTTCGGCACAGTATGCGGAGGGGTAAAGGGAAGTAGATGCGCATGCGTAAACAAACAGATAGTCGATCCCAAACCATGAGATACCAACGTAAATACGACGGTATCGAGGGGCGCTTACAGTTGGTTCTCAACTCCAATTACTGTGATACGTCGGCAACGGTTGATTTGCGGACCCACGTTTTATTGTAGCTTTTTAGCTACTTTTGGCCTGTAATTTCTATGTGTGGATTATTGACCAACACATCTGAAATATTCTGTATATATAACTTACAAACTAATAGGTGACGTGAAACTTCATTGCGTAGGTCCCGATAAGAAACGTTAAACTTTCTGCTGAGCTATGAACATAAATTATTGTATTATTTACAAAAGAACAGCAAAGAGATACAATTTTTTAAACGGAATAATGGTTACAATATTCGTTTCTATCATGCACTGGAATCATATGAACCAGCTGTGTACAAACAAATATAAATAACACGCCTATCACTTTTGGTTTGAGAGCTACAACCCTTCAGAGTTTCAGGGGTGGATACCACACGCTGTACAAAACACAATGCGCTTTCCAAAGATGCTGCGGACGAGATGTAACGTCTGCAGTATCACAGAGCGACAAGCTTCCGCGATGTGCTGTTACCGACGGTCGCAGTACAAGGCCGTTACGTGACAGATCGAACCACACAAACAAACGGAGTTTAGTGTGCTGCGATTACTGACGTCGCTGAAGAAGGCATACACGTGCAACGATTACGTTGACATGTTGCTGATGCTCGGATGCCCCTAGATATCCTAGGAGTAGGCATTACGTTCTTACGTGCTGAACGTCGATTTCGGGAAACAGGTAGCTTGGGAAGACGAAGCAGCAGTAGACGAAGTCCTGCAAGAAGTGAGGAGATACACCACGATTCCAATGTCAGCTCACGAGACGTTGCTGCAGTCGCCGGTATCAGCCTCACATATGTGTGGCGTGTAATTAGGATCACAGGTTTCACCCTTACCACCTGTCACTAACCCAGCACCTGCGTAGGAACGATTTCAATCCGAGTGCTACTTTCTGTGGATGGGCCATGAATAATTTCACTCTGGACTCTTTCTAAAGTTTTATGTTCTAAAATGACTCCACATTCATAACCTGTGGTTCTGCTACTAGGCCGCAGACAATCCTCGGTGGCTACGACCTGTCGAATATCAAGATCAGTGGGCTATGAATGTATGATGCGGAATCCTTCAGGATGAAGTCAACGGTCCACACTACCACACAGGTACACTGTCAGCTGACATACATCGGACTTTTATAGTCGACAGTTTGGGTACTCTGATTGAAAATGTGTGTCTAAACATCAGCACGATGGTCACCCAGCCCATTCTGCGTATGCTCTGGTGAAAGATCTGGACAACAGATTTCCTGGAAGATGGTTGGGGTGCCGTGATCCTCATGAATGGCCCTCACGGTCGCCGGATTTAACATTAGCAGGTTTCTTTTTGTGGGGATATGTGAAGAATCGTGTTTATGTCAGTGACGTCACAACCCCAGATGATCTGAAACGGCGTATCGAGGAAGCACGGCGCTCCATGAGACCGACAACGGTTCATCTCGTCCGCAGATCCTATAGAAGGCGCACTGCGTTGTGCATTAAGGAACATAGACACACATTTGGACACCTCATTTAAATCAACATTCTGCCGCCAGAATAATCATCACCAAACATTCACGTATTATGTACAGCGTGTGGTATTCGCCCCTGAAACATTAGAGGGTTGTAGCTTCCAAACTCACGTGATAGGAATGTGATTTAAATTGATTTCTACAGAGCTCATTTAAATGATTCCGGCGCATGATAGAATCATTGTTCCAGTTATAAAGTTGTATCTCTTCGGTGTAACTCTTTGGAAAATAGCACAAAACTCCGTAAAAGTGTAACGTTTCTCGTGTAGACCTACCGTAATAAATGTTCCCATCAGATAGTTGTTTGTAAGTTATAGAGGCAAACACTTACTGCAACACCTTAAATACAGGGTGCTCTAAAATTCCCCGTACAAAGTTCTAAGACTTGTAGAGGGGACTGGGTAAACAGTATTCCAACTGAAACCCATATTCAGAAACGTACCATTTCCATGCTAGAGTCGTTTGAATAATATGTTTGCTAGGTAGGTATGCAACTGGGTAGTCATGGTGAGAGGTGGTTACACCGAATCGGCTGATGTCATTTAGCGTCTGTCCTACCTCTCTGACTTGATTCGAGCCTCATTCATGAGCATGCGAGTGTTAGAGCAACAGTTAAAGTTTATGGAACACACCAAAATGCATGTCCTACCAATACAGAGTCCCCTCTGTATGGCGAAACTCACGATAATGGAAGAGATGCTGCTCGCTTTTATCAAGATCGTTATCGACAATGTCCGGCTCAGTCGCATACCTATTTCGCCACAATTATCCAATGGCTTCGAGAAAGGGGTACCTTCACCGTCACCAGGAGTGACTGTGGTACTCAAAGCAGACGCCGCACACCAGAACTGGAGGAGGTCATACTGCATCACGTACAAGAGAACAATATCATTCATTACTACAACGTGTACAGTAAACCTGATGGCCGCCATATCAGACATTACTTGTAATGGATCAGAATGCTAACCGTCCTTTGAAAAAGACAAAAGCAGTTTAACTTTATCTGTTCACAACAGTGTTTGTAAAAACTGATTAAGTTTCATTTTTCATTCTTTGGGTATTAATGTGCGGAACTGTAAACGCATAAAAAATTACTTGTAAAAGTGGTCGCATTACCAAAATGTTTTCAAATGGTTGTAGCACCGAAAAGGTACGTTTTCGGACATGGGTACCAATTCAAATTATCTATTCAGCTTCCTCTACAAATCCTACAAGTCTTCACGGGGAATCTTAGAGCATCCTCTACATATATCCTTCATTTATTTGGTGACTGTGTACGTGGACATGTAAAGAAAAGTTGTTTGAGTTGTAATATTATTTTCAGTGTAACTGTACGTATCCTATGTGTATTGTTGGAAGCCACAGTCAGCGTTGCTAACTTTCCCTCAATACGCCTAAAAAAAATTTAGAATAAAAAAAATGTTAGTGTAATGAAAGTCGTAATCGAAAAGAGCAATACAGGAAAAAATTTAAACTTTATTCCAGATTATAAATATTGCAGACAACTTTCACAAAAACGTAAATGAATCACTATTCTCGTTCCACTTCTTCCTCCACATATATGCAACAAAGAAGAGTTAAAGAAATATCCGCACTAGTTCCTTCCTTACATACAAATCCCTACAGCTGAGCATCTGCACCTGTAACAGAGGATGGGAGATAGTGGGGGACGGGGAGAAAAGTAGATAATGCACAAAATTACGTTTAATAATATAGTCCCAAAGGCCCGGGTTCGATTCCCGGCTGGCTTGGAGATTTTCTCCGCTAAGGGACTGGGTGTTGTGTTGTCCTAATCATCATAATTTCATCCCCATCGACGTGCAAGTCGCCGAAGTAGCGTCAAATCGGAAGACTTGAATCGGCGAACGGTCTACCCAACTGGAGGCGCTAGTCACACGAAATTTACATTTTACCAGGTAGACCGAAAACTTCTGAAGATGTTGCTGACCAGATCCGTGTTTCGTGTGTTCGGAACCCGAAGAAGTCACTGGCCCAACGTAGTCTACAATTAGGAATGCCTTAAGGTACTGTGTATGACGTTGTGCGTAAAAGACTTAAGTTGCGCTCCTACAAATTGCAACTGTTACATGAAGTAAACCGTACTAATAAAATCGAAAGGTATGAGTTTGCTGTTGACTTTCTACAGAGAATTGATGGTGGTGTCAAGATCAGAGACGTCAATCACTTACGGGAAAGAATCGTCGCGTCGGTTGGGACAGCTACACCTGAAATGAAATGTAGGTGAACATCGTCTCGACGTGTGCAGGGCACCAAATGGATCCCACTTTGAAGTATACTAACATTAAAAAAAACTTGAAGGAATTCTCTTTCGAGATATGTGCGCATTGATGTAATTTCTATTAATTTCGCCATTAAACTTATCCTTAAAACTAGGGAGTTCTCTTTGAACCTCGCTGTATTTGACTACGGGCGGCGAATGTGCAATGCATGCAATACGCATTAAATGTCAATCGCTGGCAGAGCTGTGTTTCGTGTGTGAGTGTATTACGTCATAGCTCTGACGTAATACAGACGTCGGCAAAGTGCTGGTGCTCGTGCTGTGCGTGTTTCCATAACCAAGGAAGCCAAAGTGTTTGGTGCTTCAAGAGGCAACGTATCGAAGATTTATACCCCATACAGGAAAGGTGAAAGAAAAACGTCTTCCGACAAGTCATAACGCTGACGAGGGTGTGTGTTAAGTAATAGTGATAAACGGTCATTGAAGATGATTTTGACGAAACCTAACGAAAACTAAAAGGACGACAGTTGCAAAAGTCAGTGCATAACTTAATGTCGCCCTCACGAACCCTATCAGCATCAAAATAGCGCGAATGGAGCACCAGAAGAAGGGGACTGCACCGTGAGGTGGAATTTTAAAACCAATTATCACTGGTGTAAACGCCGCAGCCATAAAAGTATGAGTATGAAGGAATTGAAGACTGTCATTTAGTCGGATGGGCCTTGTTTCATACTGCTTTCAACTTCTGACCAAGTTTACGCGCTCGTAAGCCTGCGATGCAGACATGGCGGGTGGTCGGTGATGAGCTGGGTAGCCATGTCGTGGTATTCCCTGGGCTCCATGGTTAGTCTAAAAAGGTTGCTGTACTGCTAAGGATTATGTGAGAATTTTGGTTAATCAAGTCCATCCCATGGTGCAATATTTATTCCCCAATAGTGATACATTTATTCCCCAATGGTGATACTGTGTTCCAAGACGACACAGCGCCTACTCACACAGCTCGCATCCACATCTACATCTACATGGATACTCTGCAACTCACATTTAAGTGCCTGGCAGAGGGGTCATCGAACCACCTTCACAATTCTCTATTACTCCAATCTCGTACAGCGTGCTGAAAGAATGAACACCTATATCTTTCCGTACGAGCTCTGATTTCCCGTATTTTATCGTGGTGACCGTTCCTCCCTATGTAGGTCGGTGTCAACAAATATTCTCGCATTCGGAGGAGAAAGTTGGTGTTTGGAATTTCGTGAGAAGATTCCGTCGCAACGAAACACGCCTTTCTTTTAATGATGTCCTGCCCAAATCCTGTCGTTTCTGTGACACTCTCTCCCACATTTCGCAATAAATGTGCTGTCTTTCTTTGAACTTTTTCGATGTACTCCGTCAGTCCTATCTGGTAAGGATCCCACTCCGGGCAGCAGTATTCTAAAAGAGGACGGACAAGCGTAGTGTAGCAGTCTCCTTAGTAGGTCTGTTACATTTTCTAAGTGTCCTGCCAATAAAACGCAGTCTTTGGTTAGCCTTCGCCACAATATTTTCTATGTGTTCCTTCCAACTTAAGGTGTTCGTAATTGCAATACCTAGGTATTTAGTTGAATTTACGGCTTTTACATTAGACTGATTTATCGTGTAACCGAAGTTTAACGAGTCCCTCTTAGCACTCACACAATTTTCGTTCTTTAGGGACAATCTTTTCTAAATCGTTTTGCAGTTTGTTTTGATTTTATGATGACTTTATGAGTCTATAAACGACAACGTCATCTGCAAACAACCGAAGAAGGCTGCTCAGATTGTCTTCCAAATTGTTTATATAGATAAGGTACAGCAAAGGCCTATAACACTACCTTAGGGAACGCCAGAAATCACTTCTGTTTTACTCGATGACTTTTCGTCAATTACTAAGAACTGTGACCTCTCTGACAGGAAACCACAAATCCAGTCACATAACTGAGACGATATTCCATAAGTACGAAGTTTCAGTACGAGCCGCTTGTGTGGTACAGTTTTAGCATCTTCAGTGACTGTTTTTTTGAGCATCAGAATAAATTGGCGTATCTCCCCCCGGACTCCAAAGTCACCAGATCTCAGTACTACTGAGCCTTTGTGGTAGGCTTTGGAGAGAAGGCTGCGTGACCAATAACTGTCTCCATCATCGTTACCTAAACTTACGAATATTTTGTGGGAAGAACTGTAGTATAAGATTCCCTTGAAAACCATACGTGATCTACATTTATCGATTTCGAAACGATAACGCCATAGTTTCCTCTATCGTATTACGCATTATAATGTGTTGAGTTCTTGGTGTTTCCATGTCTTTTTCACCCCCTGTATCACAGTTTCATAGTCACTACACAGAACTGCTGCGATGTTGTGAGTAGCCTGTCTGTTTGTTGGCACCGCTGTAGACTGTGTTAACACCGTTGCAGCACTTTGCGTCCTCGGCAAGAGATTCAGTTATTTTTTATTTATTTACACGTCAAGTCCCGTAGTACCAAATTGAGGAGCAAATCTCCATGGTCATGGAACGTGTCAGTACATGAAATATCAACATAAAAGTAATAACAGATAAAAATAATTGTTCATGAACCTGAAAAAAGTGAGTCCATAATTTTAAGTCAACGCTATGAGCAATACAATAAGAGTCGCCTTAATTTTTCAAGGAACTCCTCGGGAGAATAGAAGGAGTGACCCATGAGGAATCTCTTCAGTTTCCAATTGCAAGCGCTTGGATTACTGCCAATATTTTTGAATCGAGTGGCAGCTTATTGAAAATGGATAAAGCAGTATACTGCACACCTTTTTGCACAAGAGTTAAGGAAGTCCGATCGAAATGCAGGTTTGATTTCTGCCCAGTATTAACCGTGTGAAAACTGCTTATTCTTGGGAATAAACTAATATTGGTAACAAGAAACGACAATAAGGAATATACATATTGAGAGGCCAATGTCAAATTATCCAGACTCGCGAACAGAGGTCGACAAGAGGTTCTTGAACTCATACCACATATTGGCCGAACCCCCAGTTTCTGAGCCAAAAATATCCTTGTAGAATGGGAAGAGTTACCGCAAAATATAATACCATACGACATAAGCGAATGAAAATAAGCAAAATGGTTGGTTGTAATGGCTCTGAGCACTATGGGACTTAACATCTGAGGTCATCAGTCCCCTAGACCTTAGAACTAATTAAACCTAACTAACCTAAGGACATCACACATATCCATGCCCGAGGCAGGATTCGAACCTGCGACCGTAGCGGTCTTAGTGGGGGCTCTGTATTGGTAGGACATGCATTGTAAAGTGAGATGCAAGGAAATGTATGATGACGTATGTTTGATAGGTAATGTTTGGGCAGTGGAATTATTGACAACTATATAATTTTTGGAACTGGATGTCACATGAATAAGGTAAAATTTTCTAAATACATTGTTTGCTCTTCAACAAAATCTTTCTTTTGCTAACCATATGCCTCCTAGTAAATAGAGTCTATAGTAGTTAGAATATTTTTATTTATCTGGCTTAGCTGCTGCTTGCTGTAATTACTGTAGTTCGTGTTATGAAGATTTTCTGTGAGGTGAGAAATAAAATAAAAAATGGGGTTTCTACTATCGGGATTCGTGATTGAAATGAGTTTAGGCAATTAACCGAATTGGGGGTCGTTTCATATTTCTTAAATTTCATATTTTTTTTTATTATTGTTATGACTTTTTGCAATTCAGGCCATTCTTTTATGTTAATTATTGGAAGTCATATTGTCACTGCATAGCAGTCAGATTGCATTGGCTTTGCATATTGTAGGTAAAAAATGAATAGGTTAAATATGAGTTGTCTTCGTCAGGGAAAATTTTGTAGGTCAGTGTTTAATACAGGGTCCTTCAAAATGAACATACCGGTTTTAAGGCGTTGTAGCATTTATTACGTTCAGCTTACAATTGTAAATAATACACCAAATGAAAGAGCAACTCAAACAGTTTTGTTGTATACCTGTGTGCAATGGGAAGAGTATGGAATGACAAAGAGTGACTGAAAAATATGTTGAACGAGTGCCGGTCTTTCACGCTTAGCCTCAAGAAATATCCCCGTGTAAAGCTTATGGGTCGTTCTTTTTCGGTGAATCAACTGTAACTGATGTTTCTTATCTTGATGTGCTACAGCTATGGCCCGTGCCTTAATGGGAAGAAGCTGAACAACACATCTTTATTTGGGAGCAAGGTGGAGCGCCGCCTCGCTGGCATAACTCTGTAAGCCGACTGGTTAAACGACGTTGTATCCGACCGGTGGATTGGGCGCAACGGGCCGGTTGACACAGCATTTTATGCATGACCTCCACGTTCACACACGATCTGGCGATATCATGTATATGTGCCTCCGATATCAGCTGATCTATCCGACTTTAGAAACAGTGTTATTGCAACAGACACATCGAGCAAGGTTTCGGAACAACTCGCCTATCGACTCGATGTGTGATCAGTGTTCACACTAAATAACTATAAGAAAAACTGTTTGTGTTTCTCTTTCATTTGGTGTATTATTTATATTTGTAAGGTGAATGTAATATATGCTACAAAAACTTAAAAACGGTATACTCATTTTGAAACACCCTGTATAATAAAATTAAAGACTTAGTTTCAGTGTCTGCACCCGTCGCCATAAAAGATTAACCATAGTGTAACTATAACGTAATGCTGTCACTATGATAACGTACAGAGACCACTTCCCTCTGTATCCTTAAGGGCTCCAACACAATATTAATTATTTTTAATAGACTACAGAGTATGCTCTTTGGCAGCCTAAACTGCGAACACCCTCGCGACATCAGAGGAGACGTAGGCCCATATTTCATGAATGTGTGACGGTGTAAGACGTGGACGAAGAAAATACGGAAAGATGCGTGAAATATTGCTGTAACTAACAATTTGGATATTAATTACGAAAAGAGGACCTGATACATGAGGTATCTGTTAGGGCTTGCTGGGGTGGTTAATTTTTAGCTAAATAGGGTGGTCTATTGTATATGTTAATACATGGGAATGACTCAGGATCAAAATGTGTAATGCGAATTAGGAAAAATATTGTTATCTAGAGGCAAAGAAAGTTGTGAAATGTTAGAAACGATAAAGAAACACACCTGAACAGTAAAAAGATTGATGGCTTCACAAAATACGCCGAATGTCGCTCATTAGTTCCTAGATAACATGTGCTAACCGTTAGCCCAGGGTTCCAGGAAGCGTTCGCCGTTGTTACATGAGTGACGGGACATGCAGAGCAATTTGTTACAGGAATTATATTTCCGTTAACGTCGTAGGCCGCCAAGTACACAACTTGGTTGGCTACGGTTAAATTACGCAGCGGCGCTCATTACTGTGACGGATGATGATGGATAACTCACTCAGTACCACTGTTGTTAATTCAAGACACCCGAAAAAACGTTCATAATGTCGAGAAGAGTGTCACTGTTCACAATTTCTTGTACTCTGACCGCAGTTCCCTGGAATTTTAATGCTGCTTAATACGAGAGCAATCACATTCGGTCGGAAAAAGATGAAACAGTTTTCGCAATTTCGGCTGCTTAATCGTGGCAATTTTGAGCAACTAAGAAAATAGATTATATTTGCTTTTCGTTTTAAGAGCGAAAAAAAATATATTTTCTTTGGCTGTTGGTGGCGTTTCTTTTTAAATTAAAGATTCATCTCAAGAGTGTTACTTTACCACAGTCTCATTTTATTTTATCGTGTTTTTTGAGAACTCTCCACAAACTGCTAATACAATTCAGTAGTATCTTGTATAAGAAAACTGTCGTGAATCATCAATATTTTGAATGTCACATTACGTTTCTCTTTGTCTGAGTAGTGTTCACTACCTGTCGGTTTATCAGTTAAATATTTGTTTATACAAAAGAAAAAAAATGCGAAGTTACTATGGCCGAGTTGGTTAATAAATGCAAAACTTTTTGATGATATGTTTGCTCTCATTTTTATTTCATTATTTGCTGGAAAAGTTCACAGTTATTGGAAAATTCTACTGTAAAGCATACTCTAAAGCTTGCGTGAGAGTTTTTTTATATTCCTAGGCAACGAGATAGTCCTTAAAGTGGTTGAGAAGTACAAATTTAATAACCCTCCTCATTCCACATTCACCCGTCTTTTTTTTCGTTTATACTGGAAGTGTGACAACATTAAATTTTCATTTTTGTAACGGTTGTTTCCCTGATTACTCGGTTCTAGGCGCTGCAGTCCGGAACCGCGAGACTGCTACGGTCGCAGGTTCGAATCCTGCCTCGGGCATGCATGTGTCTGATGTACTTAGGTTAGTTAGGTTTAAGTAGTTCTAAGTTCTTGGGGACTGATGACCTAAGATGTTAAGTCCCATAGTGCTCAGAGCCATTTGAACCATTTGAACCAACCCTCCTTACTTTTCTAGATTTATCTCTGTTCGAAAGTACACTAATGCATACGACATTGTTTCAAGCAAATGACTATTAGCCACAAATGCTAATTACTAAGCATTGTGATTATTGTGGTATTTAGTACAAAGATCAGTTTAATGCTAGTATATTCTGTGGGATTCCCTTGATCTCTGCGTAACTGCTGCAGCGTACATCTCTTAAACCTGCTTACAGCAGCCAAACCTCCCTCTAAAATTTTTGGCCCACGTAGTTCATTACCAAACTGACCATTCCTTGACGCCCCGGAATCTATCCTATCAAGCGTTCCCATCTATTGATCTACTTGGGCTTCCTACCATCCTAACATTTGAACTTATGTTATATTCTGCAATTTTTTTTCTTAGCATTGACAGTCTGTATTTTATATCTTCTATACTTCGGCCATCACCAGTCGTTTTGCTGTTCAAACGACAAAAGTACTACTTTTACTATCTCATCTCATAATCAAATTCCCTGAGAATCATGTGAATTAATTCGACTACATTCCAATAGTCTTGTTTATTTTTGTTGATGTTAATCTAAAACCTCTTTTCAAGAAATTATTCATTCCATTCGAGTTCTCTTCAAAGTCCTTTGCGTCTCTGACAGAATTACAACATTATTGTAAACCTCAAATTTTTATTTAGTCTCCCCGCACTTTATTTTCCTGTATGAATTTCTCATTTTACTGCTTGCTCAATACACAGATTGCATAACGGGGGGGATAACTGCACTCTAGTTTTCTAGTTTCTGTGTTCATCGCTGCTACTTTCAAACTTTCGAAGAGTGTTTTTCAGTAAACATTGTCAAAAGACCTCTAAATTCACGAATGCTACTCCATCTTTCTGTAACAGGATTATTCACGATTCCTATTACGGCCATCGAGAAGTTGTAGAGGGTACTATGTAGATAAAATTTGAACCAGGGACACATCCACAGAAAAGTACCGTTTGGATGTAAAAGAAGTTAGAAGATCGGATCACTTTCAAATCACGATCGGAGACAATGAACCGTCAACTGTGTGCTCTACAGCAACTCATTGCATGGGAAATGTCGGATTCGCTTCTACGTGACGAAGAACGCCCTTCTCGAAGTCGAGAGTGCAGCACGGTAGAACACCACAGCCAACCCTCCTAGCTGGGAACTTGCCATTTTCCCGTAGCTGACGTTGCAGTCGCACGACAATGGCGCGTGACGTCATAATTACTACAGGGAATGACGAAGATGCCTTATTCTCATTATTGTACGTACTGTGAAGCGGAAGATTTGATCCGAGCTTTAAACTCATTTCACATCCAAACTGTTGATTTCTGGACATGAACTTGAGCCCTTGAAGTCTGTAATACGAACTGTGAAACAGTTAGAGTCAATATTTTGCAAACATGATAATCCAATTGATGGTTCTATATCACACACACTGCATCATTCGGAACTGGGATTACTATAGTCTTCTTGCAGTCTGAGGTGGTTTCACCTGCCTCATATACACTGCTCAACCAGAACATTATGACCACCTACCTTATAGCATGTACCCTTGGCGACGTGTCGTGGCATGGAAGAAATGAGGCCTTGGTAGCCTTATAAGACATCTAATTCCCGTAAATTCCGGGGAGGGGGACGATGAGCTGTGACGCCACATTCAGTCACAACCTGGACGGCCAACACGTCAACTGAAACTCACCACTGTGCTCGTCGAGCCGCTCCTTCACTTTCCTGGCCACGTGACATTGCGTATTACCTGCTATCGGGAAACACGGTCGTATGGAGGAGCCAGTGTACGATACTCCTTGGCGGTCATGGTACCTTGCACGAGCTCCACTGGACCCATGGATGCCCAAATAAATGTTCCCCAGAGCACGATGGAGGCGCCGCCAGCTTGTTCCGTCCCGCAGTACAAGTGTCAAGGAGCTGTTCCTCCGTATGACAACTGTAAGTGGACCGAGCAGATGTAATTTCGATGTATTGCTCACGCGCTGCCTGCGATATGTAAGGTATAAGAGAATCTCAGACCAGAGAGCAGTGTTGACTGCAGTAGGAACCGTGTAGCAGTAGGAGTAAGTTGTTGCTAGCGAGCAGTCTGGTCTGGTGTATCGTGTTGGCGCCGGCCGCGGTGGTCTAGCGGTTCTAGGCGCTCAGTCCGGAGCCGCGCGACTGCTACGGTCGCAGGTTCGAATCCTGCCTCGGGCATGGATCTGTGTGATGTCCTTAGGTTAGTTAGGTTTAAGTAGTTCTAAGTTCTAGGGGACTGATGACCGTAGATGTTAAGTCCCATAGTGCTTAGAACCATTTTAACCATTTGTATCGTGTTGGCTGGGCTGATCGTGGTGCAGCGATGCCGGAGCCTGAGCATTATTGTATAAGGTAAAAAGCAGCCTCGCGCATATGTAGTATTGTTATCTCAAGTCCCATGTAAATGTTTTAAAAAATCACCTAATAATAATCTTTCTCACAAAAAGTAACTTTTAACAACCATTCATTTCAATTTAAAGAATTTACTAATTTCTCCAATCCATGATAATCCCGATTATTGCAAAAAGAAAAATCAGTTGTTTCCTTTCATAAATGACAAATCTATCGGCCAGCATTGCACAGGGCTGTGCGAGAAAAATTTATTGTAAGAGCAGATATACACTCCTGGAAATGGAAAATAGAACACATTGACACCGGTGTGTCAGACCCACCATACTTGCTCCGGACACTGCGAGAGGGCTGTACAAGCAATGATCACACGCACGGCACAGCGGACACACCAGGAACCGCGGTGTTGGCCGTCGAATGGCGCTAGCTGCGCAGCATTTGTGCACCGCCGCCGTCAGTGTCAGCCAGTTTGCCGTGGCATACGGAGCTCCATCGCAGTCTTTAACACTGGTAGCATGCCGCGACAGCGTGGACGTGAACCATATGTGCAGTTGACGGACTTTGAGCGAGGGCGTATAGTGGGCATGCGGGAGGCCGGGTGGACGTACCGCCGAATTGCTCAACACGTGGGGCGTGAGGTCTCCACAGTACATCGATGTTGTCGCCAGTGGTCGGCGGAAGGTGCACGTGCCCGTCGAAATGGGACCGGACCGCAGCGACGCACGGATGCACGCCAAGACCGTAGGATCCTACGCAGTGCCGTAGGGGACCGCACCGCCACTTCCCAGCAAATTAGGGACACTGTTGCTTCTGGGGTATCGGCGAGGACCATTCGCAACCGTCTCCATGAAGCTGGGCTACGGTCCCGCACACCGTTAGGCCGTCTTCCGCTCACGCCCCAACATCGTGCAGCCCGCCTCCAGTGGTGTCGCGACAGGCGTGAAAGGAGGGACGAATGGAGACGTGTCGTCTTCAGCTATGAGAGTCGTTTCTGCCTTGGTGCCAATGATGGTCGTATGCGTGTTTGGCGCCGTGCAGGTGAGCGCCACAATCAGGACTCCATACGACCGAGGCACACAGGGCCAACACCCGGCATCATGGTGTGGGGAGCGATCTCCTACACTGGCCGTACACCACTGGTGATCGTCGAGGGGACACTGAACAGTGCACGGTACATCCAAACCGTCATCGAACCCATCGTTCTACCATTCCTAGACCGGCAAGGGAACTTGCTGTTCCAACAGGACAATGCACGTCCGCATGTATCCCGTGCCACCCAACGTGCTCTAGAAGGTGTAATTCAACTACCCTGGCCAGCAAGATCTCCGGATCTGTCCCCCATTGAGCATGTTTGGGACTGGATGAAGCGTCGTCTCACGCGGTCTGCACGTCCAGCACGAACGCTGGTCCAACTGAGGCGCTAGGTGGAAATGGCATGGCAAGCCATTCCACAGGACTACATCCAGCATCTCTACGATCGTCTCCATGGGAGAATAGCAGCCTGCATTGCTGCGAAAGGTGGATATACACTGTACTAGTGCCGACATTGTCCATGCTCTGTTGCCTGTGTCTATGTGCCTGTGGTTCTGTCAGTGTGATCATGTGATGTATCTGACCCCAGAAAAGTGTCAATAAAGTTTCCCCTTCCTGGGACAATGAATTCACGGTGTTCTTATTTCAATTTCCAGGAGTGTATATGCGTTATCCGGCGACCTTCATTGAGGTAAGAGTTTTTCTTTTTTTTTATTCAGAATGATCTTTCAGGGCCATGACGCATCACTGCTGACGTCCACAATTCACCAGGTTAAATTAACAGTCAATTATTCAAAGGTTGTAACTGAGTCACATTTATTATTGAGAGATTAGTCACATTGTATTATTGCAAGATTACGGAATTTATCTGAGGGAGGTTACGCTGAATGTGAATGAACGACATAATTATATTTTTTACTGTTGAGAGGTTTAGGAATGTTTCTGTTTTGAGGTTACACTAAATGAGAATATACACTCTTGGAAATGGAAAAAAGAACACATTGACACCGGTGTGTCAGACCCACCATACTTGCTCCGGACACTGCGAGAGGGCTGTACAAGCAATGATCACACGCACGGCACAGCGGACACACCAGGAACCGCGGTGTTGGCCGTCGAATGGCGCTGGCTGCGCAGCATTTGTGCATCGCCGCCGTCAGTGTCAGCCAGTTTGCCGTGGCATACGGAGCTCCATCGCAGTCTTTAACATTGGTAGCATGCCGCGACAGCGTGGACGTGAACCGTATGTGCAGTTGACGGACTTTGAGCGAGGGCGTATAGTGGGCATGCGGGAGGCCGGGTGGACGTACCGCCGAATTGCTCAACACGTGGGGCGTGAGGTCTCCACAGTACATCGATGTTGTCGCCAGTGGTCGGCGGAAGGTGCACGTGCCCGTCGACCTGGGACCGGACCGCAGCGACGCACGGATGCACGCCAAGACCGTAGGATCCTACGCAGTGCCGTAGGGGACCGCACCGCCACTTCCCAGCAAATTAGGGACACTGTTGCTCGTGGGGTATCGGCGAGGACCATTCGCAACCGTCTCCATGAAGCTGGGCTACGGTCCCGCACACCGTTAGGCCGTCTTCCGCTCACGCCCCAACATCGTGCAGCCCGCCTCCAGTGGTGTCGCGACAGGCGTGAATGGAGGGATGAATGGAGACGTGTCGTCTTCAGCGATGAGAGTCGCTTCTGCCTTGGTGCCAATGATGGTCGTATGCGTGTTTGGCGCCGTGCAGGTGAGCGCCACAATCAGGACTGCATACGACCGAGGCACACAGGGCCAACACCCGGCATCATGGTGTGGGGAGCGATCTCCTACACTGGCCGTACACCACTGGTGATCGTCGAGGGGACACTGAATAGTGCACGGTACATCCAAACCGTCATCGAACCCATCGTTCTACCATTCCTAGACCGGCAAGGGAACTTGCTGTTCCAACAGGACAATGCACGTCCGCATGTATCCCGTGCCACCCAACGTGCTCTAGAAGGTGTAAGTCAACTACCCTGGCCAGCAAGATCTCCGGATCTGTCCCCCATTGAGCATGTTTGGGACTGGATGAAGCGTCGTCTCACGCGGTCTGCACGTCCAGCACGAACGCTGGTCCAACTGAGGCGCCAGGTGGAAATGGCATGGCAAGCCGTTCCACAGGACTACATCCAGCATCTCTACGATCGTCTCCATGGGAGAATAGCAGCCTGCATTGCTGCGAAAGGTGGATATACACTGTACTAGTGCCGACATTGTGCATGCTCTGTTGCCTGTGTCTATGTGCCTGTGGTTCTGTCAGTGTGATCATGTGATGTATCTGACCCCAGGAATGTGTCAATAAAGTTTCCCCTTCCTGGGACAATGAATTCACGGTGTTCTTATTTCAATTTCCAGGAGTGTATTTTTGTGGGGAGGTTACACAACGGTTTCGCGGCCTCCCATCGGCATGATGAAGAATGTATGGGGATTCATCAGACCTTGCAACTATCTGCCACTGTGCCAACGTCCAGTGCCGATGGTCACTTGCTCATTTCAGTCGTAATCGCCGATTTCGTGGTGTTAACATTGGCACATGAATGAATAGTCGGCTGCGGAAGCCCACCGTTAGGAGTGTTCGGTGCACTGTGTGTTCTGACACAACTTGTACTCTGCCCATCATTAAGAAAAATCTGATATTAGTTCCGCCACATATCGCCACTTGTCCTGTTTTACCAGTCTGCGCAGCCAACGACGTCTGACATCTGTAATGAGCGGTGGCCACCCAACCCCACAACGTCTGGATGTGGTTTCCAGTTGGTTTCGCCACACTCACCACAGCACTCCTCGAACACTCGACAAGTCGTAGAGATTCCGAGATGTTCCTGTCGAGCCTCCGAGCCATCACACTGTGCCCTCAGTTAAACTCAGACAGATGGCGCGCTTTTCCCATTCTACACACACGGACAGCACGTCCACTGATACTAAATGCACCGTGAGTGTGACTAACAGTCGTTCCTCGCCAGGTGATGCTGCTATTGCCTGCACGGGCTTACATCGAAAAGTAGATCGGTAGTCATAATGTTTGTGCTGTGTCCAAACCCACGGGTTACGTTCCCCCTTACTAGTGCTGAGCATCCCACCCGATAACTAAATAATAACACCTGGTGGTTACTGTAAATATGCGTGTACGATGTATTAAGAAAAAAAAATGTTGTAGATGAGCCGCGAACGTCGACGAAAGAGCAGGTGACCGCGCGTGATTTCATCGATGCAGCAACTTGCCATCGCTGGGTCCAGAGATGTTGCTTGAGCGACGCGCAGCAGCCGGCCGCTGTCGTAGAGAACCGACAGCAGCAAAGAATAATTAATTAATTGTCAAAAGTTGGCGTGGCGCTGCGTGTTTGTTCCTTTTAAATGGTTCCTATGGTATGACATAAAGAGTTAGTTAGTTCCCACGTAGACCTCTCACCGACTAAGTGGATATATCGGTGTGCGTCTAGGACCGATAGTAGAGCGACCCACTGCGTGGTGTAGTGAGGTGCCGCAGCTGGAGGTTAAGGCTTGGGAGAGGGGAAGGAGTTTGGATTTGTAGTAACAGTACTTTAATTTGGGGACACTTCGCGGAGGCTATTTAGGTTCCTGCTCATATATGTGGCTGTGACGGTTGTTTCCTCCCAAAGCAGAGCAACGGAATATACAGAGATTCTGTGCGATTTTCTGAATAGCCGCTGGTGATACACCAGTGTTGGCAAATTTAGGTGCACGACTGATTGTCGTCTTGTGGGCAGTTTCGGTCGTAAAGTTTGCTGTGGTAAATCCAGCGTGAGCCTAATTAGAGAGAGACGTAGATTTGTAGGTGCTGAGTTTTTGGAAATCGGTGGAACCGATATCCTGTCCGTGTTGTACGATAAGTGGTCGCAGCTCGCCCATAGGTAATTGGGTTGTTAGCCGTTTTGTTGAAGTGGTTTGTTGGTTGTTGGTGTTTGTGTGTGTGTGTGTGTGTGTGTGTGTGTGTGTGTGTCGAGAAGGGAAAGCCTCGAACACATGTTCGTAGTTGTTCTTTAAATACCACTATCTTACAGAGGACCGAGAATTGGCTCGAATAAATACGA
This sequence comes from Schistocerca cancellata, assembly GCF_023864275.1. NCBI lineage: Eukaryota > Metazoa > Arthropoda > Insecta > Orthoptera > Acrididae > Schistocerca > Schistocerca cancellata. Next base: position 600,541,249 of record NC_064630.1, read on the forward strand.
AATGATTCATTATATTGTGATAGAGTGCACCAGTGGATAAGCGACGAGAAATTAAAGGAACCATTTTACAAGCAGCACGCAGTTAAACAAAAACTTGATTAGCCAAAGTGACGAGTGCCCGAATTCAAGTAGGGAACTTAGCAGGTCGCGTATTGTCAACACCTGAAAAGGTCAGAATTGTTTTAAATTGTCACTTAAGGTTAGATTGAAAGTGGCGGTGGCACTTAGGGTTTTTGTTTAATATTTTAATTACTGAATTTCCATGTTGTGGAGTGTAGTCTTTGATGGCAATCACTCACTTACGTGAATGAAATTGTACTGAAATTCCTAGAGAAAATAAATTCAAGTTTTCTTGGGTTAACATAAACCTTACGTGTATTTAATTAATATCTGTTGTGTGTATATATATTTTATGGGAAAAGAAAAGGGTGAATTCCAGAGATCTTAATACCAAGTTGCAGGACACAAGTATGCGCTGGTATTTGTTAGTTTTCCCAGCCAAATGTTCATTGATTGAGTGGAACCACTATAAACCTACAGAGGGTAGATGTTCTAAAAAGTTAAAACAATTTCATTGATGGAAAGAGTTTCTAAGTAAATGCAAGTAGAAATGAAGTTGTCGTAAATTATTACGGAAAGGTCAACGACTACACCAAGGGCAGAGATTATTAAATCTGTGAAGTACGTGACGTCGAATTATTTACATAGGTCTAGGTGGACTAGGTGGAAAGAAATTTACTATTAGCATAAACTATTTTCATTCCTATCGATATTGGTGGAAGCGTCTTAATACAAACTGGTCATAATACGACGGTATATGGAATAGGAATTTTGTAAGTAATTAAAAAGTTACGAGTATTTTCCAGGGATAATGTTCTGCGTTGTTAGAATTTAGTTGTGTGGGAGAACAATTGCAAGCTAGATGGGGCATTTATCTCGACATAATATAAACAGGTACTGTATTTAGAGAGATTTGATGCTTGGATTCGACCTGTAGCTTAGATAACGAGAATTGTTATCTAACTCAGCGTATCTCCTTATTACTGCTTGATATTGGTGATCATTGTCATTAGAATGTTTGGATGTGTCTATTCGTAGTGTAATCATGGCACCGTCCTATCTCGACGTTGTGTAACGTAAGGGTGATGTCTTTCATTATTCGATATTCGAGCCGGCTGCGTAGTAAGTAGCTGAAGTTGCCGCAGTATTAATTATACTAAGGCTGATCTGTCTTCAATTTTTCCTTGAGAGTGCGATTACGGTACGAGCTAGACTTCGAGTAGTCGGCAAGCGCTCCACTACGACTGGAATCTTCTAAAATCAGATAGCGATACGCAGTCATAACGTCGACTGTATAATTAAAAACTGTATCTAATTAAAGCTGTAGTGGTCGATTGGTTCGCCCAAGTATTTTGGGCGGCAGGAAGCCATACATTAAGAGCATAGCGACGTTGGTACAGTGCGATCAATAGTCGTAAGTTCGATCTTGGGTACCGCCAGTCGGCGCGTTACACCTTCTGGCTGACCAGTGTCTATTACATAACTGACGTAACGGCCACGTTACCGTTGGTTCTTTCTGATATTTTAATAATTCCGAGGGAATATCATCAACTCCAGCGTCCTTGCGTCCGAGTAAATTTCCAAATAAGAAATTTATGCTCGTAATTGCACTAAATTCTCGCTAATCCGGCCGTCAGTAGTCCCACCTCCCAGTATTGCGGCCCATATCCAGCCTCTAGTGGCTCAGTGAGAACTGACGCCAACAATAATGGATTCTCGTGGGCAACAATGTTGTTAGGTAATTACAAAGTTAAACAATGCTGTACATGTTTGAAACTGTGGCTTTCTTTACGGTTCGGTACCATAACATCTCAAAGGAAACACATTATGCCATAACAAACAGAAACTCGACGTTAGATAAGTTGAACTGAGCTATCTGGTGAATATAGTGTTGGACGAGCAACTATTTATGACCAAATTTTAACAGAGGAAGAGGTAATCAAAACCATACTGGAAAGTGGTGAAGAAGAGGACATAGGAGGAGCGGACATGAATATTCCTCACACTGCTGGTGCTGAAGCTGTAGATATCTTCCTGGAGTACATTATGCAACAACCGGAAACATGCAGTACCGATGCTATGCTCGTAAAGCCGTTGTGTGCGATAAAGCATACTGCCGTTGCTTATTATCTGTGACAATTAAATATTTAGGGCTTGTTTGGTAGTGAGCGGTACTACTGTTCAAATGGCTCTGAGCACTATGCGACTTAACTTCTGAGGTCATCAGTCGCCTAGAACTTAGAACTAATTAAACCTAAGGACATCACACACATCCATGCCCGAGGCAGGATTCGAACCTGCGACCGTAGCGGTCACGAGGTTCCAGACTGAAGCGCCTTTAACCGCACGGCCACACCGGCCGGCGGTACTACTGTTCATGTACGTACTCAGGGAATAAGTTTTACATGAAAATGAATGTGTCTTTGAGTTTAATAAAGTATAGAGCCCATGTGTTTACACTAAATTCGAGACATTCTCAATTATCCGGTACGTCCGCTAATGCGGCACTGATACGACGTGTAACAAAAATGCTCCACACAAAATGCAGGACACTTCCTCACACGTAGACGAAGACATTATATTGTACGAACGTGGGTCTGGAAAGTAATATGGCTTCTGAAAGGAAAAACCGTTATGCTATAGTTCAAGCCGAAAGTCGACATTGGAGAAGCTAGACTGAGTTCTTCTCCCAAAAGCCATTGCTGGTGAGTACAATGTTGGACGAGCAACTATTTATGACCAAAGTTTAACAGACGAAGAGATAATCAAAAGTATACAGGAAAGTTATGGTTAAAGTGAGAAGAAGAGGCCTCAAAGGAGAGAACATCACGGTACCTGACACTGCTGGTGCTAATACTGCAGACGTCTTCCTGGAGTACATTATACAACTACCTGAAAGATGCAGTACCGATGCTATGCTTGTAAAGCCGTTGCTTGCGATAAAGCATACTGCCGTTGCGTATCATCTGTGAGAGTTAAAAATTTGGGGCTTGTTTGGTAGTGAGCGGTACTACTGTTCATGTACATACTCAGGGAATAAGTTTTACATGAAAATGAATGTCTTTGGGTTTAATAAAGTACAAGGCCTATATGTTTACACTAAATTTAAGACATTCTCAATTATCTGGTACTTCCGCTAATGCGACACTGATACGACGTGTAACAAAAATGATCCACACAAAATGCAGGACACTTTCTCACACGTAGATGAAGACATTATGTTATACGAACGTGGGTATGGAAATGCTTTGTTTCCATGTTACAACTCATTTCTCCAATTCATTAATCATGGTATAAACACAAGAACAGAACGTTAGAATGATGGTGAACATGCATTCTAAGTGACGTTTGGTTACGTTGCGCACCACCAGTGTTTTGTTTTACATATTCTTGCTGCCGTGCAAAGTAGGCTATTGCTTGTTTACAGGCAACATCAGCTGTTCCAGCGATCAGTACGACCGTTGCAAGCAAGCGGAGTACTGTGTAAAGTCAATCAAAGATTTGCCACATGTAATGGCAGTGTACACAAATGCAGAGATGGCAGATGCCAATTTGATGTGTGGGTCAGCTGCGGCAATGCTGCTCGCGTTGAACGTTTTTGATAGGGTGAGATTTCCAGGACGAAGGTGCCCCGACAGGAAAACGTTTGAGGCCATTCACCGCCGACTTACGGAACATGGAGTACTTGCGACCGGGGTAGGCCTCATTTTTGTGTTAATAGTTGTTGGCTTCTAAGTGACAGATTCGGTGTAGAGAGATATGAAGAGATGGACCAATTGCCTGGCCTCCAACCTCTCCGGAACTAACCCCACTGCACTTTTACTTGTGGGGGCATTTGAAAGCTCTTTTGTATGGAACCCCAGTACAAGATAATCAGAGTCTCTGTGCCCGTATTGTAGAAGGCTGCGAGAAAATACCCAGTACAGATGGGTCGTTCTCGAAGTAACGGGTCCAAAGGAACGGTTCACCAAGATGAACGGGACGAGCGAGGAACGAATTCTAAGGAACGGTCTTCCATAGTTCACTTCGGTCGCGGCTTTCTACTTATAGCCCCCGGGAACGGGAAACGATCGATCTCGTTCCCGCAACGGCGCGTCGGTCGGTCTCTTTCCAGCCTCGGTCGCGTTCCCGTCTGTCTCCGTCTCGGTCTCGCTCGGCCGCACTCGTCCTTCTTGGCGTGGTCACAGTTCCACTGCCGAGTGTTCATAGTTAGTTCAGTATCGAGTTGTGGTTGTTCGTTTCTTTCGCTTCGCACGCCCATTCTAGATCTGTTTCAAACTTTTTTTGAACTGTGAACTTTTGGTTCTTTTCATATTCTATTCATCGTCCACGACCGCTAGCTAAAATGTACTTTAGTTACGTAAATTACATAAAAAGTTACGTGGTATGTAATACATACATCTTTTCAGGTAACAAAACGGCGTATCAGCTTACTTCACTATTGCAATAAACAGTAGAAGAAATACTTGTGAAAAGGCTAGACTTTTTGGTGTAACACATGCAAAGGACGTCGGCACGGCACACACGAGTGGCCATTTTCCGTCTTTTCTTTTATCCAAGGTAAAAGAGCATGTTCATTGCTATGGAAGGCAGACCGACTTACAACCGAATAAAGCACGCGCTTCGTAATCGAGTGTATGGTGTCATATTTTGTAAAGAGAATATGATAACTCCTACAATATCATTTCAGTGGTACAGGGTGGCGCACGAAAAATCGGCCCCGAGCACTATAGTGCTCATTGTCGCTTACCAGTCGTCATCTATTCTTTCGAAGTTGTTTGCGTTAGCTTATCTGTTAATTCTTCACTGCCTAATTATTACATTTATATTATTTCACTGCGATCAGCAACATAATGCTACAGTTGGCTAAACGAGATGTTTTGCAGAATCATAAAAATTACAATGTATGAGATTTCTTTTGTGAATAAGAACTCTGTACTCCAGGGGGAAGGCAAGTGCCCCCTCTTGAACCATACAGAAAGCAAAATGGTGAACGAGTAAAAATGAATGGTTCCCACAAAGGAGCGATCACAAGTGAACTAGTTCCCAAGGATGAACGATTTTGCCCATCTCTAATACCCAGTACTTCGTCTACGTGTAAGGCATGTGTCGTGCAGTTAGTGCAGTACATTTTTGCTATTTTCTGTATGTGCCAGGAATGGCAGGATTAGCCAGTGTCTAGTGCATTAATATGGCTGATGGATTCTGGAGCTGTAACCTTCAGCAGTAAGTGGGAGATTTATCAAACGAGACCGTAATTACTTTGATATCAAAGTAATAAATCTGCAGTCAACATCGTTGTAAATAACGACAGTAATTTCCACTGAAGGACATCTGAAAGCTGTAGGGTGGACGCTCTTTTCGATCACGTTGTTGCGAACCCACTCACTGTATTGCCTATTCCCTCTGAACATGGCTGAAAAGCTGTTCCGCGAGGCCATCCGCCCGCTAGCCGAGAAATAGTCTCGAAACTACATTATAAGAGCCCAATTTCCACTCTTCAGAAGTATAATTCGTCCGCGCGCTCGAGCTCTTTGTAGCCGAAACGCGTGTACTCAAAAATGCTGCCGGCTGGTGCTGCGTATTAGCGCGAAAAAGTAGAGGACAGTTTAACTCCTTTAAAACACGCACAAAAGCGGCGAAATTAGCTGACAGCTGGGCTACACAGTTTGCATAGGGCCGCCTCGGAGTCTCCAAACTCCGCGCAGAGACAAAAAGCCCTAATGCATGCGCCCTTTGATTCGCGAGCCCGTCAAAGGCGGTGTTACTTTGAATGCTAATTAAGCCCAGGGGAAGCAAGCGAGCGAGCGAGGAAGGAAGGAAGGATGGATGAGGAGCAGGTCGCCGCCATCTATCCGGATAATTCAATCAGCGGGGAGTTTGCGCCGAGCCGCCCTCTGCAGGCAGGCAGGCGGGCTGTTTCGTCCATAGTGCGGCTCGGATGCGGCCGCGACTCCCGAGCAGCCAGCTGCTGCGCCGGCGACGGGCGGCGAAGAAAGAACTGCCCAGAGCGCGCGCCAGCCGCTTGTCTAGAGCGGGGGTGCACGGACTACGTTCCGCAAGCTGTCACTGATCTGATGGCAGCCCCAACCCTCACCATTCGTCCTACACTATTTCCTCATCTTTCATTCTGTCCTTTTGTAGAATTTCGTTCTTTCGATGTACGGCAGTCTAGCTGGAATTGCGGTAAGGGGATCCTAATTTGGGATAACAACTTTTCTCACAACGTATCACTTTCGAACATGCGCACTTGCGCAACGATGCAGTTGTGCCATTATGACCAGCCCTGCAAGAAAAGACATTGCCGACCGGTGTGGCCGAGAGGTTCTAGGCTCTTCAGTCTGTAACAGCACGACAGCTACGGTCGTAGGTTCGAATCCTGCCTCGGGCATGGATGTGTGTGATGTCCTTAGGCTAGTTAGGTTTAAGTAGTTCTAAGTTCCAGGGAACTGATGACCTCAGATGTTAAGTCCCATAGTGCTCAGAGCCATTTGAACCATTTGAAGAAAATACATAGTTTAGTCGTCAGTGATTTGTGACGGTAATACCGCGCACACAGGGTACAAAAGGACAGTACATTGGTGGAGCTGTCGTTTTTACTCACAAATCAGATAATTTACGTGAAAAGACTTCAGACGTGGTAATAGCCGCTCAATAGGAATTAACAGACTTGCAGAGTGGATTGGTAGCTGGAGCTAGACGCTTTTCCATTTCGGCAACCGTTTGAAAATTCACTATTCCAAGTTTCAAAGATTCACAGTGTAATATGAGTGGCGAAAATACCAGATTTCAGGCTTTATTTCTCACCCCGGTCGACACCGTCGCCAACAACCTTTAAACTATGAACGAGAGCTGCGACGTTTGCGTAGTGTTAATAGTGCTAACACACAAGCAATACCGCCTGAAATATTCACAGAAATCAATGTAGGACGTACGACGAACATATCCGTTAGGACAGGGCGGCGAAATGTGGCTTTAATGGGATATGGCAGCAGTGACCGACTCTCTTAGGCTCGTGACGATTCGACCGGATTCTGGACGACTGGAAAATTTTGACCTGGTCAGATAAGCCCCGATTTCAGTTGATATTAGCTGATTATAGGGTTTGAGTGTGGCACAGACCCCACAAACCCATGGACCCAACTTGAAGGCACTGTGTACAGTGCAAGCTGTTACTCCTTTGTTTGACTGATAGGGCTGCTAAGTGCTATACCACCTACTGCACTCCCCTAAGCCCTCGTAAGTTCAACTTGATTTCTAAACTTATGGAAACACTTCACGGCATTCGCTTCAGAACTGCTACAAATTCGTCGGGCAACAGACCGCGCCGCTCGAACTGTCAACACAACTGGCACTGCTAAGAACATCCTACGACTTCCACATCGCTGGCAACGGATTACACACAATGCTCGTGACTACTTTGCAGGTCAGTAAAACTTTGAAACACGTATCTATCTTGTACGAGCTGTAAATGAACAGTTGTCACTATTAAAGTTCCAACTCTCGCATATGACGTCACCGCTATGTTGAAGGACCAGTCGCAGCAGCTGGCCCACGAGACTTCGAAGGTGTCTAGCAGGAGAGGCGCCTCCCCTCCTAGACAGGATTCATTCATTATATGACAAAGCTGGCTATGACTTATGATATTCAACCACTGACACGACCCTTTCACAATCGGTCGAAGATAGAAGAGACCGCTACTGCCCTTACTACCCGACTCGACTGTCGCAGATGTATTTCTTTTCCCTTGGCACTAGCTTTGGCACATTTTTCCCCTCTCTCCTTCAAAACCGCTACCTCTCGTTCACTTCGACCAATTCTGTCTCTCGAAGGGCCCGTATTAATGGGTAATCCTACCCAGACGTACTGACAACTTCACAGACCGCATCCTGTGAACTCCTCGATTAAACACTAACAAATGTAGAGGTGGCAGCAGAATTTTTGTGATGGTCAACATGTCGACGCGGGCGTGGAGAACCACCGACCTTAGAAAAAAGAGGTTTGAGATCTAATCTGTGACATCAGTACGCAGCCTGAAAACAAAGGCCGTCGATTAAAAAAATTCCTCGTTTTTTGGTGTTTAGTGTGATAAATCCCAATATGATTACAAAAATCGTCGGATCACCCACCACTTTTACAATTAACAAACAATATTTAAAAACGTCATTAAATATTTTAAAAGCCGGCCGGAGTGGCCGTGCGGTTCTAGGCGCTACAGTCTGGAGCCGAACGAGACCGCTACGGTCGCAGGTTCGAATCCTGCCTCGGGCATGGTTGTGTGTGATGTCCTTAGGTTAGTTAGGTTTAATTAGTTCTAAGTTCTAGGCGACTGATGACCTCTGAAGTTAAGTCGCATAGTGCTCAGAGCCATTTGAACCATTTGAACCAAATATTTTAAAGGTATATATTTCAAATTCTGCTTATATTAATAATAATATGAAGTAGAAATATCGGTGTCAGTGATTGGACTGGTTGGTATATGCCGTAACTACCATGTCAAGCTGTTTGACATTTTTCTCCGGCAAGAACTAGGTGTAATCGGAGAAAGTTCTCTGCGAGAAGTTTTCTCATATATCATAAGTAGAACTGAAAGACGAATGACATCCTCCAAATTTCAGGGAATAAATCATGTCGTCAGCTCAAAAAGTGAATCTTATCCCTTATCAGGTAGTTCCACTTATTAAACTACTTCATGTTGTCGATTGTAACAAAATGTGATGTGAATCATTTTTGCCAGCCGCGGTGGCCGTGCGGTCTAGGCGCTGCAGTCCGAAACCGCGGGACTGCTACGGTCGCAGGTTCGAATCCTGCCTCGGGCATGGATGTGTGTGATGTCCTTAGATTAGTTAGGTTTAAGTAGTTCTAAGTTCTAGGGGACTGATTACCTAAGATGTTAAGTCCCATAGTGCTCAGAGCCATTTTGAATCATTTTTACTTCCTTATATAAATCAGTTTCTAGTTTATAATGAAGTCATATTTTAACAAAAGAGGTCGTTATTTAAATAAAAATGAGGTCACATATTGATTCAATGCCTAAGAAACTACAGATGATAAAAAAGTTACATTTGTCTATGAAGTCGTTAGGTCTACTTGTCCACTGCTGCCTCACTTCAGCATGACTGCCATCTCCATCGCCGTCGCAATCGTCAGTTTTCCACTTCAGTTTTCCTGGTGTGTTTTGCAAGCGCTCTGTATACTTACCATTCTTCTCTCAGGACTCTACCCCAGTTGACTCTTAGTGTTGCAGTATCCTTCTTCACTTGCTCCCGCCATCTCTTCCTAGCTCTTCTTATCGATCTTCTACCAATCACATCTGTGTGTACCCATTGTTTTGCTATCGTTCCGTCGTCCTTTCGTTTGACAGTAGGACCATCTCAAACGGCCCTTCTAGGATGTGTACACTTCCGTTTCTATCCTCATTTTTTCCAGTTCTTACCCGATTTTTCCAGTTTTCTGGATAAAAGTTCGTAAGAACTTCATTTCGGCGGATTGCAGTTTGTTGCCGACATGACTGGTTGTTGCACGGTTTTCTAGGCCTTATGTTATTATGGCGTTATTGTATGACTAAAGGAAAATCTGTTTTGATTTTAAAGCTTGAAATGATGCACTCAAGAGTACTCGACTTCTGTTTCTGACTGGGTTTCTTCCACTCCTATTCTTCCTTTCTTCTTCTGCTTCTTTGGAGTGCAGCAGAAATACTTCTTTCCAAACATCGAGCTTCCTACGATCCCCACAGATCAACCTCCGACCGTAACGGTTCCCGCGTACAAGGCAACACACTCTTTCACCACGGGCACCGCCTCGTCCGAAATTACCGTGTCTCCCTCTCTCCCTCTCCCCTGGGGGACCACTATTTGACTTGATTCAGAGATCACTGCGAAATTCCCAAAGGCGCACAGTCGTACCACCTCGCGGCGCGCCAGAACGGTGAAGTTACGCAAGTAGACGGCGAAGCAGATATCGATACGAGACAGCAGGGCTCACACAAATGTCTACAAGGGAAAACAACATCTGCCTAGCGAGCTGTGACAATACTGAGGTGTTGCCATAGAGACGTTTACAAAATCGCATCACGTTATTGGCTGAGGTAGGCACGTGAAGCTGCCGCGCCCAGCCCACTGTAACTGTCCGGAGTCAACTGACTGAACTGACTGACTGACTGAACTGACTGAAGTAAATATCGTGTGTAAATGGAGATGCGTTATAGTCGTTCTGCTTCTTTTCTTTCACAACTTCATCTATGACAGAAATAAATAGTAATTACGAAAGGACACAGCCTTTCTAACCTCCTTTAGTTGTTTGGAACTTATCAGAATGCTAATTCCTGTCTGTATTGCAGCAGCTTTCGTAAAGCAATATGAACAACGATGTTAAAAATTTCAGCTACCAACAAGATTATAGCAGGTTACCTGGAGTCCAAGCCGTATAACACTGCTCATATTTTGCATCTGCAACTACTGTCCTTTCCTCCCGCATTTGCAGTTGAATTATAGGATATGGGTTCCACCTTTCTGCAAACAAACTGATTTTTCTATTTACCCAAACATGTTTCAGTACTCCTATGGCGTCACCAGTGAATATTTGGTTTATTGGAAAAATTGTAAAAAGTGAAAATTTTTAGGTTACAATTGATTTAACACAAAATTTAAAATCACGGTAAGCAGCAAAGAGAACAAAAACTTTCTTTAGGCCTCACTTTGTTAAATCAGTTGTTGTTGTTGTTGCTGCTGCTGTTGTTGTGGTCTTCAGTCCAGAGACTGGTTTGATGCAGCTCTCCATGCTTAGGTTGTTCGCAGATGATGCTGTAATTTACCGTCTAGTAAGGTCATCCAAAGACCAGTATCAGTTGCAAAGCGATTTAGAAAAGATTGCTGTATGGTGTGGTAGGTGGCTGTTGACGCTAAATAACGAAAAGTGTGAGGTAATCCACATGAGTTCCAAAAGAAATCCGTTGAAATTCGATTACTCGATAAATAGTACAATTCTCAAGGCTGTCAATTCAACTAAGTACCTGAGTGTAAAAATTACGAACAACTTCAGTTGGAAAGACCACATAGATAATATTGTGGGGAAGGCGAGCCAAAGGTTGCGTTTCATTGGCAGGACACTTAGAAGATGCAACAAGTCCACTAAAGAGACAGCTTACACTACACTCGTTCGTCCTCTGTTAGAATATTGATGCGCGGTGTGGGATCATTACCAGGTGGGATTGACGGAGGACATCGAAAGGGTGCAAAAAAGGGCAGCTCGTTTTGTATTATCACTTAATAAGTGAGAGAGTGTGGCAGATATGATAGGCGAGTTGGGATGGAAGTCATTAAAGCAAAGACGTTTTTCGTCGCGGCGAGATCTATTTACGAAATTTCAGTCACCAACTTTCTCTTCCGAATGCGAAAATATTTTGTTGAGCCCAACCTACATAGGTAGGAATGATCATGAAAATAAAGTAAGAGAAATCAGAGCTCGAACAGAAAGGTTTAGGTGTTCGTTTTTCCCGCGCGCTCTTCGGGAGTGGAATGGTAGAGAGATAGTATGATTGTGGTTCGATGAACCCTCTGGCAAGCACTTAAATGTGAATTGCAGAGTAATCATGTAGATGTAGATGTAGATCCTGTGCAAGCTTCTTCATCTCCCAGTACCTACTGCAACCTACATCCTTCTGGATCTGCTTAGCGTATTCATCTCTTGATCTCCCTCTACGATTTTTACCCTCCACCCTGCCCTCCAGTACTAAACTGGTGATCCGTTGATGCCACAGAACATGTCCTACCAACCGATCCCTTCTTCTAGTCAAGATGTACCACAAATTTCTCTTCTCCCCAATTCTATTCAGTACCTACTCATTAGTTATGTGATCTACCCATCTAATGTTCAGTATTCTTCTGTAGCACCACATTTCGAAAGCTTCTATTCTCTTCTCGTCTAAACTATTTATCGTCCATGTTTCACTTCCATACATGGCTACACTCCATACAAATACTTTCAGAAACGACATCCTGACACTTAATTCTATGCTCGATGTTAACAAATTTCTCTTCATTAGAAACGCTTTCCTTCCCATTGCCGGTCCACTTTTAATATCCTCTCTACTTCGACCATCATCAGTTATTTTGCTCCCCAAATATCAAACTCATTTACTACTTTAAGTGTCTCATTTCCTAATCTAATTCCGCAGCTTCACTCGATTTGAGTACGTTCCATTATTCTCGTTTTGCTTTTGTTGATGCTCATCTTATATCCTCCTTTAAAGACACTGTCCATTCCGTTCCACTGCTCTTCCGGTTCTTTTGCTGTCTCTGACAAACCTCAAAGATTTTAATTCTTCTCAATGGATTTTAATTCCTACTCCGCATTTATCTTTTGTTTCCTTTACTGCTTGATTAATATACAGATTGAATAACATCGGTGATAGGCAGCACCCATGTCTCACTCCCGTCCCAACTACTGCTTCCCTTTCATAACCCTCGACTCTTACAAGTGGCATCTGGTTGCTGTACAAACTGTAAATAGCCTTTCGCTCCCTGTATTTGACCCCTGCCACCTTCACAATCAGTTATAATGTAAAATATCTTCAGTCTTACAGTTTTTCAATAGACAAGAAGCCGCTGATGATGGCACAGAGGTTCTGAAAAATTTTTGGGTAAAAAGAAAAAGTAGTGTGTTTGTAAGAAGGCGGCCTCATATCTTACAACACTAGTATAACTGATGACCTCGATTATCTTAGAGGGTATTAGTTTCCCTAGTAAATCGGAAAACAGGTTATGGACATGAGATGCATATTCATCACTCTTGACATTACGCTGTCACATTTTGTACACCTGTGAGAACATAGCACGCGGCAGCACACCGGGGCTCAGGGACCGGATGCGCTGATATATTCTTCCGGAAGCGCTGGGCTTGCCGACAGCTCTGACCAACAGGTGCCCACGAAGAGTGCAGCATGGCGGCCCGCATAATCCGGCAGTCCTAAGAGGATTGGGTACCGCCGGGGGCGCGGCCGGACGTCGGACTGGCGGTGGCGGTGGCGGGATGTGGGGGCGGCGGGGGCGGTCGCCAGAGCGCGCTAATGGAATTACGGCCGGGCTGGCAGCGGGCAGGTGTAGCCCACACCAGTCCGGGCACGCCGGGAGCCCGGCCGAGGCAGGCCTCGCCTCGCAGACCTGGGGGCCCGCGAGCCGCCCGCCAATTACGCCGAGTTCCGGAGATCTTCTCAATTGGGTTCGCCGCCCTCCAGATGAAACGTCCGGCGCAGTTTCGGTCTCGTGCGTTTGTGGTCCACCGCTCCAGATTGAGTTAGTTGTATGAGTCACTCTGAAATTATTGGAGGCCTTTTGCAGGAAATATTAGCGAAATTAGATCCTACTCGTAGCACGCACGTCTCATCTTTTGAAACAACATAACACAGAGCACCTGAAGAAATGGAAATGTTTTAGGAGACAGTAACACAGACGACTTCTACGTTGCGACATTAAATTTAGTGTCATATTAGTATCTGTCGGTATTCTTTTGAAAAATAAGACCTGTTACGAATGAGAAGACTAGTTCGACTGGCTTGTTTACTTCCATCTTTGGACTTTTCGTCTTGTCTTTGGAGTTTTCATCAATCCCCACCGACAAAACTTCAACGGAATACGATCCGTCAAATTTACTGTCTATCGAATGTGTCTCTCCCACCCGGCTTATCGATCGGTTCGTGCGTATTCAACCTTCCTGTTATTACTGATCTCAGCCTTCTGACCAAAAGGAAATTCTTCCCATAAAGCTGATACTCATTTGGTAGACTGTATCAGTACGTCATTCCTCACTTGATAATGAGCATAATCAGACATTTGTCAGCCTCACAGCACCACAAATTGAAAAGAAAAGTAGTGCTTAAATCGAGTCTTCTCAATAGAATGTGGATCCCCGTAGCTGCCATCAGTATGATATATCATTGTCGTAGATACCTCGATATTTGTAAGAAGATTACTTAGTGAACCACGTATATGAAGCGGGTATTAGGACACATCTGTCGTCATAACTTTAATCATTTTTGAAAAGGTCAGTGCCAACCGCTGTTACATATTTTATGAAATGCATGACGCTCAAGTGTCGGTATGTTATTATCATAACCTTTTTCGGTTAGTAACCATCATCACAGTATGAAAATTTATATATTATCTACGTATGTCGCATCAATATGGCAATGAAAAAATATGATTTATGCAATATGGAGTTCATTTTTACTAACACTACAGAAGCTATTGTTTTCGTTTAATTCATTTTCTAGTCTTAGTTGCAGCAGTCCATTTTTTCGACAATATACCTCTTGTTTTGTTACATAGGATTACACATGCCTACATATTACATACAGGAACATCAGCAGAATTTTCAATTTGTGATTTGCAAATAGATACTTTTTCCCGTTTCTCTCGATTCTTTTTCCCGTTTCTCTCGACTATATAAGAGTAAGATTTTGTGGTGTGTGTGTGTGTGTGTGTGTGTGTGTCGTTGACACTGTTACCGACGACAGGATGGTGAAACTAACGAAGAAATTGGTGAATTCTTTATTTAGACAGTAAGATGTGTTTAAATAATTGCATTTCTGGCTCATTCGAATTGTGTAGTATCAATGCTGGATTAATCCGTCTGTTACAGAAGTGATGTCCGTTACTACACGCCTGACAGTTATAAACGATGATTTTACCACTGTCGAACTTGATTCTCAATCCCTGGCTGGTCACAACACAGCTGTAACGAGCTACGCTTCTGATAAGGTAATTCTTCATTAAAATAATAAAAAGAACATTATATAGCGGGGAACTGTAGCAGACACATATTATTTCTAAACCTTTAGAAAGACAGATTGAATTGGAATAAAGAGGTCGTAATTCTGATAAGAATGTTAGTGGAAATGAAATGAGCGTTTGGCGTCAGTGGCTGGGAGGCCCCTTACGGGGCAGGCCCGGCCGCCTTGGTGCGGGTCTTATTACATTCGACGCCACATTGGGCGACCTGCGCGCCGGATGGGGATGAAATGATGATGAAGACAACACAACAACCAGTCCCAGAGCGGAGAAAATCACCGACCCAGCCTGGAATCGCACCCGGGCCCGTAGGACGGCAATCCATCACGCTCACCACTCAGCTATCGGGGCCGACAGAATGATATTAAAATGCAGGATTAAACAAAAAGATATCGAAATTCGAACATCGAAAAATTATTGAATTCAGTGAAATTGCTGGGCTTTTAGACTATTGCCATCATTATTTATCTAATACGTCGACAAAGAAACGAAGGAAATTTTCAAGAGGATTAAATTTTCAACAGTGGCATAGCTCTCTTCTTGGAAGCACTGGAAATTACAAGAACTGTTAAATGAAACACACAGCCTGTTTTATAAAATATTAGTTCAGTATAAACGTAACTCAAGTGTAAGTGATATTATATTTTGAAAAGTTAGAACAGAGTGTCTGGTGATGTAAGTCGAGAGCATGCAATGCTCGTTGCTTTGATACAACAACACTAAAGAGTAGTGTTTACTAAACGAGAAGACCGAGTACATTGCTCATTGCTTTGACACTGAGTACCTGTCGTACTGATATAAGACTGACGGTTGCAATGCTTATTGCTCTGGCAAAATAATAAGTTGGTTAATCTGGTAGTAAGCGACTGTGCACAAAAATAACGCCAACATAGCGAAGTGAACCCATTGGGTAAACAATCACTTATATTTATTTGTAGAGGGTCGCCTGAACAGAAAAGGTCGTAGGACTACTTAAAGGACCTTGAAACGTGAGTCAAGACAGAGATTAACAGTTACTTATTTGCTCTAACGATACGCATAAATCGTAATGTGGTTAACGGACAGCAAAATTATGTTATAGCTCAAATTATATTACAAAATGACTAACAACAGTGGTAGAGCGCAAAATACTGTGGAAGACCGTATGTAGCTAACACAACAAGACCTGCTTATCCGAGCAGTTGGTATAATGGAAGTCAAAGTTCCAATAAGAATCCACAAATTTAACTTAATAAACAACAGAGGTTGCATGGCAAAGTAAGCAAGTAACGAGCTGCAAAGAATATGCATCGTTTCACCATAACTGCGCTACTTACCTTCTCTTAAACAACTGGCATGGGCCAACCAACATCAAACGGCAGTCAGAGATGATGACCTCTCTAAAGCGCACCAGAGCAGAAAGCTCTCTCTATCTCTCTCGGGAAAGGGATGCTGTTGCCGAGAATTGTTGCCAAGTTCATGAAAGAGCAGGGGAAACTGCACGTAACTGACCTCTCTTTGCATACAGGACGCAGAGTTTTGAACGAGAAGTTCGCACACTGCTGAAGCAGCGTACTCAAGATTGGTCAACGTTATGCAGGAAGAATTCTGTCCATAGCGATGCAATATTATTAGCTGAAGTAAATGTTTAGAGAGAACGCAATAGACTCTCCCATGCTGGCGTGGTGGTGCTGTGGCACTTGACACTTTGAAGTCAAGCAGAAAAGAAAGAATGTCGCACTCAAGCATTCTCTGAGGGCTGTGTGGCGACCGTGGCGTACACTGACTCGAAGGGTGAAGGGGCCAGTCCAGCTTTCAATAGCCGCAGATCAGGTCACTGGCCGAGTTCCACAAATAGTCATTTCCCCAAAGCAGGCCTGCTCGATTTATTGAGTTGCAGCCAGTGTCGTTCTTCCCATAGAGGGCGCTGCAGAGTCGCTTCTGGTGGCACACCATCCCCTATGGGGAGCGCAGGGCTGCCTTCCCAGACACACTGCTCAGATATACTCAATAGATAACTACTAAACATCCGTATAAAAACGAAATATCAGACAGCGATACGTGACAGTAACATTGTGACAGTAACTTCACAGCTTAATTTTTCCCCTTGACCAACGAGTTATTGCAGAATCTTCGAAAGCCACGTACACCTTGTAGGTGAAGACAAACGACCTTGTCACTGAAATCTATCATCTCTTCTTCTTCTCTTGTATTTGGTTACCAGACTATAGGCACTTTTCTTTAGAGACATACTCCACTCATTTCATGTTAATTTTAAAAAAAAAATGTTACCCTGTTTCAATTTACCCTATATAGAGCGAGGTGGTTTTGGAATTTGTGGTGAGAGATACTTGTGGTGCCCTATGGCAGAATACAGTAGATTTGCATGCAAGATGACACGTAAGCTTCTCCTACTTCACTGTCTACGAAACAGACGACCATTGTGCATGTCACAAGTAAATATCATTATGCAGAAATATGCTAATCCATCTTAAGACGAGGGCATGGCTATTGGAAAGCCTAGTGACGAAAAAAATAGAAGTGACTGCGAAACGTTCCTTCCCGTCTGTCGTCTCGACCCGAATCCATACACTCTTGTTAAAGGGGGTTGTACGAGGCAAACTGTACAGCGTACTGCTCCGTAGGTTAATCGGAAACGTTTGTTGACGCACACGGATTAGTTCTCTGCCCTGTTATACTATCAAATCAGTTTAAATAAGGCTAACACAAACCATAGACAACCACCTCATTTATAAGTTGACTAGTGCTGTGTTTTCAGTACCTAAAACCACTTGAAAACGACCTAAGGTCGGAACTGCAATAGTGGATACTGTAATAACCTGTACTGCCGATGGTGAATATGAAATTTAATAAATTAATGTTAATAGAGATCATCAGCCTCACTTACTCCACAAGACAGGGTCAAACTTTACATCTCAAGACTTAATAATTAAAAGTGTTGGGGCAACATTTCTCAGGAATGATTCCGAGAGACGACTGGTATATTTCACCCCTAACAGCTCATACACCACCTTCGTATGGCCTCTAAAATTTCTCCTCGATAATTTCTACCGAACAGAAAAGATATACAGTTAATCTCCAACGAAGGGAAAAGTCCAAATTCACACGACACTCAAGTTGCCACCGGAACAAAGGGAACTTACTTGTTCCAATAGAACCTCGTGAAGTCCGTCTCGTTCAGCAAAACTTCACCGTCCAGCTGGCTACTTCGCTCCACAAACAGATGAAAGATGCCCCTTCTTATCGATAATTTGCATGCCCAGTCAAAGGCAACAACAGTCTAGGGAATGATTCAACCTGAAATCCACGCCGACGCAAGGGAAACGGACTTTCGGATTCTATCAGCTTTCGATACTGCAAGAAACAACTCGGTTCGTCATGAAGAGTAACCTTCTCACTTCCTCTGCGACATTCTACAAAAGCTGCACCTCAGCCACAGAATGCACCTGGCCAGATCAGCCGGTCGACTCCTCGGTTTCACGAGCTCCAAACCGTTCCGAAGACCAAACACAATGAGGAGCAAAAGGTGGGCGGTTTCATTGGCCCTTTGTTGGTTTTGGTTTGGCTTGTAAGATCGTTAGAACTTTTTTTGCTGCGGGTTTCGAAAAACACCGTCCGTCAGGATAAATCACTGATCTTTCAGTCAGCCATGTAGGCTCTGACAACAACCCAGTGAGGGGGAATAGGAGAGAACTGTCCCATCACCTCTTGATTGGAAAACGCTTTCCCACGGATACCAATTCAGGTGGACATAATAGACACGTGACGAGCACACAGGTTCGGAAATAACTGGTTATAACAAGGGCCTGATAAAGAAGGCGGGTAGGTGGTGTGAGGACGGCGGCAGGTTTTTCGGGGCAGCAATATGATAAACTTTAATGTAGTCCCAAAAGGATGAATTTAAAAAGGCAATGAAAGTTTATGCATAAATGAAGGAATGTAAGGATAAGTTGGAAGCACGAATTATTAATAAAATACGGTGTCTTGCTGGAAATTTCAAGGAAGATATATAAATGTTGGCTGATGCCAAAGAAAGAAAAATGTATTTAATGGCTATAATGTAAGCGTGTAAGCATATGGTTATCATTCATTTTACTTTTGGTTTACTTATGAGTGTTATGCCTTTTGATTCATTTACCTATGTTTCTTTCGTCTGAAGTTGCAATATGTTGTCAAATGTCATCCGCCTGTGCAAACACGTTGTTGAGGATGCTGTTTCAGATACTAACATCTATGTACTTCTTGTTGTTCTCTGAGACCCATAGCTCTACTCGGAACTCGTTGACATGATTCGGAACATTTCGTGCGTTTTTAAACTTCTGCCGAGGTATCCGGCTACCACTGCTGCAGTGAACATTCATTCAGTACTCAGTGAAAATGTGTGCATTTGTTTCTTTGTCTCTTTGGTGTGCTACCAACATGGACGGCGTGTGAAGATAAAAGTCTATGTAAAAGAGCGCTTTCTCGAAACCGTCTCTCTCCACAGGAAGAAATCGGTGCAAAGCCCAAATCGGTTAGCGTTGGAAGTACTGCAAGAGTTCTGCTCGCATCTACTCCTCGCTTGTTACTCTCCCATCGACGGTCATGGTGTTCCACCCTCCGCAGCGCACCATCTCTTCTGTTCGGCGAACGAGAAAAAGTTGTGCCACTCTGCGAGTGATGTAACTTAATTTTGGCTTACATAATTAAATTTTGAGTCTTAACTCAATATGTATTACACTTAAGTCTTTCACTTTCGTTTCGTTGTCTAGTGCCCCATACTGGCTGTGGTCTTAAACACGTATACACGCCAAAAAGCCTTCAGAGTAACTGTAATATGTGAAAATAACATCAATGATATTGCGAATATGCTTGAGTATGTCTGAACTTGTAAGGAGGGGAAAGGGAAGGGGGCCTGAAATTTTCATACGCGGCGGCAGTCTCTGGAGCCGGCCTTTCTTACAACTGAGCATACAATTGGTTCAATTGGCTCTGAGTACTATGGGACTTAACATCTGAGGTCATCAGTCCCCTAGAACTTAGAACTACTTAAACCTAACTAACCTAAGGACATCACACACATCCATGCCCGAGGCAGGATTCGAACCTGCGACCGTAGCAGTCGCGCGGTTCCGGACTGAAGCGGCTAGAACCGCATGGCCACCGCGGCCGGCTAACTGAGCATACAACCTGATATTTTTATCTAAAACCTGTTGCTGAGTAAGACTTGTTCTTCTTTCAAGCCGTTTCTCTTGAACTTCCGGCTAGATACGAATACGATATTGAAGACATAAATCACGTTAAGAAGCCACTATATGAGTCACCCCTCTGCCATGCGGCAACGTCCCACGTCATCAGTAAGCAGCGTGTTTACATAAACAGTCTTATTGGTGGATTTTTATAATGGAGTCGGATTTCACAAAGAAAAGCTTGTAGCAGGGTTGGCTTTAAATTCGAAGAGCCTCCCAGTCGTGTCTGAATTATCAAATGAGGACCCTGCCCGACTCTGACTCGTCTCCCCCTAGCAACCTCCCCTTACCCATTCGCCGCATAATGAGTCATACATTTGCAATCAGCAAGCAGCTTTGCTTGTCAGCCGATTTGTTTGAAGCGGAGAAAATGTTTGCTCTGAGTCTTTGAAGATAATCGGATCTGAGCCGAGGGTTGCGAATGTGAATGGAGGGATTAAAAGCTCATAGCCGCAGTGGAGGATGGGGTGCATCGCGGAGTTGAAGGCTCGTCTCTTGGGGTGGAAACGGGAAGTCGGTGGTGGAGGCCTGGCGTCTCTGGCTAACAATGAAATACATGCGGATCGTGGTCTCTCCATACAGACAATCGTCACATAATGTGATTTTCTTCAGTTACGATAACCTGGCGTTGGTAGTCATATCTTGACACGTGTATTTGCAAAGCGAGCATTTCAGGCCTCTGGTAGCAGCTATGGGCGAGGGTGTGGGAGGGGATGACAGGAGATATTGTGGCTTTAGCTTCACTTTACTTCAGTTTTTTTGGTATGGCGATGGTTTCGGCGCTGTTATACAGTGAAGTTGGACGTAAAATTTACAGAACGTTAGTGTCTCCTATGCCCAACCCAGCCTCAGACCTTTTTTGATAACAGCCATTACTGAGCGCCTATTCCCAGCACGAAATAAACATGGCTAAAACTCACCTGGTGTTCCCAATACCAGCCGGGATACCTGTTCTCGTGCTGCCCAACTTAATTACAACAACAGTTCACCACTTCTCTGTTGGTCAGACAATCTTCGTAACGGTTTGTTGACAGTATTTTCACTGTAACAATCTGAAGAACACGGTTTAATTACACGTAGATAAGATCAACTCTACTTCATTTGCGCTAAAAGATAGAAAAGTGTGAAAAATATGAACGTCGAAGACGTCTCCACTCTGGGAAGTGTGATTGTTCTCAAACTTCATGGAATGGATCACAGCGCAGAATCCAGTAACAGAAGTAGGAATTCAGTAGTTCAGTTGGCATAGCAAAACTATAATATGACAAACATGGGAGACAACGACCATTCACTCCTAGACTGTTAAGTCAGACGTACCGACCAATATGAGGTTGTTTCGGGAGGTTTCTCAGATTCATCTCGTTGAGAGCCCGGAATTCTCTCAAAGAGCTGAAAATCCCCGCCTTCATAACAGACAGCTTTAAAAATACAAAAATATTGCAGTCAGTCTACTTACATTCATAAGTTAATAGAATTTTGTAAACAGACAAGGATTTTTAGAGTTCATTACCCATTACTTCAGTCTGAAGCTTATTACTTACTGGCAGTTTTGTTGATTACTTTAGTCAATAACCTATAGGATTTTCTCAAGTACTCTTAATTTTTCAGTATCAATTTTTTAAGTTTCAGGATCAGCCTAGTGTTACTGTAAGTGAATCGAAATATTTGTTGTAAATATTTTCTAACTGTATTTCTTAACTCGTTGGGCACACAGGACTTAACTTCGTGGAGATGCAATTTCAGATCATGATATCAAATTCGAGGCATTCATATTTATGTTGAGAATGCAGTAAGATGTAATTTTTTATACTAATGTAGTAAGCTTACCTTCTTCGTGTCATAACAATCAACTTTTAAAAAAATATCGATAATTTTCTTCATGGAGGTTATCACAAATGTGTATGTGTTGAAATACATTTTGAAGTTTCTTACCTTGGCTGTTTTTGACAAGGATTCACGTTAGTAAATCTTCCACAATGAGCCAATTTCAGCATTTTCCAGCACGGTAGGAGTCAATGTGTTGCACAAGTACCTTCCTATTAAACGGAGGACATAGCCAACGAGAAAATGTGCACAGAACTTGAGAGCAATAGAATTAAAATGAGAAAGCTTACTGGGTGCAGTTGCAGTAGTAGTCGTAGTTATAGGACATTCGCCTTCATTATTTGACACAAACTGTCAGTTGCGAACACATTTAGTGTCTCATAACGTGGCATTAGTAACGAAGATGACTACTGCTGCTCACAGTAAGCTTTCTGGGTTTAATTCTGACGTTTTCACGTTATGTGCTCGCTTTCTGATGTGTTATATTTGCCTTTTAATAAAAGAGTTGCATTCAAATTTGTGTGTCCTATACCGACACTGAACATGAAATCTCTGTTGTTTTTTCTTCTCTGTTACAAATATGTCTCTTCGTCGGCCGCGAGGAGTGGCCGAGCGGTTTGAGGCGCCATGTCACGGACGGCGCGGCCCCTCCCGCCGGAGGTTCGAGTCCTCTCTCGGGCATGGGTGTGTATGTGTGTAGTTCTTAGGTTAAGTTAGTTTAAGTTCGTTTTGGTAGTGTGTGAGACTAGCAACCGATGATCTCAGCAGTTTGGTCTCTTAGAAATTCACACACATTTTGTCTTCGTCTAACTTCTGCTTGATTTTCCGTTGTACGTTGTATTCGTGGAATGAAAATGTTCGCTTCTTGCTGTACATTCTCTTAGACCTGGTTTCCATTTCAGCACTGCATTTTCGTTCGTTTGGAAACAAATCAGTATCGACCTGGTAGACATGTATAGTTGAAAAAAATGCGTTTTTTCGCTGCACTACGTTATGCCTATTAGTCTTGTTCTGTCAAGACACGGTAAGGTTTTGTGATGAGTTTGTGTTGTGAAGCGAATGGAGACAGTGCACATCTCGTTATTTGAGGAGTTTGATTTCAACGCATTTGCGAAGTTTTGACCTTCTCAGGAAATTGAAAGAATCCTAAATTGTTCTACTATCATTTTATAAAAGTTCAACAATTACTTTGCAGTCACTGCGCTCCGATGTAAATTTTTCCTCGGGATGGATGAAACTACTTGCAGAAGTTAATATAATGCATCGTTACCCGGAAGAACTAAACTAGAATCCACATGTGTCAAACCATATTTAAGTTTCCAATGATTTTCCAGAACATTTCTTTAAGGGTATCCGAAGACCTTCCTTTCGAAATGCCTCTGATATCTTTCTCGTCCCTATCAAATCAGAGCTCTTGATCAGCTACGCAGAGAGACTCTGAAGATCATCTTTTCCTTCTTCTTTGTTCATGGGTTACCTAGTCTGCTTCTTACTTTCATCAACCACTGAAGCTTCTACATAAAGATATTGACTGAATTACTCTAACTAAATAAGAATCCACGATACAGTACGACAAACTACATCTTATGGTTTTCAACAGATGCTCTTTTCAATCCATTGTACGTGACAGGATTAGTTACGTGTCTTCCTGTTCTGTTCATGGATCGTACGTGGGAAATCAGTCAATACTCGTATGTCAAATTTCATTAATTAAGCGCTCCTGATTATTACGTAAGACATACGTTGGTGGTAATATGAACATAGAGACGGGTCCATACAATTTAATGTAATGTATGCGCTACACGCACTAAAGTAATTTATTTTAAAAGACTAAGATGATCCTTTGGTGATAGCAGCTTTCCACTGATCGCATGACAAGAGTGACGCAATTAAGTTTGCTGTCACGTTCTGTTGTTCATGCTAAATTTATATCATGGCCTATTTCCTTTAGTCTGCACAAGAAATTTTTCTGCTGCACGTCATGCGCTGTTTCACGGCGTACCAGTGAGAACCGTTCTTAACAGTTGCAGCAACGATACACCAAGGATGTTACTATCTTAAACAATCTTCTTCCTGTTTCATTTTCACACGTGAGGTGGTGAGAAGTACAGGGGATTTCGCTAACATACGATATAACTTGATTTCACATGGCGTCTCGTTGGTAGTATTTCAGGAATGCGTACTGCAGCATACATTTGGGTAAGATAACGTTAATATCGCATTCAGTTCTATTCAGGAGCCTTTCTCTTACCAAAAAGGAACGCAAACTCGAACTGGAGAAAGTAGGAAAGGTGTTACTTTAACACTGCATCGAGGTCATTAGTGAAGAAGATGAGAATGAGCAAAATTGTGCTAGGAAATCGACGTAGGTATGTTCATGGAAATACCTCTACATTCCCCCAAAGTTATTTTGAGAAACTGCATAAAATCGAACTTCGTTGACAGCTACAGAATAGAGTGCTGTTTTAGAATGCATTACAACTCCGCACTCTCGGCAGGTCATTTAATCGCTTAACTCTTGCTATGCGACGAAATGTCCAGCAGTTCTATGTATCAAATAAAAAATAAAAAAAACAGTGTGCACAATTCTGGTGATTGACGAATCTGAACTAAACGACCATCTAGATAAATTTACACATTATTTCGTCAACGCTAAGGAAGCATGATCTAACCCGATGTCGCAGGATTTCACACATTGGACCTTGATCATGAAGAATCAGTGTCCGAATAATCATTTGGCATTCAAAATCTGGTTGTCGTATTGTTTCCCTGAATCGAATGACGGAAATATATTGTTAATGAACATCGCCAGTTTCGTTACTCATCCTTGCCTTCTCGAGCTTCTGGTCCATCTAGAATGACTCGTCTCTGAAGGGGTGATGAATCTAAATCTTCCTTAGTTAACGGTCTTCTCAGTGCATATTAGAAAAAAACACAGGGAAACTGAACGTTGTCTCAAAACCTGGCAGAATACCCAGAGAGATTCTGATCTACGTAGGGTACGCTAGCGGCAAGACACAATCAATGCTTTCTCTGCGCGGTAGCAACGGTAATACTATCGTGACAATGTTGCTAAAGCTAGGTTACTAAGCACAGCCTTCCGAAATTCCGTCACCGAAGACGACAAAGGAAATATTCCAGAATTCGAAACAAGAGCAGCTGCCAACAAGAGTAACTTAGAACTAGATTTAATAAAAGCAAGTCTTCCGCTCCAAACTGTGTACTAGTTAGTTTCCTTTCATAGTACGCAGACGCAATAGCTCCATACTTAACAATAATATACGACCGCTCGCTCGACGAAACATCCGTACCCAAAGATTGGAAATCTGCACAGGTCACACCAATATTCAAGAAAAGCAATAGGAGCAATTCACTAAATTACAGGCCCATACCATTAACGTCATAATAAGGCACGTTTTGGAAGATATACTGTGTTCCAACATCATGAATTACCTCAAAGAGAACTGTCTATCGACACACAGACAACACTGATTTAGAAAAAAACGATCCTGTGAAAAGCAAGTGGCTCTTTACTCAAACGAAATGTTGAGTGGTATCGACAAGTGTTTCCAAATTATCCCGTATTTCTAAATTTCCGGAAGGCTTTGACGCCATACCTCACACGAGGCTTGCAATCAAAATACGTGCTAATGGAATATCGTCTCAGTTACGTAACTAGATTCGCGATTTCCAATCAGAGAGATCACAGTTCGCTGCAACTGACGGTAAGTCCTAAACGATTGAGGAGACAGTCTCATCAGCCGCCTTGTGTTGTTTGCAGACGATCCTGTCATTTGTCGTCCAGTAAAGTCATCAGAACATCAACACCAATTCCAAAACTATTTAAATAAGATATCTGTATGGTGCTAAATTTGGGAGTTGAGCCTAAATAATGAAAAGTCAGAGGTCATTACCACAAGTATTAAAAGGAATCCCTTAATCTTCGGTTACACCATAAATCAGTCAAATCTGAAGGCCGCAAATTCAACTAAATACCTAGGAATTAACATTACAAACAGCTTAAATCGGAAAGAAAACATCGAAATTGTTTATTGACAGAACACTTGCAAGATGTAAAATATATACGAAAGAGACTAACCACACTACGCTTATCCGTATTCTTTTGCAGTATTACTGCTGAGGATTATCGGAAGTAGGGAAGAAAGCGACGTGGTCATGATACAAATTTGAGGTGGACATAACTGAAACAAAGCCGTTTCTCGTTGCGGTGTGATCTACTCACGAAAATTCAATCACCAACTTCCTCCAACAGCGAAAATATTTTGTTCATGACGACCTTCATCGGGAGAAATGATCATCATAATAAAATAGGGGAAATCAGAGCTCTCACGGTAAGATATAGCTCTTCGTTTTTTTCTGCACGCTGTTCGAGAGTGAAATAATACAGAATTATTGTGAAAGTGATTAGATGAACCGTCTGCCAGGCACTTCAGTTTGATTTTCAGAGTAGCCATGTGGGTGTAGATGCAGATGATCGGCAGGAATCTGATACAGAAATTTCACATACGTAAGTATTGTATCTTTACCGAAGGAAAATACAGAACTGGACGCTACACCGTCTAGTATAGTAGGACAGTTTCTGCTAAATGAAAAACGTAGCTCTTACACACATGCAGTGGAGGACGTGTGTTACACCTTTTTCCTTAAACGAGTATAATGGAGACACTCTTAATGAAACCACTGCAGCTAATAACAATTTCAGATAAGAAGCGTGGAATATAAGGTTCCCTGGTGCATATCTGCTTGCATGAAATCGGAATAGAAAGATGTCTATAAAGACTAGCGGTGTACATGGACTTGCAGCCGTTAAGATAGACTCAGCGATATTCTCCCAGAGAATGATTTTAGTGCATGTGGTGAGTGAAAACGACTAACATACCAGTAGATTTGTCGATTGCAAAACCACCCTCATTAGCTGAATAATATAAATTATCGTTAAATAGATACATTGAAGTACATGTTTTGTCTTCCACGTCACACAATTGAATAAAATAAATACCCCACTCTTTTCGCCAAGGAACAGTCAATTGTTAGTGGCTAAGGAAAAAAAATACATCGGTGGTAGAAAATATGAAAAGGGAGAAGTATTTGAGATTTACGAGATAAATGATCATAAGATCGTGTAAATTACGTGTATAACTACAGTAGCTCATTACTATTGAGACCTATATCCAATCGAAACAATCTAGCAAATAATTAACAAAAATACTAACGAGAAGTAGCAAACATATTTCCTCTAATACTTCGAAGGTAGTGACACATGGTGGTCATTTTAAATTTCATCAGCAGCGAAAAGTAGGCATTATACTGTTCGTAAATAGGTCTTCATTTAAAGTTTGAGATATTATTTATTAAATGAATAAAATATATAAATTATTCCTCATTAAAGTAAATAAATAAATGAACTTACTCAATATGTAGGATAATTTGATGGTTACTAATTGAGAGAAGAACGGTTTGAATCTATTTTTATTTCAAACTTCCCTGTGTTTAACTAAAGTGTGGCTGCTGTACACTAAATTTCGTGGAAAATCTTAA
Organism: Schistocerca cancellata; assembly: GCF_023864275.1. Lineage (NCBI taxonomy): Eukaryota > Metazoa > Arthropoda > Insecta > Orthoptera > Acrididae > Schistocerca > Schistocerca cancellata. The sequence continues at coordinate 600,568,706 of NC_064630.1, forward strand.
ATAGTTTGAGATATACACTAGTATAGTACATAAATAATGCTGGCTACATTTACTCTTTTTCCTGAATAAAATTTTTAGCTGCCAAGATCGCAACCAATATGGTTTACTCCTGATGACTGGTTTCAACAGTTAAGACTGTCATCGTCTGATCTTTAAAAAACTTGTTGTTATACGTCCTGTTCCACTATGACTGTACCACACATGCCATATAGACATTACTTTGGATAGTATTAACACATTCGAAGCACGTATGTTAAAACTTAAAAATAAAAAAAGCTTCTTCGCAAATGAAAACAAGATTTTGACGTAGATGAAAAGACAAGTTCTAGTAAGAATCCTTGGATATGGCAAGGGATATTTAATTTAATAGATTACACAAGAAAATGTAAAAATTCAGCAAATGAACAAAGCGAAATGGATTACGAATGTTTAAAAACTAAAACTGACAGAAAGTGTAAAACGATTACGCAGGAATGGCTAGAGGACAAATGTAAGGACACAGAAGCATATGTAAGGACAGGAAAGATACGAGACCTTTGGAGCAAAGAGAAGCAGTTGTATGAATATCAGGAGCTGAAATAGGAAAAAGCTGAAATCTGAAAGATGAAGGAGTGTATAGAAGGGCTATAAGAGGCAAATTAACTTCAGTGAAATATTGTAGAAAGGAAAGAGTACGCAGATGAAATGGTATGGGTGATATAATCCGTGAGAAGAATTTGACAGAGCATTGAAGTTTCCAGTGTCTCTAAGCACTGTGGGACTTAACAACTGAGGCCATCAGTCCCCTCCAAACAAATTGTATGAAATCTTATGGGACTTAACTGCTAAGGTCATCAGTCCCTAAGCCTACACGCTACTTAACCTAAATTATCCTAAGGACAAACACACACACCCATGCCCGAGGGAGGACTCGAACCGCCGCCGGGACCAGCCGCACAGTCCATGACTGTAGCGCCTTAGACCGCTCGGCCAATCCCGCGCGGCTCACTCCCCTACACTTTGAACTACTTAAACCTAACTAACTTAAGGACATCACACACATCCATGCCCGAGGCAGGATTTGAACCTGATTCCGTACTGTAGCGCCTAGAACCGCTCGGTCGCAGCGGCCGGCGGCATTGAAGGACCAAGTCGAAACAAGGCCCCTGTAGTACACGACATTCCGTCAGAATTACCGAATCCTTGGGAGAACTAACCGCGACAAAATTATTCCACCTTATGTGCAAGATAAGTGAGAACGTGAAATACCCACAGACTCCAAGAAGAATGTAATAATTAGATTACCAATGAAAGCGGATGCTAACGCGTTTGAATATCACCGAACCATCAGTTTAATAATTCATGTTGCAAAATACTAACACGAATTATTTACATAAGAAGGGAAAAACAGTGTCCGAGCTCGCGAGGATCAGTTAGGATTCCGGAAAAACGTAGGAACACAGGGTAATACGATTTCTGTTAGAAGATAGATTAAGGCAAGACAAACCTCCGTTTATAGCAATTGTAGACTTAGAGAAACCATTTGACAATTGACTGGAATACAGTCTTTGAAATTCTGAAGCTAGCAAGGGTAAAATATAGGAAACGAAAGGCTATTTACAACTTATGCAGAAACGAGACGGCAGTTATAAGAGTCGAGGGGCATGAAAGGAAAGCAGTGCTTGATAAGGGGATGAGAAAAGGTTGTAGCCGATCCTCGATATTATTCAATCTGTACATTCAGCAATCAGCAAAGGAAACAACAGAAAAATTTGGTGAAGGAATTGAAGTTCAGGGAGAAGAAATAAAAATTTTTAGGTGCGCCTATGACACTGTAATTCTGTCAGAATTAGCAAAGGAATTGCAGGGAAGTTGAACGGAAGGACAGTCTCTTGGAAAGAGCATCGTGCATAAGAGTAACATCAACAAAAACTAAGAAGAGTAATGGACTGTAGACAAAATTAAATCAAGCATGATGAGGTAATTAGATTAGGAAACGAGACATTAAAAGTAGTACAGAAGTTCAGTTATATGGGCAGTAAAATAACTGATGATGGCCAAGTAGAGGGGATACTGCCAATGGCAAGAAAAGCGTTTGGGAAGAAGTGAAATTTGTTGACATCGAATATAGATTTAAATATTGCGAAGTCTTTTCTGAAGATATTTGTTGGGAGTGTAGCCTTCTGTAGAAGTGAAAGGTGAACGTTAAAGTGTTCGGACAAGAAGAGAGCAGAAACTTTTGAAATGTGGAGAACAATGTTCAAGGTTAGATGAATAGACCATGTAACTAATGAGGAGATACGGAACAGAACTGAAGAGCAAAGAAATTTGTGCCACAAGGAGACAAAACGAAAGGATAGGTTGATAGGACACATTCTGAGACACTGAGATATCAAGGGATCGCCAATTTAGTGCGGGGGGGGGGGGAAGGAGGATTAATTGCAAGGGGTAAACACTGTAGAAGGAGACCAAGAGATGAATACAATAACCAGATTCAGAAGGATGTAGGTTGCAGTAGTTACTCGGAGAAAAATAGGTCTGCACATAATTGAGCAGCGTGGAGTAGCGTCTTCGGACTGAAGGTCACAACAACATCACGTCGCGTAAATCGTAGTAACTAGCAGACAGTCATGCCCAAGCCACTTTGGTTTTCTTCTCCGCTTAAACCCGATATGATGCCTATTCTATCCACATACAGTGCTAAGTGGTTCAGTTTTTAATGGCCTGGTTCCATTAGCGTCGCGTTGACGTATTAATGGTAATGGCGAAGGACTTGGAAAGAACCATCCGTCTGCGTATCCGCTTTGAAAACAGCGGTATCTACAACTAAATCTACGTGATTACTCTGCTATTCACAATAAAGTGCCTGGCAGAGGGTTCAATGAACCACCTTCAAGCTGTCTCTCTACCGTTCCACTCTCGAACGGTGCACGGGAAAAATGAGCACTTAGATATTTCTGTGCGAGCCCTGATTTCTCTCGTTTTATCGTTATGAACATTTCTCCCTATGTAGGTGGGTGCCAATAAAGTGTTTTCGCAATCGGAGGAGAAAACTGGTGATTGAAATTTCATGAGAAGATCCCGTCGCAACGAAAAACGCCATTGAATCAATTATTGCCACTCCAATTCACGTGTCTGTGGGACTATGTCCCCTATTTCGCGATAATACAAAACGAGCTGCCCTTCTTTGAACATTTTCGATGTCTTCCATCAGTCCCACCTGATGCGAATCCCACATCGCACAGCAGTACTCCAGAATACGGCGGACAAGCGTAGTGTAAGCAGTCTCACCAACTGTGACATAGTCGAGTATACAAACAGTGATCCAATACTGTCAAATGTTTTTTATTCTAGTCTTTGATCAGAATCACAATTCTTTAGACGATGACTGGAGTCCGTAATGACCATCCTCACATCTTTTTTACACCATCTTATCACTTTAGGACATGGTGTAAAAAAGATCTAAGGCTAGTCATTACGGACTGAAACCGGTCATCGTCTAAAGAATTGAGATTGTGATCAAGGAATGGAATAAAAAAACATTTGTAAGCAGTCTCTTTAGTAGACCTGTTGCACCTTCTTAGTGTTCTGCCAATGAATGTCTTTGGGTTGCTCTACCACCACATTCTCTACGTAATCGTTCCAATTTAGGTTATTTGTAATTTTAATCCCTTAGAATTTAGTCGAATTTGCAGCCTTCGGATTTGTGTGACTTATCGCGTAATCGAAACTTAGCGGACCTCTTTTAGTACAATATGTGAATAACCTCACACTTTTCTTTATTCAGGGTCAATTGCCACATTTCGTACCATACAGATATCGTATCTAAATCATTTTGCAATTCGTTTTGGTCATCTGATGACTATACAATACGGTAAATGACAGCATCATCTGCAAACAATCTTAGACGGCTACTCAAATTGTCTCCTATGTCGTTAATATAGATCAAGAACAATAAAGGGTTTATAGCACTTCCTTGGGGAACGCCGGATATTACTTCTGTTTTACTCAATGACTTGCGATCTATTACTTCGAACTGTTACCTTTCTGACAGGAAATCACGAATCCAGTCACACAACTGAGGCGATGCTCCATAGGCACGCAGTTCGATTAGAAGACGCTTGTGAGGAAAGGTGTCGAAAGCCTTCTGGAAATCTAAAAATATGGAATCAATCTGACATCCCATGTCGATAGCACTCAGTACTTCATCAGTATAAGGAACTAGTTGTGTTTCACAAGAACGATATTTTCTGAATCCGTGCTGACTATGTGTCAACAAACTGTTTTCTTCGAGGTACTTCCAAATGTTCGAATACAGTATATGTTCCAAAACCCTACTGAAAATCGACATTTGTGGTATGGGCCTGTAATTCAGAGGATTACGCCTACTTCCCTTTTTGGGTATTGGTGTGACATGAGCAATTTTCCAGTCCTTGGGTAAGTATCTTTCTGTGAGCGAACGGTTGTATGCTAGATACGGAACTATTGTATCAGCATACTCTGAAAGGAACCTGACTGGTATACAATTTGGACAGAAGGCCTTGCCTTTATTAAGTGACTTAAGCTGCTTTGCTACACCGAGGATATCTATTTCTATGTTTCTCATCATGGCAGTTGTTTTTGGTTGGAATTCAGGAATATTTACTTAGTCTTCTTTGGTGAAGGAGTTTCGAAAAACCGTGTTTAATAACTCTGCTTTAGTGGCACTGTCATCAGTGGATTCACCGTTGTTATCACGCAGTGAGGGTATTGAGTGCTTCTTGCCACTGCTGTGCTTCATGTGTCAGCAGAATCTTTTTGGGTTTTCGGCCAAATTCCGAGACAGAGTTTCGTTGAGGAAATTATTAAAGGCATCTCGCATTGAAGTATGCGCTATATTTCGAAATCCTGCAAAACTTTGCCAGTCTTGGGGATTTTGCGTTCTTTTAAATTTGTAATGGTTTTTTCGTTGCTTCTGCAGCAGCGATCTGACCCGTTTTGTGTACTATAGGGGATCAGTACCATCACTTATTAATTTATGTGGTATATATCTCTCAATTACCGTCAATACTATCTCTTTGAAATCATTCCACATGTTTTCTACGCTTACATGATCAGATCGGAGGGAGTGAAGACTGTCTCTTAAAAAGGCTTTAAGGGCATTTTTATCAGCTTTTTTAAATGTACTTTGCATTTCGGTTTGATGGTTGTGGGTATTACGGTATTCAGCCTATCAGCAACTGCTTTGTGGTAGCTAATCCCTATATTCATCACGATATTTGTCCAGGATTGCTACGAGGTCAAGTATGCTTTCACAACCATTAACGCTTCGAGTGAGCTCATGAAGCAATTGATCAAAATAATTTTCTGAAAAAGCATTCAGTACGAGTTCGGATGAAGTTTTACGCCTGCTGCCGGTTTTAAATGTATAATTTTTTCAGCATATCGAGGGTAGATTGCAGTCACCATCGACTATAATTGTATGAGAGGAGTACTTATCTCTAATGAGACTCAAGTTTTCTTTGAACTGTTCAGCAACTATATCTTCTGAGTCAGAGGTCCAGTAAAACGATCCTATTAATAGTTTAGTCCGATTGTCAAGTATAACCTCTACCCATACTATTTCGCAGGAGCCATCTACTTCAATTTCACTACAAGGTAAACTACTTCTGACAGCAATAAATACTCCACCAACAACTTTACTTAATCTATACTTTATGAAAACGGTTTCATTGTTTGAAAAAATTTCGGTTGAACTTATTTCTGCACCTATAACCATTTGAAATGCAGTGCTTTCTATTAGTGTTTGGAGATTTGGTTCTTTCCCAACACTGCTAAGACGATTTACAACGACAATACTCATCGTTTCTACAACTACCTTACTGTGTTTTACCTTCCCCCTTCTAGACGGACGCCCTTTCTGTGGTTTCGTGAGACCCTCTAACCTGAAAAACCGCCTGGTCCCCTCCACACACCCTCCACTACCCGTTAGCCGCTTCCTGTGTCTTGTGGCCTTCTGAACTATTAAAAGCTGACTGTAGAAAGAGTGTGTTGGAGATGCCAGTTCATTTACGCTTCCTTGTAGCAATCTCCTACAGTATTTGAACATCCGAAAATACATACTCTTACTATGTGATGGAAATGCTTGGCGACTAGTCGTAGATGTCAACCTCGCTTTGGATACTCGTATCGATGCACAAGTAAGTCTCTGGCAACCTTTAGTCCTGCTTAGTTGTTCCCATGTTCTCATCTTATAGGGAAGAAAACATGATGCAGCAAATAAAGTACTACATGTAACAACAGTACCGAATATCAGTCGCTGTGGATAATAACTTTACATGACAGCATTTATTCTCCTCGATTTTTATATGTGTTTAGTAACACGAATCAAAAATATACTTCTCAAATGACACTGATGTTATTTCAGCAGTTCAACGTTTGCAACCATCAAGTCAGGTATAGTACTAAAATCAGTCTCCATGTAACCTTGTGCTGAGAAAGGTGAATAGCTGAACTTCTAGGACGAAATAAGAAACTTCAAATTAAATATTTATTTTGATTTATTAATTGAAGTGATTGAGTCATTCTTACCAAGAAACTCCAATGACACATATAAACGCTGACTCAACTACAAATATTATAAATTTAAGAAGAAAGGCAGGTGTGTTTATCCCCACATTTACTCCTGAACTTTATTCAGTTATCCAACCATTTCCGATAAAGCTGTAACTTCTACATAGGAATGGAAATTCAGTCATGAATATGTAGTCACACAAATACCCATACCTGCGCACATTGTTCTATTCCAGAATATGTTTAGTGATAGAGAAAATGTGCTACTGAATTTCTCAAGGTTGTAAATACAAACGTAACTGTGTTAAAAGACTGCACAAAGCCAACTTTTCTAGCTGAAGTTGAGAAGCGATAGATTAAGAAGTTAACCTGCCTTTATCTTCACGTGGTTATCATCTTTACAAAATGAGCTTGTGAGTAGAAACGTTGGTCGCACAAAAATAATAAAGTTTTATGAAACAAAGTAAAAACATTGTTTTGTCAAGCAGACAAAATAATTTTTACATTTGTATCGGTTGAAACCATCAATGTATAAAGAAGAAAATTTTGACATTTAGATAACATCTTCATGCTGTCGAGAAACTTTTGCTAACATTCGTGACCATCAGTGAAACCTTCCTAGACTTCAGTAAAGCTTTCGATACTATGGACTTCGAAAAACTGAGCAGCCTAAATTTCTCACCATATGCACTTCACTGGCTTCAGTAGTGCCTTGCATGCACTATCGAAATGGGCCAGAATATAGGGTTAATACACAACCCATCCAAATCCAATCGGTACTTGTTGGTCACTCTAGGCTCATTAGCCCGAAATATCAGTCACATCTACCATCTGTAATCTAAATGGGACAAATATCAACTTCTCTCTCTCAGCAAAGCATCTAGGAGCAATAATAGGTGAAAATCTAAACTGGACTGAGCACGCATCTCTCCTTGCCCTACAAAAATATGAAAAGCTCTGCGCAATTGACCTGAAAAAGAAACTTGTACGAATACTTCCAATTATTGAACATAGCGATGTCATCGTGCAAGTACGTTCGCAGAAAAGCTCACAGCGCCTGTAACTGGCAAAGAATTCCTGTATTCGATATATATCTGTGACGTTTGACTCTTTGATCATGTTTCACTATCATATGCACAGCCCTTCTGACTGCGTCACAGAAACGCAGAGATTTCCATCCACAATGTCTCCTCTACTATCTGATCAACGTATGCTGTCCCTCATATCTCTCATCGACCTTAGATCTGCTGTCTCAATAACAAGGCAGAAACACCCATACCATCGGAGCCAAATCCTATCTTCTCCACCCCAATGCTCAGTCATTTCCTCGAAGTCCTTCTCAGTAGCAGGAAGCCGACTCTGGAATTACCTCTCGCATCATATCAGAAAACTGAATAACATTCCCTGTTTCAAAAGCCATTTAATGACTTATCTAACGAAGCAACAATAATGGCTGCCGTTGTCCCTTTATGCACTCGTTACCCTTTACGTCCTTTTCCCCAACCAGATCTTCCTATTTTCCCAGTATTCGCAGCTGGTAGTCTCCTTAATCATCCCTTCCCCAGAATTCGTTATATCAGAAAACTTCTATTTTGTACACCTATAAATTCTCCTTAGTATCTGTCACTATGATTAACATTATTATTATTGTTATAATTTTTATTATTAGTGACACCAGCACCGAAAATGGAAGTACTGTCAGTTTTAACTGTATCAATTCTTAGTCACTATTATTCATTCACATTATCCCTGTAGATACTCAGATCATTATAATACTACCTGTCATATTAAAATTGTTATTTCTTAGATAACTATGGTGTGAAAATGATACTGTATGTAAAAAACAGTGATATCTAAGAGAGGGCATGAAGGGCGAAATAAAATTAGGTTAACTAAATGGATAAACAAATAAACCTGGATCCAATATAGTTACAGTGAGTGGGAACGAGTAGTACAAAACCTTTCAAAGGTTTGCTAAAGAATGCTAAAAGGAAAAGTGATGACCACTGATTTTTGACACATCCATGATAGACAGAGGAATTAATTTCTTCTGTTGTCCTTCGTTAATTGATCTTTGAAAAACGTACTTGTCTTCGAAATATTACAGGAGGTACACTATTAAAGTAAGCACTCTCGTCACGATAAAATCTAATCAGTAGAGCAGAAGACGCAATTACTGGGAATCGTTTTGGTTCCTTATACCACTGATTCTCTTTAACTAATTTCAAATGATTTGTTAGCATTTACTAACACAAAATCTTGGTTTCGAGGCACGTTTTTGTATCGTAAGAGGAATTAATTTCTGTGAAATTGTGCTAAATATCATTATGGAATTACACAGAATGAGGAAGCAACTCTCTTCACAACAGAATGTTTTGGAGAATAAGACAGAAGGGGAGAGTAGCATGTTTAGACATAAACAGTGAATAAAGACAATATTTTTAGTATCTTTGTCGATAGACTTTTGCAGATTTACACATATGTCAGTTTTCATTCTCACCAGTTTACCCGAACGACTTCCCATACAAAAATGTCGATTATGCCTCGCAAACAACATTTTAGCTTGAATGAAATTATAAATTCGGAATTTAAAACAATAAATATGTGTGTTAGCAAATGTTATTTACTTGCGAAGTGCATCTTCTCCTTTCTTTGAAATGTAAGTGGTGTGCAACTTAATTTAGCTCCTCAAGAAGCCGTGGAGTTCATTACTAAGGCAGGAACGACCACCGACGGGGCCTGAAAACCAGTTTTAACATTGCGTTAAGCGTTATTGGTGTCAACATTCCTGTTTATATCGAAGTAAGCAATTTGCTGTATTTAGTTATTAATGGACAATACATATCGTATCTGATAGTTCGAGGGTTCCGTTTTTATGTACACAGTCTTATGTGCATTGCCGAGAGAGAACAACAGTCCTCTGCTGCCTCGGACAAAGTATACAAAAAGTATTCGAAATGGATATCCCAGAACAGGTGTCGACTAACCAATATTAAGGAAGATGCACAACAAAACTAACTACTCTCATCACGATAAAAACCTAACCAACACAGCAGAATACACAATGGTTCTGAAAATAAATGGAATTTCATCCGACTGATTCTCCTGATTAAATTTCAAGTGATCTATTACTTATCTTCAACTTATCAGTTTGGTTTTATGGAAGTTTATTCCTCTGAAGAGTAATTAATTGTCCCCATAAGTATATTTTTGTAGAATTTGATATCAATTAATTTCCCAATGGAATGAATAAAAAATCAAACCTCTGTTGTTCATGTTTATAGCCGTTGGAAGATAAATGGAAGGAAAGATAATAGTTTTACCGAGTTATTGACCTGCCTTTACAGACACATAAAAATCTTAGTTCCGCTTCTAACTCGCTGCTCTCTCTTACGTGTGTCCACACAAAAATGTCTTCGCACTAGGAGAAATATTCTTCATTATCTTCTTCTTTTTATTCCTCTTCCTTTCTTCCTAGGCTAATGCCTACCCTGAGGTTGTCGCTCCATCTTTTCCTTGAACGGCCAATATTTCTTTTACCAGCTGGTGATTTATTTCTTACGATTTTCACAATCTTCTGTTCATGCATCCTATTTATGTGTTCGTTTAGTTCATGCTTCCTCTTACGTACCCACTCATTAATGGAGTCCACTTTACATCCTTTTCTAATGATTTCACTTATCTCTCTATCTCTATCTTTCCTGGAATCCTTCAGTCAATTTTAATCACAGTGGTTTTCGAAAGTCTTTTCGTTTTTGGTTCAAAAAATGGCTCTAAGCGCTATGGGACGTAACATCTGAAGTCATCAGTTCCCTAGACTTAGAACTTCTTAAACCTAACTAATCTAAATATATCACACACATCCAAGCCCGAGGGAGGATTCCAACCTACGACAGTAGTAGCAGTGCGGTTCCGGACTGAAGCGCCTAGAACCGCTCGGCCACATCGGCCGGCTCGTTTTTGTTGTTTCCGCTTTTGTGTCACCTATGTATGCTGTAATTGGTGTATTCTTGCCTTTACGTCTCTTCCTATATGCTTGTTTTTCTATGTAGCACCATTTAAACATCCTACCACTTCCAATAAAATTTTGCTAGGTTTGAAACGTCATTGTCAATGTATATATAGAAGCATCGACGTTTCGGTTCCTGTTGCAAGCGACCGTTTTCAGGGTGTTTTTGTTTACTGCAGAATGAAAAAAAATGTCTCTTATATACCTGCGGACATGGCTGTTATCTATTTCTGAAAGCCTGTTTAGGATGAAGGGAGAGCGATGTCAGAAGTCTTTATTGTTGTTGTTATTATTTCTTTTCATTGGTGGTAACATGACGTTTTGATTGGCGTTTGCATTACTGCTCGTAATTGGTAGAAAATGGCGAATGGAAAACCAGGTGGCAGATGTGACGTGGCGTTGTTTTCCTGCTTTCTAGCGCCGCCTGAGGCGCGCCGATACTCTATGTACTTGCGGTCGCTGCGGTCTCCCGTGCGCCTGTATGTGTTGCTTCAAGTGAGCTATTGTCCCGTAAACGGTGTTATTGCTGGCAGCCAGAAGACGAAAGTCGGTACCCGTCTTCTCTATTCATGTTAACCGGTCGTTTGGCTATTTCTCTTGCCTCTCTAATATTATATACTTATATTGACAATGCGGCCACAAACCCAGGAAAATTTTATTGAATGTGATAATGGCTGCAGAAGCCTATATTTACATTCTACCTCTTCGTTTGCTTTTGCTCCTTGTTCTTTAACTTCCTATTCGGCATTTGCACTACTGGATAGTTCAGTACCAAAATATTTAAATGGCATTACCTGTTGAATATTTTTTCCAAAATGGCTGTGAGCACTATGGGACTTACTTCTGAGGTCATCAGTCCCCTAGAACTTAGAACTACTTAAACCTAACTAACCTAAGGACATCACACACAACCATGCCCGACGCAGGATTCGAACCTACGGCCATAGCGGTCGCGAGGTTCCAGACTGTAGCGCCTAGAGCCGTTCGGCCACCCCGGCCGGCAATAATTTTTCCATCCACTTCCAGTTTGCCTCTAACTTGTTCCACAGATGTGGTCATACATTTGGTTTTTTGAGTGGGTAAAACCATAGTTAGATTTCTGGCTGCCATATTAAATATATATAAAAGCATAAGCAGGTTATGTAGACAGTTAGCCAGCATAAATGCATCGTAACCATAATAAATGATTTTTATTTTTTCGTTCTTTGTTCTATAGCCACTTTCAGCTAATACCTTCTTTGTTACCTCGCCCACGACTATATTAAAAAGTAGCGGCCTCAAAAGGTCACTTTGTCTAATACCACTGCTATGTAGCTACTCCACCTGAGACCAATTTTCGCCTGGACATAGTTGTTGAAATAAATGTCTTAAATTGTTTTTAATAAATTGGGAGCACTCCCCGTATTGTTAAAATAATACATTTTGAATATGAGACAGAGGAAACGAGTAGGAGTGAATGCTGTTTATCTGCGGACTCTGGCCCGTCTTTTCTCTGAAATATTAATTGCGTGCGATCAAATTTAGCTCCTGATAAAGAAAGTAAGTTCGTAACTAAGGTATAAGCAACCCTCGATGAGCACTCGACTACCTTGCAGTCAGTTTAAAATCGGGTTTCTTGTCAAAAAAAAGAAAAAAAATGGTTCAAATGGCTCTGAGCACTGTGAGGTCATCAGTCCCCTAGAACTTAGAACTACTTAAACCTAACTAACCTAAGGACATCACACACATCCATGTCCGAGGCAGGTTTCGAATCTGCGTCGCGCGGTTCCAAACTGTAGCGCCTAGAACCGCTCGGCCACTCCGGCCGGAGTATTTCTTGTCAACTGCCTGTAAGCATAGATGTGAGTACTATATGCTTTTGTTGATGGACAATATATACCACTCTGATAGTTTGATGGTTCCATGTTTATCTACGCGATCTTATCTGGATTAGGGGGAGAGAGAGAGAGAGAGAGAGAGAGCAATAGTCCACCGCTGTCGCCGGCGCAGCACGCAAGAAGAATTCGCAATGGATTACTCGGTCGCTAAAAGCGTCCGCAAACAGCGGGCCCTACAGCCCGGACATGACGGCCTGTTTTATGAAGCCATAACTCCATCAAGACATCTCGCGATACGGCCGCTCGGATGACGTTTCATTGCCACTTCAGTGGAAGAGGGGCGTGCGCGCTGGGAGCAGTACTGCGAGCGAAAAAAAGAGCGTGTGCCACTCCTCGCTCACTGCCAGCCCCTTCCCGCGAGCGGCCGAATTAGACGGGGCCACTCGGCTTGATGGCCGCTGGCTGCCTTTCGGTTGGCGCCGCTAGCCGACAGTATATTACGAGATACGAATGTTAATAGTGCCACATAAAGCACGTTTACACTCTCAGAACTGATATAAAAGTAACATTAGCGCGTGCGCGGCAGGGCCCAGCGATATTGCCGCTCGTAAATCTGATTCCCGGAGGGGGCCTAGGGTGGGGGGTGCGTCCGAAATAGCGCAGCCGAGCGCAGGAGGGGGGTGGAAGGCGCCGACTGACTGCGGTTTTCAGCGGCCGGCCTCTCGGCTGCTGACGTATTCCGATATCCGCCCGACTGTAAATACCGCCGGCGGTCATTAAGCGTGTAAGTGACCCGACGTGGAAGCTATACGTAACTCCCAGAGTTGGGGCACGAGCCCATGTGCAAAGGGCGTCCAAACATTTCTTTCTTTTTTTTATTTTTTTATTTATTTTTTTTCGTGCCAAGTTATTTCGCACAGTGTTCATCCCTACGCACGCCCCACTTTTTTCTACCCAATTTTTCCAGCTGCTTTTGCGCTAATTCACGGAACGTTGAGCACTGCTCGCCGCCGACACACTGCTTCGCAAGCGTTCTGTGTCTGCTCGTCGGGGCGGTCCGACGTGTGGTATCGATGGAATAATATCTGTACACGCGAGAGCCGCTTAAAAATGTTTCAATGGTGTAGCGTAAAAAATAAAAAAAATAAAAAAAATAAAAACTGAGTTAAAAGTTTGGAGCTGTGGATATTTATTAGTGGCTGTCTACAGTAACATCGTTCTATTGACGCATTAGTTCCCCACGTCTTACACTTTTACGAAATTCACAGAATTATGATAAGAGTACGTCATTATTAATACCGCTTCTGTCCACCATATACACAAATGTGTTGTATCGGTGGCTGGTTATGCACTCGAAATACCCTGTAGCGGCTGTCACGAAAATAGGCACCTCAACGTCGTTTCGCCGTCCTACAGCATTGTCAGTTAGTGATTGTGTATTGTGTGTGAAACTGGGGATCTAGAAACGACAGAGAGGCTTCGTCCCGCCATGGCCCTCAGTGGGTCACAACCCCACAGCAGGCCACAGCAGTCCACCCAACCCACCGCCGCCCCACACTGAACCCAGGATTACTGTGCGGTTCGGCCCCCAGTGGCCCCACGGGAATGTCTCATACCAGACGAGTGTAACCGCAAATGTTTGCGTGGTATAGTAATTATGGTTTACGCGTACGTGGAGACAGTGTTTGCGCATCAATCGCCGACATGGTGTAACTGAGGCGGAATAAGGGGAACCAGCCCGCATTCGCCGAGGCAGATGGAAAACCGCCTTAAAAACCATCCGCAGACTGCTCGGCGCACCGGACCTCGACACTAATCCGCCGGGCGGGTTCGTGCCGGGGACCGGCACGCCTTCCCGCTCGGGGAGCAGCGCGTTAGACCGCGCGGCTAGCCGAGCGGTACAGTTAGTGATAATTTCAGATGTTAGGAAAAATCCTGAAGCAGATATTAGACATCTCTGTTTTTAGTCTAAAATATTATGGAGTACTTTCCGAAAGAAAATTTCGAAAGTTGTACGAGATGAAAGACACAATACCGTAAGAGGTATGAAACTGTTCCGTCTGAGTAATGAAAATTATCGTCGCTGATTAATTTCTGTTCTGTTGCAATCTGTAGATACTTCCAGCGAGAAAATTGTTAAGAAAACTGTGAAATTAATTTGGGTAACATCTGAGGCATCATTATTGTATCGTGTCACATATGGAAGAATTTCATTTACCAGAGACTCTGCAGGCGAGAGCGCGCGACTACATATATGCCACTGCTATGATTTTATTTCCGAGGGCTCGCTTTAATACGACCAAGAATATTCCTTATATCAATAATTTTATTTCCAGCTCTTACTAGCCCTTCGTCACTGCACTCACCACAAAAATCGCCGATATACACATTACGAAAGCAATTCTACGTACTTTTAGGCCAAATCAACGTTGAAGTCGAGCAAAATATATTCCTCTGTGTGGTTTTGTGATACAGCAGTTTTGTCGAAGTATGGGCCTACTACAAGATTACTGTCCTCAGTATGCTTTAAGTGCATTTTGCAAAAAACTTTGTTCCTGCTGCTGCAAAGCCTCTGCATTCTATTAACAATTTTTGTCCATTATATTTTCAGAATCAAAACCCCACAGAGTGGAGAATAAAAAGAACGGAAGTTTCTGGGCCACAATAATTTAAGTTCTTCACAGAGGTCATTCTGTATTTTTCTAGCCGTCGGATACTCTCCTCTGTCGTAGTATCGAAATACAGTTCTACGCCGTAATGTTTTGTCAAAACTGTCAAATTCGACGATTTCCGTTTTCATTTATTTCCATTTCTTGGAGAATGAAAACACGTACTCATATCCAGTACCATATCATGCCGACGCTGCACTGTTAATAGTGAATACAGCCGATTGGGAAATAACAAAGTTTTCTTGTCATTTTACGAACTTTCGCGAATTTTGTATTATTCCTGGCATCTTCACTGTTGACCAGATCAGTAAAAAATCTGCCGTACGATACGGAAATTTTATACTGCTTTCGAATGTCTTTTCGCCCTTCACGCACACATCCTAGAGCACCACTACACATAGTCCCTTGCTCCCGCATTTCGATAACTGCCATACAAACGTCAATGCACCGTTCCACAGAAGACGGTAACTACATCTGAACTTAGGACATCGCATGGAAAACTAGGACATTCAGCTGGCTCTGACACACTACACTATTAACAGTGTACACGAGGCAACAAAGCTATAAGGCAGGCGTATCACAGTACATCGCGCTGGCGGACTGCAGGGAGCGGGTGCGACCCTTAGGTGTCTCCATTCCGTGAGGGTCACGTTAATGAATCCAAGAGGTGTGAACTTGATGAAGGAACAGAAGGGAACAAAAACTGCTAATTAAATATTTCCCGCATGTTGTGTGTCTAAGTTGTCACATTTAAATACACTACTGGCCATTAAAATTGCTACACCAAGAAGAAATGCAGATGGTAAACGGGTATTCACTGGACAAATATACGACTAGAACTGACATGTCATTACATGTTCACGCAATTTAGGTGCATAGATCCTGAGAAATCAGTACCCAGAACAACCACCTCTGGCCTTAATTACGGCCTTGATACGCCTGCGCGTTGAGTCAAACAGAGCTTGGATGGTGTGTACAGGTACAGCTGCCCATCTGCCCATGCAGCTTCAACACGATACCACAGTTCATCAAGAGCAGTGACTGGCGTATTGTGACAAGGCAGTTGCTCGGCCCCATTGACCAGACGTTCTCAGTTGGTGAGAGATCTAGAGAATGTGCTAGCCAGGGCAGCAGTCGAACATTTTCTGTATCCAGAAAGGACCGTGCAGGACATGCAACATGCGGTCGTGCATTATACTGCTGAAATGTAGGGTTTAGCAGGGATCGAATAGAGGGTAGAATCACGGGTCGTAACACATCTGAAATGAAGCGATCACTGTTCAAAGTGCCGTCAATGCGTACAAGAGGTGACCGAGACGTGTAACCAATGGCACCCCATACCATCACGGGTGATACGCCAGTATGGCGATGACGAATACACGCTTCCAAAGTGCGTTTACCGCGATGTCGCCAAACACGGATGCGACCATCATGATGGTAAACAGAACCTAGATTCATCCGAAAAAACGACGTTTTGCCACTCGTGCACCAGGTTTGTCGTTGAGTACACCATCGCAGGCACTCCTGTCTGTGATGCAGCGTCAAGGGTAACCACAGCCATGGTCTCCGAGCATATAGTCCATGCTGCTGCAAACGTCGTCGAACAGCTAATCATTTGCATATCACAGCATCTTTTTCCTGTCGGTTAAATTTCGCGTCTGTAGCACGTCATCTTCGTGGTGTAGCAATTTTAATGGCCAGTAGTGTACATCAATACTCTGCAAACGACCTTACAGAGAGTATTTCGTGTACCACTAGCAGTTCCCTTTACATTGTCCTAGTCGTGAATATTTCATGGGAAGAACGATTGCTGGTAAACCTCCCTGTGAGCCCTAATCTCTCTGATTTTGTTTTCATGGTATTTTCACAAGATGTGTGTACGAGGAATTAAATTATTAGATCAGTGTCCCAGAAACGATAGCCCTTGGACCATTAATTGCAAACCATCTGAGCTACAGTCAGTCCACTGTGTGCACTTATACCTCAAAAAAGACGGCCGCGCGGGATAGACGGGCTGTGTCAGGAACCTTGCCACGGTTCGCGCGGCTCCCCCCGCCGGAGGTTCGAGTCCACCCTCGGGCATGGGTGTTTATGTTGTCCTTAGCGTAAGTTTAAGTTAGATTAAGTAGTGTGTAACCCTAGGGACCGATGACCTCAGCATTTTCGTCCCACAGGCACCTATCACAAATTTCCAAAAAAGACATCATTGGAATATTATCCTGTCACCATAAGAGACAAGTCCGCCCCGGTAGCTGAGTGGTCACAGTCCGGCTTTCGCCGCCGTGCAGTGCGGACGTGTTGTTGTTTCTGCCTGCGGAGCGCGCGTGCTCGCTGTTGTTTACATTTCAGCGGCCGTCACTTACGTGTCGCTTACGTGCACTAGAATCATGGCCAACCGTTTTCGAAAATCAACTTTACGATTCAACTTCTGCAACGACTACGCACGACCGAAGGCTATGGAAGTGGAACGCTTCCTACGCGACGTTGCTAAGATCCCAGCTTCTGACATCTTGGGCATCCATTTGTCCATATTAAGCAGTACTGTGTACGTCAAAGTCGTCAATGACGCGGTATGTGAAAGAATACTTCGCGACACCAACCATGGATTACGCTTTTGCCACGCCGACGGCAATGTCGGAGCGGTCACAGTCGACCATGCCGGCTTAGGAATACGCATCATACGAGTTTTCGAACTCCCGTTCGAGCTTCCGGCGGAAGACGTTATCGCGGCTTTCCGCCCCTATGGCACTGTACATGGCCACACTGCCGAACGCTGGGCGCAATTCCAAACGTACCCAGTTCTTAACGGTGTACGGCAGATCACCATCGACCTCCATCGCCACGTGCCATCTTACCTGCAAATTAGCGGGTGCCGCGCGGTTGTCATATACGACGGCCAACCCAAGACCTGTTCCGGGTGCGGCAAAGAAGGCCATCTCAGATCTGAGTGTCTTCAGCGACGAATCACCCAATTGCCAGCCGCTACCGTGGCACCTCCGGCTCCGACGACGGTTTTACCGATCACCTACGCATCGGCGCTCTCTTCTCCTCCCACCGGCCGCCGCCCATCGGACCATGCACCGGTGACCCTTCCAGCTGCTACGGATACCGCCGGGGCCGACGCGTCGCGCTCAAAGCCTGACGCTACTCCGGCGCCACTACCAACAGCGACGATTTCCGACACCCACCCGCCTGAACATACGGACGCCCCTTCATTTGACGTTCCCGCGACGGCCTTCCTCTCAGAGCGACGCGACTCCCTTCCGTCTTCCGACACGGAGGGACGAACCCGCAAACAACGTTCACCTAAGAGGCGCAAGAGGAGGCGCCGTACGGTCTCGGAACGAGACGGATCACCTCCCCCTGATACACCTGAGGCCGTCCGACCCGACGAGGCCTCGTAGAACCTACACGACGATACGAATGACGACAATATGACGCCGACTGTGGATACGTCGATGCCTACTCTACTGGCTCGCTCAGGTGCTCCTGAACCAATGGACTCCACAGATGCGACTGCCGCCGAGACGTCCTCCGCCCCTACGACCGAAGTGGAACGTACGACCATCACAACGACAACGCCTTCAATGGTGTGGAGTGAGGACGTCGATGAGGACCCGGACCACACGCTGGAGACAGAGTTACCCCAGACGGAAGCATCGTTACGCCGCTGATAATGCCGTCCGGTGGCGTACGGCACGACTCACCGTTGCCTCGCCCCTCTTCCTCCTCCGCCGGTGGTGTTCCCCTCCACGGCGGGGTACGGCTGCAAACCTACCGAATAGCGACGATCAACACTAACACCATTAGCTCATCCGTGAAACTTCAACTGCTGCGAGAGATGATATGGGCGTCGGACGTCGATATCGCACTACTACAGGAAGTACACCTGGCCACACTTCCAGACGTCGCGGGATATAACACTTATCCTTCTCCTGGTGACCACCTGGGACGCGGCGTAGCCATCTACGCCAGAGAAGGCATTCCAGTGGCCGATATCACGTACCTTCCATCTGCCAGAGGCATGGCCGTCACCGTCATGGGGACGCGTATCGTCAGCATTTACGCTCCGTCAGGCTCCACCCACAGACGCGACAGGGCACTCTTCTATTCAGAAGAAATCGCTCCTTTGTTTCTTGGCCGCTGCGACCATTACTTGCTTGGGGGTGATTTTAATTGTGTCTTGCATCCTAAAGATCAAGTGCCCCACTACAACACCTGTCAAGAACTGCGTCTTGTCGTCCGAGATATGTTGCTCCGCGACACTTGGGAAGTCCGGCACGGCGACGCGCCTGGACATACTTACCAGACGAGTCACTCCGCGAGCCGTCTTGATAGAATTTACGTCTCTCGGGAACTCACACCTGCAGTCCAAGGTGCAGAACTTTGGCCCCTGGCCTTTTCGGACCACTGTGCCTACATCTGCAACATTCTCTTCCCCAAGCAAGTGGTCTGGCGTAGTCGTGCACCGTGGAAGCTAAACACGTCCCATCTTCATGATCCTGAATGTCTTCAACGTGTTACCGAGACATGGGCCAGCTGTGAACGTCGCTTACCTAAATACTGCACGACCTTGATTTGGTGGCTGGAATGTGCCAAACCTGCCATTCGACGTACTTTGATTCAGTATGGAAAGGAAGTTGCTATGTGGCGCCGGCACACTACCGACTATTTCTACGCCGTTCTCCGCGACCTGGACGCCCAACCGCCCACCCCCGACACCCAGAGGGAACGCAGCAGGATTAAGGCGCAAATTGTAACTTTGACACGCCGTAGACTGCAGGGGGCTATGGTGCGAACCCGACGTCAAGATTCGGCGGAACAAGAACATCCGACCATGCACCATATCGCCTCCGATAGGAAACATCGACAACAACTCATCACCGAGATCACCACCTGTCGCGGCCAGCACGTCACTTGCCAGGCCGAAATCGTCAGTGCCTTTGTCGACCACTATCGCACAATGTACCAGGAGGAGACTACCAACAACCACGCTGAGGAGTCTGTGTTACCACACGTAACTCGCACCCTCACCAGCGACGAAGCGGACGAGCTGATGGAGCCCATTACGCGTGACGAAATCCACGATGCAATCAAAAAAGGTGCTCTGAATAAGTCACCTGGTGTCGACGGATTGCCGATAGAATTTTATCGCCCTTTCTTCACACTAATGGCGTCACGGTGGACAACGATGTTTCATGAACTGCTGACGATGGGGAACGCCGTACCGCCGTCCTTCGTCACGGGAGTTATTATACCCATCCACAAACCGACACCAGGTGTGACGACAGCACATTACCGTCCCCTAACTCTGCTTAACGCAGACTGTAAAATTTTTACACGCCTACTGGCAACGCGATGCCGCAAGATCCTGCCTAGCATTCTATCCCCGGAACAGACAACTCCGGCAAATATACAAACGGCCACAGGAGAATGTCGCGATTTAATTGCACTGGCAGCGGCGTGCAGACTCCGCGCCGCAGTGGTTGCCATTGATTTTGACAGCGCATTCGACAAAGTGCGGCATCTTTTTCTGTTCTCAGTGATGAACCGCATGGGTTTTCCACCAGCCTTTATCGACGTGATCCGGCGCCTGTACGGCACCGCCGAATCGCTGATTCAGGTTAACGGCCGTGTGGCGGGACCAGTGGCGATCCGGCGTTCCGTACGGCAAGGCTGCCCACTTTCGACCCTACTGTATGCCATAAGCCTGGAGCCACTCATCGGGAGTCTGACGAGCCACCTTTCTGGTCTCACTTTGCGACAGCACAGTTTTCGATGTCGTGCGTATGCGGACGACCTCCTCCTCTTGATCCGCTCACGGAGTGAAACACGCACGGTACTTGATTTGATATCAACGTACGGCACTGCAGCGGGCAGTAACATGAATGTGGCTAAATCCGCGGCGATGCCTATTGGACGCGGCCTCTCACACGACGACTTAGCACCTCTCCCGTGTGTACAACAACTACGATACCTTGGTATCATTTTCACCTCCACCGTGCGCCGCTCCGCTGCCATCAATTTTCGACGTGCACTCCAAACTATCCGCACGACGGTGCGACAAAATCTTCTCCGACGACTCGATTCTTTACAACGTGTCCAATACCTCAATCAACATGTGGCGGCCAGAATGGTCCACATCGCACAGGTCCTCCCGCTGCCATCAACAATTGGACGCAGCCTCCAGGCTGCCCTCGGATACTTCCTTACGGCCGGTACGATCTTTAAGGTCCGCTACGACACACTCACCCATCCCCCGCGAGCGGGGGGCCTCGGCCTTGTCAATGTGCGACTCCGCGCGGCGTCCTTGTACATGTCCACCATGCACAAGCAGTGGCACGGGGGCACCTCCCTTACGCGCAGCTTGCTGGAAATTCTTGTGCCCGCGACCATAACACCACCAGTACCAGTCGGACACATCAAGCACCATCTGACGCACATTTCTGATTTCATCGTCGACTTCAGTTATGCTCACACACACTTACCGACCACGCGTTCTCCTCGACCTAAGGATTTTTACACCCCACTCCTTCGTTCCATATCCAGCAACAATATCGAACTGAGACATCCGTCCACGCGCTGGCCAACGGTTTGGCGTCACATCAACCAGCCTTTTCTTCCCTCCAACGTCCGGGCAACATGGTACCAAGTCGCAAATGAAAAATACGCCACAAATCATCGCCTTCACGCCATCGGACTACAGGACTTTCCACTTTGTTCCATTTGCCACCTCGTGGATGACAATGTCCATCAACTGACTTGTGCTGCCACCAGTGACGTCTGGAAACTTGCCCGACAGTTCGTTGCCTGTTACCTCCGCGTTCCGCCGGACTCGATTGACCCACGGACTTTTATCCATCCTGAGAATACTTATTTCCCCGCCTCCAAAAATCATGCGATTGTATGGGTCAAGGGATGGACGATCACCTACATGTACAATGATGGCGATAAATCACGCCTTGATTTCTGGCAGTACTTACAAACGGCCCACAGTGAAGTCGAACAGCGACCGCGCTACCGCGCCTTCTTCGCCAATTACCTACATGCGATCTTTACTTCACCCCCGCTCAGTTGGATGGTGCCACACGCCGACAGCACTCCCGCCCCCCCTGCTGACATCTGAGACTCCCCGCGCTACTTTCTACATTGTAACCCACAGTGGAGTAGGCGCATGGACACGCGCCTCCTTTCTTTAATGCACTACCCCAGAAAACACTGGTCTTTCCCTCACTCCACTGTATATTGCTTCACACCTCTTAGATTACATCAGAATTATTATTCTTTTTTTTTTCCTACACCTTGTTCATAACAAAAAAAAATTGCTCGCCTTGTACGGGTATATTGTCTTGTGTTATTTTCGCCGGAAGGATGGCATTTCTGTTGTATTTAAATTTGTACCAATAAAGATCTTTTTTTCAATTACCCTTTTCCTGGTGAAAAAAAAATGTGGCGAAAAAAAAGCGGTCAGCGTGACAGACTGTCAATCCTAATGGCCCGGGTTCGATTCCCGGCTGGGTCGGAGATTTTCTCCGCTCAGGGACTGGGTGTTGTGTTGTCCTAATCATCTTCATTTCATCCCCATCGACGTGCAGGTCGCCGAAGTGGCGTCAAATCGAAAGACATGTACCAGGCGAACGGTCTACCCGACGGGAGACCCTAGCCACACGACATTTCCATTTATACCATAAGAGACAAAAATGGTCTACTGTGCCTCCTCCTCTTTTTTTCCGCTCATTGTAGCAGAAAGCCACATATTGGTTCTCTCTTCTACCGAACGTACGCTCTTGGAATTCTAGAAATAGACTGTCTGGTCTACGATCGATCCATTGTGCGCCCTCATCGCCGAAAAATGCCATTATCACAATAGATACCTTGTCATTATTAGATACATCTTTTCCGCGTTATTTTCGGCTAAATCTTTCTATCTTTCTTGCACATTTTTAATATGGGACAAGAAAACAGCCAGTGCCGTTATAATTTGTTGATATTAAGTCCAAAAAAAGTTCAAATCTGTGTGAAATCTTATGGGACTTAACTGCTAAAGGCATCAGTCCCTAAGCTTACACACCACTTAACCTAAATTATCCTAAGGACAAACACACACACCCATGCCTGAGAGAGGACTCGAACCGCCACCGGGAACAGCCGCACAGTCCATGACTGCACCGCCTTAGACCGCTCGGTTAAAAAGTCCACACAGAATGAATATATCAATGGACACCTAAAAATGTAGAAGTGATGCAGAACCAGTGTTACCGATTTAATTACTTTTGGAACTATCTGTGGTCCTTTTTGAAAATATAGGACACTGATACCTAAATACACTACAGGCCATTAAAATAGCTACACCAAGAAGAAATGCAGATGATAGACGAGTATTCATTGGACAAATATATTATACTAGAACTGACATGCGATTACATTTTCACGCAACGTGGGTGCACAGATCCTGAGAAATCAGTACCCAGAACAATCACCTCTGGCCGTAATAACGGCCTTGATACGCCTGGGCACTGAGTCAAACAGAGCTCGGATGGCGTGTACAGGTACAGCTGCCCATGCAGCTTCAACACGAGTAGTGACTGGCGTATTGTGACGAGCCAGTTGCTCGGCCACCATTGACCAGACGTTTTCAATTGGTGAGAGATTTGGAGAATGTGCTGGCCAGGGCAGCAGTCGAACATTTTCTGTATCCAGAAAGGCCCGTACAGGACCTGCAACATGCGGTAGTGCATTATCCTGCTGAAATGTAGGGTTCCGCAGGGATCGAACGAAGGGTACAGCCACGGGTTGTAACAATTCTGAAATGTAACGTCCACTGTTCAAAGTGCCGACAATGCGAACAAGAGGTGACCGAAACGTGTAACCAACGGCACCCCATACCATTACGCCGAGTGATACGCCAGTATGGCGATGACGAATACACGCTTCCAATGTGCTTTCACAGCGATGTCACCAAACACGGATGCGACCATCATGATGCTGTAAACAGAACCTTGATTCGTCCGAAAAAATGACTTTTGCCATTCGTGCACCCAGGTTCGTCGTTGAGTACACCATCGCAGGCACTCCTGTCTGTGATGCAGCGTCAAGCGTAACCGCAGCTATGGTTTCCGAGCCGATAGTCCATGCTGCTGCAAACGTCGTCGCAATGCTCGTGCAGATCGTTGTTGCCTTGCTAACGTCCCCATCTGTTGTCTCAGGGGTCGAGACATGGCTGCACCATCCGTTACAACCATGCGATAAGATGCCTGTCATCTCGACTGCTAGTGATACGAGGCCGTTGGGATCCAGCACGGCGTTCCGTATTACCCTCCTGAACCCACCGATTCCATATTCTGCTAACAGTCATTGGATCTCGACCAACGCGAGCAGCAATGTCGCGGTACTATAAACTGCAATCGCGATAGGCTACAATCGGGCCTTTATCAAAGTCGTAAACGTGATGGTAGGCATTTCTCCTCCTAACACGAGGCATCACAACAACGTTTCACCAGGCAACGCCGGTTAACTGCTGTTTTTGTATGTGAAATCGGTTGGAATCTTTCCTCATGTCAGCACGTTGTAGGTGTCGCCACCGGCGCCAACCTTGTGTGAAATGCTTTGAAAAGTTAATCATCTGCATACCACAGTATCTTCTATCTGTCGGTTAAATTTCGCGACTGTAGCACGTCATCTTCTTGGTGTAGCAATTTTAATGGCTAGTAGTGCATTTAACTTGGCATCTTAAAGCACGTTCATGGACGAAACTTTCACAGAGTAAACCAAATAGTGGTGCAAATAGCTCTAAGGACTATGGGCCTTAACATCTGAGGTCATCAGTCCCCTAGACTTAGAACTACGTAAACATAACTAACATAAGAATATCACCCACATCTATGCCCGAGTCACAATTCGAACCTGCAACCATAGCAACCTCGTGGTTCCGGACCGACTCGCCTAAAACCGCGCGGCCACCACGGCCGGCTGGTAAACCGAAGAAGGCGTTACAAGACAGAAATTCTTAATAAGTGACGAGTAAGGACCGCAAAGATAATAATGGAGAGATTAGTAATGGCTCTGAGCACTATGGGACTTAACTTCTAAGGTCATCAGTCCCCTAGACATCCATGCCCGAGGCAGGATTCGAACCTGCGACCGTAGCGGTTGCGCGGTTCTCGACTGTAGCGCCTTTAACCGCTTGGCCACCCCGGCCGGCGAGAGATTAGAGCTCGAACGGAGGCATCTAGATAGTCGTTTTTCCCTCACCCTATTTCTGAGTGGTACAGGAAAGGAAATGACTAGCAGTGCTACAGACTACCCTCCGACACGCACTATATTGTGCCTAGTGGAGTATATTTGTGTACGTAGACGTAGACAGTGTAGCGGCGGAGCACAACAGAGCTGCGCGTAGGGCAGCTACGGCAACGCAGCTTCGCGTCCAGGTATGTACAATGGTGCCAGGGAGGGGCGCGTAAGCTACAGTAGCAGGCCCGCCGGACAGCACGGAGGACAAAGCGCTTAAGCCGGTCGATCTGCACTCTTTCGCAATCGATTTTAAAGAAACTTGCGGTAAAAAAGAATGATTCTTGATATCTCATACCTTTATTTGTCAGTTCCGTGATGATGCTTATTATTTCACTAATCGTCATGGTTATTGAGATATTTCAAAATTAAGAAGCTATAGCAAGAAGGCCGAATCGTTTCAGTGGAAAAATAGAGATCGCTATGAATTTGCGTTTGGTACACATTTGCCAATAAGTTACTGCATACCGAAAGTAGTTAACATATTCAACTGTACTTGGTATGGGATCTATTATTCCGTTCTGCTCGTGCACACAGACGATAAACGGTTGGAGATATCGAAATGAGATACCTGCAAATGAAAGCGCACAAAAAAGACAGTACGTTGCCATAAAGTTACTGCATGTACTCTAGAGTCGTTCCTGATATGCCATAGCTATAACGGCTCCGCTGACAAACTCGCCCCCACTCTGGGGCGCACTGCTGGTTCTATGGACTCTTTGTTTACTATGTTTTATGTATTTGACAATCCAGTGTGGGCATGTATTTTACAACTATGGAGTGTTCTCATTATGTTTGTGCTATTTATCTGCAGTAATAGTATTTCCGGAAGATCCAAATCTGACACTTGTCTTTGTCGAAACCAGTAATCGGGAAAATAAAATAAAAATAAAAATATTACGACACCCAATCTTGACTGCCAAATATAATTATCTATCAAACCTCAGATCGCTCCCAGCAATATCTGCAACTTACGTATTGTGAAATGTGCTTGTTTTCCAAACATTCCGAGGTGGTGCTGTGGTTAGCACAATGGAGTGGCATTTGGGAAAACAACGATTCAAAACTGCGTCCGGCAGTACTGATTTAGGTTTTCCCTGATTTCCCTAAATCGCTCCAAGCAAATGGTGGGATTGTTCTTTTGAAAGAACACGGGCTATTTCGTCCCCACCCCGGATTGTGGAATGTCAGACCCCTCACTCGGGCATGTGGATTACAAAATTTAAAAAAGAAAATGGTTAGGTTGAAGTTAGATACAGTAGGAAAAAGTCAAGTTCGATGGCAGTTGGAACAGGACTTCTGGAGGGGTGAAAATACGGTTATAAATACAAAATCAAATAGGGGTAACGGAGGACTATTTTTAATAATGAATAAAAAATAGGAACGCAGGTAAGCTACTACGAAGAGCATAGTGAACGAGTTATTTTAGCCAAGATAGACACGAAGCCCAAGCCTACCAC
Source organism: Schistocerca cancellata (assembly GCF_023864275.1). Classification (NCBI taxonomy): domain Eukaryota; kingdom Metazoa; phylum Arthropoda; class Insecta; order Orthoptera; family Acrididae; genus Schistocerca; species Schistocerca cancellata. The sequence continues at coordinate 600,595,479 of NC_064630.1, forward strand.
AGCAGTATAAGTTTATATAGCAACTAGCTCTGCAGCTGATCAAGAGATTAAAGAAATGTTTGATCAGATAAAAGAAATTACTCAGATAGCTAAGCGAGATGAAAATTTAATAGTCACAGGGGAATGGAATTCGATAGTAGGAAAAGCAAGAGAAGGAAAAGTAGTAGGTGATTATGGACTGAGGGCAAGGAATGAAAGAGGAAGCCGACTGGTAGAATTTTGTACAACACGAGTCTCGAGTGCTACCGGCTAGCAACTGCTGATGTGCGGCCTGCGTCCAGCAGGAGGAAAACAGCAGCCCACGCCTCACCAGCCGATTACCACCAACCACACCACACAATGCAAGAAGCAATATGTAACAGCAAGTCTGCACTCCCTCCACCGTTACAGCCTATTATAATAGAATTCCAGCTCTTTTCGCCTCAAGTAAGCAATCATAACAACAGCCTTTTAAAATTACGACATAACGTCACGCTCAGTGAGCAGCAATGACAAAATATAAGCGATTCCACCCAGCTAAAGCACGTCAGTAGACCCAGAGAAAGGCCAATGCAATCGAGGAGGAAAGGTTGACTTCTCCAGTGTAGTAGTTTTTTTTTCATTTTTAGTGACATATCTTCATAAAACACATTCTTCCTCTTAAAAGGGTGTTTCGACGTATTGTAAGGGTCTTTGGTGTTCTATATCACGTATTTTGATCAGATATTGGTCTTATTTAGTAGTTTATTGCAGGAAACGAGACATTTCACAGAGCCTTGGCAGCATGGCTTTCATTGGTAAATGTTAGTGGAATTAGGTTTCTGCGTAATATCGACTTGGCCCGATTATTTGTAACGAAAATTAATAATTGCCATGTACTATCATCGCTCACATTTTCCTAGTGAGATATTTTCTTTTGCCTTGAACTGTATTGAAACATTACTGAAAAACGTTACGTAATGATAGTATGTTTACAACATTTCCTCAGACTAAAATGAGAACTCCCTTTACATATTGTAGACATATAGATACCATACATATAGATACCATAAATATAGATATCGTTCTGACCTGACAAACATCGTAGAAGGATGTAGATTTCGGCTGAGGGTGTACCATGATTTACACCGAGAGTAAGCTAAATAATTACATTTTTCGGTAATTCAGAATGTCTGTGTTTGTGAGTTTGCCTAGTATTTTAGCAAATATGTATTTTCTGCGGTTATGAGCCAGAGAAGATTAGTTTTACAACATTGACCTTTCAGGCCTAACTTTGCCTGTTTAGCACGTTATTCTTTTAGCAACATATATTTAGACATAAAAATAGGATTGAGATACTTAATGTCAGAGTCAACAGCAACGATTTAAGCATATATTTGACAGATATGTACGTGGAAATTTCTGGAAAAGTAAAATTAGTTTGCATTAAAAGAGAGATGAGCATATTGTATATCCAGAAGAGTATCATGTATGTCTAGAAAATAGGAAAAATTCTTGAGTAATGGATGTACTGCGTCTTTTTGAATACCGTGTAATCACATAGATACAAAACTTAAACATAAGGGATTATAAAATAGAATCATTGTCATGTAGAGTGCCAATGGAAAAAGAAGTACTTGTAAACAATGTAAAAATTGGACACAAAAAATAAATATTTTTCCATCAGTTTTTGTGTATATCAGAATCTTGAAGAATGTACTTGTGAGCTGTTACTGCAGAATATTTCACTTATAATCGTGTTTCATAAAAGATACAGACAGGAAAACTGAATGGAATCATTATTTGAATGTTTCAATCTAATTTCAATAGCTAATTTTCCATCTCGCATGTAACAAGATATAGGACAATGACTGATAATATATTTGTAGACCGTTCTCAGGTTGAAATAATTGATCTGTACGTAGTAGTTAATGGAAACACTGATCGTGGTGAGGAAGTAATGGGAATAAAAAGCTTTGAGGCAGTTTCATACAAAGCAGTGAAGCTTATTAATAAGGAAGGATACAAAATTAAAAGGATAAAAATTTAAAAGAGGTGGTTTGGGATGAGGTGTGCGTAGAAAGAGATGTAATGTCAAGTTAAATTTATTCCATCGCAAAATTTTGTCATTATCTGAAAGAGACTTTCTTAAAAAAATTAAAAATAACAGGTAAGCCATGGATAACTAAAGAACTGACATCTCCTATATGACGAAAACGGAAATTTGTATAAAGACCAAAAGTAATCAAGGTCTGACACTACTTGTAAACTACAAAGAACAGTGTTACATTTTAAGAAGGTCGTTAAAATGTCCAGAAGTACGTACATTTTGACAGAAATTAAGAATTCGGATAAGATATGTTACGTTGCTAAATGAGAGACAGCCAGTCAATGAACAAGATACCATGACAATGAAGCTAAATGACAAAGTAAAGTTACCAGTCACAAATACTTTTAACAGTTACTTTCTAAATGAGGCTCTAAAAGTAGGATTAAATGTTTCAGTTGAAGTAGCAGCAGAATGTGCAACGAATTTCATCCCCCAAAACTTTTTAGCAATTGTACATAGCTATAGGATCCTTCACTTAAATTAATGGAATAACAAAAATTCTAAAGAACAAAGGCTCATATTTTCTTGGTGGAATTTCAAATCCTGAAACGTTGTTCTAACTTAATAAGTGATACTCTTAATGATTTTCGAAATGGATCACAGCAAAACGGCTTAAAATATGCAGTTGTTTGGGCAGTTTATAAGAAAAGTCACAAGAAAGGCTTAAATAATCATCCTCCAGTGTTCCTATTGACCTTCTTTTCCGTAATATTTGAAAAAGTAAAGTACTCAAGAGTATTCTTACATTTAAATAGAAACAATTTATGCAGCGTAATCCCAGTTTGGATTCCATAAACGTTACTTCACTGGAAATGCTACTTGCAAAATCACCCACAAAATATTACAAGCCTTAAAGAATAATAAACCGCCAGCAGGTACCTACTGTGACCCTTCCAAAATGTTTTATTACGTAGATCATGTCACACTGTTGAAAAGACTTAAATTTTATGGAATTGGTGGCTTTACCCACAACTGAATCATAATAAACAAATAAGATGCTAAAATTCAGGCATTGCTGGAAATGTAGAGAATTTTCGTGACTGGACAGAAATCGCAAAGAAGTCCACAGTGTTCAGTTTTGAGTTCATTCCTATTCCGTATATGTGTTAATGACCTTCCACTTAACATTTAACAAGCAGATTTCGTACTTTTTGCGGACGATAGTAATGTTATAAAGAAGCCCACTACAGTGAACGCAACAGAAGAGATTCTTGATGTTGTTTTGCAAAGAATTACTAAGAGATCCTCTGAAAGTGAACTATTGCTACATTTTGAAGATGCACATTATCTTCTGTTCTGTACAATAAGTAGAGTCACACCAACAACTGATGTAGTAAATAAACAGGAGTCAGTGAATACGGTAGAATGCTGCACAATTTTGAGTGTACGTATTGATGAAACCTTGAACTGTAATAAATATGTTACTAAGCTTCCTAAAGAATAAATTTCTGCTGCTTTTGTTCGTTGTATAATTGCTGGTCTTGGAAACAAAAGAACAGACCATCTAATTTAATTTGTATGTCTGCACCCAGTAATGTATAATGGAATAATTTTTAGGGGTTACTCCACACGTAGAAAGTATGTATTGATTACAGACAAGCGAGCAGTAAGAATAATACGAGGTGTTCACCTGCGGTCTTTGTGTAGGTACCTGTCCGACGAGTTGGCCAGTTTAAGTGCATCATCACGATACACATATTCGCAAATGAAATTCATCATAAATAATCCATTGCAGTTTTAGAGGAATAGCGATATTCATGCCTACAGCACTAGAGGAAAATACTATCGTCATTGCCCATTATTCATTTATTTATGTATTGTACGATGACTTAGAAACATATACATCTATTTACAACAAACACATACTTTTCTACACAGATACACACAACCTCAAGTTCGTAGATGGTTCACAGCTCTAAGTCCAGGTAGCAAATCTAGTAAGAAGCGTCTGCAGACAAATTGTGAAGGTCTTCCATTGCCCCTTTGAATTCCCTGACGGTACATTCCAATGTTTCTAATCATTTCACTTCTTTGGGCACCAGTCATGTAATAATATTTGACTGAAATATCCTTCATTTGACTGTACAATTTCGTTATTTTATATTCCTGCCATGATTTCGGCCTTAAGCCATTATCTAGTACAACAACGTTGGGTATATTTAGACTGTCTTAAGGGAATTCATCGTCGAGATCTACTGAAGTGGGTGCCCCAGTGTGTAGATAAGTACAAAAGCAGATCAAATCTCCCATAAATTTCGTTTATTTTGTACTTATCTACACGCTGGGACACCCCGTTCAATAGATCTTGACGATGAATTTCCTTAAAAAAGTTTAATTTTACCCAGCAGTGTTATATGTGATTTTGGCTGAAGTCATAAATCATAATAGTAACATAAAATAACGAAGTTGTACAGTCAACTGGCGGAAATATGATGCAAACAAATGTTACTTGGTATATGGTTTGCTGGTCTTCACGGCAATCACATTCAGGTAAGGACCTCCATCCCCATTGGTGCAATGATGTTCCACATCTGCCCCGGTCAGTTCTGATCTTATGCAATATGCACCAGTGTCGTCATGGCAGATGAGAGCCTGCTGGTTGATCGTGGATTTCTGATTAGCAGGTGAAGCTTCATGGAAGATTGATCCTGCCATTGACTGTTGCAGGTTTCTTGTGTATTTAAGTTTGCGTGCTGCAGGCTGCCTGCTGTATGCCACGATGGTTTTCTAGACTTCAGACGCCGGGGTTCTGACGATGAAATTTCTAAATGAATTGGTAATTCTGGGCTGTTTTTTTTTTATTCTTGTCCATATGTTCAGCAATGACTCTGATGTTCTTATGGATAGTGGAGGAATATCACTGAGTACCGTCAGACAGTGCGTGTTTGTGGGACGAATACACTCTCTGGTGAGGCACATTGCGTGACTGAGCTGTGTGTGTATTATTTTAGTGTGAGCACTGGTTAGCCATATGGAAGATAAGTATTTTGAGACTGAGCATGAAAGAGCTAGAGCAGATGATCTGAGGACTGTTGCAGTGGCGACCCAGGTGATTCCTGTTAACTTCCGTCGTAAATTGTTCCGAATTATTATTTTAAATGGAGATGAATTTGGTATGTCAGAGACCTGTCTATTGTTACACCTAGGTTTTTTTGGAGTGTTGTAATATTAGACGGTCTGGTCTCCAAATGTGATGTTGGGTTTGTAATTTAATTGTTTATTTCGTAGGTGGTAAGTTGATACAACGGTCTTTTGTGGATCTGGTCAGAGAGGGACATGTCTGAAATATTCATCAAACTCTTCAGGTCCGAAGTTATTGTTACTTCAGTTTCTCTAAAGCTTTGATCCCGAGTGATAAGATTAATATTATCAGCGTGAATAAATTTTCTGCACTTTGTTTTGGAGTGGGGCCTAAACAGAATCTTGAGGGATGACATAATTCGTTTTCTCTGCATTTTTAGTTCTCTGATAACACCTAGAGGTATCTGTTGTTCAGTATGTTGCCAGTTACAGCGTATAGTTTCCGAGCAGGAGTTTGTCACGTCAGACAGTACCACAGGCGGTTAGATCTAAGAAGACCCTATGTTAATCGTGTGCTTCTCAAAGTCGTTTTTGATATGAGTTGCTACTGTTATGAATGAGCCTTCCCAGGAGTTTGAGTGTGACGCTAAGGACAGCAAATTGGTGATAGTTTTCAACTCTGGATGGATCTTTGTTTGGTTCTCTCACAGCAATGCTAATTTTCTTGAAGAGAGGTGGCAGATAACCTGCCTCTTAGATAATTGAAACGAAGATATTCAGCCGTTTGATAGTAGCAGGACAGCAGAGCAGCAGAAACGTAAAATGAATACCACAAACGCCTCCTGCGTTCCTAGGTTACTTGTTGTTTATAGCTTCTATTGCATTTTTCGCAACAGCATAAAATGCCTGTTTTAAATCTCTCCAGGAGAGTGAGAAATACAACGAGTTGGCCTGCTGCGGGTACCCAGTTCAAAGCTAGCACCTAGTGTTATTTGTTGTTTAGTATTTATCATTTCCAGCAGCACCCTCCATCCAGGAGTTGTTCTGTACGATCTGTACGCTTGTGTCCACAATAAACGTGCTTTCAGTGCTACTTCTTGTACTCTCGTCGACCCAGTTTTCAGTTTTCCACTTGACTGTCGTTTCAACGTCACAATATTGGACTGATTCTTTTTCCATTTGTGGGAAGTCATTTGCTTACTTCTTCTTACGAGATGTATGACGGTTTCGAAATATGGAATGACGTCTCAAATCTGCAGCGTGTCGTAGTAGAAAAATACGTATATTTTCTTGCAGTTGTACCACAGGCGTAATTGGGTGTAGAGAAAGAACATGCGTGTCCTCCCACAGATAATTCTTCAAAGCATGTATGTCTAAATCTCTCATAACACAATAAAAGCGCGCTGAAACTTTATCAGGAATTTGAAATGCAGCAACCGCACGCTGGGAATGTCAAAAGAAGAGCGACAACAGGGAACGGACGATTACCATACACTGCCGACTCGTTGAACTCATTCAAGTGCAAACGCGTTGGCTGTCACGTCAGCAACCGAGACCCATTACCGGATGCTAATAGGCGGTATTCTAAAATGCTCCCAGGCCGACATAATTTACACGTAATTTCAGCGGGACCGGTGGTACATAGTTAAACGAGTTTGTTGCGCTACAGGCCGGCTGAAATTGCACTAGTGAGCAATTGCTGTTTGCAAATTGCTTTAGCCGTACATAAATCACGCATGTTCGCGTCTTATTTCCTCTCTACACCTGTCAGACAACCTCATTTCTTGCCTCTTTACCCAAAGCTGTCTTTCTCTTTCAAACTACCTCTGTCTTCATTCGCTCTCTCAGTTGCTATTACCACTTAGCGCCACCCAGTCATTTTAAAACTAGACTCTGGAAATTGCGCTGCACGGGGAAGATGGTCTGGAGCCAAGGGCGAAACCGCAGGCCAGCAATTAGCTTCTGCTCGGTTTACCTCAAAGCGAAAAGTACCGCGGACATGGAGGGAAAAATGCGAAACGGGGAAGACGAGATTGCGGTATGCTGAACCATCTGAAGTTCCGCCCGTGATGCTAATGGGTGCCACTAGTGCGACGAAGGATTATGGAGACAGACATAAAACCGTTCATTCACGCTGTCGAAGAAATAACAAGTAGTCATCATTTTGAAGTACGTGAAAATTGTTCGCAGTAGCGAATACGAACAACAGTCATCGATATCATTCACAATGAGAACTTGTGCCGGACCGGGACTTGAATTCGGATTTTTCGCTTATCGCGAGCGGCCACCTTAGTATCAGACTATCTGAGCACGCTCCACGGCTAGATACAAACTTCGATATGCCATCAACCATATTCGCAATTGCGAATACATTTCATGTAATGCACTGGACGTTTGTAACGTGCTTGGTTAGCCAAAGGCAAATTATCACGATATGCGAGGAATCCGGGTTCGAGTCCCGATCCAGCATAAATTTTCACTGTCATCATTCCATTATAAGCTGAGGCTTTCCCATATTTGCAACTAGCAATACATTTCATGTGTTTCGTACCGGTTGTAGTCGCCGCATCGTAATTCTGAACAACACAGGCACTACAATATTGTAGTCGTCACTATCTCTTGATATGTTTATACGCCCTTCAAGTAACTTCGATACTACAGCAGCCTTTTACTCACATGGTAACATCCTCAGTACATGGCAACGTAACAATGAGACGTTTTACAAAGGTAGCCATTAAAATACGAGATAAATACCAAAAGAACGGTATCCCACCACTGGGGATGCAAAGAAACTGCTCGTGAAGTTGTTGGCCACACTGTTGTGACTGGTGTTTATCCCCTCAAAAATACACTACTGGCAATTAAAATTGCTACACCAAGAAGAAACGCACATGATAAACGGGTATTCATTGGACAAATATATTATACTAAAACTGACATTTTCACGCAATTTGGTTGCATAGATCCTGAGAAATCAATACCTAGAACAACCAACTTTGGTCGTAATAACGGCCTTGATACGTATGGGCATTGAGTCAAGCAGAGCTTTGATGGCGTGTACAAGTACAGCTAGCTGCCCATGCAGCTTCAACATGATACCACAGTTCATCAACAGTAGTGACTGACGTATTGTGACGAGCCACTTGCTCGGCCACCATTGATCAGACGTTTTCAGTTGGTGAGGGATCTGGAGAATGTGCTGGCCAGGGCAGCAGTCGAACATTTTCTGTATCCAGAAAGGCCCGTACAGGACCTGCAACATGCGGTCGTTCACTATCCTGCTGAAATGTAGAGTTTCGCAGGGATCGAATGAAGGGTAGAGTCACGGGTCGTAACACATCTGAAATGTAACGTCCACAGCTCATAATGCCGTCAATGCGAAGAAGAGGTGACCGAGACGTGTAACCAATGGCACCCCATACCATCACGCCGGATAATACGCTGTAACGCCGGAAATGCATATCCTCCTATTTCCATCTATTGTACTATAAATTTGTTTTCCTAATTTTTGTTACCTGAATATATGACATTTCTGTGTCTTTACATATTGTAATTGTTTTACTATTTGTATATATATATATATATATATATATATATATATATATATATATATATGCATTTGTGTCGATGTATAATTGGTTTGTTTCGTAAATATTATTTGTATTTTTACACTGGGTCTTGCCTAGGGAAAACTGCTATCGAACGATTACATCGATAGGACGTGTGAAGAATCAAAGTATGTAGGATCTTTGGGAGTGTTAACTCTGCCGCGTGGAGCGCGAGAGAGAGAGGTCTGGCTGGGGTGGTGCAGTGGAGCAGGTGTGTTGTGTGAAGCTCCCGCGAGTTGCCGCGCTTTCGGGGTTGGGCAGCATGTAATTGCGCTCGACTTGCTATTATAGTTTCTGACATGGTGTCGCGGACGGGAAGCATTAGCTGGCGCACATCAAGAGCCCGTTTCACCTGGTGACCGTGTCGAGAAGAAGGCGCGCCAACATCCAGCTTCTGCAACAGCGACGGCCGACAATGAGTGACTGTCGCCACTTCCTCGATCGACGGCTTCAAACATTCAATCAACCAACAAGGAAGACTGGAAGCACGTAAAGTTTTAGAACTGTATGGCAGACCTCAGCTTTTCAAACTGTACCATTTTCGTAACTATAATTACAGCAACTTAGCATGAACATTTGTTGCTCATTGTCCCAATTGCATTACCAAGCACGGTCCCTTCCTTTTCCGGAATGAACCCGAGTGTCGTTGAAATTCAAACGCCAGCATTAAAGTAATATTATAGCATTTCACTGCTTTAATTTCAAAGTTCAGTTAAAGTATTCATAGCTGGCTACAATATTTAGATTACACAACCACGAATTAAGAGTGCGAGTTTTGTTACTGTATTTTAGCTTACCTGTGACTGCAGCTCAGCTTGGTACGTACTAAATTTTACTATGGTAAATTGTTCAGAATCGTTTAATTCAAGTTCAAAGTTAAATCTCTTCTTTCTAAATTGCGTAGATTCAAGTAGCTTTTGAAATGATTGTTGAGGTAGTCCAAGACTAACCGTATTTTACTGAATTTCGATGTGCTTCAGAACGAAAGCTCACTATTATCTTCAGTCACTAAATTAACTTTCGATTTTCCGGTTTTATTAATTCTTTTGCTAAATTAAGTCAGAGTGTAGCGAAATTTATTACTTCTGACAAACTTTCAGTTTTCACACTACACGTGTCAACCTTCAGTTGCCACGCTTCTAGTGCTAATTATATGTGTAATAACCTTTCTTTTTCAGTTACTATAGTAATTGTCCTTAGGACTGGCGACCGTAATTTCCCCCAAATCTCAAATATCTAATTAGCGCCAATTAATTGTTAACGTGACGACCGCATATTTACTTTCTTTATTAACTTTACCCCTTTTCAAAATTAATTAAATTGCATTTTTCCTTTCATTTAGATGTAACCCTTTCCTCCCTCTTTACCGACAGATTAACTTCGGTGACGATTGCTTTTCCCAAATTTCCATTAGGTACACGCGGTTTAATTTTTCACTGTCATTAAGGTCGATAAGTGAGGGGGAGGTTACAACGCCAGTACGACGATGACGAATACACTCTTCCAAAGTGCATTCATCTCGATGTCGCCAAACACGGGTGCGATGCTGTAAACAGAACCTGGATTCGTACGAAAAAACGTTTGACATTCGTACACCCAGGTTCGTCGTTGAATACACCATCGCAGGCGCTCCTGTCTGTGATGCACCGTCAAGGTTAACCGCAGCCATGGTCTCCGAGTTGATAGTCCATGCTGCTGCAAATGTCGTCTAACTGTTCGTGCAGATGGTTGTTGTGTTGCAAACGTCCCCGTCTGTTGTCTCAGGGATCGAGACGTGACTGCACGATCCGATACAGCCATGCGGATAAGATGCCCCTTCATCTCGACTGCTAGTGATACGAGACTGTTTGGATCCTGCACGGTGTTCCGTATTACCCTCCTGAACCCACCGATTCCATATTCTGCTAACAGTCATTGGATCTCGACCAACGCGAGCAGCAATGTCGCTATACGATAAACGGCAATCCAGATAGGCTACAATCCGACCTTTATCAAAGTCCGAAACGTGATGGTACGCATTTATCCTCCTTACACGAGGCATCACAACAACGTTTCACCAGGCAACGTCGGTCTACTGCTGTTTGTGTATGAGAAATCGGTTGGAAACTTTCCTCATGTCAGCACGTTGTAGGTGTCGCCACCGGCGCCAACCTTGTGTGAATGCTCTGAAAAGCTAATCATTTGCATATCACAACATCTTCCTCCTGTCGGTTAAATGCCGGCCGCGGTGGTCTCGCGGTTCCAGGCGCGCAGTCCGGTACCGCGCGACTGCTACGGTCGCAGGTTCGAATCCTGCCACGGGCATGGATGTGTGTGATGTCCTTAGATTAGTTAGGTTTAAGTAGTTCTAAGTTCTAGGGGACTGATGACCACAGCTGTTAAGTCCCATAGTGCTCAGAGCCATTTGAACCATTTTGAACCATTCGGTTAAATTTCGCGTCTGTAGCACGTCATCCTCGTGGTGTAGCAATTATAATGGCCAGTAGTGTAGGCTTGCACGCACTTTACTCGGCAGTGCTGCCAATTTCTTTTTCTGTGACTAAATTTAGCATGTTTGCAAGTGATGTAAGAATAAAAAATCAGTTTAGCATACAGCATATTGTTTAGCATTTTTTTCCTGGTAAGTCATCGAATGTGCATTTTTTGTTCAAGCAACAAAATTGTGTTATGGAGGATGTTGTCATTTCCGCTTAGTTGCTGTACTGCTTTGAGAAATATTCGACCTGCCATCTAGTGTCATAATGTCATACCTGTTGGACTTCGTACGTCGTCTGTTGTTGGACAGAAGAACTTTCAAATTTCAGGACCGAAATTTACGAACAGGTAACCAGATTGGAGTTTATGTGTTGATTTCGCCGTTTACTCTTATGTCTAAGAAAGTATTTAAGTTTTGTGTCACGTAATTTTCAAGATAAAATTCGCATATCATATTACCTGTCTTACCTACGCGAGCCAATTAATGTTTTCTGCTATTTTCATCGCATGATACATATACTTATGATGAAAAAGTTTGATTTTTCCGGTAAGATTAAATTTTGATAGAGTTATATCTTGGTAGTGGTAGAAAATGGAAAAGTTACCATAAAAAAGAGATTTTTTCTTAGGTAAAGCTGTTTACGGGTATGGAACCTGTGTGAAAAAACGTCCGCCCCCTTTGCTGAGTGGTCAGCGGGAAGTTTTCTCCGCTCGGAGGCTGTTGTTTTATCCTTGTCATCGATACGCAAGTCGCTCAGTGTGACGTCAACTGGAAGGACTTGCACCTCTACCGCCGAACGCCCCCAGGGCATCAATGCCGTACGATCTGGAAAAGGTTTATTTCGGTAGGTTTGCGATTTGGCAGACATGTTAATGGTAGCCCTGTGACTGATAGACTGTAAAAGTGTGAGACATATTTGTGATAGACATTGTTTTTGGTAGAGATTACCATGGTGCAGATGCGCATACTGAGTTTTCAAGGGGACGGTTCGTAAATGATAGACACAACACTATGTAATGGCAACATTTGTTATGGTTGTTTACTATTATAGTTTTTAATTGGTAGTTAACATAATTGTACTGGAATATTTTTCAACATTTTCTGTGAAGTGCCGCATATTTTTGGCAATTTGTAAATGTAGAATTGGCATAAAATATTTTTTACTGTTGGTAGCACTGTAGCTCGGATCCTCAGTCTTGGCTTGGCAGCCATTCAAAACAGAGCTCCCTTTGAACGTAACCGCCCAGTGCGAAATTCATCCAGTTACTTGATTTTTGAAAGGGAAAAGCGTTAATCCAGTAGAAGTGCATCACCAATTGAGGGAAGATTATGGGCTGTCTAGCATTTATGTTAAAAGCCTTAGCAAGTGGTGTAGAAAGATTACAGTCGCTCTTACTGCAATTCACGACGGAAAAGGAGGGATGTGCCGTCAGTTTCCGACGAGACAGTCGTGAAGGTTGAAGAAATCGTGCATAAAGATCGGAGTACCATTCTGCAAGCTCTCTTCATTTTGGTTACTGATGTTTCCCGAAGCACCATCCACAGGAGTTCAACGGAAAAGTTGCAGTATACGAAGGAGTACAGCGTATACTGACAGAAGAAAACAAACAGAGATGAGTTCGCTCTTCCAGCGAATTTCATCGCTGCTGTGCAGATGAAAAGGACAACCACTTGGATTCGACTGTCACGGATGAAATCTTGAAATTTCACTTCACACCATAGACAAAACAACAGCTACGCGAATGACGGCATCCTTCTTCGCCCAAGCAGCTAAAATTCACATAAACACAGTCTGCCGGTAAAGTCATGGCAACTCTGTTTTGGCACCAGAAGAGGATACAATTGACAGACTTTCTGCATGTTGGGACAACAATAAACGCTGTCATATACTGCGAAAGGCTGAAAAGGCTCAGAAGGGCAATTCAGAACCGGTGAAGAGAAATGCTGAACAGGGGCGTAATCTCTTTCCACGAAAACATCCGGCCTCACCTCACCCGTCAAACCATCGATCTCACGCGAAACTTTGATTGGAACGCTATCACCTGCCCACCAAACATTCCGGATATGGCACGGAGCGACTACTACCTGTTCCTTAAGTTGAATAAACATTTGTCTGAACGGCGGTTCTGCTTCGCCAACGAAGTCAAAGATGATGATCAGCGCTTCCTGAAGGTTACCATGGCAGGCTGGATGACATGGGCATCGTAAAACTGCCACAGCGTCTACAAAAATGCATCAAACGAAATGGCGATTATGAGGAAAGATAAATCATTCTTGAACCTTTAAAATCATGTAAATGTCATAAAAAAATAAATCATTGCATTTCTAAAAGTAAAGAATTATTCAAAATGATTTATACAAATCCCAGTGATTATAAAAAATGTTTGTACTGAAATTAGGTACTGTATGGTTATATATATGCAATCAGCTGCTGAAGAACTTTTTCGTGCCATATTCGCAAATATCAAATCCGTGAACAGTTCAAATGGTTCAAATGGCTCTGAGCACTATGAGACTTAACATCTATGGTCATCAGTCCCCTAGAACTTAGAACTACTTAAACCTAACTAACGTAAGGACATCACACACATCCATGCCCGAGGCAGGATTCGAACCTGCGACAGTAGCAGTCGCGCGACTCTGTGAACAGTTCCTTACACGCCACGCGTCCCATCTATAGACACTTTCAGCCCACACTCGTCCAAATGTGTCCGTACCAATGTTAGTCACAGTCGTCCTGATACGTCCTCATACTTCAGCGATGTTTTTGGGACGCGGAGGTGTGAAAGCAGTGTCTTTTATGTAATCCCAAAGGTAAAAATCAAACATTATCGGGTTTGTAAAACGTGAGGGAAACGCCAGCAACTGGAGATCGCCAGTGAGGAAAACGCCAGCAATTGGAGATCGCTAGCTAACGCGTAACCAAACCATCATCTCAGTAACTCAGCATCCAAGAACTTCCGAACATCGTTTGCGGAAGTGCAGCGGAGCGTTTGTGAATACTGATAATGGAAGCCTTGTGAAAGCTGATGTGTCTATGTTGCTCCCTTCAACATCATTAAACACACTCAGAGGTAAGAAGTTGAAGAAATATTCCAAATTGGTTTGTGTATTATGACTGTAGACTATCAGTCATGAGCTAAGACCAAAGCACAATAAAATTATTCTTCGGATACTTAGAAGGCACTTAGCAAATATATTACATCAACAAGAGTTTGGTGGTGCAACGGATAGCGCATCAGACTATAAATAAAAATGTCATATAATTTTGAAAGCTTTACACGAAATACGAATATATAGCAAGAATTGATTGTAACAGTTGTTACATTTGTGGGAAGTTTTATATGTAGCATCATATTAGTCTTAGTCTGAGAAATGGACACCAGAGGATAAAGCTTTTACTTAGCGAACAAAGATATCAGCATGCGCCCACAGTACAACGAGGTGTAGGACGATGAGATTAGGCGGAGAGATATAAAGTGTGTACAAGACGCAAATGACACAAACGTAAGGGGTGAGTTGTAAGGGAGTGTAGACTAACGTTTGCATTTGAAGCACACTTACTTGTTCTTTATGTAAGAAGATAAAACTGTGTATGTTTAAATAATAAGGCTCATATCTGGACAGTACAATGATGAAAATATTGTTTATAATGAAGTAAAAAGTGCGTGGACACATCAACTAGAAAATACCTTTTTGAACGTGACGTGTGACAACAGCGACTGCAAATGCAAACGCATGTAAACACAAAGAAGACAATAATATTCATTTTCTGATCGGTGTGGTGAAATTTTGCAATTGTAATATGGTTTTCGTATGAGAGGACTG
Source organism: Schistocerca cancellata (assembly GCF_023864275.1). NCBI lineage: Eukaryota > Metazoa > Arthropoda > Insecta > Orthoptera > Acrididae > Schistocerca > Schistocerca cancellata. Next base: position 600,610,480 of record NC_064630.1, read on the forward strand.
TCGAGTCGTTTTACAAATAAGTTAAAACGTTTTTTCGGGTTACATTCGAACCAGCGATCTATGAAAAACAAAATACACCGGTCTACGGGTGTAACAACTGAGCTATCTGAGGAGTAGATGGGTGAAACGACAATTTTCACTTGGAACTTAACTTCGTTGAATGACGCTATCCTCCACTGTAATAGTGGGAGAGCTTATCTCAAAGGTAAGCTAATGTGAACTTCACAGCGCAACGCATTTTTAATAAGTTTAGTGAGTTGGTGCGTCACCTTGGTGGCAATTTACCCGTACAGTGTAACCACATTTTGTGCATCTCCTCATTCTCTGGAACACTCAAAAGCAACTTTTCAGAAATTTGTACAGAAAGTTACTACGCACCATTTGTAACCCACGTTCTGAACCTCAAATTCCGAAACAAGACATCGCTGTTAATTAGCATTATGACAGTAGAAGCAGCGAGCTAGGCAGTGGCGTCACAGGCATCACATGACTCGAATGTTACCTTCTACCTGGCTTTTAAATTATTTGAATTTTATTTCCGTTTGCATAAAAGAATACTGAGATTGAACAGGGAAGAAAAGCACGTTAGGAGCATAAAATGACATAATTAATTATTTAATACAATTTGTAGAAAACAGTAAAATACCTATTATAGAACGTTTGTTGTAAGGAGTGTTTTCCGTAGACAGCATTTTCATGGTAAATCAGTCTCTGAACTTTTCGGACGGGCTGTATGACAGTATCACGAGGTGTTTCTGAAGCAAGTAACCGTCCTATCAGGAGTTATGGCTGGGATGAAAGGATCGGTCCAGCACTTCGTGCTGTAGAAATTGCACAACACAGTTCTGTCTTTACTTTATGCATAGACTCTTCGTAAATCGATGAGGATTTCAAGTACCCCAGTGACTTTTCCGCGTGTTCACGTTCCGTGATAAATGGATAAATGCAACCATATTCAAGCTCTGCCAAAGAAAAAAGCATTTCCCAATCACCATCTCCAGCATGCAGAGACTGCAATAACTGTTTGCCGTTCTCGCGCCGAGCAGCAGTGCATAAATTTAATGTGCGAAAAAGAATAGATGTTGGGAAATAGGACCAAGTGGTACAGTTCTACTTGTGGAGGTCACATCACAGCTAACGTATCCGTAGTCGACCTGGTGAATGATCACAAAAAGCAGTGATTCTGGACACGCATCTCTCTTCAGCTTCTGAAATTATAATACGGCAACAGGTCTGATTCGGCAATTGTTGAGGGACGTTTAATGCTTAGTAGCATTTTGTAAGAATGGTAAACCCTGTTGTCATATCCTACATAACAACGGTACTGAGTGGCATATTACAAAAGTATAATTCAAATGACTTTAGGAATCCCGTGTATGCTGAGGCTGAGTAAGTGTTTAAGGAGACAAAACAACTAAGGTCATGAGTCTCCTATTCATCCACCAGGACAGAAGCTGTGTACACGTTCTGTCTGCGTACAGAGTATATTCGGTGCACAAGTGTGGTCAAAGTGTTCTAAATGTTAGCATAGCGCGCGTAACTGAAGCAGCAGATGAAAACCAGTCCGTTATTCACACAATGGGATATGAGAAACCGTTTAAAAACCACATCAAGGCTACTCGGTATACCAAGTGCCCGTCTTTAAACCGATGAGCGGATTCGATCCTGCCCGCTTTCCTCCGCTTCACGGAAGCGTTCACGTTAACGCGCGTGGCTTCCTGGACGGGTAAATCGCAGATCCTTGACATGCCTACCGGACCCCCTGAGTTGGCATTCACAGGGAATGTCTAGTATTCGACCGGAAGACACATTTTCGCACCAATCGCCATGCAGCAATATTCATGAACTGACCCAACAGTGTTCCAGGCATGGCAAGACATTCCTCACAATGATATTAGGATAACAATAAATGAGTTCTTCTTACCCATGGCTGTCACTCCTCATACTGATGTGTATGATAAATATCGGTTCAGAATGGAATGTAAGTTTTTCTCATTCAGTATCCGCTATGTTGTTACGGCGTAAAGTCAAGCGCCGGCACGCCAGTCAGGAACGACAGGGAAGAGGAGGCTGTGAGAAGAAGTCAGCCAGTCACACGCTTACCGGACCTCCGTCCAGGATGACAACGCGATAGCAGCGGCCCCTATGTGAGGAGAACAGAAGCGCCGCGACCAACTGGTGACGGCCCAGTTGAATAGCAGTTTCCAGGTTAGGCACTAGTATAGCAGCGTCTACTCTATTCATTTCGCTTGTACTCTCTATGTAGCACAGACTTGGAAATGTTTATACTAATGAAGTTTGATTATTTCGTATGTCGCCGTTTGCATGCGACACATCTGTGTGGATGTCAAAGCTTTTTCACTTACCTTTTATAATAAAACTCATTAATACGATTTGTTTGAATGTTTGTCTAGCGAACCGTGTACGCAGGTTTCCAGACACCACATGTGTGATTAGCGTCTCCAAGTAGTTTGATAATTATCAGACTGGTTCTTCATTGTGTGACACTCATTTTAATAAATCCAAAAGCTTCTGGTAGGTTCACAGTCAAAGGGCAGAATGCGTAAGTTTTTCCAAACTTTTTTTGCTTTGTTATAGACAGTTTAATTCGTTATATCTCCACACGACGAGTTGCCACTGTCAAGTATGCCTGCAATGATGGTACAGTTTTCCGTAAAAATATAGCACAATAGTATCGTTCCCAGAACCGATCGCGGTCCTCTGGTTTGGAGCCGTGTAGAAGGATTAAACCAGAGGCTCAGACGATTCTGCGGAGATCTGGGGTGCAAATTTCTCGACCTCCGCTATCGGGTGGAGAAATGTAGGGTCCCCCTGAATAGGTCAGGCGTGCACTACACGCCGGAAGCGGCTACAAGGGTAGCGGAGTACGTGTGGAGTGCACATGTGGGTTTTTTAGGTTAGAGAATTCCCTCCCTAGGCCCGACAAGACGCCTTTTGAGACGCGGCAAGGTCGAAGTAGGAAAAATGCAACAGGGAATAACAATATTGATGTGCTAGTAGTAAACTGCAGGAGCGTCTATAGAAAGGTACCAGAACTGCTCTAATTAATAAACGGTCACAATGCCCATATAGTACTAGGGACAGAAAGTTGTCTGAAACCAGATGTAAACAGTAATGAAATCCTAAACTCAGATTGGAATGTATACCGCAGAGACAGGCTGGACAGTGAAGAGGGAGGCGTGTTTATAGCGATAAGAAGTGCAATAGTGTCGAAGGAAACTGACGGAGATCCGAAATGTGAAATAATTTGGGTGATGGCCACGGTTAAAGCGGGCTCAGACATGGTAATTGGATGTCTCTATAGGCCGCCTGGCTCAGAAGCTGTTGTGGCTGAGCACCTGAAAGATAATTTGGAAAATATTTCGAGTAGATTTCCCCGCCATGTTATAGATCTGGGTGGAGATTTTAATTTGCCGGATATTGACTGGGAGACTCAAACGTTCATAACGGGTGGCAGGGACAAAGAATCCAGCGAAATTTTTTTAAGTGCTTTATCTGAAAACTACCTTGAGCAGTTAAACAGAGAACCGACTCGTGGCGATAACATATTAGACCTTCTGGTGTCAAACAGACCCGAACTATTTGAAACAGTTAACGCAGAACAGGGAATCAGCGATCATAAAGCGGTTACTGCATCGATGATTTCTGCCGTAAATAGACATATTAAAAAAGGTTGGAAGATTTTTCTGATTAGCAAAAGTGACAAAAAGCAGATTACAGAGTACGGCTCAACACAAAAGTTTTGTCTTAAGTACAGATAGTATTGAGGATCAGTGGACAAAGTTCAAAACAATCGTACAATATGCGTTAGATGAGTATGTGCCAAGCAAGATCGTAAGAGATGGAAAAGAGCCACCGTGGTACAACAACCGAGCTAGAAAACTGCTGCGGAAGCAAAGGGAACTTCACAGCAAGCATAAACATAGCCAAAGCCTTGAAGACAAACAAAAATCACGCGAAGCGAAATGTAGTGTGAGGAGGGCTATGCGAGAGGCGTTAAATGAATTCGAAAGTAAAGTTCTATGTACTGACTTGGCAGAAAATCCTAAGAAATTTTGGTCTCATGTCAAAGCGGTAGGTGGATCAAAACAATATGTGCAGACACTCTGTGACCAAAATGGTACTGAAACAGAGGATGACAGACTAAAGGCCGAAATACTAAATGTCTTTTTCCAAAGTTGTTTCACAGAGGAAGACTGCACTGTAGTTCCTTCTCTAGATTGTCGCACAGATGACAAAATGGTAGATATCGAAATAGACGACAGAGGGATAGAGAAACAATTAAAATCGCTCAAAAGAGGAAAGGTCGCTGGACCTGATGGGATACCAGTTAGGTTTTACACAGAGTACGCGAAGGAACTTGCCCCCCTTCTTGCAGCGGTGTACCGTAGGTCTCTAGAAGAGCGTAGCGTTCCAAAGGATTGGAAAAGGGCACAGGTCATCCCGGTTTTCAAGAAGGGACGTCGAACAGATGTGCAGAACTATAGACCTATATCTCTAACATCTATCAGTTGTAGAATTATGGAACACGTATTATGTTCGAGTATAATGATTTTTCTGGAGACTAGAAATCTACTCTGTAGGAATCAGCATGGGTTTCGAAAAAGACGGTCGTGTGAAACCCAGCTCGCGCTATTCGTCCACGAGACTCAGAGGGCCATACACACGGGTTCCCAGGTAGTGCCGTGTTTCTTGACTTCCGCAAGGCGTTCGATACAGTTCCCCACAGTCGTTTAATGAACAAAGTAAGAGCATCTGGACAATCAGACCAATTGTGTGATTGAAGAGTTCCTAGATAACAGAACACATCATGTCATTCTCAATGGAGAGAAGTCTTCCGAAGTAAGAGTGATTTCAGGTTTGCCGCAGGGGAGTGTCTTACGACCGTTGTTATTCACAATATACATAAATGAGCTTGTGGGTGACATCGTAAGTTCACTGAGACTTTTTGCAGATGATGCTGTGGTGTATCGAGAGGTTGTAACAATGGAAAATTGTACTGAAATGCAGGAGGATCTGCAGCGAATTGACGCATGGTGCAGGGAATGGCAATTGAATCTCAATGTAGACAAGTGTAATGAGCTGCGAATACATAGAAAGATAGATCACTTATCATTTAGCTACAAAATAGCAGGTCAGCAACTGGAAGCAGTTAATTCCATAAATTATCTGGGAGTACGCATTAGGAGTGATTTCAAATGGAATGATCATATAAAGTTGATCGTTGGTAAAGCAGATGCCAGACTGAGATTCATTGGAAGAATCCTAAGGAAATGCAATCCGAAAACAAAGGAAGTAGGGTACAGTACGCTTGTTCGCCCACTGCTTGAATACTGCTCGGCAGTGTGGGATCCGTACCAGATATGGTTGATAGAAGAGATAGAGAAGATCCAACGGAGAGCAGCGCGCTTCGCTACAGGATCATTTAGTAATCGCGAAAGCGTTACGGAGATGATAGATAAACTCCAGTGGAAGACTCTGCAGGAGAGACGCTCAGTAGCTCGGTACGGGCTTTTGTTAAAGTTTCGAGAACATACCTTCACTGAAGAGTCCAGCAGTATATTGCTCCCTCCTACGTATATCTCGCGAAGAGACCATGAGGATAAAATCAGAGAGATTAGAGCCCACACAGAGGCATACCGACAATCCTTCTTTCCACGAACAATACGAGACTGGAATAGAAGGGAGAACCGATAGAGGTACTCAAGGTGCCCTCCGCCACACACCGTCAGGTGGCTTGCGGAGTGTGGATGTAGATGTAGGTATATAGTGCAAAATAGGATGAAATGACTTACTTATATATTAGTGGCTACTTTTTTCACATTTCAGATTTTATGACATATATTGCATATTGCTTCCTGAAGTGTTTTTTTATTACCCCTCAGAGCTATTGATCAGTTTATAGAAGTATTAATATAGCACTTACATGTATCTGACAGTTTTTTCATTGAATTTCTCCGATGAACTTTCCGTGAATAATTGCACTGTAAACATATAAGTATCATCGGGGAAAACAGTCAAACACACAAAATAAATTCTAGTATAAACGTAACAAGTAGCACTGACAGATAATCAAAGACGCTTCAGGATGCAATATGTAATTTACGTCATAACCTCTAAAACGTAAAACAAGTAACCATTAACGTATATGTAAGCGATATTACTGGCAAAAATGCCGAATGAGCTCGTCATGATGGATATATAACGAATTAATAAAGTGTCAGTACAAAAGCAGCAAATAATATATGTAATATGTTATTCTTCGTTTTAGTCAGCTTTTGATGAATGCTCGCTTGATGAATATTAATCTGATATTTAAGTCATCTTTTTGTACATGACTTCTGCGTCATACGAGAAATAAAAATTTCCACAGAATTAAGAAATACCGAAACGGAAATAATCTGCTGGGAGACAAGCAATATAAATCATTTAGGTAAGGTAGAAAACAGAGTTCGAGGAATCTAAAATGAAGATCCTGACATGTAATGAAATGTAGAATGAGTTTGATCAGACGAACGATTTGTATTGTATACATCCAGGAAAAATGTATTACCAACATGCTGTAAGTATGTTGTAATATACGAGTGTCAGAGATATTTCTCGAAAAGAAGTATTCCCGAGGCCTCGCTGTCTTAATGTTATCGAAAGCCGTTCTGCCCATCATTGTAAGCCCGAGCATTCGATTTAGCCGCTCTAGGCACTGAGAGTACCAGCTCACTACAGGACAGATCCCACATGCGGCACACTCTTATGTCTTGCTTCCATAATGAACGTCCTTTTCTGTAGACTGGACCTCGCTATTCTCAGTAGAGATACATACATATTGCAGCAGCGGGGACGAGCTACCTGTCGACTCGTCTCTCGCCGTCGCCATACTTCTCGGTAACTGAAATGAAAAGCTGACGACGATTTGTGTTGCTTATAGTTTAAAGCATTTCCTGCTTCACTCACTCCGTCTTCAGGCCACGAGTGGCCTGCCGGGCCCATCCGACCGCCGTGTCATCCTCGATGGAGGATGCGGATAGGAGGGGCGTGGGGTCAGAACACCGCTCTCCCGGTCGTAAGATGGTATTCTTGACCGAAACCGCTATTATTCGGTAGAGTAGCTCCTCAATTGGCATCACGAGGCTGAGTGCACCCCGAAAAATGGCAACAGCGCATGGCGGCCTGGATGGTCACCCATCAAAGTGCCGACCACACCCGACAGTGCTTAACTTCGGTAATCGTACGGGAACCGGTGTATCCACTGCGGCAAGGCCGTTATTTGCTGCTACACCAATTCTAAATTCGAGAGTGAAGCAAGTGTATATTCGCCGTCTTAGAGGAGAACCGGAGGCCACACTGAGATTTCGGCATTGTTTACTGCTTCTTAAATCTCTGTGGTACGGTAGAGTCCGACCTGAAGATGGTACTTTCCAGTATAGATTGGGGAAGAAAATTTCTCTTCTACGCCTTAGTTAGCAAGACATTGATTATGTAGGCTTAAATTACGCACATATGTTTCTAAAGAACCATCTGATTTCCTACACACCATCTTGAATGAGAGACAATCGCAGTCGTAAGTAGACATCTCGAATAAAAACTGCTTGGCTGCTCTTGTAAATAATAGATTTAATGAGTGAGTGTTGACTGGGTGCTCTAGTCCATTATTACTCTTACACTGAGGTGACGAAGGTCATGGGATAGGGCGATGGACACATAATAGCAATATACATACGTACCATGTGTACAAGGTATAAAAGGGCAGTACAATAACGGAACTGTCACTTGTATTCAGGTGATTCAAGTGAAACGGTTTCCGCCGTGATTATAGCCTCACGCTGGGAATTGAACGTGGAATGCTAGTTGGAGCTAGAAGCATGGTACAACCCAGTACAGAGTGTACTGAGAATACCAAATTTCAGGCAAAATCTCTCACCACGGACAAAGCAGTGACCGACGGCTTATTCGTAGCGAGCGAGAGCAGCGGCGTTTTCAGTGCTAACAGACAACCGACAGTTCGTGAAATAACTACAGAAATAAATGATGGACATAAGACGAACGTATCCGCTAGGACAGTGCCACACGAAATTTGGCATTAACGGGCTACGGTAGCAGACGATCGGTGCGAGTGCCTTTGCTAACAGCACTTCATTGCCTGCAGCACCTCTCCTGTGCTCGTGGCCGTATAGGTGGGACGCTAGACGATTGGAAAACCATGGTATGGTCAGATGAATCATTTCAGTTGGTAAGACCTGCTGGTGGCGTTCGAGTGTGGCACATAATCCAGACAAATTTGGGCCCAAGTTGTCAACGAGGCATTTTGCAGCTTGATAGTGGTTCATTTATAGTGTGGGCTGTTTTTATATGGAACGGACTGTGTCCTCAGGTCCCACTGAACCGATCATCGACCAGAATAGGTTATGTTCAAGGTCGTCTGCGGAGAGGTGGTTGTGTACAAGTTTGCTTCCGTCTCTGTGCCAATACCCTGAATTAAATTCCAAACCTCTCTGCAGTGTCTCATGAAGAGAGGGGATGTGATTCTCTTGATAGTAATCCGTCCGTCGGATGTGGCCGTTAAGTTCGGCGTCACCTCTGATGCTGTTCGTGAGGAGTGGGCTCTACCCCAGCTCTGCCCTTCATCCTGTCTATTTTTTTCATCGTCACCACGCAACGTAACGTTACGTTATACACACACCCATTTGGGAGTCCATGCACAGTCCGACTGGTCCGCCCTACGCCCCGCTAGCTGACCCGTCGGATTGTGTGTAGACACCGGCTGCTGTTTGTTGTACCGTACCTGCCTGCACTGATGGATTGGCTGGCAGGTAGCAGCCGGGAAAGCAGGAGGTTCGTTTCAGCATTTTCCCCCAATACCAGGGAGCAGTTACGGTTGCACCATGTCAACCCCAGCTGAGGCATGGTTCATTTTCTGACTGGATGGTTCAAATGACTCTGAGCACTATGTGACTTAACATCTGAGGTCATCAGTCACCTAGAAGCTAGAATTACTAAAACCTAACTCACCTTAGGATATCACATACATCCATGCCCGAGGCAGGATCTGAACCCGCGACCGTAGTGGTCGCGCGGTTCCAGGCTGAAGCGTCTAGAACTGCTCGATCACAGCGGCTGGCTTTCTGAGTGGACATGGCCCTGATCCCATGCACTTGCAGTGCATGTAGCTTTGAGAAAGCATGTCACTTTCAGAAAGCAGTCGTTGCACATGTGGGGAAAAAATGCCTCCGCAGAACACTTTCTTTTGAACTGCATTACATAAAGGCACTTACGTAAAAACATAGAACACATAACGGAAACGACACTGTACTTTGTGCTGAGGAACCAAGATACATGTACAGAGTAGAACGCAATCGCCAACAACATCTCAAAAGCAGAACATGACATATACAAACAGACTTGTCAATACAGAAGGCGCAGCAGACGAAGACAGGCCGACATAGACAGCTCGAGTAGCTCAGGCCCTTACACACATCCTTGCCCGAGGCAGGATTCGAACCTGCAACCGTAGCCAAAAAATGGTTCAAATGGCTCTGAGCACTATGGGACTCAACATCTTAGGTCATAAGTCCCCTAGAACTTAGAATTACTTAAACCTAACTAACCTAAGGACATCACACACACCCATGCCCGAAGCAGGATTCGAACCTGCGACCGTAGCAGTCCCGCGGTTCCGGACTGCAGCGCCAGAACCGCTAGACCACCGCGGCCGGCGTATCAGAGAAGTGTTGAAACATGTTTTGTTATCGAAAAACATTGTGTTTCACGGAAGATAGACTTCTAAAATGATCGACTTACTCTGCTAAAGCTGACAATATATTTGAAACAAAATGTGTATTTTATTCAGCACTACTGTCCAAATTTGCCTGCTTTGTCATCTCTAGGTTAACATTTACGGACAATCGTACTTGTACGAGTACAGCATTAAGATATCTCACATAATGTCTTAGAAGAAACAGTAAATCAGAAGTACTTCACGGGCATCGGAATTTCGTAAGCCTCACAAAAATTCATAAATCCACAATTACGTTCAGATTCACACTGCAAGATCTGGTATTGAGCTTTTCACTGCAGTTTTTGGGATGCAAGTTTTCTTAAAGTACCGATACTGTAATGGTTCCGTACTACGTGATAACACAGAACTATTTCCGTGTTATGGTATAATGCCATACTTGCCAATAAATGAAAATGTGTACTTGAAATTGAGCGAACAGTTATAACCAGCCAACAGTAGGGGTATGAAACGGTTTATTTTAAATAAATTGACTGAGTATGTGGAAAAGAACAGTTTGTTTTAATCGATTACAAAAGCCTAGCGGACGAAAATAACTTCATTGTTCTGCAAGATAATTAATGCTTCGTCTACTAATAAGGCGAAAACAAAATAAAAACAGAGAACTGAAACTAATAACATGATAGTTCAGCCTTCTGAGATTAAGTGAACCCATTTTAATTCGCTTGATAGCTCTAGTCACAGAAATCCATTTGGATCTCATTTGACGTGAGAGCTGTAAGTGAAGAGGAGACAGCAAAAATCACGAAACATAAGAATGGGTCGCGTGGAGGCTACCCACCCCCCTTCCCCCCTCCTTACAGTACCACGTCAAATCAGACCGCTCTGCGTATCCGCCTGTCTCGCAGTTTAGACGCACCAGAAACATTTTTCCGGGTAGCATCTGGCTGCTTGGTACTCACTGCTCAGCCAGGTAGCCAGAAGTGGGAGGAAGCATTGTTCAAACGCAACTTCAGCTGTGCGGATGCGCTTGAGCCCACTGGCAACTGCTCAAACGACCGTGCAGACATTTCGACCAGGCACTTCGGGCTGCTGCCTGCCGACATTTTCCCTGGAGGTGTCTGTTCTTTCTGACATGTAGTTAAGGCTAACCGGCCATCGACCTTTTTCTTCTGTGCTGGATGCGCACGCATTGCTCGAACTCTTACGGGACTCGGTAAGACTGTCTGCCGCGAGTAATCAGTGTATTTGGCAGGGACACTACGAATGAGCATACATTGTATTCAAACATTATGAATCACCTCGAAGGGAACGATCTATTGATACATAATCAACATGGTTTCAGAAAACATCGTTCTTGTGCAACGCATCTAGCTCTTTATTCGCACGAAGTAATGGCTGCTATCGACAGGGGATCTCAAGTTGATTCCGTATTTCTAGATTTCCGGAAAGCTTTTGACACCGTTCCTCACAAGCAACTTCTAATCAAGCTGCGGGCCTATGGGGTATCATCTCAGTTGTGCGACTGGATTCGCGATTTCCCGTCAGGAAGGTCGCAGTTCGTAGTAATAGACGGTAAATCATCGAGTAAAATTGAAGTGATATCAGGTGTTCCCCAGGGAAGCGTCCTGAGCCTCTGCTGTTCCTGATCTATATAAATGACCTGGGTGACAATCTGAGCAGTTCTCTAAGGTTGTTCGCATATGATGCTGTAATTTACCGTCTAGTAAGGTCATCCGAAGACCAGTATCAGTTGCAAAGCGATTTAGAAAAGATTTCTGTATGGTGTGGCAGGTGGCAGTTGACGCTAAATAAAGGAAAGTGTGAGGTGATCCACATGAGTTCCAAAAGAAATCCGTTGGAATTTGATTACTCGATAAAAGTACAATTCTCAAGGCTGTCAATTCAACTAAGTACCTGGGTATTAAAATAACGAACAACTTCAGTTGGAAAGACCACATAGATAATATTGTGGGGCAGGCGGGCCAAAGGTTGCGTTTCATTGGCAGGATACTTACAAGATGCAATAAGTCCACTAAAGAGACAGCTTACACTACACTCGTTCGTCCTCTGTTAGAATATTACTGCGCGGTGTGGGATCCTTACCAAGTGGGATTGACGGAGAACGTCGAAAGGGTGCAAAAAAGGGCAGCTCGTTTTGTATTATCACGTAATAGGGGAGAGAGTGTGGCAGATATGATAGGCGAGTTGGGATGGAAGTCATTAAAGCAAAGACGTTTTTCGTCGCGGCGAGATCTATTTACGAAATTTCAGTCACCAACTTTCTCTTCCGGATGCGAAAATATTTTGTTGAGCCCAACCTACATAGGTAGGAACGATCATCAAAATAAAATAAGAGAAATCAGAGCCCGAACAGAAAGGTTTAGGTGTTCGTTTTTCCCGTGTGCTGTTCGGGAGTGGATTGGTAGAGAGATAGTATGATTGTGGTTCGATGAACCCTCTGCCAAGCACTTAAATGTGAATTGCAGGGTAATCATGTAGATGTAGATGTACAATGTAGTGTGCGGACATTAAGTTGGGAATTTGGGTCTCACGGAGAGCGTCCAACGGATAAATCCCTGCAGTCGCACTATCCTCTGTGCCCTCGGTGGCTCAAATAGATAGAGCTTCTGCCATGTAAGCAGGAGATCCCCGGTTCGAGTCCCAGTCGGGGCACACATTTTCAACTGTCACCATTGATGTATATCAACGCCTGTCGACAATTTAGCGTCTTGATTTAACTATCATTTGATAACATGCACAGGTTGTCTGCAGACGGCGTGCCACCTAGCGGCGGAACGGTTGAGGCTATGAATTCAGCAGAGTTTACCCGCGGGTTAGAAACAGGAATCGTTGTATTCTGCCGTGAATTCGCGCATGAGCAGTAGACGAGGTGCTTGCGTGCATGTACAGAACGCAGCATTTCGGGTGGTTTTTTTTACTTGTTATTGTTTTCACAAGTGGTCAGCAGACGAGATATAAGTGAGCTCTTGACTACTATTTTGGCTACTGCGCGAGATATTTTACATACTTCTCAGTGAGTAATTTTTATATATTGCCGCTGCGAAGAACTGCCTATTTAATGATAGTATACGAGTACAGCAAGGAAAGGATTCTCTAGATACGCCGTACCATAATAGCGCGCGTTTAAAAAAAGTTTAATTCTGATTTTATGTGTTATAGGAAAATGTGCATGTAACTTTACTTTCAGTATGCGTACGTATCACTGTAATTGGTGAAAATAACGCACATGATCGATTTGATTGGATTTTTTGTGTTGTTACACTATTCCAGAACGTAGTCTTCAGAGAACAGCCGCCATTTTGTATTTTTGAGGTCGCGCTACTGTGTCGAACTTAAAAAGGACCTGAGGGGAGTGGCACAGGCACGATGAAAGAGCGTGTACAGGATGTGTGATGGGTTCCTCATTACTGCGTCATTTGCGCGAATTCCATCATGCACAGTCACCAGCAGTTTGTCAGAACAAGACAACTTCATTAACAGGGGGTATATGTCCCGGCCTACACCCCTTCTTCCCGGCAAATGCCGAATACTGTTCCTACTCCCGGTATTACTTCGTCGTTCTGCCCACCTGCTTACAACTATGGTGGTCACTATCACGGCAAGTGCTGCATACATAATTGCGACCTCCACGTCCAGACTGCTGTTAAACGTAAATTTGATCATTTTTTGTACCAGCATGACATAAAACGGACGCTTGTGTCCATAATTCTGTGTAACGATTATGTAATGTCATTCTAGCTGCACAAAATAAAAATAACTGCTTAATAAATTCGAACCTAGACCTCTTAGAAGTTTTAATGTGAGTAAAAAGCAGTTTTGCAAAAATATCATCTTACACACTCCACGACGTAAGAAACAGTCTGCAGTTCCGAATATGTACGCTTGGGGCGCTGATGCCGACCTGCACGTTACGTGTATCGTGAAGGAGGTCTAACGAAAACGTTGGCAGCTCCAGACTCAGACTCTTGGGGCGCCGGTGCGTGCTTGTATACGATACATATGTCGAGTAATAGCCACTTATGGGAACTGCGTCCTTTAATTCAAGGGCCGGGGAAACGGCGGTGACGTATAAAAATAACAACCAGCACTAGAAGGCGGTCAGGCCCCGAAATGATAGGTCACAACACGATTAGCCTGGAGTGTGCAAACAAATAAAGGGGCTGCTGAATTATGTCGTATTTCACAGTAAGAAATTTTTTTGTAGCACAAATCAGTGTGAAAACAGACAGAAAACATCAGTGCCATTCGAAGGAAGGAAAGATTCCTAATATTACACACATTTGTTAAACGCACGTTAAAGAACAACAAGTAAATGAAATTATATTCTTTATCGTATTGACATTATCTCGCACTATTTACTTCTATCATGCATTTATCATATTTTCAATAATAAACAAACTTTCGATGTAAATATTAAATCTTCACAAACAAGGCATTTCGTAGAAGTAAGGTAAAAAGAGTCCTAATATGAGATAGTAAACTTTTTTTTAATAACTGAAGAAAGTGACATATAGAACATACCCGTTATACATCTTCAATGATTTCTCTTATATTTCACTCATTTTACAATAATCATGTTTCTCTTTAAGACATTGTGGGCAAAAAAAATTAGTCTTCTTGGACACCGCAATCTTTATGGGTCGTCCGCAGCTCGTGGTCGTGCGGTAGCGTTCTCGCGTCCCACGCCCGGGTTCCTGGGTTCGATTCCCGGCGGGGTCAGGGATTTTCTCTGCCTCGTGATGACTGGGTGTTGTGTGATGTCCTTAGGTTAGTTAGGTTTAAGTAGTTCTAAGATCTAGGGGACTGATGACCATAGATGTTAAGTCCCATAGTGCTCAGAGCCATTTGAACCATTTTTTTCTTTATGGGTCCAGCGATAACATTTCGTGCACTGTGCCCATCTTGCCCCGGATTTGTCGTCAGAAAAGCGCCCTATACAGAATAGGCACTCTGCATCATCTTCATTGCAGTCTGAATCACCACTCTTATAATAATAAACATCAAGCGCAGAGTCAAAAAATGGTTCAAGTGACTCTGAGCACTATGGGACTTAACATCTGTGGTCATCAGTCCCCTAGAACTTAGAACTACTTAAACCTAACTAACCTAAGGACATCACACATATCCATGCCCGAGGCAGGATTCGAACCTGCGACCGTAGCGGTCACGTGGTGCCAGACTGTAGTGCCTAGAACCACACGGCCACAACGGCCGGCTAGCGCAGACTCACTAAACGATTCTACCCCTTTACGTTTCGAAGATTTTCCGCTGTTTTCACGAACAGATTGTTGGCTGCTTAATTGTTAGCTACGGCTGGTGATTTCTTCTGTTTGGGCTCTTGTAATCATTTCAGGTAAGGAGATGATGTTGTTAACTCAGCACAGCGCGAACGTGATGCTACTTGAACAGCTGGATGTCCAGGTGGTTTTGGTATCTGTGGAAGAAGTCTAATGTCTGTAGTGCTGACGGCTTGACCAGCATCAATACCATTACATTTTTCGGTATCACTCTCTTGAGAAAGGTCAGTTGGTGAGTTGAAAAATCGTGCTCACCAAAGATATTTTTGTTGCACGGGATGACACCTGGTTTACTGAAGACATTCACAGACTCTTCCATTGTTGCTGCTCGGTTGGAATCTGCACCATGTTATCTACGTATTAACAATGGAGTTACTTGCCAGCCATGTTTTTATATCTCGAATGTAGCAGGTTTTCCAGTGTCCCATAAATCTCATAAATTTCATCATATATAGCCATCAGAAAGCTTAAATTTTTCTGATTTCATTTATTGTACAATTTTTGTATTTACTGGGCGCTAAGCACAATGAATTTGGAGGAATAAACAAAATGATGCATAATATAAAGTTGTGGAAAACTTGCCAATTTCCTCCCATAGCACCATCCAAAATAACCCTCATTCATGGTAATTTAATAAAATAAACGCAGATGTTATTATTTTACAATAATAAGTAAGTTCGTCTTATGATATTGTAGTATATATTATATGTGAAAAATTGTGGAGTGCGAGTTCCCCCAATAAGCAATAGGTCTCTTAATGTGCTACACTATCGCACATTTGGTTCCTCATGCTATCGGAAATTAGGAACTCGCCATGTCGCATAGACAATAATGTCCATGCTAATAACGTTCGTTGGAAAATGAATTGTCAGTAAAAAAGTAAAGTAACATCCGTTCACCTTTAAGCACAAATATTAAATTAGCCCCAATGCCACAAAAGCTCCAAACACTATAAATTTCATAACAGCGCCTACGCAGTTTGTCCAGCTCAGCAACAGAGTCCTCATCGTTACGTCGTCCTCGGACACGTCAGAAAACTGTTTAAGAAAATCTCCACCAGTGTTCACCACTTACTATGAACAAAGTCGCGGTACCGCACATAAATGAACTGTCGCATAATAGGCACCTTACCTCTACCTAAAAAACGTGCAAGCAGCCATCAATTCCTAATGCAAGCGAAAATTGGAAATAAAAACCTTAAGTAGTAAATATTCCTCAATATCTTTTATAACGAGCTGTTATTAGAGCGAGAAAGCAAACCACAATCGTACGGATGCTTCATTCAATACCAGTGAGAAAGTTTTGTATCAATACAACGAAACTCGAATGGTGACATAAACACGCTGTTTCTGGCGTTTGTGCCGACGGAATTTAATAGCCTTTAGTAACTGTAAAGCAACTAGAGACGCTATGGCAGACAATTGAAGGATTCAAAGTAACAATAGACAGTGCTCACTTACAATACTACTTTATCGACAGGTATTAATAGTGACAGGTATTTCAACCACAGAGTACACACCTTCTTACGTTATTTGTTGTAGGCAACTAACTGCATCTCACAAACAATAACCGTAACTATAGTTCTAGAAAAACTACCTCCCAATTATTTTATTCATGTTTTGCATTGTGTTGCGACCGCTGTTAATACTTCGAAGTATTTCTGAAACATTACTCTAGTTCCTTTTATGAAATGCTATAATTTCCATTCCAGCTTACGTTCATTGACCATCCTCAGTTGACTGGAGTGTTTTGATACCGTTTCCACATGGCAAGATCCCAGTCACCGTTTAACCGAAGATTTTCAATAAGCGTCATAAATTAAAGCAATTCTTAACATGAGCTGAGCTGGTGTTCGACATGTACCTTAAGATTACCCTCAGGGCCATAAATGAAATTGGCTTTATTTCCAAACGGTGAGAACAATTTCGCTACCAATATCTTCAGAAAATAAAGAGCCCACAAGGAAAATAGGGGGGTGAAATATATATTTATAGAATCTTCGCTTAATACTACACTCCTGGAAATGGAAAAAAGAACACATTGACACCGGTGTGTCAGACCCACCATACTTGCTCCGGACACTGCGAGAGGGCTGTACAAGCAATGATCACACGCACGGCACAGCGGACACACCAGGAACCGCGGTGTTGGCCGCCGAATGGCGCTAGCTGCGCAGCATTTGTGCACCGCCGCCGTCAGTGTCAGCCAGTTTGCCGTGGCATACGGAGCTCCATCGCAGTCTTTAACACTGGTAGCATGCCGCGACAGCGTGGACGTGAACCGTATGTGCAGTTGACGGACTTTGAGCGAGGGCGTATAGTGGGCATGCGGGAGGCCGGGTGGACGTACCGCCGAATTGCTCAACACGTGGGGCGTGAGGTCTCCACAGTACATCGATGTTGTCGCCAGTGGTCGGCGGAAGGTGCACGTGCCCGTCGACCTGGGACCGGACCGCAGCGACGCACGGATGCACGCCAAGACCGTAGGATCCTACGCAGTGCCGTAGGGGACCGCACCGCCACTTCCCAGCAAATTAGGGACACTGTTGCTCCTGGGGTATCGGCGAGGACCATTCGCAACCGTCTCCATGAAGCCGGGCTACGGTCCCGCACACCGTTAGGCCGTCTTCCGCTCACGCCCCAACATCGTGCAGCCCGCCTCCAGTGGTGTCGCGACAGGCGTGAATGGAGGGACGAATGGAGACGTGTCGTCTTCAGCGATGAGAGTTGCTTCTGCCTTGGTGCCAATGATGGTCGTATGCGTGTTTGGCGCCGTGCAGGTGAGCGCCACAATCAGGACTGTATACGACCGAGGCACACAGGGCCAACACCCGGCTTCATGGTGTGGGGAGCGATCTCCTACACTGGCCGTACACCACTGGTGATCGTCGAGGGGACACTGAATAGTGCACGGTACATCCAAACCGTCATCGAACCCATCGTTCTACCATTCCTAGACCGGCAAGGGAACTTGCTGTTCCACCAGGACAATGCGCGTCCGCATGTATCCCGTGCCACCCAACGTGCTCTAGAAGGTGTAAGTCAACTACCCTGGCCAGCAAGATCTCCGGATCTGTCCCCCATTGAGCATGTTTGGGACTGGATGAAGCGTCGTCTCACGCGGTCTGCACGTCCAGCACGAACGCTGGTCCAACTGAGGCGCCAGGTGGAAATGGCATGGCAAGCCGTTTCACAGGACTACATCCAGCATCTCTACGATCGTCTCCATGGGAGAATAGCAGCCTGCATTGCTGCGAAAGGTGAATATACACTGTACTATTGCCGACATTGTGCATGCTCTGTTGCCTGTGTCTATGTGCCTGTGGTTCTGTCAGTGTGATCATATGATGTATCTGACCCCAGGAATGTGTCAATAAAGTTTCCCCTTCCTGGGACAATGAATTCACGGTTTTCTTATTTCAATTTCCAGGAGTGTAGATGATGATACGTTGTTACTAGACCTTCACGTGGTATTGGGCATGTGTCTACAAGCGTCCGCCAACACAAGTTTCTCAGCATCTCACTGACGCTCTCCAGTGAGTAAAAAAAATCCTGTGACCCTTGTGCTGATCCTCTATGAATACATTCATTGTTCCTAACACACTGAGTACTAGTATAAGGCGTGTCGCGTTAAGTGTTTTGTAGGTAGTATGTGGTACCAAGGAACTGCAGTCTTACTTTTATTATCAAACAAAGTATACAAAGTTTATCAACATTCTACATCTTTATTCCTTATGTCTACATATTTATTTCTCAACACAGTCACTCTGGCGACGAACACATTTCTCCCAACAAGGGATCTATTTGTTGATACCGTCACTGTAGGATATTTGACTTTCTTGACGGAACCACAACCGCATCTCTGTTTTCACGGCTTCATGAGTTTCAAATCGAAGTCCTCGAAATTATTCCTTGAGTTTTGGAAACAAATTAAAAGCGGATGGGGCGAAGTTGGGTCGGTACGGATTGTGATCAGTGACTGTGAAACCAAGGAGTTGGATTTTTGCAGATGATGCAGCGATCATGTTTGTTCTGACATTGTCATGGAGAGGGTGATCTATTTGTGGACGAAGTTTTCTGCGATCATAAAGTTGATTGGAGCAGTCCGTTTCTCACACACTGTCATATTTACGTTACACACCAACATGTTACAAGCTACAATTCGGAGCTCTCTAGCGGAAGAGAGTTCCAACTTGTCAGTGAAGCGAGAAAATCGATCGAGTAATATGCATGTAATGTAATACCTCAACCAATCTTGAGATCAGTGAGACGAGCTGCGGCTCGCGTTGATTCTGTTTATAGGTTTCCGCCCTCTATTGGGGGCCATACGGTATCGTTTATTTGGCATGGTTGCGGTTGTTTGTCTTTTTCTTGTGTTGATTGGGGTCGCTCGGTTTCGCAAGCGTTGCCTGTCTGCTAGTGGCAGCAGCGGCGGTTATCGATCTGTAGTACTGTTGCCCTATCTTTGGGGCGACGTCGTTGTTTTTCCGGGTCGTGTCAGTGGTCGAGTTCGGTTGGGGACTGAGGAGGAGTCAGGTCCGCGCAGTGCCAGAACACGCCAGGAACGCTGGCGGCATGCATGGTCTGCCGGATGGAAGGGCTGTGGTCACGAGGGTGCACGACCTCGTCGTAAACCGATCCAGCAAGCTTTAAGATGAGTGCATTTCAATCCCAGTAGAGAAACCTCCACCATTGTGATATCTTGCGATTCTCCAGTGACTTGGGTTCGTGTTGCTGCTCGTAGTGTCGCCGTGGCGAAGGGCAAGAGTGATTCTTCTACTCTGGTGGTGGTGGTTCCTTTCTCGTTCCGGGTGTTCTAAACACAGTATTCTGGGGACATAGTGCAGACCGCCGGTTCCGGCTTTGGCACATTGTTCCATCGTTGCATCTGATTTATCGGATGTCAGGTATCTTCAGCAAGATTATCGTTAGTCTTTCGTTAGACTGCCACTAGTCTGAGTTACCATCCTGTGAAGTAAATACAACTCTTGACTGCCTATCTCATCGCTCGCGAAATTGTTTATTGCCGGACCTTCTCAGAGGTCGATTCCTGGAACACCGTCTGGATTAGTTGCTTGTTTGTTTAACTTTTTCATTTGCTGTTTTACAGCACGTTTCAAAACTTTTTATATTATTACCGTTCCTGGCGTGTAAGGTCTTCAGCCGTAATTGTGGTCATTTGCTTTAAAATTCTAATTTGGTATTTGTATTTTCGCAGTAAGCCTGCAAAACCTTATTTACTGCCATTCCTGGCGTCTGATGCCGTCTGCTGTGTTCGTAAGTTGCAGCGAGTTTTAAACAATTCTTAATTTATTGTCATTCCTGGCGTGTAAGGCCTTTTGCAACAGATCACAGTGGCTTGCTTTTAAAACATTATCTGTTGTATCTGTATTTAATGCTGATTTGCTAAATTGTAACTCACTGGAAACATTATTATTTACATTGTTGTTTATCCCTTCATTAATAACGTGTGGTATTTTTTTATTTATTGTTGGGTCTGGAATTACTGATTTAAAATAAATTGTGTGTAAGTGTAAAAGGCAACCAATAGTTAGCGATTACGGCCCTGTCCACAATAGTAACCGAATCCTGCCTTCCCTTGACTACCATGTTTCAATCAGAATAAAAAATTCGGAGGCATTACATTTTAGCACGCACACATATGTTTTACTGTTACGCAAATTCGTCAATAAATACAAATTACTTTACTACTCCGTGAATGGATTACAGAGTAATGAAAAAAAGTGGGAGATGACCTCGGTGAAGATTAGTTTGGAGGCAATGCCGACGCCATGACTTACGTTAGAAGACAGGTTAAGGAAAGGTAAAGCTACGTATATTGTATTTATAGACTTAGAGAAAGCTTTTGACAACTTTGTCTGCAATACTCTCACTGAAATTCTGAAGGTAGTAGGAGTAAAATACAGTGAGCAAAACGCTAATTACAACTTGTATAGAAATCAGACAGCAGCTATAAGAGTCGAGGGGCATGAGAGGGAAGCAGTGGTTGAGCAGGGGGTGAGAGAAGCTTGTAGCCTATCCCTTGCACATCGAGCGAGTAGTAAAGGGAAGGATAGAAAAATTTGGAGTAGGAGTCAAAGTTAAGGGAGAAGAAGTAACAACTTTGAGGTTTGCCGATGGCATCGTAATTCTGTCAGAGGCAGCAAAGGACTTGGAAGACCAGGTGGGCGGAATGGACTGTGTCTTGAAAGGGCGATATAAGATGAAAATCAAGAATAGCCAAACAAAGTAATGAAATATAATCGAATCATCTCAGGTGATGCTGAGGGAGTTAGATTGAGAAATGAGACACGGAAAACAGTAGATAAACTTTGCTATTTGTTGTTGGTCGAAGTAGAGTGTATATAAAATGTCAGATTGGCAATGGCAAGAAAATCACTTCTGTAGAAGAGAAATTTGTTTACATCGTATATAAACTTGTTAGGAAGTCTTTTCTGAAGATATTTTTCTGGAGTGTATACTTGTATAGAAGTGAAAATGCGCGATAAACAGTTTAGGCAAGAAGTGAATCGAAGCTTTAGAAATTCTTCAGGAGAATGGTGAAGATTGGATGGGTAGATCACGAAACTAACCGAGTTACTGAATAGAATTGGGGAGAAAAGAAATTTGTTGTGCAAGTTGCCTCAAAGAAGGGATCACCAATTTGATACCGACGGGAAGTGTGGAGAGTAAAACTCGTAGAGGGAGACCAAGAGATAGATACAGTAAGCAGATTCAGAAGGATGCAGTTTGCAGTAGTCATTTGGAGAAGAAGAGACTTGCACAAGATAGATTATCATGGAGATCTGTATAAAAGTACTCGTAGGTGTGAAGACCACAACAACAACAAATGGATCAGTCCATGGAATTTCACTTTGCTGTTACGACGTATTGCTCGTCGAGTTCTCACAGCAGCTACCAAACGCTACGGAGCAATTATTTCCATTTCAGAATATCGACAGTGTGTTGGAAGCTACTTGGTATGCGCGGGACGTGAAGACCTAGTAGAGCGTTCTCGCTGTCAGAAGCGGTTAGCACACTGGGAAGAGGCGGGAGAATACCTGGAAGTCGTCTGCTCACGTCTGGTGAGGAAGCGCAACGTGTCCGTCACTGCGGCCACGATTGACCTTTGATTTATAGCGGCTGCCGGCCGCCGGCCGCCATCCACGGCTCGTGGGCGACGCCAGGCTGCAGTCCGATTCGATTCGGGCGATCACCGCCGGCCGCGCCATCCATCTCCGTCGGCGGGCGCTCTCGTATGTATAACCCCGCGCTCGGATTCGCGGCCGCCACGCCCCCTCCGAGACCCGACCGACCGCTGGGTATTTGTCTTGCCGCCTCCCGGGCCGCTGGGGCCCTCCGGAACGCGCCTGCCGCTGCCGCCGGCCGCCTCGTTGGCGCTGGCAAACTGCTGGTGGTGGCTGGCGGTCGGCGTCGGACCACGCACTGTTAATCCACGACACACCGCCATTTCTACCAGTGTGGACCTTCCTACTTGAAGAAAGTAGGGAAGAGGCCGTTAACCCAGTGTGACAGTCAAACAATCGAATTTCACTTTTCTGCATTTTTGGATAGTAGAAGTTAGGCGTAATTCAGAAGGCCAGAAGCTGTTGACAAAGAGGGTACTTATTTATTATAGGTTCCGATCATCTGATCCTCTTCAGGTATCATAAAGTATAAAAAAAACCATGGAAATATATTCTTACTTTGGCCATGGTGGTCTAGTGGGATGGGCACTATACTGTCTATTATAACTTCCGATCATTTGATCTTCTTCAGGTATCACAACGTATAAAAAAATGCATGGAAATATATTCTTACTTTGGCCATGGTGGTCTAGTGGGATGGGCACTATACTGTCGGCTGTAGAGGTCCCCGGATCATACACATATAACTTAGGTTAGTGCATAACAGCGTTGCACTTTTTTTGCGCGTAAGTGTTCTGTTTTCTGTTGGTTTATTTATCATTTTTATGTGTATTTCACTGTTACTGCTTGAGTTTACATATTATCATTTAAAGATAGCGAGCGGAGCTGTTCCCGCTACAAAATGGTACGCCAAATGATGAAACCGGAACATTTCCGACATATGCTTCTGTTTCAGTTCAGTAGAGGGGTAGCATCAGTGGTAGTAGCCAGAAATATTTGCGCCCTGTATGGGAGTAACGCCACTGGCCAGAGCACGGCAAGAAAATGATTATCTCGTTTTTAAAGAGGGTGACTCTCCACATTCAGGAAGAGTTTCGGGGATTGGTGAAGATCGTTTAAAGGCTTTAATCCACATTAATCTATGGCAATGTATTGGAGAACTAGAAAATGTGATGGACTAATCATTCACCATCGTGGGACATTTGAATTGTGTGTGTGAATTCCTAAGGTCCCTAGGCTTACACACTACTTAAACTACTTAAATCGAACCTCTGGCGGGAGGAACCGCGCAATCCGTGACATGGTGCCTCAAACCACGCGACCACTCCACGCGGTACATTTGAACGGAATGGGGATGATTCAAAAATCGGATGTACGGGCACCGCATGCTCTGAGCGAAAATCACATAATCAGCAGGTGGCCGTACGTGTATCTCTGGTAGCGCGTCATCAACTTGTTCGTGAACAACATGGGCCATTCCTATCCTTTATTGTTACTGATGACGGGAAATGAAATCTTTATGTTAACGCAAGGAAAAGAAAGGAGTGGTAAACTCCAAACAAGGCAGAAACTCCCTGTACATAGGCCTGCGAACGTCCACAACAGATAGTGTTATGCATCTAGTGGAAGAACGACGACGTGGTGTGCTAAGATTTGCTACCTATCCATTTCCATTTTTAAATTTTCTTACCTAGCTGCCCGATTAACATCTAACTTTCCGTTCTCCGATCCGTAGAACGTCAGTTTCGTTTCTCCTGATGACGACGTCCTCGCGAGTAGTCCCCACCAGGAGACACGATTCGGGGGCTATTGTACCTCCGTAATATTTTACTCAAGGGGATGTCATCATCATTTAGCCATACAGCAGAGCTGCCATGCCGACGGGAAAAATTGCGGCTGTAGTTTCCTCTTGTTTTCAGCCGTTCGCAGTACCGCCACAGCAAAACCATTTTAGTTCAAGTTACAAGGCCAGATCAGTTAAACATTCAGGCTGTTGTCCCAGCAAGAACTGAAAATACTGCAGACACTCTTCAGGGACCACGAGTTTGTCTGGCCTCTTAACAGGTACCCCCTCCGTTGTGACTGCACTTACGGCACAGCTGTCTGTATCACTGAGGCACGTTAGGTACCGCACCGCGCACCGACAGCAAGGTCCATGGCTCGTAGAGTGGAGGGGAAGGGGGGGATAGCTCGAGGGGTGTCGGGGGAGGGGGACGAATTGCTCGATAGTTTTCAAATTTCAATATGTCACCTTTCTTACTGTGTGTTGGTTGATTGATTGGTTGGTTGATTTGGGAAGGGGACCAAATAGCGAGGTCATCAGTCCCATCAGATTAGGTAGAGAGTCATTGGGAGAGTCCTTGGAAAATGTAGTCCATCAACAAAGGAGGTAGCTTACAAAACACTCGTTCGACCTATACTTGAGTATTGCTCATCAGTGTGGGATCCGTACCAGATCGGGTTGACGGAGGAGATAGAGAAGATTCAAAGAAGAGCGGCGCGTTTCGTCACAGGGTTATTTGGTAACCGTGATAGCGTTACGGAGATGTTTAACAAACTCAAGTGGCGGACTCTGCAAGAGAGGCGCTCTGCATCGCGGTGTAGCTTGCTCGCCAGGTTTCGAGAGGGTGCGTTTCTGGATGAGGTATCGAATATATTGCTTCCCCCTACTTATACCTCCCGAGGAGATCACGAATGTAAAATTAGAGAGATTAGAGCGCGCACAGAGGCTTTCAGACAGTCGTTCTTCCCGCGAACCATACGCGACTGGAACAGGAAAGGGAGGTAATGACAGTGGCACGTAAAGTGCCCTCCGCCACACACCGTTGGGTGGCTTGCGGAGTATAAATGTAGATGTAGATGTAGATGTAAAGATAGGGAAGGAAGTCGGCAGTGTCTCTTCAAAGGAACCATCCCGGCATTCGCCTGAAGGGATTTAGGGGTATCACGGAAAACCTAGATCAGGCTGGCCGGAAGCGGGTCTTTTTGATTGTACAGAAAGCAATTTTCTATTCTGTTTGTAGTTCTTATTTGGTCCAGATTATTTATATCACTTTAAAGTCAGCACCGCCATTAGACTGTTTTTTATTTGCAGTCTTACATTTACACGATCATGATTTCGGCTTTAAGCTGCCATTATCAAGTATTTTAATGTTATACAAGGCCTAAGATGGCAAACTGTCATACTTAAAATATACTGTTAGACAAATTGGCTAAGGGTCAATATTTCTGGTAAAAGACTACTGCTTTGTTTTGTCACTGAGTAACCTAACCTAACAATACTCACTACAGGTACTAGGATTTTGGTTATGACATGTTCGATATGTCTGCCATCATTGACGATGATGTGGCGCAGACGAATAGTGAAATTCTGTACGACTCGCTGAAGTGTCGGAACATCGATTCTGCCGATGACCTCCTGAATGGCTATTTTCAGATCAGCAATGTTTTTGTCGTTATTGCTATACACCTTGTCTTGAATATAGCCGCACAAAAATGAGTTGCATGTGTTCAGTTTTGGAGAATATGGTGCCCAATTGAGGCCCATGCCAGAATGCGGTCCCCAAAGTGCTCCTCCAGGATATCACTCTCCTGCTTCGATGGGGTCGAGCTCCGTCTTACATGAACCACATCTTGTCGAAATTAGGGTTACTTTGGATGACGGAAATGAAATTATCTTCCAAAACCTTCAAGTACCGTTCGGTAGTTACCGGACCACGGATCATTCCGTGACTGGAAATTGCACACCACACAGTCACTCGTTCAGGGTGAAGAGACTTCTCGATAGCGAAATGCGGATTCTCAGTCCCCAAAATGCGCCAATTTTTCTTATTGACGAACCCATCCAGATGAAAGTGGACTTAGTCGCTAAACCACACCTTACTAATTCCCATCATGCCCCACCGCCAACCGTGTAGTTTGAACGTACTAAAGCAAACCGTTCAGAAGTTATGACGATTTTATTTCATATAGATCAATAGTGGTCACCCTGTAAATTCGCGCCATTAGAAAAAAGAAAAAAAGTTTTACACATATTAAGAAGAAAATTTAAAATGTTACCAACTTAACTTGTACATTATATTTTACAATTTTTAAGAATGGTACAGTAAATACACAGAAGCTAAGGAACTTCGTCTTTACAAAGTCCAACAATTATTTCTTAGCTGTTGCACTGTTGCACTCAAGCATTTTGCGAAGAAAATACCTACCAGAGTCATACTATACTATAGTTCTAAAAGAACTACAGATATACAGGTTGAGGCACCTAGCGTTACCACTGGAAACACCTCCCAATCCACAACAAACACTTAATAACCGATTCCACAGACCGAAAGTGAGGAAAGTGGCTGGTGGAACTGGTAAATTCAAACCATTGAGAAATGCATGGAAATATGATTTTTAACATGTACGTTTTTAAAAATAGAAACTTGTTATTATTTTTAGCACAACTGAAAATAGAAACAAATACTTAATCAATGCCATTTGTTAAGTACATTCGGAGTAATTTGTAACGCGAAGTTGACGCTTGAAACCTTAGACGTTCACTCGCTTGTTGTAACAAACGAGATCTGTAGGGGTATGTTAACGAAGACTACGATGTTTACCAGTTTCGTTGTAGTAGAGTTTGCAAGTAGCGCTTGCTGAATTAGGCATTGTACTCAGAATCACTGTAGTACACTGTGTTACCGGACGTCTGTGATAGTGTAATGTACACAAGTAAGAACAGAAGTACCCACAGTAGGAACCTGAGAATGTCGCAAGTACAACAGTGTGTACAGTTTCGTAAGAGCTGTGAAAATGGTTTATTCTAACTCTGAAAAGGCAGAGATGATACTCATCTATAGCGAGTGCAGACAAAATGAAGCTGCAGCCTGCAGGTTGTATGCAGAAAGGTACCCGCATAGATATCATCCAACGCGCCGCACATTTGAAAACGTCTACAAACAATTGTATGCTACAGGTATGGCCGTAACGCGACAACGGGTCCGTAACAAACCCATCACAGGAGTAATAGGTACAGTTGGTGTGTTAGATGCTGTTGCTGTTAACCCACACATGAGTTCACGTGACATCGCTAGAGGCGGCGCGGTGAGTCATAGTAATGTAATGCGCATACCTCATCGTCACAAATTTCACCAGTATTGTGTGTCGGTGCATCATGAAGAAGACTTTAATAATCGAGTGAATTTCTGTCAGTGGGTATTAACAGAGAATGCTTTGCAGTTCTACCTGTTTACCGATGAAGCAGGTTTGACAAACCACGGTGCAGTGGATTTAAGGAACACGCATTACTGGTCCGTGGACAATCATAGCTGGCTTCGGCAGGCTGAGCGACAGCGACCGTGGAATGTAAGTGTATTATGGTGCGGAGTAATTGGCGACCATCTCGTTGGTCCTCACTTCATTGAAGGCACCCAAGCAGCTGCAAAATATATTGAGTTTCTACAAAATGATCTGCCAACAGTGCTAGAAAATATCTCGCTAAAAACGTGTTGACGTATGTGGTATCAATATGATGGTGCTCCTGCACATCCTGTTCGGCGGACGTTTCATAGGACGTGGGTGGGCGCATATGTTGGCCAGCCCGTTCTCCTGATCTTACAACTTTAGACTTCTTTCTGTGGGGTAAGTTAAAGGAGAACTTGTACTATGACGCGCCTACAACCCAGAGGATATGAAACATCGTATTGAGGCAGCCCGTGGCAACATTACACCAGATGTACTGCGTCGTGTAAGACATTCATTATGCGGTAGATTGCAAATGTGTGCAGTAATTGATGGGAAACACTTTGAACATTTATTGGCCTGAAAAGTCAGGACACACCCTTTTATATTCTGCAATTGAAAACAAAAATCAAATTTGTATGTTTAATTACATTGTCATGTTAATGTAAATTTTTCTTCTAACAAATCAGTGCCGTACAGTATTCTTCAGAGAAAAAGACTAGCAAAAATGTTAGCATGTCGACATAACGAGCTGTTCATGTCTCTTCTGTACCTACGTCAAATCACTGTTCTTTTTGTATCCCTAATTAATTCGGTTCACTCCAATACAAACGATTGCACTACTGAGGAGATACTCAAGCGTCAGCTTTACGCTACAAATATTCTGGATGTAATTAACATTTTACAATGTAAGAAAAGAGCATTGATTGATTGATTGAAAACAAAAATCAAATTTGTATGTTTAATTACATTGTCATGTTAATGTACATTTTCTTCTAACAAATCAGTGCCGTACAGTATTCTTCAGAGAAAAAGACTAACAAAAACGTTAGCATGTCGACATAACGAGCTGTTCATGTCTCTTCTGTACCTACGTCACATCACTGTTCTTTTTGTATCCCTAATTAATTCGGTTCACTCCAATACAAACGATTGCACTACTGAGGAGATACTCAAGCATCAGCTTTACGCTACAAATATTCTGGATGTAATTAACATTTTACAATGTAAGAAAAGAGCATTGATTAGCTGTGCTTAAAATAAGATTTTCCATTTAAAAAACACAGGTATGTGTTGAAAATCACACTTCCGTGCATTTCTCAGTGGTTTATATTAACCAATTTCCCCAGCTCGTCTCCTCACTTTAGGTCTGTGGAATTGGTTATTCAGTGTTTGTTGTGGTTTGGCAGGTGTTTCCAGTGGCAACGTTAGGTGACTCACGCTGTATACACCATTATCGTAAAAAAGAACTTCTGTTTCGATACCACTTTTAATCCTGCCACGTAATATTACCAGGAGAGAGTTCAGAAAGCTTCTGCGTACAGCCACTTCCACAAATGAGCCACAGCTTCGTATCCTTCCGTCGATAAGCAAGGCACAAATAATTCATGTATCTCACTTCATATCCGCAGGCGCTGAATTTCCCGAAGGTATTTACCGTGAAACACGTCCCAGTGACGATTTAGCGTTTCTGTTATCAGTTATAATATCATTTTGCAACGAATTAAAGAGTTCTAATTTTTCTTCTAATTTTAAGGTCAAGACGCAGTTCTCACTGCAGAGTCTGCGAATATCAAACTTGTTGTTGATGTAATTTGTTTGTAATAATTCTGTGGTATATTCATGATAACTACAATTAGGTCTACTAGACAATTGGTCTCATTTCGTTTGCCGTTAATATACATGGTACTATAGCTCAAAATTTAAAGCGGTTCATAGAAGATGAACAACGTACGGAAGTGGTTTTTGGTATTGCACCGTTGGGTTTTGACATTTCACAGGATGACACGGCGTTTGGTCGGTACCGTTGGGCCTTCAAAGGCCTATTCGGACGGAGTTTAGATTTTCTTTATTAAGACCACATACTAGTTATTTACAGTTTTGTGCCGCGCGGGATTACCCACGCGGTGTAAGGCGCTGCAGTCATGGACTGTGCGGCTGGTCCCGGCGGATGTTCGAATCCTCCCTCGGGCCTGGGTGTGTGTGTTTGTCCTTAGGAAAATTTAGCTTAAGCAGTGTGTAAACTTAGGGACTGATGACCTTAGCAGTTAAGTCCAATAAGATTTCATACATACACATACAATTTTGTATAAATGAAGCTAAGGATTATTTCACTTAATAGAAGAAGTATGTGAATAACTTTTCTGCATTCTAATTTCGTAACAACTATGCGTATTGTAGCAATGACGTCCGAAGGCACTGTGGTCACTTTTAACAAAATGAAGAAAGACAGACATCATGTAAATCACCTTTTATGTTAATTCGGGTTAGCGATTCCGACATTTGCTACCGGTCATTTTCAGAACTGTGTCTACTTGCTGTGAGACACAGTGTGTCAACAGGACGACGACTATATCTAAAAAAAATACAACATTTATCAACGACTCGTTTAAAAAACATGTTGTGCCCTGTTGGTAGCCTACGTAACGTACAATGAATAAAACTCAGCCAATAATGAAATGGCCGTAGCGTACAAAGTAATAAAATTATTCTATTAAACAGTACAGTTCCTCCACAGCAGTTTTTAAGCTCCGTTTGATATTCACTTTTTCTAACACAACATAATATTTTTTTTCTAGCACACTAACACACTGTACAACTATTTGTGCACCAATGAAAATTAGTGTGTGCATGAAGGTATTATGAAGGCACGAATGGAGGCTGCTCTGGGCTTCTTGGTGGTCGAAACAAGTTAGCTCAGATTTACCCCTTTGGATTTATTCAATCAAGACTGGGACTATCGGCACTTGTGACACTGGCGGCTCAACACTTGCTCGAAAGTGTTGTCATTCTGACACTCCAGAACGGGGATAGGAGAGCGGAAAAGATACGTGCTAGCTAGTCGAGGGCCCCGTCAAGCAAGACAGGGAAGACACCGGTTCCGCTCCTTGGCGCGACCACGTCTCAGGCATTATGTGACCTTTCTACACAACCTTTATGGCCGACGATCTTTCTTCGGAAATTCTACCGTGGGAGCAATGATCGTTCAACAACAAGTGCTGAAATCGTGGTGGGCAGGCTGTAACCGGTCTTCAAATGGTTCAAATGGCTCTGAGCACTATGGGACTTAACTTCTGAGGTCATCAGTCCCCTAGAACTTAGAACTACTTAAACCTAACTAACCTAAGGACACTACACACGTCCATGCCCGAGGCAGGATTCGAACCTGCAACCATAGCGGTCACGCCGTTCCAGACTGTAGCGCCTAGAACCGCTCGGCCACTCCGGCCGGCTTGTAACCGGTCTCTAAGGCTTCTTAGCTCTCGACAAGTACTGGAAACCTTTCAAGGAAATGAAATGGTCTCAATAATAATTGAGCCGTGGCGGACTGGCGCCGGCACCGGGTACGCTCGTTATATCGTTGCGATCGATTTTGGAGGGTATATGAGATCTTTGCATATCGTGTGGCTTTCTTCCGGGTTGGCGAGCTTCAAGAGTAGGCCGCTAGCTTTCAAAAGGAAAACATAGAGAGACGTGGGTCGTCTCCAGAGAATGTAGTCTCGACTGCGGCCGAGTGTGCCCTACCAGCGTGATATAACGTGCAATTGTACTGGTCGGCAAGTTTGCGTTTTGGGGCAGCTCGAAGATCCAAGTTTCGTGGTTTCTATCGAGGGAAAGGTCCCTGAAGGAATGTGGTTAAGCTGTCTGAGTTGTGCTGTGTGCAAACATCAAGTAAGTTGGCCGTTAGTGTATGTGGCTGAGCTACGCGTTGAGAGGCGTTTCACTCGCTAGATGATTGTGGAACTTACACTGCCGTTAATCGAAAAATATATTGATGAGCTCCGTGTGACCTGTTTAAATGTTGGCTTCGCAGTGACGTCTTAGTTATAACTGTGTTAAGTGATTGAAAACTGCACCTAAGTGATATTATTATTACTGGTGAAGCGTCCTTAAATGGTTTCAATTGAAAATGCAGTGATTGCTGTGGACGGAACAGTTTGTAGACTGATGCACGTATGTCTGATGCAAAGACTCTGCCCTGTATTCTGTGTGTGTTTCAGAGAGTTGCAATTGTCGTGTGTTTGTCAAAAGCTGCTGTAAGCGCCAACGCCTTGGCCGGGAGTGAAGTGTAACGCGCAGCCTAGGACCTGCTGTGTTTACGTAACCCTGCTACGGCTGGATTGCTTTGGGCGAAGACCCCATGCAAAAAGATTAGTATATCTTTTCCTTCCGCCAAGGCAGGTAAAACGCGTTTTGAAAATTGTGATTTTCTGGTTTTTAAACAAATGTTTTTTGGGTTACATAGAGATAGACGTGCAACTAAGTGTAATCTGGGTTTGTTTCATGGCAATCTTTCTTGCTTCTAGTGAATTGAGGTCAACCACGTGATATTTAGGTGTTGCTTGGGCCATGTAGTATTTGAATGTAATTAAGTGACTGCCCCACTCTGACAGGAACTGTACTGTTAGTTGTAAGCTTTTAAGTGTGGCAAAGCCACGGCAATACTGTGTTTGCTAGTTGTTTCTGAACTGTTTTCACATGCATTTTATGGTTATACTTGTTTTGTTTTAATAAGAACTTATACTAAGTAACTGCTGCTTGTAGTGAAGATTGTGGGGAATAATCTTTAGAAACCTTAAGTATGTGTAAATCAAAGTACGACTACCAACCATGATTCGACATCCCGTTTCCCGTCCTGATAATAGCTGTGGTATGGATTGTGCAAGGTCGTATTAAAGGGGCCGCATACCAATAATCTTTAAGAACGTTATGCTTTCTACCCCTGGTCCCGGCGAAGGTTCGAGTTGTGGTGTCGCCGCCAGACACCACCCCTGCTAGGTGGTAGCCTGTAAACAGGCCACGGTCCGTTAGTATACGTCGGACCCGCGTGTCGCCACTGTCAGTGATTGTAGACCGAGCGCCGCCACACGGCAGGTCTAGAGAGACTCCCTAGCACTCGCTCCAGTTGTACAGCCGACTTTACTAGCGATGGTTCACTGACTAGCTACTCTCTCATCTGCAGAGACGACAGTTTAGCATAGCCTTCAGCTACGTCATTTGCTACGACCTAGCAAGGTGCCATATTCCGTTACTATAAGTACTATGTGAACAGATAATATTGTGACTCATGTAACGTCAAGAGCGACGTTCATCATTAATGGATTAAAGTTAAGTATCAAAGTAATTACGTCCGCTTTCTGAATTCTAATTCCTTGTCATGTTCGCCGGCCGGTGTGGCCGTGCGGTTAAAGGCGCTTCAGTCTGGAAACGCGTGACCGCTACGGTCGCAGGTTCGAATCCTGCCTCGGGCATGGATGTGTGTGATGTCCTTAGGTTAGTTAGGTTTAAGTAGTTCTGAGTTCTAGGGGACTTATGCCCACAGATGTTGAGTTCCATAGTGCTCAGACCCATTTTTGAACCTTGTCATGTTCCAGACCTCACGTCAGTATAGTCCTTCCCTCCTCACGCCAATCTGCGTGAGCTAAACGCGTGCATTTCGGCCTCCAATAGTAACACGATGTTGGTTCTTCAGCCAACACAACACGAGTCCTCCTTCGGGCATGGGTGTGTGTGTTTGTCCTTGGGATAATTTAGGTTAAGTAATGTGTAAGCTTTGGGACTGATGACCTTAGCAGTTAAGTCGCATTGACATTTCTTTCTACCCCTTCCAAGCGGACTACCCCTTGCACAAATGCAAATTATTCCACAAATGGATCTATATCTCAAAAAAAAGTCTTACGAAAGAAAACCATAGTAAAGCAAGTATCAGTGTGTTTGGATCTTTAAAACATTAACTAGAGCTATAAAAGTAACTAGAGTTATTTTTCCGTCTTTATTTTAGAGAATTCCTGACTTTTCCATCCCAGAGTATCTTTCAAAACATCTGAGGTCATCAGACCCCTAGAACTTAGGACTACCTAAACCTGCCCGAGGCAGGATTCGAACCTGCGAGCGTAGGGTACCTTTCACTAGGCCACTTGTTTCTAAGCTCTGTGCAGGGGTAATAACAGTTGTGTATTGAACTCTGATGCCGTAAATGACCCGAATAACGCGTTGCTTGAGGCTTTACGGACGGAATAGTTGTGTATATTTGGCTCTCTGGAGCGAGACGTCGGATGTAGTTGTGAAATTTTCGAACGCCGCTCCTAAAGATACCGGTCAGTTGCGCCGACGAAATACCGTGAAAATTTCACGACAGCTGACGCCTCGCCCGAGAACCATATTTACGAAAAGAAACAATAGCTAGCGATAGCGTCATCAACCCCCGAGGAGCACTTGTCAAATAATAAGCTAATGAGTCTTTTCCATGAGGAGTCAGAACTGTATTGAGGAGGCGAAGCCGGCCGGGGTGGCCGAGCGGTTCTAGGCGCTACAGTCTGGAACCGCGCGACAGCTACGGTCGCAGGTTCGAATCCTGCCTCGGGCATGGATGTGTATGGTGTCCTTAGGATAGTCCGGTTTAAGTAGTCGTAAATTCTATGGGACTGATGACCTCAGATGTTAAGTCCCATAGTGCTCAGAGCCATTTGAACCATTTTTTGAGGAGACCATTTTCGAAAATCCAGGAAGACAGCACCAGTTTGTACACACTGCTGCAAGCAAGTGAGACAGCAATTACACCGCTGTGTGTGCGTGAGAACGACGGAGCAACGTCACAGCGTCGGTTGGTGTTGCGGGAGACGAGAGAGAGAGTGGGACCGCCTCGTGGCCGGGAGACGTGGATGAGAAATGACAGGCACGGTGGCTCCGGGTCAGATAAGGGATTCCGCGCCCGTGTGTCGGCGCGCCGCGCTCCCGAGATGGGATTTATAGTTATAAATCATTTCCGCCCTAATGACTCCGGCCCGTCAGCCGTAATTAATGCGACCATCCATAATTAATTTGTTTCTGGCGTCAGATTACCTTGTAACTTTACAAACAGGTGGTCATCAATCAATGATTAAGCATTGGGAATTACTGTTGTAATAAATGTCTTCCGATAAAAGCCATCAAAACAGGACAAGGAATTTTCGTAAACAGGGGACCGATATACTGCGCGTCCAGGCGCCGGTACGCTTTCCGTGTATCGGCTAATTAATGGCCGTTGTTTACGTCCCGCGATCTCCAAGGCGCGAGAGAGGACCGTCGCGCGCCAGTGTCCACGCGTCACGAGGATTTGGAGCCTAGGTCGTCTCGTTAACTGACGCGGCAGGGCGGCAAGCGCTGGCCGCGCGGCGTGAGTTGGTGCACAGGAAACGAGGTGTCTCTCTAACGGCCAATGGTTTCTGGGAAATGTCACCGACGGACAGTCACCTGCCGTAAAGTAATAATTTTATTTTCCAGCTCCTCACAGTGTAATTGACTGCAATGCATTCAACGCACAAGCGCGTGTTTACCATTGATATATTTCGTCTTGCATCCTGACAACAAGCACTTGGCTAATGAAAGCACCAGAACCACCAAACGTATACAACTGGCCATTAAAATTGCTACACCACGAAGATGACGTTGCTACAGACGCGAAATTTAACAGACAGGAAGAAGATGCTGTGATACCCAAATGATTAGCTTTTCAGAGCATTCACACAAGGTTAGAGCTGGTGGCGACACCTAGAACGTGCTGACATGAGGAAAGTTTCCAACCGATTTCTCATACTCAGACAGCAGTTGACCGGCGTTGCCTGGTGAAACGTTGTTGTGATGCCTCGTGTAAGGAGGAGAAATGCGTACCATCACGTTTCCTACTTTGATAAAGGTCGGATTGTAGATCATCGCGATTGCGGTTTATCGTATCGCGACATTGCTGCTCTCATTGGGCGAGATCCAATGACTGTTAGCAGAATATGGAATCGGTGGGTTCAGGAGGGTAATACGAAACGCCGTGCTGGATCCCAACGGCCTCGTATCACTAGCACTCGAGATGAAAGGCATCTTATCCGCATGGCTCTAACGGATCGTGCGCCACGTCTCGATCCCTGAGTCAACAGATGGTGACGTTTGCAAGACAACAGCCATCTGCACAAACAGTTCGACGACGTTTGCAGCAGCATGCACTATCAGCTCGGAGACCATGACTGCGGTTACCCTTGAGCTGCATCACAGACAGGAGCGCCTGCGTTGGTGTACTCAACGACGAACCTGGGTGCACGAATGGCAAAACATCATCTTTTTGGGATGAATCCAGGTTCTGTGAACAGCATCATAATGGTCGCATCCGTGTTTGGCGACATCGCGGTGAACGCATATTGGAAGCTTCTATTCGTCATCGCCATACTGGTGTATCACCCGGCGTGATGGTATGGGGTGCCATTGGTTACACGTCTCGGTCACCTCTTGTTCGCATTGACGGCACTCTCAACAGTGGAAGTTACATTTCAGATGTGTTACGATCCGTGGCTGTACCCTTCATTCGATTCCTGCGAAACCCTATATTTCAGCAAGATAATGCACGACCGCATGTTGCAGGTCCTGTACGGGTCTTTGTGCATACAGAAAATGTTCGACTGCTGACCTGGCCAGCACCTTCTCCAGATGCCTCACTCATTGAAAACGTCTGGACAATGGTGGCCGAGCAACTGGCTCGTCACAATACGCCAGTCACTACTCTTGATGAACTGTGGTATCGTGTTGAAGCTGCATGGGCAGCTGTACCTGTACACGCCATCCAAGCTCTGTTTGACTCAATGCCCAGGCGTATGAAGGCCGTTATTACGACCAGAGGTGGTTGTTCTGGGTACTGATTTCTCAGGTTCTATCCACCCAAATTGCGTGAAAATGTAATCACATGTCAGTTCTAGTATAATATATTTGTCCATTATTGTTTATCAACTGCATTTCTTTTTGGTGTAGCAATTTTAATGGCCAGTAGTGTATATTCCAGGCTATTATTATTATAATTTCTTCATTGTGATGTCCGAGAAACGTCAAAAATGGCATGAAGTGTACTCAGTTGTGACGTTAGGTTCAGCGTCCGGTTGCTTGCAAGCGGAAGCATATAAAGGATGGGATTGGACGTCACCCGCAATAGTGACAAGTTTCAGAACAACAATTATTAACATCCAAAGGCATTTAACGAAACAAAGATTAAGGTATGAAAGTTGAACAGAACATTTAAAGATTTACTGGTACTGAAACGTGAAAGTACCGGGTGGTCAAAAAGTCATTATAAATTTGAAAACTTGATAAACCATGGAATACTGTAGAAAAAGAGGTAAAAATTGACACACATGCTTGGAATGACATGGGGTTTTATTAGAACAAAAAAAAACCAAAGTTCACAAAATGTCCGACAGATGGCGCTGGACAGCGAAACGTCAGTGACTGCGCGTGACGATCGTATATAAAAGGAGCTGTAATGAGAGAGAGAATCAGTTGCACCAGCAGTCGCAGCATGTTGACGTTACCTGAAAAGGCGCCTTTAGTGAAGCAGTATTATCAGAATGGGGAATGTGCTTGTTCAGCGTTTACGATCCTATCGTCATAGGAAGGGGATTCGAACGGATAAAGCCGGCTTCAGTGGCCGTGCGGTTCTGGGCGCTACAGTCTGGAACCGAGCGACCGCTACGGTCGCAGGTTCGAATCCTGCCTCGGGCATGGATGTGTGTGATGTCCTTAGGTTAGTTAGGTTTAATTAGTTCTAAGTTCTAGGCGACTGCTGACCTCAGAAGTTAGGTCGCATAGTGCTCAGAGCCATATGAACCATATGAACGAACGGGTAAAGGTCCGTTGACAAATGCAGCTGTGGTGAGAATGATTTCGATGTTCGAAGCCACGGGTTGTTTAGACGATAGACCCCGTAGTGGCCAACCGAGCACAAGGCTTAATGCTGCTGAGACAGTTCAGGAAGAAATGGAGACTGTAGCGGGTTCGTCTAAGCACGGGAAGTCAGCGCTCGTGCAGTCGCACCGGCATTCCATATACTACTGTTTGATTGGCACTGAGGCGTACCCTCCGATGCTATCCGTACAAAATCCATCGCCATCATGAACCGTTACCTGGCGATTTACTGAAGCGGAGGGTATTTTCGGTGTGAGCGTTTCAAAAGATGGTGGAAGATGACGATTGGTTGAGTAACGTGTTGTGGACCGACGAAGCTCATTTCACGTTCCGAGGGTCTGTCAGCGCCCACAACTGCAGAATTTGGGCTACCGAAACTCATAGAACTGTCGTGGAAACTCCACTGCACGACGAGAAAGTCACGGTATAGGTTGGATTTACCACATCCACTCTTATCGGGCCTTATTTCTTCGAGGAAATGCGGGATTCTGGTTTTGTAACTGTTACCGTGGCGGGTGAGAGGTACGCCGATATATTACAGAATCGCATCATCCCCAGCCTGGCTGACAAACACTTTCTGGAACGTACGATGTTTACGCAGGATGGCGTTCCACCCCATATTGCTAGGTGCATGAAAGATCTCTTGCGCGCGTCGTTTGGTGATGATCGTGTGCTCAGCCGCGACTTTCGTCATGCTTGGCCTCCCAGGTCCCCAGACCTCAGTCCGTGCGATTATTGGCTTTGGGGTTACCTGAAGTCGCAAGTGTATCGTGATCGACCGACACCTCTAGGGATGTTGAAAGACAACATCCGACGCCAATGCCTCACCATAACTCCTGATATACAGCGCTGCTCACAACATTATTCCTCCACTACAGCTATTGTTGAGGAATGATGGTGGAAATATTGAGCATTTTCGGTAAAGAACATCATCTTTGCTTTGTCTTACTTTGTTATGCTCATTATTGCTATTCTGATCAGATGAAGCGCCATCCGTCAGACATTTTTTGAACTTTTGTATTTTTTTGGTTCTAATAAAACCTCATGTCATTCCAAGCATGTGTGTCAATTAGTACCTCTCTATCTACATTATTCCGTCATTTATTCAGTTTTCAAAGTTATACTGACTTTTTTATCACCCGGTATATCCAAACAGGGAGTCGTTGACTCTGTCTAGTAGATGTGCATGTCATCCACTTAATCACCATTTAAAATACACGATTTAAAAGTGGTGGCTCTCTATGGTAGAGCTTTGTCTTAATACTTTTCAAAATATTACATTTGACATTGGGTCCAACACGGTATACCAGTGTGCCGCTTGACAGATATGCATATGTATGACATTAAATACTCGTATAAAATGTGGCATCGGATCCTATAGGGCGTAAGCATGCCACGTACTGCATACTTACGGTATGTGAATCTTCAACGGCTCGTACCTCAACAGCTGTTTGTTCCGAACATACCGGAACATTTATCCTTGTTTGACGAATTGTAGGAATCTACGATACAAATTTTTAAATACCCTGTGTCATGTAAAGTTGTACACCTAATCAACTCAGTCCATCCATTTCCCTAGAGCTCCATTACAATAAGCTGGTAATGCATTTATACACGAAATTCGTTCAAATGGTTCAAATGGCTCTGAACACTATGGGTCTTAACATCTGAGGTCATCAGTCCCCTATACTTAGAACTACTTAAACCTAACTAACCTACCGACATCACACACATCCATGCCCGAGGCAGGATTCGAACCTGCGACCGTAGCAGCAGCGCAGTTCCGGATTGAAGCGCCTAGAACCGCTCGGCCACCGCGGCCGGCGACGAAATTCGTAACATTACGAATACGAATAAAAACCTAATAATCTGAAATATATTGTGGACTCGCACCTACCTCCAAATCTTCTACATCGTTCCCTTACATTGTATTGGAGTAAAGCAGTAAGGATTTCTTGAACTATCTGCTTCCGTCATGAGCTACTTGTCTACAAAAAATGGAGTGTGTATGTGTGCTTGTTTGTGTATGTGTGTGTGTGTGTGTGTGTGTGTGTGTGTGTGTGTGTGTGTTCGTATCTATGTGCACACGCACAGTCTGAAAGAAAGAGAGAGAGAGAGCTTGTATAAATCCAGTGGCGGTCTTCGGGCGCTTATCTAAATCGGTACATGAATATGAATGCGGCAGAGGGCGCCTCTACGTCGCAGCCGGCCCACGCGGCATTCGGTATGCATGTTTCCCGTGCCAGGAAGGCGGCGCCGCGCTAACAGAGATGCAGCCGCCGGCTGCAGCGTGAATGCGGGCAGGCAATCTAGCAGGCGCTCTGGTCCTCTCAGTAAGCGGTCGCTCTTCGCAGCCGAGCGTCAGCAGGTGTAGCAGTAGCAGACAGCAGGGCGGGCACGCCTATGAAACAGCTCGCCGCATTACGCTGACTCAAACGAATGCCGCATTAGACTGACTCAAGCGAATGCCAATGTACAAGGTGCCCCATTTACCTCTACCACCATATATATTTTTCTCCTGAAACGAAGTAAAAACTGGAGTGAGCAAATGTGTTTTACCTATCAACGCGACGTAAACTAGCAAGACTACCTTTGTTATAGCTTTGTTCACTAAACACACACATCAAAAAAGGTTTTGCCTTACCCCAGTTCACAGAACTCCTGAAGATAAACCTTGATTGTGGATATTGTATCACAAACACAGTCCCTTTGACTGTTCAGAGATCTCTCTAAGCCCGCATCTCGTGGTCGTGCGGTAGCGTTCTCGCTTCCCACGCCGGGGTTCCCGGGTTCGATTCCCGGCGGGGTCAGGGATTTTCTCTGCCTCGTGATGGCTGGGTGTTGTGTGCTGTCCTTAGGTTAGTTCGGTTTAAGTAGTTCTAAGTTCTAGGGGACTGATGACCATAGATGTTAAGTCCCATAGTGCTCAGAGCCAGATCTCTCTAAACTCGCCCAATGATGTAAACAACAATTCATGAGCAGCGCCTATTAGACGGAGGGGGTCCGACAGCCGATCACTTCCAGTCATTCCACTAAGAAGGAGGTACACGACTCATGTTGCCTGTAGTTCAACAATCGCTAAACGGTCAATACCGTGGTTCGATCGCGTCCACATTGTTACTTTGTGCCAGGAAGGGCTCGCAACAAGGGAAGTGTCCAAGCGCCTCGGAGTGAACCAAAGCGATGTTATTCGGACATGGAGGAGATACAGAGGGACAGGAACTATCGACCTATCGACGACACGCCTCGCTCAGGACGCCCAAGGGCCACTACTGCAATGGATAACCGCTACCTACGGATTATGGCTCGCAGCAACCCAGACAGCAACGCCAGCATTTTGGTTCAAATGGCTCTGAGCACTGTGGAACTTAACTTATAAGGTCATCAGTCCCCTAGAACTTAGAACTACTTAAACCTAACTAACCTAAGGACATCACACACATCCACGCCAGAGGCAGGATTCGAACCTGCGACCGTAGCTGTCGCGCGGTTCCAGTCTGTAGTGCCTAGAACCGCTCGGCCACTCCGGCCGGCGCCAGCATGTTGGATAATGATTTTCATGCTGCCACAGGATGTCGTGTTACGACTCAAACTGTACGCAATAGGCTGCATGATATGCAGATTCACTCCTGACGTCCACGGCGAGGTCCATTTTTGCAACCACGACACCATGCAGTGCGGTACAGATGGGCCCACGAATGTACCGCTGAGGACTGGCATCACGTTCTCTTCACTTAAGAGTGTCGTATATACCTTCAACCAGACAATCGTCGGAGACATGTTTCGAGGCAATTCGGTCAGGCTGAACGCCTTAGTCGCACTGTCCACCGAGTGCAGCAAGTGGAGGGTCCCTGCTGATTTGGAGTGGCATTATGTGGGGCCGACTTATGCCGCTGGTTGTCATGGAGGGCGGCATAACGGCTGTACGATACGTAACATCTGAAACGTCCCCATTATACACGACTGTGCTTAAACTGACACACAATATTTTTAGCGCAACGCAATCTGACTATCAAAGATCCCTGCAAAAGAATGGCCCTGAGTAACATTAAACTATAACTTTCAGAAATCACTTACCTCACAAAAATCTTCATTACTCGAACTACTGCAATACAGCGAGCGCCACTACTGCCAGATAAATAAAATATTCAAACTACGGAAGGCACTAACTACTGATAGGGATAGTTAGCAAATGAAAGATATTAATAGAGAACAAACAATGTATTTACCTTAATAGTCATAATATATATAGCAGTTCATGACAAATTACAAAACTCCGCCATCTCTCTCCCCACATCCACCACTGCTGGCGGCTCACCTCCAACTGCGCAACGCTACGCGCTGTTCACATCCAGCTGCCGCTGCCCAACACTACAATGGCAGACAACAATGCAAACTAGCCACAGACTGCACACAGCACAGCCAGTGATTTTCATACAGAGCGCTACGTGGCATTACCAATATAAAAATCTAAACAGCCTACTTACACATCCTCCGACCGACAGTGCAACTATGTCGGCAGCATATTGGCGAGGCATTCGTCTTCATGGACAACAATTCATGTGCCCATCGTCCACATATTGTGGATGACTTCCTTTAGGATAACGACATCGCTCGACTAGAGTGGCCAGCATGTTCTTCAGACACGTACTCTACCGAACATGCCTGGGTTAGATTAAAAAGGGCTGTTTATTGACGACGTGATCCACCAACCACTCTGAGGGATCTACGCTGAATCGCCGTTGAGGAGTGGGACAACTTTTACCAACAGTGCCCTGATGAACTCGTGGACAGTATGCCACGACGAATACAGGTTTTCATCAATGCAAGAGGACGTGCTACTGGGTATTACAGGCAGCGATGTGTACAGCAATCTAGACCACTACCTCTGAAGATCTCGCTGTGTGGTGGTACAACATGCAATGTATGGTTTTCATGAGCAATAGAAAGGGCAGAAATGGTGTTTATGTTAATCTCTATTCCAATTTTCTGTACAGGTTACGAAACACTCGGAACCGAGGCGATGCAAAACTTTTCTTGATATAGGTAAAACACTTAGAAGATGTGGATGGATGTCAGTACAACTTCGTACACGAACGCATTATAGGCATGTGTGTAAAAGATTAGAGTTGCTGTTCTCTGTGACAGGAAGAATGATCAACAAAATGGATTAGTATTATCCATATTTAGAGTTTTTACTAGACCTGGTACGTTGTATGCCCGTGAAAAGCATCAGATCTTAAGTGATCACTGTGAAGAAAATGGGGACACCGGTAATCGTGAGACACAGCGCTATTGAAGTTCGAAATGAGCCTCATTGTGTGTCTCCATTTGGCCAGCTGATCAAATGGTGGTATGCTTAGATTTGTGGATCATTCATATGTGAAAGTGGTCCGATGTTGGAGTGCATGGGAACGTTATAGCATTCATAGTCTTTGTCGAGGTTCCAGTCGACCACGACTGAACAGGAAAGCACGATCGCCGTATTGTGCACCAGGTACATCAGAAGTCCTTCACCTGTCATCCTAGAACCAGTAAGAGACTGCCTTGCAAATTTCTGTGTCATCTCGCACCATCCGTCCACACTAACGAATTACTGTCCTATGCGTCGTCTGCTGTTAGCAACACAACACAAAAAGGTGCGTTTGGAGTGGCTCATAGAATAGATACGAATGACGTCACAATGCATTCAGCGATGTATTGCGGTTCTGCAATGATCCAGATGACAACCGTCGGCGAATGTGGCGGTGACATGAAGGGTAGTTCCTTTATTTCAATATTTTGGAGAGGTTCAGCCGTGTTACTCCTGGCTTTATCGAATAGGAGACATCGACACTGACTGCAAGTCCTGAAAGTGACTAAGGAAACTATGCCAGCACAATGGTACGTCACGGACATCCTGCGACCTCATGTGTTACCTCTACATCTACACTTACATGTATACTCCGCTAGCCACCAAGCGGTGTATAGCGGAGGGCGCTAATAGCGCCAGATACGTTTCCCTCCATCCCCCCCCCCCCCCCCCCCCCAACTCTGTTCCAACAGCGCATAGCGCGAGGGAAAAACGACTGTATGAACGCCTCAGTACGAGCTCTAATTTCACTTGACTAAGAATGGTAATCAATGCGCGATTTGAAAGTTGGTGGTAATAATATACAGTGTGGTCCATTGATAGTGACCGGGCCCAATATCTCACGAAATAAGCATCAAACGAAAAAACTACAAAGAACGAAACTCGTCTAGCTTGAATGGGGAAACCAGATGGCGCTGTGGTTGGCCCGCTAGATGGTGCTGCCATAGGTCAAACGGATATCAACTGCGTTTTTTAACATAGGAACCCCCATTTTTTATTACATATTCGTGTAATACGTATCACGTAACATTCCGCCAGAGCTTCGTGATACATTACTCGTGTTAAAATGGACCGTTTGCCAATTGGGAAAAGGTCAATATCGTGTTGATGTATGGCTATTGTGATGAAAATGCCCAACGGGCGTGTGCTATGTATGCTGCTCGGTATCCTGGACGACATCATCCTAGTGTCCGAATAGTTCGCCGGATAGTTACTTTATTTAAGGAAACAGGAAGTTTTCAGCCACATGTGAAACGTCAACCACAACGTGCAACAAATGATGATGTCCAAGTAGGTGTTTTAGTTGCTGTACGGCTAATCCGCTCATCAGTAGCAGA
The DNA here is from genome assembly GCF_023864275.1 of Schistocerca cancellata. Classification (NCBI taxonomy): domain Eukaryota; kingdom Metazoa; phylum Arthropoda; class Insecta; order Orthoptera; family Acrididae; genus Schistocerca; species Schistocerca cancellata. The sequence continues at coordinate 600,654,530 of NC_064630.1, forward strand.
CAAATTGCACGAGAATCGGGAATCTCAAAAACTTCGGTGTTGAGAATGCTACATCAACATCAATTGCACCCGTACCATATTTATATGCACCAGGAATTGCATGTCGATGACTTTGAACGTCGTGTACAGTTCTACCACTGGGCACAAGAGAAATTACGGGACTATGACAGATTTTTTGCACGCGTTCTATTTAGTGACGAAGCGTCATTCACCAATAGAGGTAACGTAAACCGCAATTGCACAACGGAAAATCCACAATGGCTGCACCAAGTGGAACATCAGCAAGCTTGGCGGGTATGGTGAGGCATTATGGGAGGAAGGATAATTGACCCCCATTTTATCGATGGCAATCTAAATGGTGCAATGTATGCTGATTTCCTACGTAATGTGCTACCGATGTCACTACAAGATGTTTCACTGCATGACACAGTGGCGATGTACTTCCAACATGATGGATGTCCGGCACATAGCTCGTGTTCGGTTAAAGCGGTATTGAATAGCATATTTCATGACAGATGGATTGGTGGTCGAAGCACCATACCATGGCCCGCACGTTCACCGGATCTGACGTCCTCGGATTTCTTTCTGTGGGGAAGGTTGAAGGACATTTTTGCTATCTTGATCCACCAACAACGCTTGACAACATGCGTCAGCGCATTGTCAATGCATGTTCGAACATTACGGAAGGCTAACTACTCGCTGTTGAGGGCAATGTCGTTGCTCGTATTGCCAAATGCATTGAGGTTGACGGACGTCATTTTGAGCATTTATTGCATTAATGTACTATTTACAGGTAATCACGCTGTAACAGCATGCTTTCTCAGAAATGATAAGTTCGCGAAGTTACATGTATCACATTGGAACAACCGAAATAAAATGTTCCAACGTACCTACGTTCTGTATTTTAATCTAAAAAACCTACCTGTTACCAATTGTTAGTCTAAAATTGTGAGCCATATGTTTGTGACTATTACAGCGCCATCCGTCACAAAGCGAGAAGAGTGGTCCAACTATAACATTCATATTTCTTTACGTACGACATAAATATGTAATAAAAATGGGGGTTCCTATTTAAAAAACGCAGTTGATATCCTATTGGCCTATGGCAGCGCCATCTATCGGGCCAACCACAGCGCCATCTGGTTTCCCCCTTCAAGCTAGACAAGTTTCGTTCTTTGTAGTTTTTTTATTTGATGCTTATTTCGTGAGATTTTTGGCCTGGTCACGATCAGTGGACCACCCTGTATACACTAAATCCTCGGCGAAGACGGGTTTTTGAAATTTAGTGAGCAGTCCCTTTCGCTTAGCGCGTCGTCTATTTGCAAGTGTATCCCACTTGAAACTTTCTATGAGATTTGTAACACTCTCCCGATGGCTAAATGAACCATCCGCTCTTCCTTGTACCTGCTCAATCTCTTGAATTAGACTCGACTAGTAGCGGTCCCATACAGACAACAATACTCTAAGACTGGACGAACTAAAGTATTATAATGGTACAAATGGCTCTGAGCACTATGGGACTTAACATCTGAGGTCATCAGTCCTCTAGAACTTAGAACTACTGAAACATAACTAACCTAAGGACATCATACACATCCATGCCCGAGGCAGGATTCGAACCTGCGACTGTAGCAGTCGCGCGGTTCCGGGCTGAAGCGCCTGGAACCGCATGGCCACCGCGGCCGGCAAAAGTATTATAAACAATTTCCTTTGTTGAAAGACTGCGTCGCTTAAGGACACTACCAATATACCGCAATCTAGAGTTCGCTTTACCCATTGCTTGTGTAATATGATCGTTCCATTTTAGATCAATTCGAGTAGTCAAACCCAGATACTTAACGGATGTTACCGCTCCCAAAGACTGGGCATTTATTTTGTACTCGTACAATAATGGGGATTTTCGCCTTGTTATACGCAGTAGATTACACTTACTAGTATTGAGAGATAACTGCGTCATTACATCACGCATTTATTTTATGCAAATCCTCATTAATTTGTTCACGCCTTTCATGTGATAACAGTTTCCTGTAGACTACAGCATCATCGGAAAACAGTCAAATGCCACTGTCCAAATCGTTTATGTAAATTGTAAAAAGCAGCAGACCTATTACGCTGCCCTGGGGTGCACCTGATGTTACGCTTGTTTATGTTGAAGTCTCCCCATTGAGGACGATATACTGCTCTCTGTCTGTTACAAAACTTTCTATCGTGACACCATTTTCCAACAGGAAAAGCTCGTGAACACATGGCACGTGTCTGTGCGGTCTGTGTGCGTGATGTTGAGGTTCTCCTGTTCCCAGCAAAATCTCCAGATTATGCACCGCTGTAACATGTGTGGGACCATCCCGGATGTCCTAGCGTCAGTATCGATGACATCAAGGAGCAGTTACAACAGTAATGGGCCGGCTAGCGCGAGGAGAGGATACAACGGCCTTGTGACAACATCCCCAAACCGAATCAGTGCTTGCGTCTCGGCCAGAGGATGACGCTGAGTGGTTTGTTCAAAGTGCCACGTTGTTTGCAAATTTACCTCGATTTTGTAGTCCAGTACCTTTTAACCTGTGAAGTTTCATTTACATTTCTCCTGCCGTTGAGGTTGATTCACTTTCTTTGGCAGGTGGCGTAAGTAGCAACTCATTTTCTTCATTTGGTATTCCATTTCCAATCCTCAAGATCTCTTCTAAACCGTACCCCAGCGTACCATTCACGTAAATAAGACTTTATTGGAAATGTAACACAAAACTGACTTTGACTCTCCTGTACTATTAACAGTACAAGCCACTGGGGCAACGTAAGTCGTCCACTGACTAAAACATACAGTAAATAAATGGAAATGCTAATAAAATACATACTTGTCATTTATTCAGTCACTTGCAGTTGAAACTTAAATGTAAACTAACGACCAGATGGCGCCAACCACACAACAAAAGCCGGCTGGGATGGCCGAGCGGTTCTTGGCGCTACAGTCTGGAACAGCGTGACAGCTACGGTCGCAGGTTCGAATCCTGCCAAGGGCATGGATGTGTGTGATGTCCTTAGGTTAGTTAGGTTTAAGAAGTTCTAAGTTCTAGGGGACTGATGACCTCAGATGTTAAGTCTCATAGTGCTCAGAGCCATTTGAACCATTTGAACGCAACAAACTGGCATAAGAATTAAGGGAGAAGACACCAGGCATCCTAGATTTCACAAAGAATGGAATCGTATGTAATGAAATACACATTCCATGAATGCTCGTTCTGTCCATTCAAAAACTTGTGTCACTCTTTTATTTTCTCACAGAGTATTTAGCATTGCTCTAGTTAATGTTGACGAGGTCTGAAATTTCCTGGTAACGGCAATGAAAATAAAGTAAAGTTCAAGCTATTTTCGTAACTCTTTAACTATCCAGTAACGTTCTTCTCTCCTACCTAAATTATTAATTTTAAAATATAAAACAAGAGTTTATGAATACTGACAAGTTGATAGGCAGCAGTAGGGTAAGGAGTATTTTATTAATCTGTGCATGAAAACCAATTTCAGTTATAACTGGTTAATAATAACCAAGCCACCATCCAGCTTCGCGTTCAGAATAATGGTGAATCCAGATAAGCTAGATGTGGATATGACGGATGCATTGAACAATGGTCTAAGGACAAAAGGCACGACATCCACAAACACCGGTTGTTTCCTCAAGAATTAAGAAAATAAAGAACAGTATTATTATCAATCATTCCATTATGTTCTTTCTGAACTGATGTTCTTAATGTTGCAACAGGTGAGGGATGTAGCAGTTGTTACTGATTACACTTAGAGCTGTAGCACACCTTACCTTCAGTGGTCAGTGGTTTATGAGCCTTGTGCGCTCCCCTGTGTTGCACAATCGAGGAAATCGGCACTGAATGCCTCTCTAGCAAGAAACGCCATAACGTCGCCCATGATGTCTCCCAATGCTTTGGTCGCTAGTGCACTCACCCACCACTACTTTCGGTTCTCTGTAGCTCACGTAACAACTCATCACATATAAATTAACCGATCCAGAGGGAGATTCAACTCAGCTGCGATCTCCGCACTGATATCAAGCTTTCGTGGCAGATTAAAACTATGTACAGGACATGACTCAAACCTGCGCGAGTTTGCCTGTCGCCGTCATGTGCAATATCGACTGAACTATTCAAGTAGTACTCTCAACCGATTTACTTCCACCAGTACCTTAACTTCCACCTTCGAAACTATGCAGATGCTCTTCAGCATAACCTGCAGGAAGGAAGGACATGGCGTACTTAGCGACAGGCTAGGAGTTGTTTCCACAATGAGTTTCCACTTTGCAGCAAAGAGTGCGTCGATTTTAAGCGGCAGATTAAAACTACGCAGCCGACTGGGACTCGAACTTGGCACCTTTCACAATTTATTACGGAAATAACTGTGTCAGATACTGTCCTATGTGTAGGAACCAAAGCTGCATAGAAAAAGCGAATATTATCATTGCATTATCTCTAATTTTTATTACTTGTGCTGTTGAATGTAATTTTAAGGACTCACACTTTGTTCTTGCTCTGACAAAGAAGAAGGGAACGTATAACTGTCAATATTACATATTAAAACTCGATAGTAAGGGGAAATGTTTTATTCAAGGAAGAAATAAACGAGTGCTCATTTCCGATAAATAATTAGGTGAGACTCGGACGTAAATATTACTCTTTCTACTCATTCTAATTACTACTGAAAGTTTCCTCTACGTTGGAGAGGCGCTGGGTAGATTGGCGAACAAACCTGCAAATAAACAGAGCGGCTTTCAACGGACTCAAGAGCACGCAAAAAGAAATCTGCCACAGCTGTTTACCAACGTATTACCACAAGACAAAAAACACACGCAAAGCGAGTTCAGTATCTATGGACGTTTAATTACACCATTTGAGAACCAAAAATCATGCTAATCTCGTCTATAAAACCAAGAAATAAAAGTAACAATATAGCACGTTCAGCGACAGCACAGTTGCCACACACTCGTAGCTTCAAGTTCGTAAGTACCTTTCTCCAACCTTCCAAGGCGGTCGGAGTGGCCACGTGGTTCTAGGCGCTACAGTCTGGAACCGAGCGACCGCTACGGTCGCAGGTTCGAATCCTGCCTCGGGCATGGATGTGTGTGATGTCCTTAGCTTAGTTAGGTTTAATGAGTTCTAAGTTCTAGGTGACTGATGACCTCAGAAGTTACGTCGCATAGTGCTCAGAGCTATTTGAACCAACCTTCCAAGCTTATCAAACGTTCTGCTACATATCTTGCGGGAACAGCAGTCCAGTAAATATACCGAAGAAATGGCTTAGCCACAGCCTATGGGATTGTTTCCAGAATGCGTTTTTACCTCTGCAGAGTGTGCACTGTGTTCAATCTTCCTGTGAATTTAGAACTGTGTGCTTGACCGGGACTTCTGGATATCCAGCACGTGTGTCCAGAATGAGGGGACGTGCCAACGTACCAGAAAACAGATGGAAACCTTGTGTGCAGAGTTCCTCGCCACTCAGACTGGTTTCAATCGGTCCTCCCATTCCTCACCCCCACCCCGTCACCCCACCCCTACCATCGCGAGGCAACTGGTATCACATCATGGGACCGTTTATGGCCTGTGCTTGAGGAAACTCTTTTCCTAGCGTTGCTTCGCGAGGGGAGACGCACACACGCATTTGGCTGTCGGGTTTGTCTGTTTTGATGAAGCTGCGCGGGATATGTCGGCCTGTACGCCAGGGCCGTGGTGGCTGCTCATAGTGTCTGGTCTGTTGATGTTTACTTCGGGGGTAAGCCTTCAACCCACTGGGGGGTTGCAATTTTACTCCATCTGTGCGCTGAAGGGCAGTACGCTGGAGTTGCAGTTTGGGCGTGTTCCTACTGGCTGTCTCCTAGACATGGCTACATACACTGTCCATGAGTTGCTTCGGACTGACACAGAAACGACGGTGAGCAACATTTTAAATAAATTCCCATTTTTTCATGAACAGGGAAGACTACAATGAATGGTGCGACTGGCGTAGAATGGGTCAAGTAAATATAAGGGTGATCAAAAAGTTGCAGTTTGAGAGCGTTGTTGCAGCGTATATGCAGGGCAGCGACTCCGATGCGAGTACATACGCACCGGCATGTAGGAAAGGGATTAGTGAGACATTTGTGTCTTCCCGGCGTGCGTGCAGTAAATGCAGAAACGTGAATTATGGCGACGTTTGTTGCCAAATGCCTCCAAACAGAACTAAGATGCTGTTATTATTTTCTTAGCTGCCGAGCGAGAAACACGGGTAGACATCCATCGGAAATTTAAGAACGTATGTGGGGCAGCATGTCCGCGAAAATTACGGTTGTGGAGTGGAACACCAAGTTTCGTGTTCGTCCCGATTCGATGCAAAACGCCAGTCGATCTGGGAGGCCAGCCTTATCCATTACGGATGACAGCACACGGGTGAGCCACGGGGGAGCCACAGCGTAACCCGTGACCACTCATGTACTTGCAGAGGATCTCGACATCTCTTTTGGTAGAGCGCAACATATTGTCTGATATGAATTATACTACCGTGAGCTCTTAATCCAGTGGATATCCCGTGCCTTGAATACCTAACAAACAGCAAACCGGATAGCTGCCTGCCTGAAGCACCCGATGTGTCTCAGTGTTGAAGTTAACATGTCCCTTGCGCGTATAGCTGCAGGCGACGAAAGCTAGTGCCAACACTGAGAACCGGAGTCGAAAGCATCTACCATGAAGTGGTGTCATCCATCGTCCCCTCGTGCCATGAAGTTGAAGAGATAGCCATCTGTTGGAGAGTTTATTTTCACTCTGGTCTCTGATTACCGGGCCCCACTGCCCACTGGTTTCAAGGAAAATGGTGTCTCCGTCACTGGGAAATGGTACTGCGCAACGCTGCAGGATTTTCGGCGAGCAATTAAGGTGAAACGTCAGGGAAAACCGCGACAGGGAGTGCTACTGCTTCATGATAACGCACGTCCACATACAACTAATGTCGTAGCGCAGACGTTACCCCGTGTTAGGTGATAGACATTCGAGCGCCTGATGGCTCCCTATGCGACTATCACGCCTTCAGTCCCTTATATAATGCCTTAAAAGGTTCGACGATTCCTGTTGGGCGAGGACGTGCAGCAGGCAGTTCAAACAGCAGGACACCATGTTTTACCAAACGGATATATTCAACATGGTGCGTCGGTCCGATGACTGCCTAACACTCTTGGGCTTCGAACGGAAAAGTTTTGATCATCCTTATACGAGGGGCGTTCAATGAGAAATGCAACACCTTTTTTTTCTCGGTGAGTTGCGGCTGAAAAGATGACGAATTTGTTGCGAGACATCGTGGAAAATTCCCGTTTCAGCCCTTATAGTATCATGAAATTCCGGTAGGTGGCAGCGCTATAGGTAGCCTTCAAAACGGCGTCTTTAACGGAGGTGCATTCCAAACCGATTTCATTGAGTTTCTTTTGGCTGAAAATCAGAGCATCGCAGATATTCATAGGCGATTGCTAAATGTCGACGGAGACCTGAAAGTGAATCTTGGGCGAGGCGTCTGTCATCATTGTAACTCAGTCACGCAAACCTGTCCGGTCTCCCGCGTGCCGGCCACACACAGCTGTGACTCCTGCAACGTTGCAGGGTGCAGACCTCTCATTCGTGGTGATCGACGAATCGCAATCAAACACACTGCCGCACAGCAGGACGTGTCTGTTGGTAGTGCTGACACACTCTTCCACCACTTGAGGAATTCAAAGGTGTCTGGCTGTTATGTTCCTTGTCGCCTATCAGAAGACCATAGCAAGCAACGTAAGACATCTGTGCGGAACTGTTTACGCGTAACGAGGATGATCGTAACAATTTTTTTTTTTATCGAACATTGTCTCAGGCGGTGAAACGTGGGTTCATCACTTCGACCCGAAAACAAAACGGTAATCCATGAAGTGAATGGGCACCACCTCTCCTCCGAAGAAAGTGTTCGAATTCACACTCTCAACCGGTAAAGTTAGGGGGGCTGTCTTCTGGTACTATGAAGGTGTTATTGCGTTTGATGTCCTCCCTCATGGAGCTTCCATCGACCCTAAGTGTATTGTGCTACCTTCGGAAGAAAAGGCTTCAGCATGATTGTCGCCACAAAAATGCTAAAGAGATTCTCCTTCTCCGTGACAATGCAACAACTCACGTAAGTGTGCGCATGCGTCAGGAGCTCACTGAACGTGATTGGACTAGAATGAGATTTTCGCTCTGCTGCGGAGTGTGCGCTGATATGAAACTTCCTGGCAGATTAAAACTGTGAGGCGGACTGAGACTCGAACTCGGGACCGTTGGCTTTCGCGGGCAAGTGCTCTACCATCTGAGCTACCCAAGCACGACTCACGCCAGTCCTTACAGCTTCACTTCTGCCAGTGCCTCGTCTCCTACCTTCCAAGAAGCTCTCCTCGCAGCTTCACTTCTTCCAATACCTCGTCTCCTACCTTCCAAACTTCACAAAATGTTTGCAGGAGAGCTTCTGTGTTTGGGAGATAGGAGACGAGGTACTGGAAGAAGTGAAGCTGTGAGGAGAGCTTCTGTGAAGTTTGGAAGGTAGGAGACGAGGTACTGGAAGAAGTGAAGCTGTGAGTAAGGGGTGTGATTCGTGCTTGTGTGGCTCAGACGCAGGTCCCGATTTCGAGCCTCGGACCGACAAATACACTCCTGGAAATGGAAAAAAGAACACATTGACACCGGTGTGTCAGACCCACCATACTTGCTCCGGACACTGCGAGAGGGCTGTACAAGCAATGATCACACGCACGGCACAGCGGACACACCAGGAACCGCGGTGTTGGCCGTCGAATGGCGCTAGCTGCGCAGCATTTGTGCACCGCCGCCGTCAGTGTCAACCAGTTTGCCGTGGCATACGGAGCTCCATCGCAGTCTTTAACACTGGTAGCATACCGCGACAGCGTGGACGTGAACCGTATGTGCAGTTGACGGACTTTGAGCGAGGGCGTATAGTGGGCATGCGGGAGGCCGGGTGGACGTACCGCCGAATTGCTCAACACGTGGGACGTGAGGTCTCCACAGTACATCGATGTTGTCGCCAGTGGTCGGCGGAAGGTGCACGTGCCCGTCGACCTGGGACCGGACCGCAGCGACGCACGGATGCACGCCAAGACCGTAGGATCCTACGCAGTGCCGTAGGGGACCGCACCGCCACTTCCCAGCAAATTAGGGACACTGTTGCTCCTGGGGTATCGGCGAGGACCATTCGCAACCGTCTCCATGAAGCTGGGCTACGGTCCCGCACACCGTTAGGCCGTCTTCCGCTCACGCCCCAACATCGTGCAGCCCGCCTCCAGTGGTGTCGCGACAGGCGTGAATGGAGGGACGAATGGAGACGTGTCGTCTTCAGCGATGAGAATCGCTTCTGCCTTGGTGCCAATGATGGTCGTATGCGTGTTTGGCGCCGTGCAGGTGAGCGCCACAATCAGGACTGCATACGACCGAGGCACACAGGGCCAACACTCGGCATCATGGTGTGGGGAGCGATCTCCTACACTGGCCGTGCACCACTGGTGAGTATTGGGACAAGGCCGGCACCATTCCAAAATACCGTCACCAACCCCCACCCCCCTCCCCCCACCTACGTATACGCGCTAGACATGAAATGTTTTCATAACATGTTTTTCCAAAACATCGTTAGTCGACAAGGTCGCACGCAATGTATCCGGCATGTGTTGCCTTTCTAGTCGTTATTACCGTAGTGGGTTGCGACATAGAGAGAGATGGCGGTGGTGGAAATGGCTGTATCCAATACGGCCCCTTAATTGAGTCACATGTTCGACTTCTACCAATAGGATTCAACTATCCTATGACCTCATTGTAGGACATATATAGGTTAAGTTCCGGGACCTCAGTCTTGGTCACTCAGTCAGCGGGAGACTAAGAAGAACAATCATGAAGCACCAGTCGACCTCCAGTGCAGTCACTCAGAACAGGATCAAACGGAAAAGTAAGTATCATATTTCACATTATTCTATCTCGTTCATTATCCTTATTATTCAATGTTTTCACTTATTCGCTAATATCTAATCATTCATCTTCTTTTTTCAACAGAGTCAAACGCAACCATGCTTAGCTCCGCAGACGCGTCCGAACATGCATCATCATTAGCTTCGTTAACCATCTCATCCGGACCTACACCTGCGACAGCCGACTCATTTGATCCAGTAGCGACCGCGTGGGATCCTGTAGCTCACATGTTGGAGCAGGACAAGGAGTTGCTGCTCTCCGTCCCACTCAGCAACTTGTGTGATGAAGACGCTCGATCTGCTCACCACACAACGAATTCAACCATTGGTGGTGTTAAAGATCAACTAAATGGTGGTCAGTACTGGATGCCTACATATAACTCATCACAATCGAACACTCCCGTGATAGTGCAACCACCGAGTTTTGATACTGTAAATAAAAAGAATACGTCTAGTGCGGCTACACTATTCACCACGACATATAATTTAACCTCCAGTGGCTCCAAACGTGTGAACATTGCTATAGACGTCCATCATGTCTGGGGGATCCAAGCTATAATGGAGATTGAAAATATTTCCAAAAGTGTTAAAGTCCCGATTTCCGAGTTCGACTGGGCCGGGATCTGTCATGCAGAGCGCTACATCAATCAACAAATGACCACCGAATATGACCCAACTCGCCCCCCACCAGAAATTCGTCTTGCCGATGTCATACTTTCCATTACTACTGTATATGATGACTGCGCCTTATGCATTAAATCAGGTGTCGACAGCGTCTATCTAAGGCATCCATCAGTTATCAAATTATTCACCCTAGACTCCTCTATACGGTTTGCTCTCGAGAGACTGAATCGTTGGGTTCCTAGCATAGAGGCAGCATATAATGATGTTAAAAACTCTCTACGTGTTAATAATATACATATTGACGATTTTGAGCAGCATCTTCGTTCGCATATGGCCATTAAAACTACAGACATCCAATTGAAATGCGTGTGTCAAAAACCAGAGTACTCAGAGTCACCTATCGGATTGCGTGAGATACGTGCAGAATTTATTGCCAACCAAAGAGAATTATTTGGTATATATTGTACAGGTTCTAAGAAGAAACGTGCAGATTATGATAACACCTCAGAAATAGTACATCCAATGTATGATTTTTAAATAAATAATTTATATTTAATCTTCTGTTTCTCTTTTATTTCAGACCACCACTCCTATTATAATCAAATTGATCCAATAATTTTTTTAATTCTACTCAAATTATGACCATCTTACTCTTCATACATGTGTTCCTCGTGTAGGCAGTATAGCTCAATCGGTTAATTGATCGAACTATACTGGCTACACACAAATATTATTATTATCCCCTCAGTTATATTTTCTATATATGTCAAGTACTTGTTTGTACATGGCTCATTTACTATCATGGCTGGCTGGGTGAAGCACCCTCACCACAAGGACTTTGTTGTCGGTGACTGGTCATGTGAAGATTCAAGTGAAGAGCAGAAGAAGAACAAGAAAAACGGAATTCTCCTTCCCGATAATATAAGAGCAATTATTGTAGGCCCATCCAACTGCGGCAAGACTAATGTCCTCATGACTCTGCTAACTCATGTGCAAGGTGTCCGATTTGAACATGTCTGTCTATTCTCAAAAACACTCTTTCAACCCAGGTATCAGCTATTGCATGAGATATTTCGAGGTGTAGATGGCGTTACGTACACAACATTCAGTGAAAGCTCTGATATCCCCCCACCTGAAGAAACAAAACCAAACACAGTATTCATATTTGACGATGTTGCAGTAGAAAACCAAGACCAAATTCGCAAATATTTCTCTTTCGGTCGCCATATGGGTGCTGACGTATTTTATCTAAGTCAAACATATTCCAGAATCCCCAAACAACTTGTTAGGTATAACGCAAATCTCATTATAGCCTTCAAGCAAGACAATCTTAATTTAAGACACATTTACCAAGCACATGTGGGGACGGATATGTCGTTCAATGATTTCTTAAAGATATGTGCAGACTGTTGGAACCATTCACAGTATGGGTTTCTCGTTATTGATAAAACAAGAAAACTGTATGAGGGTAGATACAGACGAAACTTTCAAGAATTTTTGCATATATAACAAGGTAATAGACGTTAACACATCAGTCTACGTCATACCATGGACAAATTCGCGCGTATGTCCACCTCTCAACCTGAGATGATTGGTGTACACAGGCAGAACATTCGCTTGTACATGGATGCGAAAATTCAAGCTATGGCTCTTAAAGTTGCAAGTATGCGCAGGGAACTAGAGACCTATTACCAAACCCTTCTGAGAATGGTGAATCAGTTAAATGAGCTAGTTAATCAAGTCAGTAAGAAAGTAACCGACTTAACTGAAAAGGTCGATCATATTCAGAGAAAAATAGATGTAGACCTCATTGTTGTCGATAAGGGTGATCGTGATCATACTAAGAAGCTGAAGAAAATGAATGCATATATAAAGCCTCATGTCGCAGAGACGTCTGATTAGTATACGTTGAGATGTCGACGACCAAACAGAAAGTCATTCAAGCCCGTAAAGCAGTCCGAGAGAAATTACGGTTGCTTAGGTTAGGGTATATTGATCGTCAGCAAACACTAAGAGAGACCTTTAAGCCCGTTACTGAGTCTCTCCGACAGCTCTCACCAAAAACGACCCAAAACGACAGTCAAGCCATTGATGAATTCATTATTAGTCACGCACCAGGCCAGATAGATAGAACATTCGGCGTTAGCCCAGGAAGACCATACATGTTGGGCACGCATCCCATAACTGTAACAGAAGACAAAATACAAATAGCTGATAGACAGTTTGACCGAACACCAGGCTTAATGAATCTTATTTTCCTAAGACCAACTAAAAAACCTATAAATTATTCAGTTAGTGATAAGGACACGTACCGTCAAATACTACACATGACTGGTGTACACAAGATCACCAAAAGCCTAACCAACAGGAAGTATAAAACCATTATAAAACCAATACTTGAAGACCAAAACAACAACAACGGTGCCAGCAGCGGAGATGGTATTGACATTGGTCTTAAGACAGTGAACAATCGAGTCCCTCAGTATATATATTATGACGACCCCAACGAAGTAATAGATCGACTACGTCTGCTCATGGCATCAGCTGCTGCAGGTAATACAGCTCATTCGAATGAAGTTATCTCCATAATCTCTGAGCTTCGAGAGAGAGGTATCATCGAATAAGTATGGAGACCGTAGTTCGAGAACTACACAAACCAGCACGCAAAACATACCCGCGCAGGCATGTCATGATTAAAGGGATAGATGACTTGTGGCAAGCTGATCTTGTAGATATGCGACAATATTCACATGACAATAATGGCTTCAAATACATTTTAATTGTTATTGATACATACTCCAAATTTGCATGGGCAGTACCAGTCAAGACAAAAACCGGACCAACTGTCGCTGACGCTTTTGAACGCTTGCTACAGATAGGAACCAATCGATGCCCTGACAATCTCCAAACCGATCATGGTGGTGAGTTCTACAATAGGTACTTCAAGACAGTGATGCAGCGGTATGGAATACATCACTACTCGACATTCACTCACCTGAAGGCAAGTATCGTAGAGCGCTTGAACAGAACAATAAAAGGTAGAATGTGGATGCGGTTTAACCTTCGTGGCTCATACAAATGGACAGATATCCTCCCAGAAATAATTGCTCAATATAATAGAACCAAACATAGCACAATAAAAATGCGGCCAATTGATGTTCGTGATAACACACTCATGGATACGGTATACTTTCACATTAAGATACTGGATCCACGCAAACAGAAATTTAATGTAGGTGATTTGGTGCGTATCTCAAAACACAAGACCGCATTTGAGAAATCATACCTACCGAACTGGTCAACTGAGATATTTACAGTTTCAAATGTGCAGCGAACGAATCCTAGAACTTATTTATTGAAAGACAGTAAAGGTGAAGAAATTGCAGGCTCCTTCTACACTGAGGAGATGCAGAAGAGCTCACAACCAGATCTTTTTCTTGTGGAGAGAGTCATAAGACGACTTGGAAATAAAGCCTTAGTCAAATGGCTTGGTTTTCCTGCTACACAAAACAGTTGGATTGATGCCAGGGATTTGCTATATAATGAACATTCATCGTCCACAACCACCACAGTAGCCTGACATGCGCGATCGAGGGCACATTAGAGGAGGCGGTGGTGTTCTGGACAAACTACCTTTGGAATTACACATCCCGGGGTATAACTACTGCGGACCTGGGACAAAGCTTCAGAAACGCTTGACGCGAGGTGATAAGGGAGTGAATCTGCTTGACGAAGCGTGCATGGAACACGACATTGCATACGAAGCAAATAAAGATCTACCAAGTCGTCACATTGCAGATAGGATTTTAGCTGATAAAGCTAAGGCGATACGGAAAAGAAAAGATATTGGTATAGGTCAACGCATCGCAGCATACGCAGTTGATAAAACCATGCGCGGAAAAATCAAGTTAGGATTAGGAGTGATGAATTTCAAGCGCGTTATGAACGCTGCACGTCGCGCACTAAACATGAAGAACAAGAAGGGTTCTTTGAAGAAATGTATCCTGACAGCGATGTATGCAGCTAAAAACGCAATGAAGGACAAAGAATCACCAACGAGAAGATCCGTTAAAGCACCTCGCATTCTACCGATACCCAAGACATCCGGCGGTTTTATTCCTTTTCTCATCCCAGCCCTCTCCGCGCTCTCAGCGGTAGGTTCGCTCGCCGGTGGGGCTGCAGCTATCGCTCGAACAGTCAAGAATGCGCAAAACTCGCAAACCCAGTTAGAAGAGGCGAGAAGACATAACCGCATGATGGAAGCAGCAGTCATTGGAAAAGGTCTATACTTGAAACCGTACAAGAAGGGTCTTGGTCTATTCATAAATAAAAAAAAAAAAGCCCAATAGCGGTCCTACCAGATCGACCACTCACAAATACAGACCTTCTTAAGTTTGTTAGACATAAATTCAAGATACCAAGATTCCGTGGTGTGTTTATGAGGGATACATTACCTAAGACTATGTGGAAAACTGGTGAATGCGGTATTGTGAATTTAGATGTTGTCGGAGGTCCTGGCACCCACTGGGTGGCGTACGTTATGAAAGACGCTGGGGTAGTCTACTATTTCGACTCCTTTGGTGACCTGCAACCACCCGAAGAATTACAGCAATACTTCACTCACAGAAGACATGTGCTATACAATTATCAACGGTATCAGGACTTTAATACATACCTCTGCGGACATCTTTGCATCATCTTTCTCTTGACGTTCACAAAGAAGAAGAATAAGAACAAGAACTAACGTATATAAGCAGGATGTTTAAACCTTCATTCATCAGTTGACGTTCAGATGCAATGTCGTACACTTTGACGTTGAAAGGACGGTCATCTGTATTGCGTGCAAATTACTTCCCACCAATTGATTTGAGTGCAGGTCAATGGAGTGTTGCATTGATTGGACTGGAGACGTACAACAGCATCCCGAATATCACCAACACTAACAATAAATTGCATCTCGATATTAATGGTGAAAAAGATATTCTTGAAATAGAATCTGGTGCATACGATATCGACGATTTAAACGAACTCTTAAAACAGTCTGGAAAAGGTATTGAACTACGTGCAAACATCAATACACTTAAATCTGAAGTAAGGACTCTAAATGCAACGATTGACTTTAGCCAGAAACATTCAATAGGACCCCTGCTTGGATTCACAAAAGGGCAGATTTTGAAGAAAGATCCAACTAAATTTTACAAGTCCAATCAGTCTGTGGATATACTCCCAGTCAGCACAATACGTGTCGAGTGTAACATTGCTACGAATTCCTATCTCAACGATACTCTCATTCACACTATTTACGGATTCTTCCCCTCAGTTGCAGCGGGGTATAAGATTGTTGAGACACCTGCCAATGCAATATACCTTCCGGTGACTGCTCAGACATTGGGCTATTTGGAGCTGCGTATTGTGGATCAGAATAATAAACTTGTCGACTTTCGCGGTGAGGAAATCATTATACGATTACATCTAAAACAAGATGGGCTTGCGGTATAAAACAAGTGCACGCAATACACAGCGCGCCACTTCGCTACTGAATAGCAAACTGATAACACCTGTGAACTACGAATTTCTTAAATCAGTTGGTCTCAAACCCTGCAATGACGTCATCACTCAATATAACCAATCCAGTAGAGTATGATGACAGAATTATACGTCAAGAATACTTCTCTCATAAATCTTACGCTTCAACCACGTTTAACAAGAATGATGAAATCAGGATTGTCATACAACACCAGGACACACTCACTCTTCCGTGCAAGAGTTTCATATATCTCGAAGGGTCATTCAAGAAAACTGATGGCACCGATACAGTGGGGTCCAAGCTGACACGCAATGCATTGGCATTCCTCTTCCAAGAGATTCGCTATGAACTGAATGGTTCTGAGATTGATCGTACACGCAATGTTGGTCTAACATCGACCCTTAAAACATACGTCTCGGCATCACCAGCAGATCTGCACAGTTTAGAAAATGCTGGATGGTTCATAGACGATGCGGAGGGTAGAACACCCCAGGAGTACAAGCGATTTACTGCATGCATACCTCTAAAAATACTTATGGGATATTTTGAGGATATGAGACAGATTATTATGAACGCTAAACAGGAACTTATTCTCGTGCGGAGTGCGACAGACAATAACTCGTACATTCAAGGAGCTCAAGAAGAGAATAGGATCACAATCAACAAATTAATATGGAAAATGCCTCACGTCAGTGTATCCGACGAGGAACGATTGAAGCTTTTGAAAGTGTTGAATTCAGGTACATTTCTGTCACTGACCTTCCGCTCATGGGAGATCTTTGAGTATCCAGTGTTACCGACCGCGTGCAGACAAACATGGGCTATTATGACCTCCAGTCATATCGAGACACCCAGATTCATTATACTTGCGTTTCAGACTGATAGAAGAGCAAATACATCAAACGATTCCACCGTGTTCGATAACTGCAAGTTAACTAACGCCAAAGTCTACCTCAATTCAGAATTCTACCCATATGACAATCTACATCTGCAATGGAATGAAAATGTATACAGCCTCGCGTATGACATGTATGCAAGGTTTCGTCCTTCTTACTATGAAATTGCTGAAGGAGAGGGAGGGGGGTGTCTACTGAGTCCTCGTAAGTTCAAAGAGCTTTCACCGATCATTGTAATAGACTGCTCTAAACAGAATGAGATAATTAAGTCTGGACCTATAGACGTTCGAATTGAATTTGAATCATCGACTAATTTCCCAGAACACACCGCTGCATATGCGTTAGTCCTACACGACAGAATAATTAATTACTCACCGCTCACAGGTGTTGTGCAACGAGCTGTATAAAAGAAAATATGCTGTCCTATGCATTGATCATTTGACGATGGCAACTCAGCCTGTGAAGATCATTGCAGATGTTCAAGGGTTCCATGATGGAGAGCGAAGACAGTTCGTATTTAAACAAGTTGCTTTTGTGGCCTACACACAAGACGCAGGAATAATTGAAACCTTCTCCGCAAATATTCGATCACCAAGACCGTTCACGCAAGTGAAATCTTGTAAAACACGGACCAGTGCATTGTGGTTAACTAATTTTTATCATGGAATTCGCTGGGATGATCCCGGCATACCCTATAAAGATGTGGTGATCGCACTTAAATTATTCGATCACAAGGACACCATCGTTTACGTGAAGGGAAAGGACAAAACCTCCTGGATGCGTCAAATATTTAAATTTGCATCTATTCAAGACCTTGAATGGTACGGTTGTCCATCCATCCATCGACTGAAGAACGATTACCAAAAAAGTGCATTTGTATCTGCATATGAGAATGTAAAATTACTTTTCACTTTTATTAGAAATAAATAATAATTTATAAGATTGAGTGTTTTTTTCTTTCTATGACATCCAACGTCCCTAGTATTGTAAGTTTATTCTTTTTATATTGTATATGAAGGGAACTGTCCGAGAGAGACACATACCCTGGCCTTTGACGTGGAATGAGCCTACTGTCATAGTTAGGCGCGGATGCCGATCTCGCGGTCTCCGTCGAAATCGGCAGACACGCGCAGCCGCTGACGCTTGGTAGGGGGTTGCACCAGTTGCCGACCTCGCGGCCGCTGTGGAAAGCGATGCGTCAGATTACGCTCTCTAAAGTATCTGTTGACGTAGGACTGTAAGAGATAGCGATGCATTGGGCTGTGTGTGTTCGTGACAACTAGCAGAAGTCCTGCACTTGTGATTAAAAGCAGGAAACCTTATAACTTTATGCATTGCGATGTGGCTGTATGTACGTATTCTGCATACACACATAAATCAATTTATAATATTTTTAATAAAAAGAATAATCATTATTAGGGTATCAAATAATAACAACATTTTTTTAGAAGGAAATAACTGAGTTTATTATTGAAATCAGAATTTAACATTTTTCACATTATATATAAATATGAGTTTACAGATATAAGATTGGTTTTTAACCAAAAATCTGAAATTCCACATCTTTTTAGATAATTTTTTAACAATTTTAGATAATTAAGAAATATATATAAGCATTCTCTTCAGATAAATTATATATAATTTTAAAGCTAATGCAGAGGTACTACCCTATCTTACAAAGTATCTAATATCGCTAATGAAGTTCCACCAGAAAAACAAAGCACTTTTAATTAATACCAAACCTATTTGTTTCAAGTCAATGACTCTAAACATTTTCGAAAAGAACAACAACAAATTGAATATATATTTTTTTCCAAGTAAGTAGATTTAAAGATTTTCAACTACAAGAACAAGGTGAACATATATATTTTTCTTTAAAGTGGACGTCTAGAAACATTTTCCGCTAGAACAAGCAATTGAACACATAGTAAGAATTTAATTAGTGGAACTTATACACTTAAAAACTAGTTCTGACTGGATGGCTAGCGGTAGGTGAAACTTACAAACTAAAATCTAAGCTCTATGATGACTAGAAGTGATGGATATATTAAGTGAGAAAATTTTATTATTTTTTTTTTTGTTCATACAGAAGTTAATTGGCTAAATTTATAGCCTTTTCATATATATATTAATAATGGTCAGCAATATGTAGATATAAAGACTACTTTATTTATTATGATTTTCTTTGAAAAAATAATGATTATATTTACATACACACACACACTTAACACAAGTTCGCGCTCATTCGCACACTCAGACATGCATGGAAGCACGCAAACTGATACACGCAACAAAACACTCTCATCAACTATTTACACTATGATAAAAGAGCCATACTATTTCCACGCATAGCTCACATTCATAACATTCACACGCTCATTCCCTCTCTATCACTCAACCAGAGTCCCCCACCCCTACTTTCGTTTCAAGTAAATAGTGTGAGTATGGGAGGGTTCCCACCCCATCCTCACAAATGACTCTTTTATCGTCATGAGGAGACAGTCCGACTTTAGACTGCAGCACAGTGTACACCTCGTGAGCTCGTGATCGAATACTAGTTTGTTGAACCATGTGTGGATGAGCGCCTTCAACGCTACGACCGTACAGGCACTGCAAATAGTCCTCGACCGTAAGCGCACGAGACGCGATCCGTCTAACACCCTTTGCCCGCCTCAGAGTGCTCCCGTCTACTGTGCGATATGCATACATTTTCGATCTCAGTCCCACAAACTCTACAATTGGTAAACCATTCGACTCGTCTTTCATGAGACCGATAACCTTCTTGTTCTGTGGAACAATACCATAAGGATTATTGATCTCATAAGAAGAGGTGTCGAATTCTTTACCATTGCACCTAATTACTTCATATGGATCGCAGTTCTTGATCCAGTAGATAAAGCTGTCTGTATCCATATAAAGTAATTTTGGATCTATGAAATGAGGTTTCGCAAACTCATAGTGGAATCGGTACATGTAGAATTTGGAGATATCGAGTATACACATCCCCAAATAGATGGGTTTCATAAACTCTACAGCAGTCTTCGACATCTCCACAGCAACAAAGTTTTCATTGAAGATGGTGGCACGCTTAAAATTTGGCCTGGCTATACATTTTCTCACGCCGTAACGCCCTTCCCATGCGGTTCTAATAACAATATCGCGTTCATTTCTTACATTTTGCATAGTTTTCCCGAAAATGGAATTATTCATTAATTTATAAAAGTCTTTTTCAAAATCATTACTCGCGACCGCCCTCTTTTCGGTGTTTAGTTCAATATACTCCTTCAACCAGGGGGATTGCTTGAAGGAGATTGCCCGGGTGATTTTAATGAGCTCCATTCCTAATCTGAGACACTGCTGGAGGTTACGATAATGAATAATATACCTCTGCTTATCCCCAACAGTGGCCATCAGTTTAGGGATGGTGCTTCCTCGTGGAATTTGTTGCTCTGGACATAACGGCAAGTCGCTTGTCTCTCCGTGCAAATTATTAGGGTACGCGATGTCTGCCTCAAGCACATACCCTACATCAGAATCGGCCGCAAGACCCATTATCTGTCCACCTAATCCCTTCAATTCGTCTTCAGGCACCCATTGGAACCCGGCAACCGGCAGCGGTTGCTTCATAGCATGCCCATATAAATTGTTAACATCTAAGTACAAAATGTAACTAGAATCAAGGGATGCGTTGTACTCGACACCCATCCGCGGATTATTTGCCTTGGCGTGCCTGTGAACACATTGACAAAGTCCGCCGCGGATCCCTCGCTCAAAAAATAAAAGCATTGAATCATCAGTCAAAAGTTCAATGTTGCAATCCGTTTTTTTGAGCATAGCATCCCAGGACAACCCAGGTGCCGTGTAATAAAAGGCAGGGTCCAGAGAGTACGTGGTCATACATACACTCCGGAACTTTTCGAAAACATCTGCAAGCAAACGAACGTCCGTGTCCATGTATAACCTTGCATATTCTCCCAAATTGGGGATGTTGAATTCCTGCCATACATTAACGGCATGCTCATAATCTGTGTTAGTTATGGTATCGCCAGTGAGAGTACTGGTAAAAGAAGTTATGTCGGGAAGCCTGGTTTCATTGAGTTTTGCCATACTATCAAGATACTCGTACGGGAAAACTCCTTTCCTCGTCGCAAGTTGAAACTTTTCCTCATCGGTAAATGCAGATCGAGTGATATGCATATCATTCCGAGGTAAAGTCTCAACAAGTTTCTGGAGCGAAGTTTGCATAAATCGTAGAGAGTCAAGGAAGCGGAGCGTAATTTTCGGCGTCATTCGTTTTGAAAAAGAAATGTACTTTTCAACACTTTCAGGCAGGATATTGACCTGATCCTTCTTCATACCGAACTTAGCCAAGTGCTCAACGAGAAAATGAGCGTCATACCCGCTCAGATTATGAAAAAAGACGGGTATGTGTGTAGGTAACTGATACTTCAAGTTGCATGCTTTGTGGGCTGCACCGCGGAACTTACCCGTAAGATGACAATGGTCTCTACGAGGAGTTTCCGCTTTTCTATCTAAGGCCAGCCCGCAAATATGACAATTAACAGCCTTTTCATACAAGTCATCATTTTCCTTTGATTTGGTCATGGGAATATTGATGCTGTAGAGCTTGTGAACTTGCCATGAAAGTTTTTCAAGCTCAGTGAGAAGCCAAACCGCCGGATCGTCCCCTACATAAGACTGATAGCTATTAAGTTTACAATCATATGCGCATACAACTTGGAACGCAGCCGCATAAGGTACGTGTTTTTGTGTGAAGGTTGTGTGTGAGGCTAAGGGATTCCCTTCACAACGAGTAATAGGAGCCAGCAAGCATTCAAAATCGGCGTACACAACAAAAGGACAACGCTGCTGGTGGTGAGCATTTTTAAATTTAATGAATTTATTTTCCTCAGTGGGCATAACAACACGTACCGGGTCCTTACATGCACAATCTAATAGATGTGTCGCTAATAACTCTTGAGATGAAAAATAATTCAAACACCTTATACAAATATGTCGTTTATGATCATTTTTACTTAACTGGGAGGAAATGAGTCGGGACATGTCTTTGATCCAGACGTAGTGATAATTATCACGTTCGGAGAAGAGCAGCATGTTGACATGCAACTCTCGTTCACCTGCAAATTTTGAGAAATGGAGGGGGCCTACTACTGTATGCTTGTTCTGCTCATCTGACTTGCTTTTCTTCTCCAGGCCATAAACGTGGACCGATATTGCGGTATTCTGAGCCTCAAACTTAGGTATGTCCTGGATTCTTAAAGGGAACTCTATTCCGTCAAAGTTATACAGTCTCTTAATATCTTTGACTTTGTAACTGCTGGGACGCTCGGGATGATGTTTGTAATTGTAATTTCTCTCGCAAGCCAGGACTGACCATGCAAAACACGCATTATCATAGTTATTTTGAACATTAATGCACGCCTGCTTTTTCTCAATATCTGTAGGGAGTTTAATATAACTGGACCCTCCATTCATTGGATCATAGACATGTATATGGATGTCGAGGTGTGGTATACTGCTGAGCGCTTTAGCGGATCCACGTACTTCCATCTCAGAAAATCGGGCCATAATAGCGCTCAAGGTGGATTCTCTATACCACTCAGCAATCGATGTGCTCCGAGAAATAACGCCATTGTCACCCCATATATAATGCAGAGTAGCCGTCTCCGCGCCACCTTGATGTTTAGGGGGGTGACTCAGTTCACAGCATAACACAGCACTGCATTTAAAGGCGTTAAATTCTGGATCTTCTAAGAGTTTGAGGAGCTCGGTCTCCAAGACGGGGAGGCACGCCTCCAAAAACCTTACAGGATCGCGATACCTCCCGCCTGGATTCTCAATTCTGGTGAAAGAGATTCGCCCCTCAAACGCTCTAGCAACTGCTGAGTATTCTAAGGGAGTCATTACGCCGTTATTCTGATCGACTTCGTTATCGATAGGACGGGTGAGAGAACTACCGCTAGCCATAAGGAAATTACTATTATTACTGTTGCTACAACTAGGAGTCCACCCGATAGATGAATGGGTTGGTGATGGGTGATCGTAATCATCATCATCATTTGCGGGGAGAGGTATACGTCTCGGAACGCGTACCTTGCGTGGGCGGCGGCGGCGAGCTGCTGCTTCTAGAGGAGGAGGGGGTGACAGCCGGTTTGAAGGGCCAGGCTGTGGCGACGACGGACGGGCTGCGCAGCCAAACGGTTGCGACAGCGCTGGGGGAGGAGCTGGTGCGTGTTCTGCATCCGCCTCCCGCGAAGCCCTTATAGGGGCTACGCAAGGCGCGGCGTGTCTTTGCGGTTCGGTGCGCCCGAGTCCCGCCCCCGCAACCACCGCTCTAGGAACACGGCCTACGCCGTGTGATATACCTGTAAGATAAATAAGGAAAAAAATTAATTTAGTGATTTATATTTAAAAGAGCGATACATAATAACAATAAGAGTAGATAATGGTGGTTATGTGAAGGAATGTTAATGTTCAAAATTATTCACCTTCTCCGCTCTGACTCCATGGTTTGAGCAACTCATTGCCAAAATCAAGTAGATCCTCAAACCACTCAGGTAGGTTGATCTCCTCCTCAAACGGGTCAGGCAGGTTGGTCTCCTCCTCCTCTAAAGACTGAGTGTCCTGTGTGGCGGGCGCCGTTTGAACGCTACCGTCGCTTCCTTGAACGTTTTGGGTGGTTGAACCGAATTCTGAATTAGGCGCATCTACAAAGAAAAGACCGGCTTATGAGGAATAAATGTATACAATCAGGAAACGGGTATATATTAGATGAAATTATTTAAGTTTAAGAAGTGTGATTGTATTATAAATGTACTTACATTCGAGCTGCGCTTGAGCTCTTTCCATCTCGATCTGGTTGTCTAGATTAACCAAGATTTGCTGGAAGAAATCTAGAAAGATGGAGAAGACTGAATATAATATCGCATATGGAAAGGGGAGTGTGCTTTCAGTTAAGTGATAGAGAAATAAGCGGACCAGCAAATTTAAAAAAAGGAACGAAATGAAATATTTACAAAGAGCACTGCACAACGAATATAACAGATACACAACACGTGGAAGCTCTATCTTTATAGCGGATACGGTAAATTAATTATAACACATACAACATGTGGAAATTCATTCTTTACATTGAGATGTCCAAAACGGTTATAAGACTTAACACATACACAAACATAGAATCCGTTAAAAGACTTAGTAAACTTTACAGAGAGAGATCGAAAACTGGTATAACATGTAACATACAACACCTGGATGAACAATATTTATAGAGAGCAGTACAAAACAAATGTAACAGTTAAAATAAAAGATTCAGACACCTAAGTTAGAGGTAAAAAAGGCGTGGATAAGCAATTTTTATAGAGAGAGAGATTCAAAAGGGTAAAAAACGTAAGCAGGAACACACACAGACCAAGTGGAGGAGCGATCTTTATAGAGAGCATTATAAAGATATGTAGCACTCATACACAGAGTTCAAGGGTGTAGATATCAGAATTCTGAAAATGTACTTACCAGGGAATGGAACTTCGTTCACATGAGCACGTTTGCTGCTGCTGCTGCTGCTGCTGTCACTGGCGGTTCGTTTCATTTTTACACGTTTAATTACGAAGACGTGACAAGTATTGGATGAATGAAGTATACGAGCAGTGTGAGAGTGAGGTAGGTCGGGCATTGATTTATATAGGTCCTGCCTAGCGCGTCACAACCCCGCGCCGGTAATAACGACTAGAGAGTCAACACTTGCCGGATACACTGTGTGCGACCTTGTTGCTGTCTACTAACGGGGGTTGTGACATAGAGAGAGATGGCGCTAACTCTCTCTCTCTATGTCACAACCCCGAGCCGGTAATAACGACTAGAGAGTCAACACTTGCCGGATACACTGCGTGCGACCTTGTTGCTGTCTACTAACTTGGCTTTGGAATGGACTCTCTCTATGTCACAAACCGCTACGGTAATAACGACTAGAAAGGCAACACATGCCGGATACATTGCGTGCGACCTTGTCGACTAACGATGTTTTGGAAAAACATGTTATGAAAACATTTCATGTCTAGCGCGTATACGTAGGTGGGGGGAGGGGGGTGGGGGTTGGTGACGGTATTTTGGAATGGTGCCGGCCTTGTCCCAATACTCTGGTGATCGTCGAGGGGACACTGAATAGTGCACGGTACATCCAAACCGTCATCGAACCCATCGTTCTACCATTCCTAGACCGGCAAGGGAACTTGCTGTTCCAACAGGACAATGCACGTCCGCATGTATCCCGTGCCACCCAACGTGCTCTAGAAGGTGTAAGTCATCTACCCTGGCCAGCAAGATCTCCGGATCTGTCCCCCATTGAGCATGTTTGGGACTGGATGAAGCGTCGTCTCACGCGGTCTGCACGTCCAGCACGAACGCTGGTCCAACTGAGGCGCCAGGTGGAAATGGCATGGCAAGCCGTTCCACAGGACTACATCCAGCATCTCTACAATCGTCTCCATGGGAGAATAGCAGCCTGCATTGCTGCGAAAGGTGGATATACACTGTACTAGTGCCGACATTGTGCATGCTCTGTTGCCTGTGTCTATGTGCCTGTGGTTCTGTCAGTGTGATCATGTGATGTATCTGACCCCAGGAATGTGTCAATAAAGTTTCCCCTTCCTGGGACAATGAATTCACGGTGTTCTTATTTCAATTTCCAAGAGTGTAGTTTTAATCTGCCAGAAAGTTTGATTGGACTGTTTTTCCTCATTCAAACTACAGTGTGGACCTCGCACCTTCAGATTCTGCGGTAAGCAGTACATAGATGATTGGAGGTTACTGAGGCAGCAAGACATTGGCTCCGATGTCGACAAGTAGAGTGGTACCATGTGGGCGTACAAGTTGTAACACTTTCATGCCGATGTCCTCTTTGACCATTTACTATTGTATAATATACATGCTTTTATCTTTATGTAAATATATGTATACGATGTATGAATTAATTTGTTTATTTTCTTTTATAATCAGTTATCAATATTATGTAAATATCGCTGAGTAATCGCTGAGGGAATGTTAGGGAAACGTTAGGTTTTTGTCAATGAATAAGTATCGTTGGAGGAGAGGCGTCTCTGGACGCGGGAGGATGTTACGTCAGAGCGCGCGCTACACAGAGAGAGAACTGTGGTGTGAGACTTGGTGAAGTGGAGACGCATGGATGGCGTGCACTGTATTGGAGGAGTGATTGTTTAGTGGCACGTGGCAAGTGATGAGCGCGGGCGGTGGAAATATTGGCTGCAGCAACATCAAGAACCCGCCACTCCAATATCATTGTCAGCAACTCCCGTGCTCGCTAATTATCATGTAAAGGAGCCAGCAGCAGTATCGCCATCAGCAACCTCGTTACAATGAGAATGGACTGAATTAAGATAGCTGCATCACAGCTTATTCTCAACTAGTTTTGTAACGGCGTTACTCAGCTTTGTGGTGTTTTGCGAGTGAATAATTGCCATAGTTTAATCAAAACTGTTTAACCGTGATTCTCCTAAAATCATTCATCCAAGTAGGTTCCTGTGTTGTGCTATTGTTACTCTAATCCGAGTGCCGATTATGAAAAATGAAAATTGCTGTGGCAGTTAATTTTGCTTATGAACTAAATGATTCAGTTAGATTAAAGTTTTGAACTTAAAGCATTCAGTACTTTCAGTCTCACTAACTTTAAATTTGAACTTTAATCTGAGGCGATCTAATTGTTGTAAATAGTAAATAAACTAATCAAATTAAAACGATTCCTGGCACTATGAACAAAAGCACTAACTTGAATTACTTAGGGAGTGCAAATATCAGTGATTATTGTAATTTGTTGTTAGTAAAGTTCTGGTTCACATTTTGACTTGCAGTCGTGCTAAAGTATAATAATTACCTATTGATACGGTAATTATCAATTTCTACTTCCCTGTTCAGAAGTCAATAGAGTTTCTTTTAATTATTTTTTGTCATTTTCCAAAATTCATATGAGAATAGTAGACGTTATTGTGAGGTAGCGCCATTGTCACTTACAAAAGTAAGTAACCATTAAACTAAGTGTTATCTTGTATGTTTTCAAAATTTCAGCTCTGTTAGTTAATGATATTTCGAGTGCAAACTATTTTCTTTCTCGCTTTATTACGTAAAGGTTTCAATTATTTTTGCTGACGTGCGTGCAGCCCTATGTTGACTGTCCGGCTCATTAATTCACCTACCGAACAGAAATTTTGCCCAATTGGGCTGGCGACCGTATTTCTTTTAGCTATATTTATTTCAATAACTCTTATTATTCTGTTCCGATCCACGTGGTACGCCATCTCGTTGGCACAGTACGTGAATGATAGCACAGACCTTTCGAACAACCATACTAAATTTTACAGTAATTAAGTAAGCGGAACAAGTTGTCCTTGAATGCATCTTGTTGTTAACCTCCCCCTCATTTATCGACTTTATATTGAATCTTCGGAACGATAGCCTTTTCAAAATTTTATTCCAATTGTTTAGGCACATGCTTGCACGGTCATATTTTTCTAACATTGTCGATAGAAGGGAAGGGGGACGTTACAAAGTCCTCCCAGTAAGGTGACGTAAGGCCGCCGCATCGAACAGAGATTGTGTTGAAAGATAGGGTTTTGAATCCGAACGCCCGTGGTGCATAATATGTTATACTGCAATTCTGAATTAAATCAACCAGTTTTCAGAAAAAAATATATTACTGAACTCCCGTCGCAGAAGTTGTAAGTAATAATTTGTCTCCTGTCCGCAAGAAGTATCAGACGATTAGTCACTGAATGCTACGTGGAACATGGTTATGTTATACGTTTACTGGCATTTTTCCAGCACTACATTGGATTACCTCTTCAGGCCAGGCGTAACAATTAGTTCGCATACTTATGCTATCAAACTGATCGGTATCACACAACTTGAAATGGAGTGTCAAGTAGTTAATGCAATAAAGTTTGATGCATACGAGACACAGTCAGTACCTTTAGTTGCATAGGCCGCGATAGTACAAACGTTCCTCATTTTTAATTCATCTAAGTAATTTCTTTCCTCCTGTTTTTGAGGTTACAGAATACTGAAATAACGTATCCTAGTTACGGTATGTGTTTTCAATACCTCTTTCCTGGCCTTTTCCCTCTATGGTAGCTCAGAAGGATCACAATGTGAAATCATTTATGCTCCTGACAATCTCCTTACACCGCCTCTCCCCTCTGCCACAAAAACAAAAAGATACAAAAAATAAGGAAATAATCCCTAACAGATTGCAGAAAGAATCTTAGCAATGTCAGCGATATTATGCTCTGAAGACATCACAGTTCTAGACTGTATAATACCAGTGGTGCAGGGAACAGCGAAGTATCCAATTTTATTAGATGTGAACGTGAAAGACATGGAAATCTTCCAAAGTTTTGACCCAGTATCCTGTATCTTCAAATTCAGTTACGGTATGCCGTACCTTCTTTATACGTACGCCTGTGTCTGTTCCGATGATTTATAAGCTACTGTACACAATCATTGGTCGTCTGAAAAGCAGACGCCCTTGCTGAACTCTGGTGTCTAACATAGTGTACTAAATCCGCCTCTTAGAGAAAGCGTTCAAATGAGATTATCACTCATTTTGTCACTTGCAGTTACCTGACAGAGTCTTACGACTCCGACTGAATTATGAGCATAGTCTTTCACAGTGCAACTGACTTCATGATTTCATTGTAGAAATTGCTCCCAGCACATATCCTTACATTTAACGTTTTCCTCCACTTAAAGTACCGGCTGAATGTGCAGAAAACTTTCAGTCCCTGCCGGAAATATACTCCAAGTAAAAGCTCAATTTGCAAATAAATTACCACACGGCATTGCACACGGCTGTTAACGAATCGCAACGAAGTGAGTAATCTTGGCCCTTGTGATATCTTTCAAAGCCTCTACAAAGACCAACATTTGTTTAAATATAAAATTATCAGAGGACCACTGAAAACGTCATGTCTTCGAAAGACGATCTAACGTCCTAGCAGAACCAGTCTGAAGTCTCTAGTCACTGCTCCATCTTAAACTTTTTATGGGCTACAGCACGACGGTCGCAACTGCTGATCACTCATTAATGTATTGTCCATTGACTCCTTCTTGAATTTAGAACTGCTACAGTAGAACGAGCTCGTTTAGAAAGAATTAAGTTGCGTGAATAAAAAAGCTTTGAATACCAACCAACTTATTCTTTCAGAATTTCATAAACTTTTGGCTGTGCAAGCATATGATCTCCAGCCCTTTCTCACCGGTATTTCCGAATACCTGGGAGCTATTCTCCACCATTTCATGTGGATCATCTAATGACGTTCACATAGTGAACATTCCACATTAAGTTTCTAAATGTTGCTACCAGCATGCATTGCTAGCGATACACGTGTGATCATTAGATCAGTGACTATAAATGCCACAGTCTCCCATTAACGTTTTTTCTGTCTTTCTTTAGTGTGGCTTTGTTGGCTCCATTTTCCACGTTCTTGTAATATGGTGTGATAACTTTTACAGCATTTAAGTAAAGCGCACACTCTGCTGAATAATGTAACATTTTTTCTCGAGCCGTCAGGTAACTGCGTAGAGTGTCTGCTCGGCCAAGTTATGTTCAACCCGAGGTTACATTTCCATCGATTCTCATTGATTGACGTATCATAACCAGTGCATAATCTTATGCACGTCATACACGCATAAGCATTTGTAGATACCTTTCTCACATATTTTTCGGTATCAGTAGGATACCGAAGCGTTTCTTCATTTCATCTCAAAGGAAACACTATCTAGTGACACTAACTGACTCATTAATGTAATGGATCATTTATAGGCTTAATAATTCCTCCCTGAATTTCTTCTTTCTTCTTCTTGTGACTAAGGTTGGAGAAATGTGATGTATTACGATGCTGCTTAAGAATAATACATTACATGATTGAGCCATATATTCACAACCTCTTCACTAAATTTATTCCAAAGAAAGTATCCCCAGGATTTCACTTACTGTTCGAGGGATTCCAAGAGGCCTACTATCAGGTGCAAGAAGAGCAGTCTGGCGGCGAAACAGCACGAGCGAAACCTACGGCGTATGGCTGTAACATCACTTGTTCTGTCTGTACAGGTTCATGTTAAAATTCTCAACAAAAGTGGGCTGGTGCCACCGAGAGCTTTTTCGAGCTTGAGGATCTTAGAAGGAAGCATTGCCGTTTTATTAACGCTTGTGTGAATGTTGCATCCTGCCGTGACCACACCTCAGGAGGACATAAAGCAGGAGCGTTGAAAAAACCATAAGCACCTTATTCAGCTATGGATCACCTTCAAATTTCGTAGAATAGTTTTGAACGGTCTCTTGTGTTTCCAACCTGTACAAGAGAATAAAAGCAGCGGTCACGCTGCGCTCCAAATGGGTGAGATCATTTTCGATGGCGATGAATCCCCACGATGTCTTAGAGAAGGGTCGAAAGGCTCGTGGGGGGTCAGCAGTTTCTAGAATTGCTCATCGCCCTGCGAACTGCCGTTTTTGACTGCGAAAACTGTGGGAATCAACGCCCTAGATAACGGTTAGGTTTCACTGATGTCCTCCTGCCAGACCTTCCGACCATTTCGTGCCGATTCTGAAGGTGGTGTGTCTGGAATGTTTTCCTCGGTCACTCATAAGAAAACGGCGTGATTTCAACGTTGGCCGGCCGGTGTGGCCGAGCGGTCCTGGCGCTTCAGTCTGGAACCGCGCAACAGCTACGGCCGCAGGTTCGAATCCTGCCTCGGGCATGGATGTGTGTGATGTCCTTAGGTTAGTTAGGTTTAAGTAGTTCTAAGTTCTAGGGGACTGATGACCTCTGATGTTAAGTCCCATAGTGCTCAGAGCCATTTGAGCCATTTTTTTTTTTATTTCAACGTTGGGTTTCGAGATCCCGACTGGTACTAGGCAGTATTTTGGTGAAATTTGCTGCCAGTGTTGGTGTTTGAAGCGTCGTCGACGCCGAGGATGACACCA
This sequence comes from Schistocerca cancellata, assembly GCF_023864275.1. Lineage (NCBI taxonomy): Eukaryota > Metazoa > Arthropoda > Insecta > Orthoptera > Acrididae > Schistocerca > Schistocerca cancellata. Next base: position 600,685,579 of record NC_064630.1, read on the forward strand.
TAGGGCGCCACGCTTTTGCGCCGTTACACAGGAAGGTTTAACCAAATTTCAAACTTAAGCGTCCCAATAGGTGGGGTTCGTACAAGTGTGCCTTTAATCCTGTTGCCCAGTGTAGTTTCAACAGTGTATTAATAAGGTTTTGCGAAGATTATTGGACTTTTTTAAATAAGTAAGTGAGTTTTAATCGGGTGATCAAAAAGTCAGTATAAATTTGAAAACTTAATAAACCACGGAATAATGTAGATAGAGAGGTAAAAATTGACACACGTGCTTGGAATGACATGGAGTTTTATTAGAACCAGGCGCTCCACTCCATATTGCTAGACGCGTGAAAGATCTCTTGCGCGCGTCGTTTGGTGATGATCGTGTGCTCAGCCGCCACTTTCGTCATGCTTGGCCTCCTAGGTCCCCAGACCTCAGTCCGTGCGATTATTGGCTTTGGGGTTACCTAAAGTCGCAAGTGTATCGTGATCGACCGAGATCTCTAGGGTTGCTGAAAGACAACATCCGACGCCAATGCCTCACCATAACTCCGGACATGATTTACAGTGCTGTTCACAACATTATTCCTCGACTACAGCTATTGTTGAGGACTGATGGTGGACATATTTAGCATTTCCTGTAAAGAACACCATCTTCGCTTTGTCGGACATTTTTTTAACTTTTGTATTTTTTTTTTGGTTCTAATAAAACCCCATGTCATTCCAAGCATGTGTGTCAATTTGTACCTCTCTATCTACATTATTCCGTGATTTAATCAGTTTTCAAATTTATACTGACTTTTTGATCACCCGGTACATTTTATGTAAGACCCCAGGATTTCTTTATTTCCCTTTCTATGTTAAATTTTTCTGTGATGACTCCTTCTCTAACAGCTTTACAGTCACGAGAACACGTGCAGTGAAATACAGTTCCCATTACCCCTTCTGATTACAGAGATTATTTTACCTGCCAAGTGTGAAGGTACTATTTTTCTTGAAATCAGCAGTGTTACACTGATGAGTGATGAACTTATGGTGAAAAACAAAACGCACGTGGAAGACAGATACAACTAGAGTTTCTGTGATAATTTGCTTTTAATTTGCGGGGCGGTCCCAAACAGCAGTTTAACAAATGGATTGTTGGACCGTTCATCAAGGTCAACCGTGGGGTGCAATCATTGCGAGAACAAGGCAAGAAAAGGGGAGAAGAGCCGTAGGGGATGCGCTTACCTCCTTCCCCTCTAGTGCAAAAACCAAAGGCTGGGGGAGGGCGTGACAAATGGCAACGGGGCGGGAGGCGGCCAGACAATAACATATGCCCCGCCTGCGCGCTTCCTTGGGGTGAATGCCTTGCGGCTGGGGGCGTAACTGCTCTTCTCGGGGCCCTGCGGTGCGCGGGGTATTCGCCCTCGCTGCTTCGCAGACTACGTGCTCCGATTTCTTCTATCTCTGGGATCGAGACAAACCTCGCTGATCTGTGAGTTACCATGCCAAAAGCGGAATGAGAACTTCCGCACCATCAGCAAATCTCGAACGTTGCCTTCGGTAATGTTTGTTGTACGAAGGCTATTCGGAAAGTACGGATCGATCGGTAGGAAAATGGAAACCACAGTGAAAAGTCCGTGAAGCTTTCCACCGATGTGGTGGGCAATGTTTCTTGTACGTCCGTCGATAGCGTCACGTCGCTCTTTACAGTTTTGAGTGCACAGTGAGCACACAAGGATAACTAGATAAATAGTGTCTCCCATCATGTATGAAGGCCTGATGAGATATTTCGCCTGGTGTCATCGAGTCCACATAACATAACTGTCATGCGGTTCCTTCCTCATGACAATTTCTTGCCGTACACCGCAGGACAATAACGATGCACCTGCAGCCTTTTCAACGGGAAGTGATAATCCACAATACAGCCAGTAATTGGCTCCCCTGGAATTTCATCTCTGCTCACATGAACCACTGGCGATGAAGACAACGACAGACAACGAACGGTTGACCAGCCTAGAGAACTGATGGAATGCACGGGTGCCTGCCTTCTATAACGAGGACACTGGAAATTTGGTACAACGATGGTTCAAATGGCTCTGAGCACTATGGGACTTAACTACTAAGATCATCAGTCCCCTAGAACTTAGAACTACTTAAACCTAACTAACCTAAGGACATCACACAACACCCAGTCATCACGAGGCAGAGAAAATCCCTGACCTCGCCGGGAATCGAACCCGGAAACCCGGGCGCGGGAAGCGAGAACGCTACCGCACTACCACGAGCTACGGACTTTGGTACTACACTACGACAAACGTTGGAGTGGTGACTATGAAGGGAAGTAGCTGGAAGAAGTTGCTAACTGTTGCAAATAAAACATTTTTTATTTTTACAGTTGTTTCCATTTTGCAACCGACTCAAAGTTACCTCCCGAACAGTCTGTGTAAGTTGCTTGATTTCGAAAACCTAATCCTCCTGAACACCAGGGACCAAAATTTAATCCTTTTTTGCGAATCACACACTCTGCGAAATGTCTCATAATTCCAGTGTACTTCTTTTGAACTTCTGGGAAACCACAATAGAAACTATTTAGTATCAATTTGTTTGCTATCAGTGAAAGGCAGTACTTAGTATCTTGGCACGGATTACTGTTGTTTATCCCGAAAACACGAGGACAGTTGAGAAATAAGGACAATTTTTGTACGGAGATACTTCTTATTGCGACAACAACATTGCAAGCAATATCATTTCTCACCTTCTACCCATGTCCTCCTTATTTTGACAAACTTCCTAATTCCATCCTGGAAGAACTTTTTGGGCATCCACCCGAACACCGCCTCGAGAAAGCCCTCATCTGACGAAACCTTAGTTGAACGATTGTGCTTCTTTAGTGTCCAACAAAGACGAAAATTCCTTGAATTTGGTAAAAACTGTATGATGGGTGCTCCAGCAGTTCCACTATTTGGAATGAAGTAGAGTGTTTCCCCAGCTACACAAGAGTAGGCATTATCCTGAAGCAAAATCACACCTCTTCATTCTGATGTTCGGTTTCTCTTGTCGCAGTAGCTGTTACTGATCTGTGTTTCCACTTTAGGAGTCTAATGCATCGGAAGTGAACCTTTCATATCTCAAAAAACTATTATCATAGACTTTCCTGTAAAACTTGGCTTCTGAACTTTTGTGCTGTAGGCAGAGACTCTTACGCCGTGGCTCTACCGTCAACGTTTTCGATGCGGTTGCAAACGTCTTCTCTTTCTTCTTCAAAACACCGTACGTGTGATTTCGACATTACCAAAGATCCCCGTTTATATTTGTTTGTCAGTTGACGTGGTGCCTAGAAGCGCAGAATTTGCAACTTGTGGGCCAATATAAATGCGGAATTGTAATAATGTTGAACTATTGGGGCTGGATTTATCGCGATACACTCACTCAGATGTCTCGGTGATACTGTTAATTTTAGTGCGTATCTGAACTTCCATCGTCACTGACAGATAAGCGTGTACTTTCAAAACGATTATCCACTTGTAAATTTGCCTTTCGTTGGAACAGCTGTCGCCATAAGGGTCCTGTGTTTTGTTAATAATCTCTGAAATTTTGTTTAGTTCTTTCAGAGTACAATATAGTCATTCGCGAGTCATTGCCATCAGTATGTAGGGGAGAAAAAGAATTCGCCTTACTCATTGACTTTTCTTCTTAGCAAGCTTAACTGCACGAATCAATTATGTTTGCACATCTAATCACACATTTACATTTGTTGATTTGGTTCTAGAGAGTGAAACACCTTGCTGTCACTCAGTGTAGCACTGTTCCCCAGACTACATGATATTAGCAGTACGCAGCAACATAGTGTCATCTACCTAAGTCTAGTGTTTCGCTTACACAACGGTGCCTTCCGACCATCTGAAGTAATCTGATTTTATAATTAGAAGAAGAAAGTTATCATCCACTTCTGTAAGAGGAACTCAAAAGCTATACTTGAGCAATACATGTTAAGGAACTGATCAAGTTGTTCTGCAACATCTACTGTAATTACTTGTTTGATGTGAGCCCTTAAAACTACTTGCCAGCAGTCAGCTTATAATACAATAATAACTACGTGTTGTTATAATTAGGGTCTGTCAAAAACTATATAAATTGGTATTTAAAGGAAGAGGTAATGAGAAGATGCAGAATAAAGCAAATTCTGTAAAACAGACATATAAACTACCTACATGGGCGTGACATTAACTTATCTTTAGGTATCCAAAAACCCAAAATTTAGCGTGATGGAGAGAAGAAAAGAAAACATTATAGACGAAAGCAAATATTCTGTCAATAACGATCGTAGGCCTAAGAACAACAGTAAATGGAAAGAACTGGGGACTGCTGTCAGACAAAAAACAATTACTAAATAAAATTTGAGTATTTGTACTTGTGCTTAACTGCCCCATCTCGGCAGGGGTTTGACTGGGGAGATGGAGGATGGTTAAGGCTTGAAAGCCTGTCTACATCTAATTTATCAAAATAATATATGAGTTCGCATTGGACAACTGTGCGACAGTAGGCGGAGTGAAGCCCTTTAGGTTTTTTTCTGTTGCCTTCATAATATAGAGAAATAGCGAGAACCTACATGTGGACGACAAGAAGTAAAAAGTCGAATGTCTCCACCACTGTATTATATTTTTCACTGTGTACGATGCTTTGTACGTTGTTGTCGCTCTGTCATTACAGTACCATTATAATAATTTAATTCAATTTCTGCACGAGTACAGAAATAATGTAGTTTTTTGCCCTTATATTATGTACACGCATCTGGCTTCGTGTTCACAAACTTACCTTCTTTACCACTGCGCTCGACTCGGGAACAAGAGTATTCTTATTCTGAAGGAGGAAAAAAAAATTCATTACGAGTATTCGTTTGGTAATGGAAAGAGAAATGGGGTAGAGCTACGCTCTGATTAATGGCGTTTGGACCACGGTCTCGGATTAAAACCTATTGCATTTCCGAGGTGCCTATTATAATGAGGACTGTTGACACTAATGGTAACATTTAGTCCGGTTGCAGTGACATTCAGTTCGGCAGTCCCCATGATTATCTTCAAAAGAAGTAGGATGTTTATCGGCATAGGTTTACACTACTCCTTTCTTTTAACAACCTAACATTCCACCACAAGGTAAAAATACTCATCACATTAATTCATGGTATAAAAACGCATAATTAACTCTTCTAAAAAGGTTGGAAGAAAAGGCAACAACATACCACTTCCATTAGGACGTTTCCCAGGACGCTAACACAACATTCTCTCTTCTGGTTCAAAAATGGTTCAAATGGCTCTGAGCACTATGGGACTCAACATCTTAGGTCATAAGTCCCCCAGAACTTAGAACGACTTAAACCTAACTAACCTAAGGACATCACACACACCCATGCCCGAGGCAGGATTCGAACCTGCGACCGTAGCAGTCCCGCGGTTCCGGACTGCAGCGCCAGAACCGCTAGACCACCGCGGCCGGCTTCTCTTCTGGTATTATGTTCATTTCCTGCATGTGAGAGCAACAGTGACTTCGCTTATTGTAGTTATCGGTGTTTTCTTTAAACTGTTTTTGGCGAAAACTTAAAAAAATTTCGGCTGGTTAAGTTCACCATTAGTAAGAGTAATAATCTACGAAAGCAACATGCTGTGCGGCCAATGATCCACGCTGCAGCGTTGTTTTTTGTTTGTGGATATATAAAGGCACATTTACATGCCGAGCGTGAGTTTCCTCGGAAACTCGAAATATTAATTAAATAAATAATCAGTGACAAATAAATAAAGCCTATGGCACACAACTGCAGCGCTGTGTCGCTGATAAAACAAAAGCACAATTACGTTACTCTTATGTTTGATTAAGAAAAGAGAGAGCTCTGGTAGAAGTGGTGCGAGAAGCACGTATTTTATTCTATTGTCTGGCACACCGCCATATTTCGTGTTATAGAAGAATACTGCGAGTTGCAACCAGACTAGGCACTCGATTCTGTAAAGAATTTATATTTATAAAAGTAAGTAGGATTATGAACTGTAGGCTTATTCATTGAATATATCTGATTTAACTAACTGTGTAACTTTTTTATGTTTAGTAGACAATCACCTCTGTACGACGTATTGGCATGGCTGGCAAATTATTGAAATATTGAGATTTAGATTATGAGTCCGCACCTACCGCAGCAGTCTTTGGAAACGATTTATTTACGAAGTCCGATTATTTCAGTTTTATTTCACGGTCAACTACGAGTAACATTGCCTTTATGAGAAAGCCATTGTCAAGCGTCTGATACCGAATAATTAAACGTCCACGTTCCAGATAAGCAAATATTTATTACAATTACAATCACAATCACCATCATACAGATAGAATAATTAATATTTAAATAATAATTTTTTATTTTATTTATTTTATATTGGCGACTGCGTGTCGGACTTGTTATTTTGTCATTTGTTACATTGTTCTCTTTGTTTCATGTGAAAAATCAACTTTCTGGACCTGGACGTGAATGTATGAGAGATAACAAAAAAAATCTGAAGATATTTTCCAATTCTAAAATTTTGCGGGAAGACGCAATGAAACTTCCAGCAAAATAAGGTAAGACGCAGCATCTTTGCATTAGCAGGCTTGACCAGACGTATAATTCAGTGTATTAGCTTTTCAGTAGATTCTGTAGTGTTTCTTTCGTGCATAACAGTTTTCAGTGATAAATTTCATTCTCAGTACTTTTCCTTAAACAATAACGTATGCAACAATACCAATACACGAGTGTACAATATGGCCGACTTCTGTACGATACGTAGTAACATGGCCAGCAGCCATTACCAATAATCTCAAATTCAGTTTATATTTTTAAATTAACAGACAGCCATTGTTGCTACGAGCGATTCATGCTCAACTGCATTTTATTTTAAAATCAGTGTCAAATATTTTCTTGAAACATATATCACGTGTGGCATGGTAATAACTAGAAATCAATACGCAAAAATGGAACAGCAAAGACGTACTATTCAGACGCAATCCGACTCGGACGAGAGACAAATGTTAGAAAATGACTTTACGACAGCAACCGGTAGTGACGATTTATCAAACATTGACGCAAGTGTTGACGGAAATTTTGGCAATAGGCCGTCCACTACAAAAATTTCAAAGTCTCAGTCAGAGCCCATGTTGATGCATGACGTCACGTCTAATGACGCGACGGGGGCACAGACCTTGCAAACAGTAAACATTGCCGACATGTTACAAATGCTAATGAAACAAAACGCCGAAAACATGGCAACCTTACAGACACAAAATGACGCAATTAAATCTGACCTCATAGCACTCAAGACAGGTAATGACACTTTATGTAAACGTGTGGAACTTATAGAGGCCACACTGACCAAACAGATGACTGAACTCAGTACTAAATTTTCCCAGCTTAATACGAGACAAGAAAAGACTACAACTGACGTAGCACTTTTACAGACACAAGTAAAAAACCTTAATGTCACGTGTGAAGTTCTTACTGAACAAATTCAAACATATCCTTCAGTACATGACAACCTTGAAAAACGAATTACTGACGTACAGAATAAATTTGACAATGTTGAACAACACCTGACTGACATCTTACAATCTGATGCCACAGCTCATTTTCAAAATATTAATAAAGAATTTCATGATTGGGTAGTGAACAAAGACAAACATTTTGATAGATGCTTACGTGAAAATTTACCAACAATTGTGCACGACTCCGTAGCGCAATACATTACTAATAACAAACAGCTGATCAGTGACGCAGTACAATCCGTCACTGCACCCATGAGACAATTCACCGATCGACCACAGTCTGAATGTAACGAAAATATCAGTCAAAATGCACAGTTCAGGAACCAATATACATTCGAGTATGACACACACATACCGCACACGACAAACACACAAGAACAAAACACACCACGACTACAACACATACCACGATGTGCAAACACAAACACAAGCTATTATCATGGTAAACCACAGCAACATTATCGTAATTACTCGCCAGCTGAACATACCAGTAATTACAGTGGAATAAATCCATATCACAATACGAAGGAAGAAGAAAGCTTAATGAAACACAGGCAATTTCAGATTTTTATCCCAGAAAAACGAACCATTCATCCGGTGATTTTTCTTAAATCTTTTAGTAACGCATTTCCACGCACTTGGAGTGACCGGAAAAAGATTTCATATATTGTCGGTTACATCCAAGGCGATGCACCTGTCTGGGCATACAGTCAAGCTGACGTATGTACCACGTACAGTGAGTTTGAGCGTGCTTTTCTGAACAAATTCTGGTCGCAATCCGTCCAGGAGCGACTCAGAAGACAAATTTTAGAACCTGAAACTTTTAACAGTAAAAATGGCAACTTACGCAGATATTTTGAAAAATACTTGAACATGGGACACTTTTTAGACGAACCAGTCGCAACGCGTGATATACTCCGTGCGTTGAAGGCCAAATTGCCTTTCAACATTAAAGAAAAACTCCTACATATCCCGGATGACGATTCAGATTATTTTTTAACAGCCTTATATTCGGTTGACATGTTACTTGAAGATCAGCGCTTCGCGCGGCAAAACAGCAGCCACAATGTTTACACTAGTGGTATGCAAAACATGCAGGCTTGCCAACTCAATTCTGGCGCGCCATACGCGGTACAGCAAAAACGCAAACTCACATGCCGTTTCAATACGAAAATCAAAATCAACACGCGTATTCCAATACAAACAATAGTTACAACAGTAATAACACTTCATGCGGCAATCCATACAAAAGGCACCGCGGTAATAACTACTACGGTAACAACGGATACAAAGGCAACAACAAAATCACAAACAGAAATAGAAATAATAATAACTACGAGCCAAGACAGCATCAAGGTTGGACTCGTAACGATCAGTACTTCCATTCAAACTCTGCTTTACCACAGCAGCCACCAGGACAAAATTGGAGCATACCTTACGACCGACAGGTAAGTTATAATGTGCAACAGCAACAACAACCGCAAAAGTTTGGAGATCATAATAGGCAATATCCGAATGTGAATATAATAGAAATGACACCTGATGCACAACCTCAATCTGTGTCAGTACCTAGTACAAATGCTAATCCGACAAACTAGAAACAGTCACTTGTATGCCCCAGGTCGTGGCTGAAGAATTCTTGCGGGGCGACTGCAATGTTAATCAGTTATTTGACACCACACTTGAACAACAGAATAATGATATGCCGAATAATTCTAAACAAAAATTACCTGTTTTATTTATAAGATACAACTACAATAACAATATATCAGATGAACTTTTACAAGACAGTACACAATGTCGTTCAACACACAAATGAAATTGTTTTAGCATCTACTACTGGTGTAGTAGGTGGGATTCCAACTACTATTATCCTAGATACAGGTGCAGCTGTGAGCGTTTTGTCTTTTAATTTCTATAAAAAGATGTGTGAATTGGAACCTGTGCCTGAGTTTCCTGCCCAAAACTGTAAAATAACTACTGCACTAGGTAATAAGTCATGTAGGGTTACGAAGCAAGTTTTTGTAAACATTAAAATAGGTAATGGAACCGTACAATGGCCATTCCTGGTTGTACAAAACCTTGTGACAAATTGCATATTAGGAATAGATATTATGAGCGAGAAGGACTCTATTATAGACTTCTCCAAAGGTAAATGTATTTTAAATGATAAAGGCAGTGTAATTATTATTGATTTGGACAGGAGAACTCTAAAGCATGACAAACACTGTACAGGGTACAAGGTTCAGTTAGTACTTGACAATGAAATTGAAGACATGCAAACACACTCATCTGACACAGAGCTAATGGACTTGAAAACATTGCTTGATCATAAGATAAGTGAAGCTACAGCTCTCAGTGTACATGAACGTATAAAACTACAGGAAGTGTTATCCAAATATTTACAAGTTTTTACCAAACGATTAGGTGTTATCAACACGTATGTATACAAGATTGAAGTTAAGCCTCACAAGATCTTCTACCACAAGACATATAACGTACCGTTATCTCAACGACCTGCTGTGTGGCAAGAATTAAAACAAATGTTAGACTGGAAGGTCATTGAACCATCCACCTCACCTTATTGTAGTCCTCTACTTGTTGTCAAAAAATCAAATGGAAGCATTAGGTTAGTGTTAGACGCACGAGCAATTAATGAAATAATTTTACCGGTTCACACAAAACCCGAAAATTTAGAAGAGCAATTACAGAAATTTCTAGATGCAAAATATTTTTCCACAATAGATCTCGCTAATTCGTTTTGGCAGGTGGGTATCACTCCTGATTCACGGAAATATACTGCATTTATGTTCAGGGGGCGAACCTATCAGTTTTGTGTTCTACCTTTCGGACTGAATGTCAGCTCTGGGGTATTCATTACAGCCCTGGATACCGTGCTTGGCGACGATTTAGTTGAGACAGTCACACACTATGTAGATGATATACTGATAGCTACACAGTCTTGGAAGGAACACGTTGGCACACTTCAAAGAATTTTAGAAAAATACGCACACCGAGATCTTAGAGCATTTCATGCTGAATAATGTCAAAGTCATACCCATCAAAATATTGCTAAGCAACTCGAAAAACTCTGTTGTTACAACACAGATAATAAGTAGTGTATAAATTTTCATTTCAGCGGTTCCAGAGTCGCAGTTGAAGGCAGAAGAACTCTTCTTTCAGCGCGCGCCACCACCTGGAAGACGGAATATCAAAATAAAATTTATGATTACGTAGCAGTGAATGATATATTAATTTTTCACGGAACATTTGTTATTGTAGGTACCACTGACTTGGTATGACACCTGACGAACCGACAGACGTCATCTGTGAAGCGATCTTTTACTTTGAGAAATAGATTAGACGCACATCTCTCAACACGAAAAGCATCTATCAGTAGTCAAGGCCACACAGACACTCTACACACACGCACAAAACGCGAGGAATCGAACATTTTTTCTCTCTTACTATTTTGAATATTTATTGAGTAGTGAAAACGCCTGGTCTTGCCTACTGATGTAATGAATGTTGTGTCTAACCTATCTTAATTTCAGATGACATCACGTGACACAATGTAATAACCTATAGCTATGTAATGATGATGCAAACATGTTTATGTGCAACTGTATTATGTTTATGCTAAGAAAATATGTGACGTGTGTATGTATAATTACTTATTTTTTTAACTGATGTATCATGTAACTGTTACTATGTAAAAAATTTGAACAAAACGAGTGCCAAAAAGACATTGCATAGTGAACCTCTGTTCACGGACATTAACGAACATTACTAACTCTGCAACTACGCAGAAACCTATGTGAAAGAAACGGTTAATGCCATTCATTATGCAGCGTATCTATGTAAATGCGATGAATGATTTCTTTGATTAATAACTACAAACATTTAGGTGAGCTATATTCAGCAAAAAACTGAAAATGTGAAGGGCATAATTCGTGCATCGTCTAGTGACATTACTACAGTACCTAACTTCAAGATGTTAACTGGATTAAATGGACACAAAGTGCCTGTCCAGAAAACAACACGACGGGTGGAAGAATTTTGGTTGGAACTTCAGGGAATGAAATGTTCTCGAAATGTGATGGACACTCTTACCTGGACTGTCCAAGGATCGACGCCAGCTATGTGCCGTCCGAGGTTCTGCAACCAAGCTTCCACGGAATGTAAAAAAAAAACGAACTGCACGTGGACCAATTACTCGACGGGTCACGTCTGATCTGTAATGAGCAATGCCTTTAGTCACAACGAACTGCATCACAACGACTATAATGGAAATGGGAAATGGACACGCTTATGTATTAATCACGTTGTTATACAACGATGTTACTGTGATCAAAAAAAAACTTTACCACGACGATACTAACCTGTAAAAAAAAAAAATTATTGTGCAGCAGATGAATATGAACTGTAATAACGACACGATGTGTATAGGTCAACGCACCTGAAACATACGGACATTTTTCTTTGAAGTATTTCAAAACAATACTATGTAACTAAGAACATTCAACAATCTAAGTTGTATTGTGTTATAACAAATATTGTAAATTTAAAACTAAGTTACCTGTCATAGAATGTAGTCTTCACATGTAATCTTGGTTGAATATTTTCTTTGTGCAACGACTGAGAAATGCGTGCACACGAACAATATGAACTGCAATACTGTGCCGCATGATCTAACTGTACGATATAACGGCAGTGCCGGAGTCACACAGACGCTTCTGCGCATGCGCGCACTCTATCTGCCAACATAAGAACTTTTACGGCGCACCCGCGTCATTCAAATTTTGTATATAATGTGTATAATGTAAGTCATGTAAATAGTTGTAGATAACTTAGATTTTCTTGTGCCTTTAGGTGAATTGCTCGCCTGCAGGTGTGTCCTTTCGCCTCGCAATTCAGGGGGCAATATAAATGCACATTTACATGCCGAGCGTGAGTTTCCTCGGAAACTCGAAATATTAATTAAATAAATAATCAGTGACAAATAAATAAAGCCTATGGCACACAACTGCAGCGCTGTGTCGCTGATAAAACAAAAGCACAATTACGTTACTCTTATGTTTGATTAAGAAAAGAGAGAGCTCTGGTAGAAGTGGTGCGAGAAGCACGTATTTTATTCTATTGTCTGGCACACCGCCATATTTCGTGTTATAGAAGAATACTGCGAGTTGCAACCAGACTAGGCACTCGATTCTGTAAAGAATTTATATTTATAAAAGTAAGTAGGATTATGAACTGTAGGCTTATTCATTGAATATATCTGATTTAACTAACTGTGTAACTTTTTTATGTTTAGTAGACAATCACCTCTGTACGACGTATTGGCATGGCTGGCAAATTATTGAAATATTGAGATTTAGATTATGAGTCCGCACCTACCGCAGCAGTCTTTGGAAACGATTTATTTACGAAGTCCGATTATTTCAGTTTTATTTCACGGTCAACTACGAGTAACATTGCCTTTATGAGAAAGCCATTGTCAAGCGTCTGATACCGAATAATTAAACGTCCACGTTCCAGATAAGCAAATATTTATTACAATTACAATCACAATCACCATCATACAGATAGAATAATTAATATTTAAATAATAATTTTTTATTTTATTTATTTTATAGATATCTCAGTTGTTGTGGTTGAAGGATCTCTTAAAGGTATACATTATTGTGCGTCGTACGGTCTATCACCAACAATCTATGATCAAGAAATCTTGTAATTTCTTCTGCATGTCCACACGTGAGCCTACGAATTAATGTATCTACTCTCCCGCATGCGTCACAGTTGGGCGTCGGGTGAAGGTTAATCTTATGTAGCTTTTCATTCGTTGCTGCTTTATCGTTTACTGTTAGATACCAGTCGGCTATGACGTAAGACGGTAACATGTCGCTGTTCACATTCCACCAATCTACACTCCATTTTGTATGTGGACGTTTCTCTTCGGGCGATTTCCGTGGTTTGTAATGAGAAGGTCATAAAGTTTCTTGTTGGTCAGATTTCTGATATCGACGCTATTGTGTCGAATGTAGCTCATTTCCATGTGGTAGAGTCGCACATGTCGATAATAAAGCGGAATGTCGGCGATATCAACGGGTAGGTCAAGTCTAGGAGGCTTCCACCGGTGGATGAGGTTTATGATGATACTGGTCCTCCGGGTACGAACTTACTTCCTGTGCGCGATTTAGAAGCTGGGTTACACATTTTTTGTGTACGTTAATGAGGTTAAGGCCACCTTTGATGTGGGTAAAGTATCAAATGTAACTTTGAAAACGTGCCCCCTAAAAAGAAATCAGCATACCGCTTGTTGTATACTCTTTGCTAGGTGATCGGATGTAGGAAGAATTTTCGCCAAATAATTCATCTTGCTTGTAATGGCGATCTCTTTGGCTTTAACTTTCTGTAGCACGTTCAAGTCACGGTCGGAGCGGAGTATCAAAGAAGCAAGTAATTTATTAAGCATTTGTGACCAGTTCTTCCTCAGGAATTTGTCTGGGATGGCCTCATAGGTAACACCGAGAGCTGTGTGACAGTCCTTTACAGTGCACCAGGTAATTTGGGATATGTCTCCGATAACGCCTCTGATGTGCAAGGCTGTGATTTTAGTTCTATTTAATATTGCTACTGAAAGAAATGTGAAAGCCTGTAAAAGTTGTTGTGATAATGAGACAGCTACGCATATATCGTCAGCATATGCAATGCATGGGATAGTAACAGAATCGATGCTAAGCCCAGTCCTACCGTTCCCTAAGTTGTTCAGCGGCTCCACAGCAATGGCCTATAAAAACAATGACAGAGAACATCCTTGTCGGATGGACTGTCCAATGGACACTTCTTTCTTAAAATGACCATGAATGAGAAGCCGGGAAGATACGTTTATATTAAGTTTGCGAATTAATTCTATGAGACGAGATCCAAAACCTAGTTTCTCCAGTCTTTTAAAGAGGAAGTCATGGCGTACACGATAATATGCCTTCTCAAAATCGAGGAAGATCAGAGCGCCCTGTCCTTTGGTTTCAGCATATGAACAGATGACGTCCCTCAAATCACAGGCAACTGAGACCGCACTTCGGCTTTGCACTGCACTATATTGATAATTGCCTAAAACCTCGTGCATGACAGTTTGTATCTGTAGAGTAATCGATCTGGTAATAATTTTGAAATCGGCATTCAAGAGTGTGGTGGGTGACATGTTTTCCGCCGTCCTGCTGTTACCTTTTTCGGTAAGGGCAATACGATCTGTATATCAATGATACGATTCGCTGATGACATTGCTATCCTGAGTGAAAGTGAAGAAGAATTAAATGATCTGCTGAACGGAATGAACAGTCTAATGAGTACACAGTATGGTTTGAGAGTAAATCGGAGGAAGACGAAGGTAATGAGAAGTAGTAGAAATGAGAACAGCGAGAAACTTAACATCAGGATTGATGGTCACGATGTCAATGAAGTTAAGGAATTCTGCTACCTAGGCAGTAAAATAACCAATGACGGACGGAGCAAGGAGGACATCAAAAGCAGACTCTCTATGGCAAAAAAGGCATTTCTGGCCAAGAGAAGTCTACTAACATCAAATACCGGCCTTAATTTGAGGAAGAAATTTCTGAGAATGTACGTCTGGAGTACAGCATTGTATGGTAGTGAAACATGGACTGTGGGAAAACCGGAACAGAAGAGAATCGAAGCATTTGAGATGTGGTACTATAGACGAATGTTGAAAATTAGGTGGACTGATAAGGTAAGGAATGAGGAGGTTCTACGCAGAATCGGAGAGGAAAGGAATATATGGAAAACACTGATAAGGAGAAGGGACAGGATGATAGGACATCTGCTAAGGCATGAGGGAATGACTTCCATGGTACTAGAGGGAGCTGTAGAGGGCAAAAACTGTAGAGGAAGACAGAGATTGGAATACGTCAAGCAAATAATTGAGGACGTAGGTTGCAAGTGCTACTCTGAGATGAAGAGGTTAGCACAGGACAGGAATTCGTGGCGGGCCGCATCAAAACCAGTCAGCAGACTGATGACCAAAAAAAAAAAAAAAAAAACTACACACGTTGGCCGATAACGTTCACCAGGAATTCGGTGGATCCCGACGCAGTTTGGAATTCCTGTGTGATGGTCTCGATACATGTCTGCCTATGACACATTACGACCCTCTTCAACTATCGGTGGTCTCTGTCAGTCAACAGACGAGGCCGACCTCTATGTTCTGTGCTGTACGTGTCCCTTGACGTTTCCACTTCGCTATTACATCGGAAACAGTGGACGTATGGATGTTTAGGAGTGTGAAAATCTCGCGTACAGACGTATGACACAAGTGACAGTGGCAGCTCAATGAATCAGTTATGGAAAACGAATGTTTTTGGTGGTGTCGGGATACTTTTGATCACATAGTGTATGTCACAGTTCACGGTCTGACGAAGGAGGGCATCGGACACATTGATCATATCAAGCCGACTGGCATAATGACTGATTACGAAGGTATACACTACGCGTTCACCGTGCAGTTTTTCCCATGTATCGTGAAGACGCATGCCATGAATCAAGTGTTCAAGTTCTACACATCTGTTCGTGTTAGGGTTTGGTCTCTGTCGTTAAGCGCACGATTAAAGTCATCATGAAGAATGAGATGTGCATGGTAAGTGCCAAGAAGCATGGGAACCTGGTTTAAAAAAAAATTGAATGTTCTCTCTCTTATGACTGCTACCGGAGGGGGTGTATACGTCTACAATCTGCACACCATTCACTCGAAGAGAAATGCCACGACCACTAGGCAGCCGCTGCACGTCCGTAAAGGGTATACCGTCGCGCAAAAGTATGGCAGTGCCTACAGCATCCTGCATATTGATGTTATCAGTAAGTACATAACCGGGCACTTGTAAGACAGTGGCAACCTCCTTTAGCAGGGCAATGTCAACGCTGGTGCCATACAAGAAATCAGTTAGCGAAGTGCAGTTTCACCGCACTTTGAATCCTATTGATGTTAAGTGTGGTAATATTGTAGGTTTGACTATCGCACATGGTGGTACATAGGGCGATTAGGTCTGAGAGTTGAGATTATCTTTCTCGACGGTTTGAAACGAAGCCCGTTTTGTAACGTCTGGACTATGAGGAGAAACGTCAAAGCCATAACGTATCAGGTAACGGCAGAGGTTTCGCAGCGCAATAGTCATGCGCGAGAGCAGCTACTGCTGCATCTCCTCGTCCAGCTGCCACCATGGCTCATTGCTGTTGGGGTGATATGCCGTGCGCGCACCACCCTGCCCGCCACCGCCGGCTGAGTCTGTCAACGTGGCCGCGTCCTCCTGGCCGCCATGCGGGGCTGCGACTGACGTCAGCAAGTTCCTGCGGGAGCGCTGCGGCAGCTGCTCGCTGCTCTGCTCTCTCTTCCGGTTAGCTGGTACAGCGCTCTGTTCCCACTCGGCGCTCAGTAGTGCCTTCAGATGTTTGTTTTCTCACGAATGCGCTCTTGCCTCGCGATGTTCTCGCAGGGCACTGAGTAAGAAGACTGCCATTTTCTGACATGGCTATGGTTGTCAAATCATTCGAATTCTCTCCCTCTTGCCAGTATTATCTTTGCTTCTCCTTCGACGTCCTTTCTTCGTTTCTGCTGGAGTCTCTGCCGGTAGAGGTGGTTCAGGCAGACTGATCTCCACCTGCTCCTGCGTCTCATACGGCTTAGTTCCAGAGGTGGCCGACGTGTCGTTCGTATCCAACGGCAACGGTTCCGGCGCAGATGACGGGGCCGAAGTGAAGTCCGTCCTACCTCGAAAGTCTTTGGAACTGCTTTCCACCTGAACTGGCATTTCTGCTTCGTAAACATGGTCCGGCTGACGGGGTTGTGGTAAAGTCCCTGTGATTACCATACTCAATAATGGAACAAGTCTGCAGGACGTGTGCAGTTCATCCACCGATATTCTGCTGAATGGCAGACCTCAAAGGAAGGCGGGTGTCCAACGTAAGTTACCTGCGCGCGACAGTCGCCAATGATAATATATGAAGATATACGCTTTTTTAAGCCTGCAAGAACAATTCCATGCCGCTGTTAACTTGGTAACGATGTGCACTTGACCACTTTTCATTGGTGACCGAGAAGGCAACGCCGTACACAGACAGAGAACGTACAATGAGCTCAATAGGGCACTCAGATTGCTGCCAGGAGTGTTGCTGCTGAACGGTCTACTGCTGGGCTCACTTTGAGATCCCTGTCCATATCCCACGAATGGAATTGGTGGGTATAGCTGTCTTTCAGCCATTGAAGTGCTGTTAGCCAATCCTGAGTTAGGATACACCTCGTCAAAGTTAACAAGCCATCGTTCTGATGTAAGCCTCCAAACATCTGTTGACTCTGCCTTGACACGACTCCAAATTGGTTAGCTAGTGGAGACTGGGGACGTATATGTGGTGGTTCAATTTGGCTCAGCTGTCCCACATCTGCTATGGGAACATCATTAAGCTGAACTGCAGGAACTGCAAACATGTCACAGTTGCGCTGAGCTTGCTCCCTGCTCTCATGAGATGAGTTTAATACTTATGATCCAGATATGACATGCTCTCTATTATTATTTCCTCTTTGATCCTGCGAATGTTCACTGTGGTATTCAGAGTTTCGTTCCTGTTCATGCCCTCCACGTTGTGGTGGTTGATGTTCTAAATGCTCCTGCTGCTGCTGGTGGGACTGACGGTTCTCACTCCGTATCCTGAAGGCACGATGTCGACATTACTAATACTACCATCAGTATGACGAAATTGTCTCACGCCAGCATACTCCTCAACAAATTTTTCGTACGCGTCACTTGAAATAAATTTGACAAAAAGTGGTTCAAATGGGTCTGAGCACAATGGGACTTAACATCTGAGGCCATCAGTCCTCTAGAACTTAGAACTACCTAAACCTAACTAACCCAAGGACATCACACACAACCATGCCCGAGGCAGAATTCGAACCTGCGACCGTAGCGGTCGCGCGGTTCCAGACTGAAGCGCCTAGAACCGCTCGGCCACACTGCCCGGCCGAGTACTGCACAAAGTCTAACTAAAAGGTGACGATTATATTATCAGGTAATTTCAATTACTGAAGAAACTACTCATGAATCTCAAAAGCAGTCGGCCGCAAAGCAGTGCGATCGAAAACTCACTGAACGCTGTTGGCCCTGTTAACTGTCGACATCGTACTTACAACAGTTACACACCAAACAAACGTAGACCACTCTCGCACACGCTGATCGGCTCTCCACCTCAGCACCGCTCGCGATGTAAACATTGGCCGGCGCGACCGCCCGTCACCGCACGACGTTCACTGGCCGAGAGTCTGACCACGACTGCCTGAGATACCGTGCCGGCTTACCGCTTCGACAACGCTTGCACGAGTGACCACTAGACTCAAACTTCCTTATGCCGTCATTCTTGTGTGACAA
Organism: Schistocerca cancellata; assembly: GCF_023864275.1. Lineage (NCBI taxonomy): Eukaryota > Metazoa > Arthropoda > Insecta > Orthoptera > Acrididae > Schistocerca > Schistocerca cancellata. The sequence continues at coordinate 600,704,534 of NC_064630.1, forward strand.
CCTGCACTTCTTCCGACGTTATGTATATTCCCGTCCAGGACGAACACATTTCTTGAAAGTCGAGGGCCCTGTATTGGGGGCCGGCCGGCGTGGCCGAGCGGTTCTAGGGGCTACAGTCTGGAACCGCGCGTCCGCTACAGTCGCTGGTTCGAATCCTGCCTCGGGCATGGATGTGTGTGATGTCCTTAGGTTAGTTAGGTTTAAGTAGTTCTAAGTTCTAGGGGACTGATGACCTCAGAAGTTAAGTCCCATTGCGCTCAAGGCCATTTGAACCAACCCAATATTGGGAATAAATACGGAATAGCAGTGCCTGTTTTATTAAGAAGCAAGCTGAACATTACATGATACTTCTTAATAATTCGGGTAGTGCTGCTTCATAATACACACCCTTATATTTCATATTCACCTTTTTTGAATGAGTGTGAGTGGTCGCAGAACACACCAGCGACGACTTTATCTTGTTGAGACTGTCGTCCAAAATGATTAAAGTTCAACGACCATCAATTTTCACTTTTTCCACTACGGTTCAGTTGTGATATGGTGGCCTTCTAGCTTCTGGGCGTCAGCTTCTTTGGGATTCCCGATTCTTCATAGAGATGGTCATCTACTTTTTTTCTTAAGACTGGATAGCTAACCAACTCAGCAGGGACATTTACAACGGTGTTCGTCTTCAAATACAGACAACGAATTACCACACAAATATCGATAGTCTGTGACGTTTTTTTCCTCAGTCAGCATGGTATGGCTGCTACGGTACTGTGGCACAGGAACGTTATTGTTTACTGTAATTTCAGAGATATATCTACAAACAGCGAAAAAATTAAAAATTATTTAACTTTGATTTGCGAGGTGACAAAAATCTGACGCCTACGGATTAATTCCATGAGGATAATGAAGAATAATATTATTTTTTTTTTAATTTATGGTAAGGGGCCGCGGTCTCGAAACGAACGTGTCGAAAGTCATAAGCGAAAATCATTCTGATACCTCTGATGGTGGACTTACACTGTTCTGCAAGCTCTTTGCTTTCCATAGTTTGGGAAGAGGTAGTGTGAACCAAAACAAGAAAAATAGTTTGTATAGGCAAGTAACTATAGCTATAAGAAATTTTAAGAAAAGCCTTTCCTCACCATCATCTTTACGTGTTTAACTCTGTTCTCGACTGGTTTCAAATATTTCAGCCATCACCACTGGAAGCAAAGGAGTACATCAGATTGATCAAAATGCATATCAGTAGTGTCTACGCAGTCTGCCTGTGTGATTTATGATATTGCTAAATTATTGTAATTTTACATATCACAGTAATACCGTTAAATTGGGTATGGTAATGTGTCCTATACGACAAACATGCATTTCTGATCCGAATGATGTACTACTTTTCTTCCAGGGATGGTGGCTGACATAACCGCACTGGCCAAGAATATAAAGTTAAATACGGCCAGCTAATGGAGAAAAATTCTTTTTCTTACAGATAGAAATGTCTAGAAAACATGGGCTTTAAAACTAAGAGCTACGTGCACGTGCTCAATAGAAGAAATGTGTTCCACAGTAGCAGAGACGAACAAGTTTTCATAGGTCTTAAGATATTCCCGTTAAAAAACTTGTTCATTGGAAATATTTTTCCTATTTCGGTCCATACACTCTCTTCCCAAAATATTGAAAGCAAAGAGCTTGCGGTAAAAGACGTTCTCCTCTATGAGAAAGCAAAGAGTTTGCAGTACAAAAGGACCACTGTCAGAGGTAACAGAACGATATTCACTTGTACGTTTCCAGGTGGTCGTTTCGGAACCATGGCCCCTTACCTCAGATTGAAAAACTTACCCTTCTCCTCCATCACTGAAAGTTTGCAATATCGTCACTGAATCACCCTGTGTAACATTCATCAGAGCTCCTACAGCAGTTAACAACAGATGTGATACAGATGAAGCCGCTACTTATAAACAGAGGAGGTGGTGAAGAAGTCCGGGTGGAAACCACGTCGCTTTCGCGCTTGTGTTTCGCGAGCTGTAAACTGACGACACTGAAACTCTACTACGACGGCTGTGGCGCAGTAACAACACTGCTCCCTGGAGCGCATAGTTTCGCATTAACAGCGAGAAACCGAGGATCGCGTGTGTTAACAAGGGACTGAAAGGATTTGCCTTCGCCGATCGCCGCTTAATATGGTCCCCCATATCGCACGGTCTGCGGCGTCTAATCGTTCCGCTGTATGAATATACGCGGTTCATCTACGCGACAGAGAGTAACCCACAGGTCGGTCATTCCGTAATATCCGCTCGGAGCCCTCCGGCGTGACGCGTTAACCTCTACGCTCCATTTTCGCGGAACGAGGAATAGTAGCACTGCGGTGCGGCTGGGATGTTCAGGACGGCCGGCAGTGGCTCTGCTGTGGCCAAATACACAGCTAGCCGCGCTAGTGAGAGCCGGTGCTGGGTTGGATGAAGGGCTGGCCGCGTGAGGACAAGGCTACCTGGCGGGCTCCCCGCAGCCCCGTTAAACCCGCCGCACTTAGCACGCAATCTGGCCGCGACTTCATTAGACTCGGCTCCCAGATTAGGTGGCGGGCAGGTTCCACTCCCCCTCGCCCTCTCCCTCTTCACACTCTCTCTCTCTCTCTCTCTCTCTCTCTCTCTCTCTCTCTCTCTCTTCCTTCCGAGCTCACTGCCCGGCTGGCCCAGAGCTCACGGGGTGAGCCGGCACAGCCGCCGAGCGCCGTTCTCTTGAATCACTGCACAGTGGCGGGCGCCGACCGACCGCGACGCTCCGGCGGTGCTCCTCCGCTGAAGAGTCCTCGCAGGAAGTGCTGCCGCCGGCTGCGAGAATTAAAATTCACGGGGCTAATTAAATAAATGTCAGAGCGCTCGGGGGCGCGACCCGGCTCAACCTCGGACGGCCGCAAATTTCGCGGCTGTGTAAATGTTTCGCCGGCCGAGTTTGTGATGATAATTTCTCGCGGGACGTATTAGCGGGAACAATTTACGCGTGTCCCGACGCCGCGGACGTAATAAATTCGTGGCTGGGCTCTGTTCCCTCCGGAGCGGGGGCTGCGTGTTTCTTTTTTTTCTTTTTTCCCCTTTCCCCGTACATTTTTTTCCCGTGCGGTGGCAGAAGACTAAAAACCCGCGTAGTGCACTTTATGAGGTTTCATACAGCCGACTGTGGCCGACTACTTAAACTGTTATTAGAAATAATGCCGGGCTGAGGATTAACATCAGTAATTTTTCCCTGGAGGAATCGTACGTTTATTTACGAAGAGATGAGTAAACATCTGCGACTGTGACTAGTGGAGTCAAGCAAAAAACTTTATAACCGTTGTTGTTTAGTATGAAACACACAAATGTCAGGAATGTTATCCACATTTACATTTCGGGATTCAAATTCCCATCGTCAGGCTGTCTGCGTTCAACCCTCAAGAAGCACAAAATTGTCACGAAATAATAGTTTAAAATGTTTTGTGTTAGCAGAAGAGCCAACACCGTGTTACGAGTGCAGGCCGAAATGCACGCGTTTTAGCTCACGCAGACTGGCGCGAGAAGAACTATACTGACGTGAGGTCTGGAATGTTATATCCTGGCCAGTCCGGCCAACCGAGCCCGCTGCCAAAAGGTTGGCAGCATCAGTCCGGACGCCGTCCGCACAAGCAGCGCCAGCGATTAAGGAAATCGCCGCAAGTCTGCGCGCGCCACGACTGGCTTCTTAAGCACTGCCGTCGCGAGCGCTAGTTCAGTTCTGGATTCTGCCGCTGAGTTGTATACTAGCCGCCGCAGTGTGTACTTGTTAGTCAGTGTGGGTACATCGCAGCCGAGTTGTTATTTGTCGTCAGCCGACGCTGACCTAGCTGCCCGACTCGAACCAGACCGATTGCTGTAGAGACAATGTTCACCACTGTGTTTCTGTATCTACGTAATAAAGATAAGTACCGACTTTCATTCAATTCGAGTGTTTGTGTTTTCAATTCTTTGTTCACTGTTCCAGCGGACCGGTCGGCCCGCTACTAAAAGTGTGGCGGTGCTCGTTGCTACGAAGACCGCCACAAAATGGAACATGACAAGAAACGAGAATTCAGAAAGCGGACGTAATTAGTTTGATACTTAACTTTAATCCATTAATGATGAACGTCGCTCTTGACGGTACACGGTTCACAATATTATCTGTTCAGAATACATTCTTGAAGATAGTAATAATAGTAACTGAATATGGCGCCTTGCTAGGTCGTAGCAAATGACGTAGCAGAAGGCTATGCTAAACTGTCGTCTCTGCAAATGAGAGCGTATGTAGACAGTGAACCATCGCTAGCAAAGTCGGCTGTCCAACTGGGGCGAGTGTTAGGGAGTCTCTCTAGACTAGACCTGCCGTGTGGCGGCGCTCGGTCTGCAATCACTGATAGTGGCGACACGCGGGTCCGACGTATACTAACGGACCGCGGCCGATTTAAAGGCTACCACCTAGGAAGTGTGGTGTCTGGCAGTGACACCACAAAATGGACAACACCTCCTTTTCTGTTTCGTTTCTTCATACTACCAGCCATTCGTCGAAGTACTCCCTTTTTTATGGTGTATGTTATATGCATGCGTGGTGTCTGTTCTTTCGGCCATGTCCGATACATCTAGCTGGGGAATGGACCCACCTTCCTCAGAGCGGATTCACAAATACGTCCGATCTGCTGTGGTAATGTCAGAGCAGCGAACATGCAGTCAGTGGACAGGGACTGCGGATAGGTATGGCTCGGTGGGAATGTGGATTAGCGGTGACGCGTGCTGAGATAGTTAACGCTGTGTCACTGATGGCGCAGTGGTTAACGCACCTGCCTCGTAAGCAGCGGATCTGTGGTTTGAATCCCGGTCTACTAAACCACTCACCGCCACTGGATCCACGTAAGGTCCCGCTGCAGCTGACAGCAGTAGTCCTCATTAATTACCAACATTTGCAACACAGGTCGCGTCTGCTTAACACACACGTTCTACCTTCCCATATACTGGCTTGTTCTGCAAGCAAATACACAGCTACAATTGACTACACAGAGCCGCCATCTGTTTCACTGTAATCCAGAAACGCAACAGGTGACATTAAGAATCAACATTGTCAATATCTACCAATGAAGACTGCTCGCATCAAATTGCCGTTGAATTCAAAAAACCCACCGTCCCCACGAATTTGTTGAAGAATCCGTTACGGCTTTCTGCTGTTTTACACCAAGCGCATTATCAAGTCTATCTCGTTGAGCTGATATTTCTAGTTCTTCAAATAAGTCAAGCTACCTTCCTTTCTTTGCTTCATGTACCACTTCCAAATCCTCTTTAATGCCTTTTAGTAGGTGGCCTGTTTCGTATATATGTTTGGCTACTACAGATTTACCATAATTGGCCAGTCGGAAATAGCCTGTGTACTTTTTATACATTGTCAAAAATTTATTTCCATCTGTCCTATATACCTCGCGTCATATAATGTACAATGTATTTCGCATAATCCTGCTTGTTGTCGTTCCCTTTTCGTGTTCCCAGACCCAAACTTTAAACTATATAAATGTTCTGCGCTTGTGAACGCCAAGTAGAAACTGTGTGGTGTAAATATATTCGACAATTTCTCTATTATCTTTCCCAAATATGACTCAGATACTATATTTTTATCCGTAGATAGTTCCTTTTCCTTGTTCCCATTTCCACCTTTGGATACGATGATTCGTCATTCTTACATTACACCCGTTGTTTGCTGATACCTTTCTAGTAATATTTAACTCTGTCTACCTTCTGCACGCATTGGCTTGCTATAAAGCAAACAGCAAAACAACTGTTGTGATCAGAATGAATTTTTCACTCTGCAGCAAAGTTTGCGCTGATATGAAACTTCCTGGCAGATTAAAATTGTGGGCTGGGACTTTTTCAAAGGCGTGAAAAATTCATTCCGGAAATATCTCCCGGGCTGTGACTAATCCATGTCGCTGCAATATCCTTTCTTACAGGAGTGCCAGCCCTGCAAGTTACGGAGGAGAGCTTCTGTGAAGTTTGGAAGGTAAGAGATGCGGTACTGATGGAAGTAAAGCTGTGAGTCGTTGTTGGGTAGTCAGACAGTAGGAACCTTGCTCTCGAAAGGCAAAGGTACCAGGTTGGAGTCCTACACCGACACACAACTGTTGTGATTCCTATTCAGTAATGCCACCCGCGCACTGATATGTTAATGCGTATGGAAATTTAGTACACATAGCCAGTGTGGCATTTACGTCCCATGTCAGCCCCTATTTGGTTCGTATTTCATAGTGAAATGTATTAAGGTTCACGCTGCTGTAAGCCAGGAAGCAGCTAAGCTCGATATCAGTCCCGATCTCAAAAAACTGCTGACGGTCACGAAGCTTGATACCGGACGTGCGGCTGGCAGCCATGCCATACTGGATAGTATGATTCAGATTGCCAGGCTGAAACTTCTCGTTACGAGTTGGTTAACGTAGTCATCCACGTTCAACAATTCACAGACCTCGATGTCAACGGGACGTTAAACCCAATCTTCCTTTCTTCCTTCGACGATTCACAACAAACAACTTGCGCTGCTCGCTTGTTCCACCCTGTAGTGTGTCACAGAGGAAATATTAACCAAAATTCAAGTTAGTAATGACGGCGCGCCAAGTAGTCACTGGGAAGCAGAACTGACGTCACGCCATTACATTATTTGTAGTCCATACTGTCACGATTCCCCAAACATATTCCAAAATTTTCAATATAATATAAAGAGGTAATTTGTTCAGAAAATAGCTATACACACACTTCTCCTTGCACGAATCTTGCTAGTGGCTAGTACGTAATACATATACAACCATTTATCAGTTTCCTTTAAGCGTATCTGGTCTGATTCATTAAATATGGTTTTGGGAAGGTAATATAATTACTTAGGACATGACAGCACTGTATACACTCGGTAAAACTGAACATTTCCTTGAGATTGAGATAGAATCAAAAAGCAGACTCGAGGAAAACAAAAAAAAAAGTAAACGTTCAAAGCGGAGCAGAATATATATGCTCATACTTACAACTCACAGTACAGTGGGGAGGGAGGAGTAATTAATTGATCAGTTTAATTACTTTGAATATCTATTTGATATCAAAACTGGGTTCATGCCGCCGTCTCCCTACTACTGGCGACAAACTATTGGCTCATTGCTTAGCCTTCACCAACTCTTGCTGAACCTCTTTGACTTGTGAAATTCTCTCTCCACTGTGGCAGTTTTTCTCCACCATTGTCTTTAACTGCTGTAGCTCTGTATTAATAACTTCTCCTAAATTACCTCCTTCACATTAACAGATTGCTGAACTACGCGTGGCAGTCAAGAATCTAAACATTCGTCTAAAAATTTATTATTTTTTTGAAAGCCACTCATAACAGTCTCTGTCAAAGTTTCATAGTTTGCATCCAACAGCAATTTCAGATTTAATTTACATTCATATTTCGCAACGATTGTACGCTCGTCACACAATTGTTTCATTTTCTTAGGCAAATGGTTGTTTGCATCCTTCAGTGCAGTGACTTCAGTATTATGGTAGCTTTTTGCAATGACAAAATCTGCTACATCACTTCTCATGATATTGTATTCAAATGTCAACTTTGATACGTCCATAGACAGACTCGTTATTTGAGCAGAAATTTCAGTACGGAATTCTTTGTTTTGCAAACGTTTCAGACGATAATTTTGCTGATATTTCACAGCATTTGATTGATGGTGCTGAAGCATTATATATATATATATATATATATATATATGACTGTCTTTCGGGAAGACGACGGTGCAACCTGCATGACCTCGCTGTTTGGTCCCTCCCTCAGATGAGTTAACCAATCTGTTGAGCAAATACGTTCTCGCAGTACAACATGCCTAAGCTGAAACAGCGCTCCTGAGACATGAGTTCAGCCATCTTCTATGTTTAATGTGTCTAATGACTTACTGTTGTCAGAACGTGTAGCTACAGAAAATATCAATTTTACTGTGACAAGCAAATCTGTTGAATGAATGCTCACGCAAATGACATCACTCTACACATAGGATAGAGTAATGGATGTTATCATCCTTGCTTGTTTTTGTATGTTGAGTAAATTCAGCAATTCTTTTCGTTATTATAATATTTCTCCTTGTTCCAATAAAAACTGTTGTAATTATCTACCATTTATTCTTCTCTACAATTTACTATCATATTTATTATCAGTTTTTTCTCATATTATGCTCTCGTCGTTCCTATGTGAAATAAAGACATAAAGACTATAACAATGCAATATATGACATTCATACAGCTTTTACGATTCTCTGTCTAAAGGCAGCAAGTGTGGTTTTTCATCTGTAAAATATATCGAACAAAAAATGGAGGGCTAGATTGCATTACACATTTTCCTGAATGTTGTGGCTTAGAAGAGACCGTCTCGGCAAAGAAGCGTCTGAACTTAGTAGATAAAACCATGACAGAGTGCAGTGCGGTCACGCGGCATAGTAGCATACAAGCGGGCCCCTTATCAACGGAAGAGCTCCTTTGTGTTCATCCGCAAGGCCGGGCGAGCTATAACCACCTAGTTACTTGACTAATTGGCAGTGTTTTGCCTTTAAAGTATACCGTGAAAACGTGCTTTTGTTGTAGAGTCAAAGATGGTATTTCCCTCGAAACGAGAAAAGCGCAAAGAGAGTCTTTGCAGCGTGTTAGTGGCTTACAACTCGTGCAGTGATATTTACTATGGAAGACGACTTCGAGGTACCGACAAATTTGCCAGCCAAGCATGACACTCTTGTGGAATGGAGCAGTATTAGGAAGCATCGATATAGATAGAAGACCCGAACTCTGTTACCCGGCTTCCTAGCTGTTGCACTACTTCCAGCCTAATTGTCAAGAGCTCGCACAGATGGTGCATTCCAGCATTAATGGTTCGACTAGTTATTCCACCTAACCGTCGAGAGCAGACAATGAATTCTGTAAACCTGGCTAACGGAACAAAACTGAGTTTTGTGACTGCCTGGAACACTTGCCGCGTGACACGGCAAACACGGGCGCGGCCGGCGCTGGCAGACCGCCACAATCAGCGCCAAATGCCCGCCGCACTGGCGCGGGAGCGCTGTTTTGTTTACGCTCGCGCGTTATTGGATTTCGGCTCGCAATTTCGCTGATTGCCGCGACCTGTTTAACACGCTCGATGTTTGATTTGGAACTCATTGTCGCCCTGCGCTGGTGCATCAGACGGGTGCGGCCGCAGTGGCACTGTGTAACACGTGTATATACTACCTGGCTATGGTTTCCGTGCGTTATGAGGCTGTTCTCAAACGGCAGAGTCCTGAATGCCAGTGGTAAACGATTCTTATGTGTATGCGGCCGACGAAATTAAACCAGGTGTATGCACACTTTCCCACTGTGTGCCGATCGGAACATTAATGACCTGTCATTTACGATGATGGCTCGTGTTGAGTCTATCTGGGAAAGACAGACGGTGATACACCAATGCCGGCCGTGGTGGCCGAGCGGTTGTAGGCGCTACAGTCTGGAACCGCGCGACCGCTACGGTCGCAGGTTCGTATCCTGCCTCGGGCATGGATGTGTGTGATGTCCTTAGGTTAGATTGGTTTAAGTAGTTCTAAGTTCTAGGGGACTGATGATCTCAGAAGTTAAGTCGCATAGTGCTCAGAGCCATTTGAACCATTTGAACCAATTTTTCTGATAAACCAATAAAAATCAGACATTTTTATGTCTTCCTTTTATTTATTTATTTATTTATTTATTTATTTATTTATTTAACCTGGCAAGATTAGGGCCATCAGGCCCTCTCTTACATCTAACCAGGCATTCTACTTATTTTACATTCATACGTTTTAGTAGGCATGTTAAACTACATCTAGTACAAATAGTGAAATAAACAATTAGAAATACATACATATAGAGTTTATATTCGTAGATCATAAGTACTGTTATAATTAGACATTATTGAACAGACGAATTTTAGATAGGAGTGCTGGCAGCAGGGAGTATGAGGGAGACTCATGGTGAAGGGAGGAGAAGAATAGAGAGACATGATGAAACATAATTAAGGAAATATAAAGGAAAAGAAGATTGCGTGGCTAATAGAGATAGATGAAGAGGAAGGCATCTCAGGAGCGAGATAGGAGACGCTAGCTTTGCTATTTGACAGATCAGAGGATTGGCCTGGTACATTAATTATGTGGAGAACTTTATGAAGATGATAGTAGGAAATGCTTCAACTTCTTCTTAAAAGCAGCAGGAGATTGAATTTTGCGCAAGGTAAGGGGCAGTTTGTTCCAGAGGCGGACAGCGGCAACTGAGAAGGAGTTTGCAAAAGTTTTTGTTTTGTGAGTGGGCACAGTTAGGATACCAAATAAGAGTGACCTCGTGTTTCGATTATGATGGCATGACAGGTTTTTAATCTCTGAAGCAAGGTATTGGGGTGCTTGCGCGACGAGGAGTCTGTGAAGTAGACATAGAGTGTGGTAGTCACGCAATTTGTCCGGTCGCAGCCACCCTAGCTCGGAGTATGAAGCACTAAGATGATCATATCGGCGAATGTTGCAGGTGTAACGCACACAGGCATTCATGGTTAGCTCTAGCCGTCTTTTGTTTTCACTACTCGTGCCTTGCTGAATCACATCACAATAGTGGAGGTTCGGTAGAACGAGTGCTTGCACGAGCTGGCGTTTCAAGTCCTGTGGAAATATGTTCCGAAACTTTTTGAGAGCATAGAGACAAGCAGACGTCTTTCGGCAGACTGCGACTGTATTCTCCGCCCAGTTGAGATGCTCATCCAAAGTTACACCCAAGTTCTTCACTGTTTTCTGATATGGTATTGGAGTACCGTCGAGCAGAATAGAAGGTAGCCGTTCGCGGAAATCTGAACTTATTAGTTTCTGATGGGCTATTAAGATTACTTGCGTCTTCTTTGCATTTAGTTTAAGTCCCAGGTTTTTCGCCCATGTCACTACTGAAGACAGATCATCATTCATCTGAGCGATTGCAGTGTTTACGTCTTCAGGTCTGACGCTTAGGTAGAGTTGGAGGTCGTCGGCATAGAAATGATATTCACAGGAGGACAGAACCGACGAAATATCGTTGACATATAAAGAAAACAAAAGTGGTCCTAAGACTGATCCTTGTGGCACTCCCGAGGAAACATGTTTCCAGGAAGATTTTTTGTCTACTTAATAAAGAAATTCGTCATAACATGTTTCCATTCTTTCAGTTCCGCCTTGCTCACGTCGTGTCTTCAATAGCTTTGTCTGAATTTCTCTGTAGCACATCCATCCATCTCCCAAACCTCTATTTATACATAAGCTCTAAAACTCCCTCCGAACAGGTTCCGGAAAACCCTTACGGCACTGACCGACAGCCATGTCATCCTAAGGCTGTGGGCGTCAATGGATGCGGATACAGACATGTGTGAGGTCAGCACACCGCTCTCCCGACCGTTGTCAGTTTTCGTGACCGAAGCCGCTGCTTCTCCGTCAAGTACTCCTCAATTAGTCTCACAAGGGCTGAGTACACTCCCTTGCCAACAGCGCTCGGCAGACCGGTCGGTCACCCATCCAAGTGCTAGCCAACCACGACAGCACTTAACTTCGGTGATCTGAAGGGAACCGATGTTGCCACCGCGGAAAGGCCGTTGGCTGTGATTCTATATAGTTATCACATTAATTCTATAGGTAATCAAAATATCCACGGGTATGCTGCCGGTCTATAGTGTCCAACGGGCACAATATTTCGGCGATCAAACATGTCGCCATCATCAGGTGAACTGACGGACTGAGCTCCTGTGAACGTACCGGCACGGAGATCCGTACGCTATGGCTGCTCTGAGCAGCCATAGCGTACGGATCTCCGTGCCGGTACGTTCACAGGAGCTCAGTCCGTCAGTTCACCTGATGATGGCGACATGTTTGATCGCCGAAATATTGTGCCCGTTGGACACTATAGACCGGCAGCATACCCGTGGATATTTTGATTATCAAATACGCCGGGAGAAACTCAAGAATCACAACAATTCTATAGGTGCTTACAAGTGTGAATATTACCGAACTGTCAGTTTAATAAGTCTTGGATGCAAAATACTGTCCCATATTATTTACTGAAGAATGGAGAAACTAGTACAGCAAACCTCCAAGAAGATCAGTTTGGGTTCCGGGAAATGTAGAGACACTGACACTACAAACTATTTAGAAGATAGGTTTAGAGGATGCTTTTGACATTGTTGACTAGAGTACTCTCCCTGAAGTTCTGAAGGTAGCAGGAGTAAAATACAGGGAGCGAAAGACAATTTACAACTTGTGCAGAAACCAGATGGCAGCTATGAGAGTCGAGGGGCATACAAGAGAAGTAGTGGTTGAGAAGGGACTGAGACAAGGTTGTAGCTTATCCCCGATATTATTTAATTTGTATATTGAACAACCAGTAAAGGAAACCAAAGAAAAATCTGGATAAGAGTTTAGCCTAGAACAGAATAGAAGCTTTTGAGATGTCTGAATAAAAGAAGGAATCGATTGACAGGACACATTCGGAGACACCAAGAGATCACCAGTTTAAGGCTGTAGTTTGCAGTAGTTATTTGGAGATGAAGGGGCTTGCTTAAGATCGTAGCATGGAAAGCTGCATGAAACAGAGTTTGGGACCGAAGAAAACAACAGCAATAACCAACAGCAACAACAACACAACATCTTCCATTCTTCCTAAACTATCTCGGCCAATATGTGGTTTCGAAAGTTTGATTAGGAATCCTTCTCTAACTCACCCATCACCTCCTAAACAATCTTTTGTTTACGTAACATCTCTACAACAGTCAAAACACCAGCCTTTCCAAACTTCATCCGCGAAATTCAGAAAATTTCACTTCTTTGGAAATTATTACCTTTCACTACTATGTTGTTGCCATTTCTGATCAATAATTGCCAATCACATTTTGTGAAATGCTCCTAAATGACCCTACGGTACATGCTTTTGCCATTAACTTTTAAATAAAGTTGAACTCTTACATAAAGTATGTAAGTAGGCTGTTTATGTTTTCTTATTGACAACGTTACGTAGCGCCCTGTATGAAAATCACTGGCTGTGCTGTGTGCAGTCTGTGGCTAGTTTGCATTGTTGTCTGCCATTGTAGTGTTTGGCAGCGGCAGCTGGATGTGAACAGCGCGTAGCGTTGCGCAGTTGGAGGTGAGCCGCCAGCAGTGGTGGATGTGGAGAGAGATGGCGGAGTTTTGAAATTTGTTATACTGGATATTATGAACTGCTATATATATTATGACTATTAAGGTAAATACATTGTTTGTTCTCTATTAAAATCTTTCATTTGCTAACTATCCCTATCAGTAGTTAGTGACTTCCGTAGTTTGAATCTTTTATTTAGCTGGCAGTAGTGGCGCTCGCTGTATTGCAGTAGTTCGAGTAAGGAAGATTTTTGGTGAGGTAAGTGATTTGTGAAACGTATAGGTTAATGTTAGTCAGGGCCATTCTTTTGTAGGGTTTTTTGAAAGTCAGATTGCGTTGCGCTAAAAAATATTGTGTCAGTTTAAGCACAGTCGTGTATAAATTCTTCAAAAGGGGATGTTTCAAGTAGGAAAGCACGAACCAGTCACTGTAAATTATTGTATTAGTTATTACGACAAACAGTTGCTGTCGGCTTCTAAGCTGACAAGCATGAAGATGCCTGTCAAAATTATTTTCTGTTTACATGGTGCTGACAGCCAGACGTCTCCACTTTCATCTGTGATGAAAATTTCTTGCGATAATGGTGCCTTACAGCCAGGAAAGACATATTATACGAGGGTTGGAACTTAAATAGTGACAGCTATTTATTTACAGCTCCTACAAAATAGATTCGTATTTAGAAGTTTTACTGACCTTCAAAGTAGTCACCAGCGTTGTGTATGCTGTTCATTTTTGGAACACAACCTACGACCAGCTTAGAGACACAAGTGATGACACTTTATGTAGGACCTGACCATCATTTTTCAGGACAATGCTCAAGCACGTACAGTGCAAGCTGTTACTGATTTGTTTGACTGATGGGGCTGGTAAGTTCTATACCACCTACTGCACTTCCCTCACTTGAGCCCTCGGGAGTTCAACAGGATTTCTAAACTGAAGGAAACACTTCACGGCATTCGCTTCAGAACTGCTACAAATTCGTCGGGCAATAGACAGCGCCGCTCGAACTGTCAACACAACTGGCAGTGCTAAGAGTTTCCTACGACTTCCACATCACTGGCAACGGGTTATACACATCTGGTGACTACTTTGAAGATCAGTAAATCTTTGAAACACGTATCTATTTTGTACGAGCTGTAAATAAATAGCAGCCACTATTGATGTTCCAACCCTCGTATAATGATAATTTTATATTTTTGCAAGCCTTAACGAGGGTCTTTGCTCTGCTACTCTACGTGGATGGTCCTGCGTAGTTTTTCACAGTATAGTGAAGTCTGCTATTCGAAGGTGACATTAATGCGGAAAGTTCACCAAGAGCAAAGATTTTTTGATTTTGAAAGCAGTCTCGATGCTTGGACGACAACGAAGCTTGTTCACAGAGAAGACGATTCTCAGAGACAAAACGTACGAAAAAATTCGCATGTTGGAGAGACAGGCATGGGTATCACGACAAACAGTTGGCGAAATGCCAGTGATCCAGTGTAACATGAATACTTCTATAGTCTGTTTAATAGGTTAACGACAAGACTGAACTTTCCCACAATGTTATACAGAAACTGTTTTAGGCATTCAAATGTATTGTAGAGATAAACGAAAGAAGTAGAATCTCCTACAAAATAAAAAACGGAACTATGGGAAACCAGCAATCATTAGTCACCAAATACACTAACGTTTTATAGTAGGTACCTACTACGAGGGCTATCCACAAAGTACATTACGTTTTGAAATTAAAAATAAATAAAATATTGGATTTTTTTTATTATAGACAGATGAAAGCCACACTTAAATACTACGTTTCTACATAGTTGCCATTTAAATTAAGGCACTTATCGTAGCGATGGACGAGCTTGGAAATTCCTTCGTCGTAAAATTCGGCCGCCTGCGTCTACAGCCACGTGGTTACCTCTTCTTGAAGCTGTGCGTCGTCATCAAAACGCTGCATAGCCAACCACTTCTTCATTGCTGGGAATAAGTGGAAGTCGCTCGGTGCCAGGTCGGGACTGTACGGCAGATGAGGAAACAACTCCCACTTAAAAGATTCGAGAACTTCACGAGTGGCATTTGCCGTGTGGGCTCGGGCGTTGTCGTGAATCAGCAAGACCTTTGAGCCCAACTGTCCCCTGCGCTTGTTTTGTATTGCTCTTCTGAGGTTGTGCAGAGTTTGGCAATACCTTTGAGAGTTTATTGTAGTGCCTCTTTCCAGGAAATCCACAAAAATCACACCTTTTCTGTCCCAAAAGAGGTAACCACGTATTGAGGGCGCAGGCGGCCGAATTTTACGACGAAGGAATTTCCAAGCTCGTCCATCGCTACGATAAGTGCCTTAATTTAAATGGCAACTATCTAGAAAAGTAGTATTTAAGTGTGGCTTTCATCTGTATATAATAAAAAAAAATTCCAACACTTTATTTATTTTTAATTCCAAAACGTAATGTACTTTGTGGATAGCTCTCGTATATACAGTGTAATTAACTGAGTGAGTATACACTGTAGAGACTTTTACGCAAACCATCGAACCAAAAAGTTTGGAGACTTTTTTTCGTGGTGTCAGCTTAAAATAACAACTGAAAAAAAGTGCATTCCACCAGTCAGTGGTGAGCAGACAGTGTTACGTATTGGAAGCGGCCGTGACAGATAAGAACGCACGGTCATACTGATGACAGCAATTTATAATACTGAATAAGGAAAAAGGTTTTTACATTATTGCTGTCACTGCACTTCGTACCAAATACAGCAGCATCAGGTACAAATGCCACTGCAGACCAACGTCAGGACACGATTTCCGTAAGAACATCGCTTAGGATCATAGAAGAATGGCGACCTACTGTCTGGTAAGATGACTAATCCTCTCCTCTCGATGGCCCTCAGAGAATTCGCCCCCTCTGATGAATGACGGAAGGTCAAAGTTTAATGTCCCGTCAATAAAGAAGCCCAGGGGAAGTTTCGCGACGGGCATCAGCAATGCCGTTTCGACGATGTTTCCTACGTTTCGACTTTAGCTACTTAGGCCATCACGAAAACTCTAAAACTGGATACTCGGACAGGATTTGAACCATTTTCCTCCGAATTGGAGTCCAGTGACATACTATTTTCTTCTAGTAGAGCATTGGTCTGGCACTTACAATGCACAGCGCTGAAATGTTAATAGTGGTCGTATGTTGGAAAGTGATTTGTTGTTGTATACTGGTCCCAGTCTGGCAAAGACACGTGGATGGCGAGTCATCATCACTACATCACGCTGCTAGGCGGACGATGGTTGAACAACTACGCTTCTGCATTGTAGCCAAGATAGAGGGCGGTCAAATGACTCACTTCACTGGAGGCCATACAAGGAAGTTGCAGGTCTCACCTTATTAATTCCTCCTTACGGTGCAATCTGTGGCACCTCACAAACCCGTCAAAATCCAGACCTAAGTGACAGCAGGTCCATCTTCCGTTTCGGCTTTACCGACTTCTATCTAAAGACATCGTCCGTCCAGAAAGTGTAAAGTAAGTAGAGTATGTTAAGGGTTACAACCGCAATATTTACTTGACTCTGTTTTTCCATTAATCCAGTCTCGAAACTTTTTGGACTAAAGGGGTTGTGTCACGTGCGTGTCAGGCAGGTAATGTACACTTGCTCGAGAATACTTTCCATATTCATACCATTTTTAGTTTATAACATCGTAAATTAGAAGTACAACGCTAGCGAAAGCTTTTGCGACCCCAGAGTCACGTGTCGTTTGTAATTACAAGGAGAATAACGGCGAATCGTGAAATAGTTTTGAGATTTTAAGACAAATAAATGTGGGTCCACCCGCTACTAGACAATACCGTTATCGACTACACGTCCTCGCTTTCTTCAAACCGATTTCGAATCGATTACCTCCATATGACAGGACAGGATGTGGATTCACTTTGCAAGAACTATATATATTTTTATATGGAGGCGGGGTGCAGCTGTAGTGGATATTAAAACAAATATTGTTAGAAATTATTGGCAGTTTACAACAATTAAATTTTTGTTCAATGAACAAATAATGAAAATCAGTTCTGCACACATAAATACCGTGGCAATAGATATATCTAGCACATCGTAACAGAAACGTTTTTTGAACTGAAAAGCTGTAGTACTGAAACCATATAGTTTATACTAGTTACTGTCTAACTGTTTTCAGTATCAACGATATTATTCTTTTACCTTTTAAGCTACAGAACAAGTGTATAAAAAGGTGTGGAGTGAACGCATTGTCTAACTCTGTTTCATCATCAAGAAGCTAAAACAGCGAGACGTCTACGTGAATGTCTGTGACACGTAAGTATATGTATTTTATCCAGCTCTGTTAACTATTAACAATCTGGGTTAATACTTCTTTAAATTGGTAAAACATAATCAGACAGTGTAAAATAAACACTAACTGTGAGCCGTACACCACAAAAAAGTTGGCCTGGAAAATATCCTAGAAGAATAACGCAAAATTCGAAAATGAAAATAATAACAAGAAACTACCGAAAAATATCCGTCTCAAGGCCGAAAAATAAAACTGAAATTTTATGAGCGTATCTACAGGTTCCCAACAAGATGATTCGCACCCAAAATTGTGACGTGCATAGTAAAACTCTAAACCAGACACTGAATACAGCAGTGCAAACAGGATTTAGAAAATGCTGTAGCGATTCTTCTATCAGAATGTGACTAAGAATGTTTGTAAAACTGTCTTCTTACGCACTCCCGATTGTGACTGCTTCTGAAGTTATTAAAGAATTTGATACAGGCGAAAACATCCGCAATAGGGTCCTAACATTAAATCCACAGTATACGAGCAACGGTTTATTGAAATATTAATATTTGGCGCTATATTTTGACCTGAAAGCGTTTTTAATTTCATCTTCTTCCCTATGCGAAATTTGAATTTTCGGTTCTCTCAGAATATATCTGAAGTCTAAGTAATAACTCTAATTTTAATTAAGTAAATACGCACACCAAAAAAAGTTTTGCATCACACCCGTCACCAGAACTCCTTAAGATAGATGTTGACTGTGGATGTTGTATCACAGACACAGTCCCTTTGACTGTTCAGAGATGTCGCTAAACCCGCCCAAAGATATAAACAACCATGCATGAGCAGCGTCTATTAGACGGAAAGAATCCGACAGATGACAGTTCCAGTCACTCCACCAGGAAGGGGGTACACGTCTGGTGTTGTCCGTAGTTCAACAATGTCTAGACCAGGGGCGGGCAAACGTTGCACGCCGCTCGTGAGCGCACAGCGCTGCACGTGTGCTACTCGTGTGCAATCTTCGAATGGGGCAGTGGCGACAGCCGGCAGGTTGCGGCAGTGTAGTACAAGGCTAAGCCGCGGACGTTGATGCGAAACGACCACTACGTAGTGAACGTTGTATTTCAAGAACCGGAAAATGCAGAGTGAATCAAGGAACCGGAGACGTGGTGATTTGCTGTCTTTTAAAAAGTAATGGGAGAATCATTTTTTCTTTGTGCAAAGACGTCAAAATTCGAAATGTTTAATATGTGGCAGTATTCTCGCTGGTCAGCGGAAGTTTAGAATTGAAGGCCATTATAATAAATTTCACAAGGACGAGTACAATTTATTGTCGGATTCTGAGCGGACGGGGAAACTGACTGAGCTTAAGAAGAGCGACCTGACGATATTAGATACATCTGTCCTAGTTGCCGTTGTCACGAGAGATCTGCGACTTTCTCTCGTCATGTCTCTCATCTAACTGATTTAACATTTTATGGAGCACTGTTTTCATTTTTTCAGGACGACAACAATAATAGCCCAGCGGTACGTGCAAGCTATAAAATTGCGCTTAATATAGTGAGAGCTGGAAAACCATTTGCTGAATTAATAAGCCTCGGTTAAGAGCAAACATAAGTGATGAAAAGTTACATAACTGTTTGCGTTTGTCTGTATGCAGAAATTTTGCTCCAGATATTAAACTTATTGTAAACTCCACCTGTGATAATTAAATAAAACATATCGTAGTTAATAGGTACTCTTTCAAACCATGATTTATTTCAAGCACTCCTGCTAACTAGAGGGGCAAAACTGTTCTTTTCAGAGATCGGATCAGAACTGTTCACTCCCTGAAATGAATTAGCTCTTTTTCATGACTCACCACTCATTTACAATAGAAAATAAATGGAAGGCACATTGCCCTTTCAACTTGGTTTATTCCAGTACTATATCTGTATTTTGATCTTATTTGATCCTATTTTGAAATAACACAGATAATGAGTAAGAATTTTGTATTGTTTATTGAAATTTCCACGATATGACAAAGTTTTCGATTATTGATTTATTTTGCACTATCGTGGTTTTTTGGGTGATCGGAAAATGTTGTAACTTGAGATTTACATTAACAATATATTTGGCTATAATGTATTAAAATTTCATTAACCTCATACAAATACATCGCATGCCATATATTTTTAAAGTGAACGTTTCCTCCCGAAGACGCCTAAAATCGCAAAATCCGTACCAGAATAAGAAAAAAAAATATAAATTTGACTGTAAGACGAAAGTGCTGCATATAGCCTTACGCAGAATAAAACAAGGAAAATATTGGTGTATCACATTTTGCGATGCGTTTATCGGTTCGCTCGTAATTAAAGCGTAAATTCGAGTGTCCATAATAAAAATCCTATAGTAAGAGGAGTCGTCAGGAACTTAATCTGATCAGTTTAAACAAATAAAAATAAAATAAAAATAAGTGATGTATACATAACATAATAATGTAATATACATAGCGGTATTACTACGAAGAACAATACCCAGTAGAGACGAACTCCGATGCAGAAGCACTGAGTCGAGCAGGTCGAGCCGCGAGCTGTATTACTGCGTGAGCTACAACGGCAGAGACCAGAGTGACACCTGAGTTGCTTTGCTCAACGCTCTGGCTAGAGTCGAGAACGGTGGGGTGAGCGTTGAGCCGTCGAGTTCCGAGGGTGGGGGGAGCGGTGAACGGCCACCAGTCACCCGCTTCGAGACAAATCGTCCGTTCTCTTGCGAACAGATTGTTGCAAGTAGTTCCTATGTTCTCCGCTAGGAGGCTCTCTGTCCTGTTGCTCGCATAAACTGCCCAGAGGGCAGGACGTGCGACTGAAACTATCGCCGACAGAGTGCGATGCTAAGTTAAGCTGCGCCAGACACTGCACGCGGCAGACGACGCACAGAGACGGCACGGCATATGTGAAACACAAAATCCAATGGGGCACTGCACAATGCAGGCAGCCAAGGTAGAAGCAGGGCCGAGGCCGGCGCTGGCTGTGTTGTGTGGCGTGCACTGTGCTCTGACCAGCAGAGGCCGGCGCTCTGATATGCTCCGTCTCTCTCTCTCTCTCTCTCTCTCACTCTCTCTCTCTCTCTGCCGTGGGAAACGTTTGGAGCTATCGTTCTTTTTTTTTTTGAATCACTGATTGTTCACTCCTTTGAAAGATTCAACTCTATGTATCAGTTCAGGAGCGGATCCCCCATCTCTACTGCTAACCTTATTCCATCATTCAATAAAGCAAGCTAGAAAAACAAAACGCATTACAGAGGAAGGAGTGGACATAAGGTATGGTGGGGAGGGGAGGTAAGCGTATGGCCAGCTTGCCCCTGTGTGCACGCAGAACACCTGTTAACTGCATGCGTGCAAGTGCACCGCACACGTGCAGGATTCCTGCCCGCCCCTGGTCTAGACGATCAATACCGCAGTTCGATCGCGACCGCATTGTTACTTTGTGCCAGGAAGGGCTCTTAACAAGGGAAGTGGCCAGGCGTCTTGGAGTGAACCAAAGCGATGTTATTCGGTCATGGTGGAGGTACAGTGAGATAGGAACTGTCGATGAGATGCCTCGCTCAGGCCGCCCAAGGTCTACTACTGCAGTGGATAAGCGCTACCTATTGATTATGGCTCGCAGGAACGCTGATAGCAACGCCACCATGTTGAATAATGCTTTTCATGCAGCCACAGGAAGTCGAGTTACGACTCAAACTGTACGCAATAGGCTGCATGATGCGCAACTTCACTTCCGACGTCATCGCGAGGTTCATCTTTTTAACCACGACACCATGCAGTGCGGTACAGATGGGGCCAACAACATGCCGCATGGACCTCTCAGGACTGGCATCACTTTCTCTTCACCGATGAGTGTCGCATATGCCTTCAACCAGACAATCGTCGGAGACAACAGGGTCAGGCCCAACGCCTTAGACACACTGTCCAGCGAGTGCAGCAAGGTGGAGATTCCCTGCTGTTTGGGGGTGGCATTATGTGGGGCCGACGTACGTCGCTGGTGGTCATGGCAGGCGCTGTAACGACTGTACGATACGTGAATGCCATCGTCCGACCGATAGTGCAACGATATCGGCAGTATATTGGCGAAGCATTCGTCATCCGTGCCCCCATCGTGCACATGTTGTGAATGCCTTCCTTCAGGATAGCGAAATCGTTCGACTACAGTGACCAGCATGATCTCCAGACATGAACACTATCGAAGATACTTGGGAGACACTGAAAAGGGCTGTTTATGGACGACGTGACCCACCAATCATTCTAAGGGATCTACGCTGAATCGCCGTTGAGGAGTGGTACATTATGGATCAATAGCGCCTTGATGAACTTGTAGATAGTACGCTACGACGAATACATGCATGAATCAATGTAAGAGGACGTGCTAGTGGGTATTAGAGGTACCGGTGTGTACAGCAATCTGGACCATCACCTCTGAAGGTCTCGCTGTATGGTGATACAACGAGCAATGTGTGGTTTTCATGAGCAATAAAAAGGGCGGGAATGATATTTATGATGATCTGCATCCAGTTTTCTGTACAGGTTCCTGAACTCTCGAAACCAAGGTGATGCAAAACATTTTTAATGTGTGTATTTCCAAATAAATAAAAGATTGCAGTGTAAAGTATTCTTCAGGCCAATGATCACAGTTCCCTACTTTCACACATGCCTAACTTCAATCAAGGAATAAGAACGAAGATAGCTGCTCTAACGCCTTTCACATATATTCTTCGGGTAAATATCACATGCCTGGACTTTGTTTTCCCTATCTGTTCTGTAAATATTTCAATTCAACTCAAATTCAACATTAAACGTAATAAAAACTTGGCCGGGTCGGTGCATTGTTGCTTTGCTGTCGCTGCAGACGCATTCTGGCCGGGTACTTTTATCTCCGTTTGCCCGCATCTCGTGGTCGTGCGGTAGCGTTCTCGCTTCCCACGCCCGGGTTCCCGGGTTCGATTCCCGGCGGGGTCAGAGATTTTCTCTGCCTCGTGATGGCTGTGTGTTGTGTGCTGTCCTTAGGTTAGTTAGGTTTAAGTAGTTCTAAGTTCTAGGGGGACTTATGACCACAGCAGTTGAGTCCCATAGTGCTCAGAGCCATTTTTTTATCTCCGTTAGTGCATGGCGTTGCTAATTGTCTTTCTAATACACTTCTATTATACATTAGCGCAGGATAAATCACTTACTTGTGACTTCGTCTAGTCGCTCAACAACGTTTTACGTATGTGCTTCTATTCTTATTACTGCTGCACACTAAAATGTTAGATAAGTATCTGAATGATTTAAAAAAAAAAAAACTCACCTAGATGTTGCAAATTGGGGAGCGTTGGCCGGCTATGCAGATGTGTCTTCACCGTTTGTCAGCATGGGAGGCCCGAAGTTCAAACAAGCTGGGAACCCATTTCGACAGACTTTGCGAAAGGAGTGCGAATAACAACTGATGAAGCACTTTGACAACAGTGCGGAACAGACAGAACGTGCTACTGTAACGAGGATGAATGTAGTTACTTCACTTAGAGATGTCATAAGAACGCCTTCCTGTACGTAAAGCATAAAGGAACGCTCTGAAACCACACAGCTCTGAAAGGCTCAGAAAACGAGAGACCATTCGAACGCTATTTTGTGGGGGATCCCGTCATCGCCTCCTACGAAAACTCCGCCCTCTTCATGCTCATTCTCATTCCATCTGCGTCAAGGATACTGATGTAACACCATCTCTGTTAAGTTCCAGAACGCTCTGGTAAATTGAACAAGTTCTACGAGCTGCCACCACTGATGCAAATAGACAGCCCTCCGGGTTTGGACCGGAACTGCGAACCACTATCCTGCTGATTACAACGGTGACTGACTGAGGATGGCGGCCAGTCTCTGCCCGTCTCCAGGCTGTTTACCTTAGACGCTGGGCGCCGTGTCGCCACTACCGGGACAGTATAATTACCGCTTTACCTGCTCTGTGCTGGGACAGCCACTCGCACTGTCCTTCGTGTTGCTGCTGCGTTTTCTGCCTACACGCCATCTCGACAAACGACAACAGGGGCATCCATATTTGTGGGGCTGAGATTAAGTGCAGCTTTACTCATTCGGAGCACTGAGGCTCTGATGGAAGTCCACAGCCACGCCAGGCTGTGGGTATGCACGACCACCGCATTCTCCTGCGACCCAGCCACAGCATTGACCACAGGCAATGCAGGAAATGTGCTTAGCAAGTTCCTCGCCGGGCACTGACCACCACTTCACGGTGTCTAGCGATGCAGACGCGGCAATGTCGCTCTTGGACAGCACCGTGAAGAGGACAAAGTGGATGTAAGACTCTCGCCTATAAGTGATTGTTAATTGACTGATGTTTCATTGGCGCCCCGGCTCTCTAGAGGGTCACTCACCGCAACTCTTCGCTTCAGCTCCTGCTAACAAAGCGACCACCGCTTGGCTCGTAACATTATTTGTAACATTTATTTTATAAAGAAATTCACCAAACAGCAGTGCAAAATGGGAAGTTATTTTGTTTTATTTTCGCTACCAGTTTCAGTAATTCAGTATACCATCTGCAAGCCCTATGTGCATCCCTCAAAAACTACCATTATTTCATATTTGGACATCAAATTCTGGAAACTGTGAATTCTGAAGTGCTTCCTTCGAGAAAGGTCTAGCTAACCCCGTATGCGTACCGTTACAAGCCTCATACTAGTCCATCAGACATTTTCAGCAGAATCTAATACAGTTAAAACCTTAACAAATGTAAATTTACCATCGGCCCAGGAGCAGAGTGAACTGAAGAAAGAAAAAGGATCCATGGAGAAGAAAAATGAGAACTGTTTGGAAACGTCGAAGATTGAAACATGGTAGATTCCAACCGCATCTAATAATAAATAATAATATTATCAGAAAAGGTTTATTTGCAGATACTACATACACTGAAGAGCCAAAACATTGTGACCACGTGCTTAATAGCTTGTTCGTCCGTCTCTGGAACCAAATACATCGCTGAATGTGCGTATCAGGAATTCGAGAATTTCTTGGTAGTTTGTGGAGGTTTGTGGCATGACATGTATATGCACAATCCATAGGATTTACATCAGGCAAATTTGGTCGGCGAGACATCAACATGAGTTGACTATAGTGTTCCACAATTTACTGTTGCACGTTTCTGGCTGCGAGACATGGACAGCTATACTGTTGAAAGGTGACGTCGCCGACGGGTAAGACATCAGGCATGAAGGGATGCAGGTCATTAGCAGCTGCCAGAGTATCTTGGATTACTACCACTGGTCCCATGTAAACGTAAGAGAATGTCTACCACAGAAAAATACCGCTCCTGCCCCCCCCCCCCCCCCCAGCCAGCGTCCGTGGCGCTCTCCACGTTTCGAGACGCCGTTCACCACGATGACGCCGTTTGTGGAGACGACAAGCGACCTAATGTAGCAAAAATGTGAGGTCGAATCCCGGTGGTCTCGTGCCCATTGCAGTCGTAACTGACGATGTCGTTGGATCAACATGTGTATACGTAGGAGTGGTGTGCTGTGGAGCTCCATGTAGAACAATGTACGAGGTGCATTCAAGTTCTAAGGCCTCCGATTTTTTTTTTCTCCGGACTGGAAAGAGGTAGAAACATGTGCATTGTTTTAAAATGAGGCCGCGTTCATTGTCAATACGTCCCAGAGATGGCAGCACCGTACGGCAGATGGAATTTTACCGCCAGCGGCGCGAATGAGAACTGTTTTAAATACTTAAAATGGCGACGTTTTCCTTACTTGAACAGCGTGCATTCATTCGTTTTCTGAATTTGCGTAGTGTGAAACCAATTGAAATTCATCGACAGTTGAAGGAGACATGTGGTGATGGAGTTATGGATGTGTCGAAAGTGCGTTCGTGGGTGCGACAGTTTAATGGAGGCAGAACATCATGTGACAACAAACCGAAACAACCTCGGGCTCGCACAAGCTGGTCAGACGACATGATCGAGAAAGTGGAGAGAATTGTTTTGGGGGATCGCCGAATGACTGTTGAACAGATCGCCTCCAGAGTTGGCATTTCTGTGGGTTCTGTACACACAATCCTGCATGATGACCTGAAAATGCGAAAAGTGTCATCCAGGTGGGTGCCACGAATGCTGACGGACGACCACATGGCTGCCCGTGTGGCATGTTGCCAAGCAATGTTGACGCGCAACGACAGCACGAATGGGACTTTCTTTTCGTCGGTTGTGACAATTTATGAGACGTGGGTGCCATTTTTCAATCCAGAAACAAAGCGCCAGTCAGCTCAATGGAAGCACACAGATTCACCGCCACCAAAAAAAATTTCGGGTAACCGCCAGTGCTGAAAAGATGATGGTGTCCATGTTCTGGGATAGCGATGGCGTAATCCTTACCCATTGCGTTCCTAAGGGCACTATGGTAACAGGTGCATCCTACGAAAATGTTTTGAAGAACAAATTCCTTCCTGCACTGCAACAAAAACGTCCGGGAAGGGCTGCACGTGTGCTGTTTCACCAAGACAACGCACCCCCACATCGAGCTAACGTTACGCAACAGTTTCTTCGTGATAACAACTTTGAAGTGATTCCTCATGCTCCCTACTCACCTGACCTGGCTCCTAGTGACTTTTGGCTTTTTCCAACAATGAAAGACACTCTCCGTGGCCGCATATTCACCAGCTGTGCTGCTATTGCCTCAGCGAATTTCCAGTGGTCAAAACAGACTCCTAAAGAAGCCTTCGCCGCTGCCATGGAATCATGGCGTCAGCGTTGTGAAAAATGTGTACGTCTGCAGGGCGATTACGTCGAGAAGTAACGCCAGTTTCATCGATTTCGGGTGAGTAGTTAATTAGAAAAAAAATCGGAGGCCTTAGAACTTGAATGCACCTTGTACGATGAACGACGTGCTCCGGAAAACTTGTGAGTCGCCAGCATTGTGCTGTTTCGGCAGAGATGTCACAGAACACCATCTATCCAACTTTACAAAGCCCACGTTCTGCGAAGAGCCGTGGGCGTCCAACCATTTAGGGCCCAGTGATATTTTAACTGTCCTACCTGTTCCCGTAGGCCCTTAAAGCAGTAGCACGCGAACATTCGACAAGCGTTTTCGAGATAATCGTCACATGCTCTACGTAATAATAATCGGCCACGGATTTCCCCATTTGGTACCCATATCTTCACAAGGGTGATCCCCCGTCAATGCCTGTTGCGCATACATTTTTGTGGCCGGGTCTTGTACCCGCAATGCCATCAGGCAGCATCCAACACAGCGGCGGACAGTGGTCACAGCTTTGGATGACCTGTGTAGACTAATCTTGTACTATTCTATCCTTCCCACGTGGAGAGTACCGCGTAATTGGCGAGCCTCGTTTTATGTCATCCTGCAGCACCATATTTGAGAAATCACAATAATTCACGCCACTGAAGACCAGCATTAGAGTGGCGGCGTATTGAGGAAGCTATGCAATCTCATCGAAAACAAATGGCGAAGCGTGCTGTCGCCAGGTGTCGCTCAGCTGCAAATAAAGACCTGAAGCATTCTGCTGCGTTTACTCGACAACTTCTTTAGCGATTCAAATGGAAGGTGATGGATTACTCTCCCACCTGCCCGCTTTTGCGCCAAGTGCTGGCTTCGCCTGCACCTCTTTCCGGAGGTAAAGAAGTGGTAGGACGGACGAGTTGTCATCCCAGATGATGAACTACGGGGCACTCTGACGAGACGACAGACAAGTAGCAGTCTCTTTGCAGAGAGCGTAGAGAGAAACCGGTAAATTGTTATATATTTCGATTAAAATGACTTCGTGATTGACGTTTCCGGGAGTCGAGTAATAGTGGCCAGCTGCCGACAAACAGTAGTTACTTCTCGTGCTCCACTTACAATGGTACCTGTTTTGCAGGTGCGTGCGGGGCATTTAAAAAGTGTGGCTGGCTGCACGCCGGAAATACCGCTTCCCCCCGCACCCACCCACCTCCATCCCCCTTGGCACTGCAGTCTGTCAACCATATAGTTACTTTAGAGGCTAGACAAACTTCTCAACTATTACGGTGACTATGTTACCAGTCAATATATGCCTGTGATATCTAGACAAGGATTCTTCCTGACTTCGGATCAATTTAATATCCAACCATATCAACGGATACAAGAAAGTAGTCCTAGAATTTCACTTGCAAGATATCATCATAGAAACTCACAGTCCCCTCCCTCCCCCTTTCTGCGCCTCTACAAAGTCGTTTAAAACACCAAAGGAGCAAGCCTTTGTCGCACAAGAAACAGGTTTCAGTAACAAACTTTTCCGTGTGTCCTGTGTCCGTCCGTGATATAGCGCGACATTAAATTGCTCCCTTGGTACTTTTGGCATTTAGAAACTAAGATTCTATTTTGTATGGAATGATGAATCGGTTCCTTCGATTGACTTCCTAACAAAGAGAAAAATTGTGAGTGTAGTATATTACAACAAACTTCCGACGAAGCAGCACGGAATGAGCGCAGAAAATTGTTGCCTGCTGATGGGAAGTGAAGTTCTCCCAACAAAAACCGATGCATGGCGCGGAATTAGAAGGCACATTTTCGGTCCTAATGGGATGGATGCCGATGTCTGAGATGCACAGCTGCAACGCCCGCAAGATCTACGCATTATACTAGTGTGTGATACTCTTCTTAATTATAGTATCACTGAAGGAATGTACTCTATTGTTCTTTCATAGGTGCTGACTTCTTGTGACTAAAATAATCTGGTGTAGTTGTCACTTCTACCTCGACCTCCTTGTATGATACTTTTCTGGATAATGAATCCTTAGAGGGAGCGATAGCGGGCTCAACTAATTATTGCGTGTGAGATATGCGAGCTCCATGACCCCCCAGAAAAGGAAGTGATGGATGTGAGTTTTTTACCACAGGTGAGTCTGAAAGCGAATATGGTCCTGTTCATACTAAACGAATGATGTCGCCGACACTAGCATTGTTTGGAAACTCGGTAGTTTCCAAGAATGATTGCCAATCGAAGTTGGAGGGCTCCAAACGATACATAAAGAACGTGCAATAGTAAATCGATTATGAAAGTCTCGTGGCGCGCGTTATGATAAATTATTAGTGATCGTCATTTTTATCAGTTTTGCGATGTTTCTTCAGCTGATGCGTATTACATTCCCGCCGTAATTTTTTGTGATTTCTTTGGGAAATCGATACGGTTTCTCTTGATAGCGAGTGTAATGTCTGCTACTTCTGACGTTTCTTCTGCGGATTTCCTCACATGGAAAACTAATTCCATGCATATCCAGCATAGACAAATGTTTGACTTTTTGCCGGAAATGTGGACTTCCGCCGGACGAGGAAAGGAGGGACTGTGTCCACTGTGGTGCTGCGAAGTCTATGAAACTTCGAAAAAGGAGTGTGGACACTGAGATTCCGTTGGAATTTCATTGCGGACTTTGCGGAAAGCGAACCAGCATCAAGAGAAATACGTGGTTCGAGTCCTCGAAATTATCGACTGAGACGAGCGTAATTCTTGTGTCATGCTGGATTCGAGGTTACACGTTGCAAGCGACAGCATCAGAAACTGAGTTATCGGTAAATACCGTGTGTGACTACTTCGGGTTTTGCCGAGAAGTGTGTTACGTGATAGTGACAAATGACAGTATGCCAATTGGTGGATTTCGCGTACAACTCTCTCGCGAATTGTTAAATTGTTATTCTTTAGTTTATTTATTCTCTTTGTAACAACACATTTACGAAGAGAGTTACGTGAAATACTTTTAGCAATGCTGTGCTTTGCTTTTCTTTATCATCATTACCTTTTAGCGGAATAAAATGTATATATGGAAGTCTGATTGTTCTGGATCTGGCCTACAATTTAAGGAACGATTTTTCGTAACTGCAACTCATGCTAAGAATCAATATATCTTCCCTACTTCATAGTGATCAAAAGTTGAAATTACTTTGTTATGAACACTGATGTTACAGTTCGTATGATCGTTCAAAAACACAAGTTCGCAGTGGATTTTATTTCTCGTTAAAATGCTATTTCATACCACGACTAGCCCAAGAACATGAGACTCTCATTAAAAAATACGTTGTCACTATAAAGTTTGCCAGATCAGAACGGAGCACAGCAAGATTCCTATCAGATTCTGAAGGTACATTAAATTATTTGCACTGTAAATTACATCCTATCAGCAGCCCGCGTCAATCTGCAACACATCATAAAATCTGCTGATCTTCGCTGCCAGTCTGGGAGCTAAAAGAAATAATGTTATTTTACTATTATTTTACCGCTTCCTTGCGGTATGCTCGACTATATTGTAAGTCGTTTAAATACGCCGCGGCAGCGGCTCTTCGTTCTCCACGCAGCTCAGCACCACAGATAATATTTATATAACTGAAAAATGTCTCAACAGGATGGGATAATATACAAGCAAGCTTAACAATAAATAATACAAGTTTTCATTTATACAACTCTATTAAAACCTTTAAATATCTCAGTGATTACAGACCTTTGTGAATTCACACGTAATGGCGTACATTGCTTAGTCTCGACAAAAGAATGCTACATTGGCGTTCTCTACGACAACAACAGGAGATCTTACTCGCACAACTTCCAACTTAAGAAGACAAAGACATTCATATTCAACACGTATTATATACTAGTTCCTTTTTTAATCTCTGTTTAACATTTATCTTCTGTGTCGGTTTTATGACTCGCCGACGCAGACGTTTTCAAAAATAAATAATAAAAAAAAATTACATAATTTTATACAATGACACAATATGATACATCTAATTCTCTAATTACTACATAATATATTGTTTTTGTTTCTCTAGACGTTACAATGCCCCCTGGCAGCAATTGACTAACGTTGGAAATGTTCGGCAATATGCTGCCACTAACGTCTGTTTGGTTATTGTCTGTTACCTTGGTTGGAACATTCACCTTACACTTCTTAGTTCTTTTACACTGTGGGTTTAATTACACTTTTTATACTGTTCTTACACTTTGCGAGGTGACCGTCAACCTACTCCCAGGGTCATTACATTTATTTGGCTCCCCCATTCGGGCTACGTGCGATCAGAAAACCTGGGAAAACTGCGCCGGAGCCATGGTCATCTCGCCTGGTTTGTTTTAATACCCAGTTTGATCACAAAAAGTTCAGATTCTATCCAATGTTCACATATAACAAAGGCTATTTGTGAGATCATGTTAAACTTTTAGTCTCTTTGTTACCCATATAATATTTGTGTTTTGGATTGTAATGAAAGTCACTTATTACACATTTTTACAGTAGTATCATGAATCGTCCTTGCATTTACTCGCGACAATTGGTTTAAAATGTCTAGCATTCATGCGAGTATACTTCATTAACATGACGAAAACATATTATATCTATATATCACTGAACCAATGAATACTTTGAGTCCGTATTGAATAACTCAAGAAAAAAAAAACAAATGTTTGTCACGTCATTTCGTGTCCACTAAACCCTATTCATGTTAGTGCATTAAACACATATTTGATAGTTCATTTGAATGACAACAATGTTGTACGGAGCTGGCGGCGCGAAGCAATTGTTGAGTAGCGTCGTCTGGAACGCCGCGTGCCGACGGCCGCTGGGTTCGACGACCGGCTCTCAGTAACAGCGACGTCGTGCTGACGTGGCGCCCAAGCAGTCGCGAACCGCGCTGAACCATTCGCCGATGTCGGCGGGTGGTTTACCGCGACCGGCTGGCTGGCGGCACGGCACTCGTCTCGGCTTCTCCGCATGGCTCCCCGTCGTAGCGCATGAAACAAACATTCCACAACGGTGTACTGTCTTTAAGGATACAGATTACTAGCTGTGGAAGAAGATGCAACTTGTTAAAAGCGTTTATTGTTCAGTAAGCCGTCGCTTCACTGGTATGCACAGGATGGTTTGGCGTGATAACAGGTTTCTTGTGGCATTGTGACACTGGTATTCAAGGTTCGTCACACGCACATTGTACTACACATTTTCACTCACTCCACGGTTGGTACACTGCCAGAGGGTCTTTCAACACGTGAAAATGTTTCGTAACACACATACTAAATGTCCCCGTCGAGCGATGTTCGTTTAAATCGACTCCGAACGGATCAATAACTACTGTTTTTATACACTGTCTATTGTTCGTTGAGCACTGCACTAGGACAGTTTATCACTCAACACTAGACTTATCGACGTATATATTGGTGCAGATACAACAGTCATTTTCTGTCCCTGCTACACACAATATTCCGTCCTTTCCTCCATTGTTTATGCACACAGTTTATTTTTTAATACCTTTTAACTGTTCTTCGCATACTCACTCTAATCTACATGACGTCTATTTGTTTTTACCTTATCACAACACACTTTTCATATTGTTACTAGGCGTATATAGCCCTTTTGTAAAATTTTTTAATTTTCTTATCAGTGTAGCTTGCCTGGTTATCACCCATCTATCAAACAGATTTTACCATGTGCATGACAGCTTGACTTGGGCATATTGCTCAATAAATACTTCATTTAGCACTAGCATTATTTTTAATGATTTTTCCTATATGACTACAGTGTAGGTTCCACATTGGTTGACTTAATTCGCGTATCGCGTAATGAATATTCAAGGGCGTGTACCAAGTACACAGGCTTCAATTGAAGCATTGTTATATACAAAGCGGAGTTTCCACGGAACCGGCTTGTTTTTTGATTAGCTTATGCTCCAGTGTCGTTCTCAAATCACTACTGGCAGCAAACATCACATAATTGTTGCATATTACAGAGTCCATGTTTGGCTAGTCAAGACTCTCTCTCTCAGGGTTCCTTATTCTAATACAATTACAACAGTTACCTTACTATATTAGATTGCATCATTAATTGCACTTACATACTACACATAGAAAATGGTTCAAGAAATTAATCCTTTGTATAATGATTCAAGAAATTAATCCTCACTTTATCAACAAGAAGATTGTTCGTTGCTTAATGAGCATACAATATTTTAAATGGCTCTAATTGTCTGTAAACAAAATCTTTCCTGTGTAAGCTATTGCCTACTTTCTGAATCCACTTCCTCCAAGTTTCATTACACACAAATTTCTTTCTTAATACTAACATACTTATATTCTAAACACAATTAAAATCTTCTTACAACTATTACTCTTTATATGTGATATGTCACTGAATAAATAACTTCACATCTTTACGTGGATACAATCCTTTGATCTTCCCCGTATGGGGATCATCTAAATTCTCAGGACGAGTCCGAACAGGTATGATAATTTTGTTAATGTCCCTCGCATCTAACACTAGCCTGATTTTTCCATTGGCTTTCGCCACTGCTACAAGAGGACTACTGTATGGAGAGAAGGAGGGCTCAATGATATCCCACTCTAACATCTTCCGAATCTCTTTAGCTACTAATTCCCTCCTCGACCAAGGGATGGAGTAAGTTGCGCGACAGTATGTTTTATGGGGCATCACCTCTATGTGATAGTGGTACCCTTTGACTATTCCTGGTCGGTCGGTAAATACCATAGTGTATTCCGATAGTAGCTGCGTCAACTGTTGCTTTTGTGTATCGCTTAACCCTTCAGATTCCTGCGCTTTGGTTTGAAATGCCTGAACATTTATTTCAAAATTTCGATCCTCTAAATTCGGATAATAGAGGTCTGCTGCATGTGACAAATCATCAAGGTGTAGTACCCAAGGGTTCCTACCTTTGATATTGATTCGATTACAACACGGCACAAGTACCTCCTTCGATTTCATCATAGATAACTCAATCCTCCTACCCCTATTAACTATGCTTAATTTCCCCAAGGAGAGGTCGATCAATGCGTCCCTCTCAGAAAATCTACTCCCAGAATGCAGGCCACCTTCAATCCTTTAACAACGAGGAACGAGCTCACTATGGCTTCGCCCTCCTTACAAATCTCCACCTGCACCTGGTACTTAACTGATTGGCTCTGTGCACTAATGGCTCCAGACACCTTACAATTATTAACCGGGAAAGTCGGAATGCTATGTCCTTTTCCCAGTGCCTTAAATAACTCCATACTCATTACACTTACTGAGGCACCTGTGTCGATGATTATATTCACTGCAACATCATTGATTTTCGCTTCAATAATAGCTTGCACATTTTCGTTATTATCTTTCTTACATTCGTGCGGTTCGTTCAGTAGATCTTTATCCATACTGACACCGTCGTTGTATCGCAGCATACGTATCCCTGGTATATTATTATCACTCGTGTTGCTCTCACTCCATCCCTCGGCCATCGATGGAGAGCATATCGAGGCCGATTCTAGTTTGTTGGATTAGTTACTTGTGAAGTACTTGGACGGCTATTGTCCGCGACCTCCACTATATGTACACTCTGATTTGTCGGCCGCCACGGCTGCGCAATAGGCGCGTTTTGCGGTGGTGGTCTATTGTTGTCATACCGGTCATTACCCTGTCGCTCTGGGCTTCTTCGCTGATTTTGCTGCCAATTTCGATTACTATCACTATAATTGCTCTGCCACTGACCTCGCGCATTTTTCCAGCGGTTGGTCCCTGACATTCCGGATTCGTACCGGTCGTCAAATCGACGCTTTTTGTTATAAGTTGTTTGTCCATACCCGTTCTGGCCTCTACCATTACTACCATTATGCGAATGTTCTTGCCGCTTGTTACCACCACCCCCATTTCCATGGTTGTGGTTTTGTGCACTACTATTTCTGTCATGTTTACATCCTGACCCATTATTCCGCGAGTGATCACACGCTAATTTTGCGTCTTCCTGTATCAAGTCTATAGAATCTAGAACAGACAGGAAGTTTTCCATATCACTTTCTGGTACGTGTATTAATTTCTCTTTGATATGAATGGGTAAATGTGATTTTAGTAGTCTTATTATGTCTCTTGGTGATATAGGCTCGTCCCAGTAGCGTGTTTTGTTTATATATTTTTCAAAATACCGTCTCAAATTCCCCAGACGAGGTGAGTACGGTTCGGGATTATATACTTCTTTTCTTAGCCGCTCTTGTATACAAGGCGACCAATATTTCGATAGAAATGCCCTTTCGAACTGTTCATATGTCATGCAGCTGTCTGCCACTTCTGTAGCCCACAACGCTGCGTCCCCTTGAATGTACGACATTACGTATTGAATTTTCTGTGTTTCGTTCCACACACTGGGCAAGATATTTTTAAAGCTTTTTATGAATACTACTGCGTGTACTGATTTCCGTTCAGTAGTAAACGTTTGAAATTGTCTATTTTTGATTAAACGTTCTTCCACTAATATTTTTGAACTACATGGTTTTGCTCCTGGGACATATGCTGTGTGCTCCGAACCGAAGCTACAGCTCTTCGCATTATCGACTACAGATTCCCCATTGTTGTATCGCGTATAAGTTTGTGCGTTGCCAAAACCATGGGCTGTTGGCGACAAAGGTTCCTGTTCCAAATGCTTTCTGCTTTGTGCTAAACCCTTCTCCAGGTCGGATATCCGTTTGTTCATATTCACTTGCCACTGCGGAATATCCTCACTGAGTATTTGTTTGATGGTTTGCACGTCGTTCTGTACCTGACTATTTACTGCGGTACTGAACGATTCGGAGCCTCTATTTGCTATGGCTGCTTGTACTTTGGAATTAATGTTCTTGTCAATCTCACACTCCTTCACTTCTAGCCATGAGTTGAATTCTGTTTCAATTTTAGTTGCTTGTTCGTTCCACTTCTGCTCTACAAGCTACGTGGAATCTATTTCTAGCTTTTCTACTCGATTGGCTAATACACCTATTTCGTCTACCCTGTTAGTGTTTGCTACTTGCAGGTTGTTGACCTGTTCAGTCAGCTCCTGCACGGCCTTAGGTATCGACTCATAATTCTGTTTCATATCTGCAATCTCTTTTTTCATGTTTTCTAACGATTGCACAAGTTGCAGGTCCCGCTCAGCTTGCCGGCGATCTCGCTCAGCTTGCTGGGCAAGGAAACTTTCTGTTAACTGGCGATCTCGCTCAGCTTGCTGGGCAAGTAAATTTTCTGCTAGCCTACGATCTCGCTCAGCTTGCTGGCGGTCTCGCTCGACTTGCTGTTGCGCAAATTCTGCCTGGTAATTCAGCACGCGCTCTAATATAGCCTGAAGCGAATACCCACCAGGCAGATTACCACTCTCTGGTTCCTGCTTTTCTGGTGGTGGTACAACTTCTTTCTCTACATCCCCTTGAGGACTAGTGGGCGGTGGCACCACTTCCTGTGCCCCTGCCCCCACATTCTCACATGTTATATCCTCAAAGAGAGTACTAGTACTACTTGAGGTACCCGGTTCCACATTTCCTGCACTAACTAATTGTTGTTCCTCAGTATCCATATTGCTCGGACGTTGACTACGCAACTTAACCATATTCCTAAATTGCTTACTAAAACACAAAGTCTGACAGTTTTGCCCTTTGCACACAAAATACGTTAATTTATCTACACTAACTGCACACTAAAAATTACTATCTACCATCAACTTTGTCCTGTCACAAACACTAACATCAAACTACGCACAATATGCACACCACTAACGAAATGAGTTCACTTCACTGGAGCTCAACTTCTACAAACAGGACAACTACACTGTAGTCTTACCTTTAGTTTATCTTATCTCGGGGTTCGGCTGCCCCCGGATTACGTAGTCGTTACAGCTTCTCAGTACTATCAGGATCGTCCTCTCAGACTCGTTTGCAGTAGTACGTTTTGTCATGAAAGAGTGTTTACACATTCATTAATACATAGCATTGATCATGATATACATACATACATTTATCACTAAATACATATATATCTATACATACATAACAATCAACACTGAAAGAAAAATACATAAAATTTTATATTTGTGGCCACTGCAAATTCGAGCCCCGCGTTTTTGGGCGACAGTTTCACGTATAAGTTCTCTCGCGGATTGTAAAATTGTTGCTCTTTGGTTTATTTATTCTCTTTGTAACAACACATTTACGAAGAGAGTTACGTGAAATACTTTTAGCAATGCTGTGCTTTGCTTTTCTTTATCATCATTACCTTTTAGCGGAATAAAATGTATATATGGAAGTCTGATTGTTCTGGATCTGGCCTACAATTTAAGGAACGATTTTTCGTAACTGCAACTCATGCTAAGAATCAATATATCTTCCCTACTTCATAGTGATCAAAAGTTGAAATTACTTTGTTATGAACACTGATGTTACAGTTCGTATGATCGTTCAAAAACACAAGTTCGCAGTGGATTTTATTTCTCGTTAAAATGCTATTTCATACCACGACTAGCCCAAGAACATGAGACTCTCATTAAAAAATACGTTGTCACTATAAAGTTTGCCAGATCAGAACGGAGCACAGCAAGATTCCTATCAGATTCTGAAGGTACATTAAATTATTTGCACTGTAAATTACATCCTATCAGCAGCCCGCGTCAATCTGCAACACATCATAAAATCTGCTGATCTTCGCTGCCAGTCTGGGAGCTAAAAGAAATAATGTTATTTTACTATTATTTTACCGCTTCCTTGCGGTATGCTCGACTATATTGTAAGTCGTTTAAATACGCCGCGGCAGCGGCTCTTCGTTCTCCACGCAGCTCAGCACCACAGATAATATTTATATAACTGAAAAATGTCTCAACAGGATGGGATAATATACAAGCAAGCTTAACAATAAATAATACAAGTTTTCATTTATACAACTCTATTAAAACCTTTAAATATCTCAGTGATTACAGACCTTTGTGAATTCACACGTAATGGCGTACATTGCTTAGTCTCGACAAAAGAATGCTACATTGGCGTTCTCTACGACAACAACAGGAGATCTTACTCGCACAACTTCCAACTTAAGAAGACAAAGATATTCATATTCAACACGTATTATATACTAGTTCCTTTTTTAATCTCTGTTTAACATTTATCTTCTGTGTCGGTTTTATGACTCGCCGACGCAGACGTTTTCAAAAATAAATAATAAAAAAAAATTACATAATTTTATACAATGACACAATATGATACATCTAATTCTCTAATTACTACATAATATATTGTTTTTGTTTCTCTAGACGTTACATGGACCGAATAAAACAGTAGAAGTAGACGAATCTCATATTGATAGATGAAATAATCAAAGAGGACGACCTTCTAAAAGTGAAGTAGATCATATCTGGGTTTTCGGTAGGATAGAAAGGGAGTCCCGCAAGTGTTTCGTTGTGAGGGGATGTCCCGAGACGAGGTGGCTTTAGTGGGTCTCATAAAACATTTCATACTGCCTAGAACAAAAGTCATCAGAGACGGGTTTCGTCGTACCAGACTCTCAAAGTTGAAGGGTTTGGCCACGAATTCGTCAACCACTCTGTGGATTTCGTCTCTTTAGATAGCGCCAGTGTCCATACCCAGAATATAGAACGGCTGAGGAAATCTGTCAAGTCTACCATAAAAAGAGAAGGGCGTCCAGGGCAGAGGGACGAACTGTGTTTGTTCCAGTACCTATACTTTTACAACTTGCGTTTGCAGGGAAAAGTCGACGGATGCGACACTCTGCCGATATTTCTGCGCGATATTGGCAGAGTTTACCCTGGGTACGGGAAAAAATGTAATTGCCCCTGTCGCTTATACATTACGCGGACTGTCACAAGACGATAACACCGAAGACGAGTAAGGAAAGTCGTGTCCTTTGAATTTACAAGTGATTCTCTAATGCTTTTCTTTTGTCGTTACTGTAGTGGCAACTTGAAACATACTCGTAATGCGCGCCACGAGACTTCCATAATCTATTTACTATCGCACGTTCGATATGTATCGTTTGGAGCCCTCCAACTTCGATAGGCAATCATTCTTGGTAATGAACGAAAACTCAGTCAATAAATACGGCAATATGTATGACGATAACATTGTTTGGCAGGAATACAAATCTGGAAACGAACACTAGGTAAAATTCCAGCCACGACGAAAGAAATCCAACACCCGAAAGAAATGTGGACAGAATATGTTCTAACGAAAATACCCCAAGACGGCGGGAGTTAGGGAAAGAATTTCACCAGCTCTAGTTGATTCAGCGTAAGAATTCTGTGCCAGTAGTTACTATACAGAATTTTGAAGACGTAACGAGCGATACATAATCACAGTATGGATATGCGAAAGGAGATGCACTCCAGTAGCCGAATAACTGACTGTCGTAACGGCTGTACAAAAGTGAGATGAATCACACTGTTGTAGCAGAGGTTTTAAGGGTTAATTATTTCTGAAAGGGGAAAACATGAAGAATGGCAGATCTTAGTTAAGGGTTCTCCAGTGGGTAGAACAGCATATCGTACAGAGAACCCTCAGTCTTCTGTCTAATGTCGAAAAAGAGTGGACAGTAAAATAACTTCGTTCCTGCACAAGGCATCGAAATAAAAAGTAAATAAGTAAAAGAATGCTGAGACGTAATGAGAATGTAAATATCCGAAGATTACTGTTAATGAACGTCTTGGCTGTTTATGAGTGCTAGTTATGTCAATGTAGCTTTATTCTCTTTTTGCCGTTATACTTTTAGAACACATGTTTCAGTAACCAAAATATTTTTTTTCTTTTATTTTGGCGGAAATCGAATAAATAATGAGTCCTATTTCACTTTATAGAATGCTTCCAACGTAAAGACGGTTGGGGAAAACAGCCTGCGGCAACTTAAAACCAGTGCCATGGATTGCCCAGGAAAGTCGAAGGTGCACATCGCCTGTGTCTTTTCAGTTTAAACAAATGCACCCGATGATGTAGCTACAATCCTTTATCGGAAAATTTAAATAAAAGTGAGTGACTACAGTTAATTCTGAATTTCAGTTCAGATTAATACCTGCCACACTTAGGCCTAATCTAAAATATTGTCTTGCTACTGCACATTGGTCTATGTATTTACCTCATGCATGAATTGTTTACCGTCGAACATTAACTTCTACATCCCGACAGCTATACCGTGGTGACTGGCAGAGGGTACACACTCTTTCTTCTCCTGTTCACGGATAGCGCGCGGAAATATATATTGCCGTTAAGCCTCGATAAGAGACCAAATTTCTTTATTTGTACTGGCGTCAGCACTGAGCAACATGAATATCAATGAAAATAAACTGTTTCTCCATTCGTCAAGCAACAAACACTTTTCGTGCCCCTTTTGGGTTGTGGCCATCAATCTCCAGACTTCTTCGATGTGGAACAAAACAACATATACTGCGAGTAACCTCTTCACCTCAGTGGACTTACATCCAACCTCCTCAGTTATTTTATGGTGCTATTTGTCTTTCCCGGCAGTTTTCTGCGCTCTGTGGCTCCCAACTGGTAAAATGCGACTTACTCTCTGATGTTGCCTACCATGACAACCTGTTGTCAGTGTTTTACAGGGGCAGCCAATAATTCGGCTTACGATCCATTCTCTGGCTCCCATGCAATTGCTCTGTCAACTGGCTGCACACTTCCCCCACCCTCACACCACGCTGTTTAAGTGTGAGGACGGGAAAGAGTGGGAAACAGGGAAACTGTAAATGTGCCACTTTCAATTGGCGATGCAGTAGCACCGCGAACAGGAAATCTACATTGCTTTCATATTTCTCAGGAAGAAAGATGACAAACAAGACAAATTTTCCGTATCATTTCATTATTTTTGAGCTCTGAAGACGTATTTTATGTCTAGAAACAAACACACTTCTTTTCCTTTTTGGGTGGTGGTCATCAATCTACAGACGGTTCCATGCGAAACAGAACGACTTCTTCTGTGAGTAACCTCTTCATCTGAATGGGCTTATACCCAACTTCCTTAGTTATTTTATGATGCTATTTGTCTTTACCTGCAGTTTTCTGCCCTCTATCCCTTTATTGTACAAACTGTCAGATTACGGACATAAGGAGACAGTTTCACAGATTTTTACACTCAGGTTGCAATGTATTCGTAAATTATTTAGTTTCATGAGCAAAAAAAGACCTTCACACGTTTATGTTGATCGAAATATGTTAGCAGATTTCCAATCTGATTATAATGCCGGGGAAACCCGACCTGATGAAAGCAATCTAGGTTTCCTGTACAATTCTAACCGAAAAGGATTTGTCATTAGAACAGGACTTACACTGCAGATCAGTCAGTTCCATCTGCACATGTACATAGGCGCTTTCAACTGAAATGGCAAACGGTCTAGGAAACGCCTCGAAAGTAGATGTTGGCTTGGCACTGTCCTCAGTGTTTTTAGAAAACTGTCCCTGTAATTCCTTCAGGACCACAAGGAATTGTTCAAACCGTGTTCCTTGGTTAACACCAGTGAGCTTAAGAAAGTGGACTGTGGTTTTTGTCAGAATTTGTTCCTTCTACAAAGCAATTATCTTTTTAAATAAGTCGCCATCAAATCAGAAAAACATTATTACTCTCTCTATGCATGTCTTAATGTGAACAGTATGCAGTTCAAATCCACTCTGAATGCAAGGTCGGCAGTCCACTCCTCATGTTCTACTTTTCGTTCCTGCATTCCTTTTTTCCTTCATACATTCCTCATTAACTGCTTTTGAATCGAAAAATCGTTCCAGACACAGCCCCTTGACATAACCAACGTAGTTACAGTAATTTATGATGTCTCAATACTGTCCGTTCATTTCCGTCGAAAACTGCTGCACGTAACAATTGAATGCAGAAAATTTACTACTCATACCACAGATTTCTTCAAGCGCTCCATGCCTGCAAGTTCCGTACAAAGTGAACAATGAAGTACACTTCGTTATCAGCTAAATCTTTAAATTCCTTTTGCATGATGTCGTAACGTTGTTTCATAACATATTTGCAGCACCTACCGATTATGTGACTGCATAATAAATATCGAGAATTCCCATTCTTCTACTCTGTCATTCCCATTCATTTTCGAAACGTTGTGGCTATAGATCGCTACACTGCCTCTTTTTGTACGATAAACATACACTCCTGGAAATTGAAATAAGAACACCGTGAATTCATTGTCCCAGGAAGGGGAAACTTTATTGACACATTCCTGGGGTCAGATACATCACATGATCACACTGACAGAACCACAGGCACATAGACACAGGCAACAGAGCATGCACAATGTCGGCACTAGTACAGTGTATATCCACCTTTCGCAGCAATGCAGGCTGCTATTCTCCCATGGAGACGATCGTAGAGATGCTGGATGTAGTCCTGTGGAACGACTTGCCATGCCATTTCCACCTGGCGCCTCAGTTGGACCAGCGTTCGTGCTGGACGTGCAGACCGCGTGAGACGACGCTTCATCCAGTCCCAAACATGCTCAATGGGGGACAGATCCGGAGATCTTGCTGGCCAGGGTAGTTGACTTACACCTTCTAGAGCACGTTGGGTGGCACGGGATACATGCGGACGTGCAATGTCCTGTTGGAACAGCAAGTTCCCTTGCCGGTCTAGGAATGGTAGAACGATGGGTTCGATGACGGTTTGGATGTAGCGTGCACTATTCAGTGTCCCCTCGACGATCACCAGTGGTGTACGGCCAGTGTAGGAGATCGCTCCCCACACCATGATGCCGGGTGTTGGCCCTGTGTGCCTCGGTCGTATGCAGTCCTGATTGTGGCGCTCACCTGCACGGCGCCAAACACGCATACGACCATCATTGGCACCAAGGCAGAAGCGACTCTCATCGCTGAAGACGACACGTCTCCATTCGTCCCTCCATTCACGCCTGTCGCGACACCACTGGAGGCGGGCTGCACGATGTTGGGGCGTGAGCGGAAGACGGCCTAACGGTGTGCGGGACCGTAGCCCAGCTTCATGGAGACGGTTGCGAATGGTCCTTGCCGATACCCCAGGAGCAACAGTGTCCCTAATTTGCTGGGAAGTGGCGGTGCGGTCCCCTACGGCACTGCGTAGGATCCTACGGTCTTGGCGTGCATCCGTGCGTCGCTGCGGTCCGGTCCCAGGTCGACGGGCACGTGCACCTTCCGCCGACCACTGGCGACAACATCGATGTACTGTGGAGACCTCACGCCCCACGTGTTGAGCAATTCGGCGGTACGTCCACCCGGCCTCCCGCATGCCCACTATACGCCCTCGCTCAAAGTCCGTCAACTGCACATACGGTTCACGTCCACGCTGTCGCGGCATGCTATCAGTGTTAAAGACTGCGATGGAGCTCCGTATGGCACGGCAAACTGGCTGGCACTGACGGCGGCGGTGCACAAATACTGCGCAGCTAGCGCCATTCGACGGCCAACACCGCGGTTCCTGGTGTGTCCGCTGTGCCGTGCGTGTGATCATTGCTTGTACAGCCCTCTCGCAGTGTCCGGAGCAAGTATGGTGGGTCTGACACACCGGTGTCAATGTGTTCTTTTTTCCATTTCCAGGAGTGTATATCATAGGGGTAACACCACGATTCTACCGACATGAAGAGACTGGTGCCAACCGAAAAACGCCGCATCGCAGTACTAAATTAAGATTCGCCATTCTTCTGAGAAGGACCGAAGAAAACCAAGGCGAGCTTCGGTCCACATGCAACCCACATCGAGTTCGGGTATGGTTTGGCCCTCCGTTGGCGTCCCTGACATATGACGACCACGAATGAAACGGAAAGGAAGTAAAGTACTACTAGATTTAGTGTACTGTATTAGTTTCTTACTGTGATACTGTTGCGGTGATTAGATAGGCACATCAGGAGTAGTGATGTTTTTCTCTGGAGGTTCTCAGTCTTTTCTATTTCGTCGTATCTTGTGTTAGACTTATGAACAGAATTCAAAAATTATCTGTACAAAAGATTTGTTGGTGACCTCCATCACTAATGACACGCACTTGCTTAGGATGTTGAAATGAATTTCTGTTTGTATTTCTCATGGTACGACCAGTAACTCTACCTTGAATAGCCCGGAATTGATATTCCTAGCCACTAGACGATTGTGGCAGCGAGACATCGAGGTTAGCGTGTTCGAACGCTCTCGCGTTTATTGGATAGAACATTCTGAACAACCTGTGTCGTTAGATGTGCTTAATGAACCAGTTTGCTGTTTACACAGCGGATGACCCTCGCAGAGTGGCGTCAGCCCAGAGGTGACCACAACATCGACGTGCCCTGCAGCCGGGAGGCCCCGCAGGGTGCCGGCGGCCCGCGGGTATTACCGGCCGGGATCTGAATTGCTAAGGAAGGCAAACAAACGCCGGCCGTGACTTCCCTTTGTGGCGCCGATGTTTGATCAGCTAGCCGGTGTGGTGCGTCATTTCCATGCTAAGCGCGCCGAGCCGGGCCGCGCGCCCGCTGCCACCAGCCGGCAGTAATTACTTTTTTTCCGGCCAAGAACGCCCGGCCCGCTGTTAGCACTCGCGTGGCGGCGGCGGTTGCGCCGCGGCGGGCGAGGACGCAAAAGGAAGGGACAAAAATCCGTTTCATTAAGCGATTTATTTACATTTCCGTTTTGCATACTGCCTGGGGCCTGTAGGGCGTCTCATGTAGCAGGGGAATCGAAGTGTCTGTTACGTCCTGGCGTCCTTTTATAGTTTCCTTGCTTTCGGAAGCGTTTTGGAATGTCTCTTCTCTCGTTACGTAAGC
Source organism: Schistocerca cancellata (assembly GCF_023864275.1). Classification (NCBI taxonomy): domain Eukaryota; kingdom Metazoa; phylum Arthropoda; class Insecta; order Orthoptera; family Acrididae; genus Schistocerca; species Schistocerca cancellata. The sequence continues at coordinate 600,748,485 of NC_064630.1, forward strand.
GCCTCGTAGCTCCTGGTGGGAAGACACGTTCAGTATATTCACTCAAAAAGCGTTTCACGAGCATTGAAGGTATATGGAGTACTGTTTGTTTACCTGACGTTATGCCATTTCTTAATCATTCTTGTATTATACATCGGCCAAAGTCGTAGAATGTCACTAAATGTGATGCGCCATGCTGTACAGAAAAGGGCTCCTGGCGTCCCACATCCCGGTCAGCAAGGATCCGATTCCACCAGTACATGACATGCAGCAAACATAAAATAAAATGATTAGCATAATGCAATAAGTGACAGTACAACATAGTCCTATCATGGTCGCCACTTTAGTGCACGGTGTTCTACGTGTGTGCTACCTCTACACTGAACTCACAACACACATTCGATTTCTACCCATGGCTCTGCGAAGGCGACATTATGTCTGTTCGTCAAACACTTGAGGCCTCATCTAGCCACAACAGTCGTACGATATACGCGGCACACCCTCAGTTGGAACAACCCTCCGCAGGCCTTTTGTCCATTCTAGTGGTTGTGTACATCTGGTACAGTCCACATTGCTCTAAATGTTACTCTTTTTTAGGTTGTAAAACACTCTAAAAGATTGTTTAAATCTTGCACAGGGCCAAGCATGCAACCCATCTTGTAGTTGCCGATTGTGGCCCCCATTTTGATAATACCATGTTTTTTTAGCCAGAAGGACGTTAAAGTTTTTCGTAATTGCATGTCCAGACACTTTACAAAATCTGTAAGTTTGTTACCGATAACTTTGTCTGTGCCTGGGCTTATATTGGACACAAAAATTTGTTATATGTCTTTACACTACTATTGGAGGTCATCCACATCAAGCAGTGTCTTCCAACTGTCTTATCGCTGGCCAAAATCATAGTGCTGTTTCGCTGCCAGTCTCCTTCAGTGCAAAAGTCGTGGTTTTACGTTAGATAATTGCACATCCCAACTTTATTAAAAATACCTACAAAATCTTGCATTAATAGTCATCTACCAAAGCTGCTGCATTATCCTAGCTAGCTCTTCCATAAGAACATCTATTTTAACGATGGCTAATTCCACTTTATATGATAAAGACACAGGGTTTTATATTTCCTCGAAAGGGTTTTCAGTACTTCCTTGCCTTTCTTTCCCGTATTCCTCTCGCTGTCACGCTGTTGTTCCCGTGAAAGAGAAGCCTTGACACCACGTCTTGCAGTGACGAACTTAAAGAATTTACTTCATGGATAAAAGTTTAATGAGACTCATCTCCTTTTTTTACACTGCAGATCGTCCCTTCCTTAACTATTCCTGACAGTCCACGTGATCGCACATTTGAACTACCATAATGTTATAGTTAATATTTAAATCAGTTAACTTTTCATAACTGGGATTCACAGTCACGCGAAATTTGTTGAAAGACGTCATGTTTACACCAGTGACTGTTAAACGTTTTATTTCCACTATTGCAGATTCGACCTTAGTCCATTATCAAGTGCAGATGTTTTGGGTTTAAGCCATGTCTACTTTATAGAAGCTGACACATTTATATGTCGTTGTCATTTGCTGTTACGAATGTAAAAATGTTATCTTTCAAGCATATTTAAATACTGATTCCTAAGGAGCGTGTCATTTTCGCTATAATTTATACTATGAATATCAATAACAAGATCGTCCACGTTCTCTAGTTGTGTTGTTGTGGTCTTCAGTCCTGAGACTGGTTTGATGCAGCTCTCCATGCTACTCTCTCCTGTGCAAGCTTCTTCATCTCCCAGTACCTACTGCAACCTACATCCTTCTGAATCTGCTTGGTGTATTCATCTCTTGGTCTACCTCTACGATTTTTACCCTCCACGCTGCCCTCCAATACTAAATTGGTGATCCCTTGATGCCCCAATACATGTCCTACCATCCGATCCCTTCTTCTAGTCAAGTTGTGCCACACACTTCTCTTCTCCCCAATCCCATTCAGCACCTTCAGCACCCCCTGATTAGTTATGTGATCTACCCATCTAATCTTCAGCATTCTTCTGTAGCACCACATTTCGAAAGCTTCTATTCTCTTCTTGTCTAAACTATTTATCGTCCATGTTTCACTTCCATACATGGCTACACTCCATACAAATACTTTCAGAAACGACTTCCTGACACTTAAATCTATACTCGATGTTAACAAATTTCTCTTCTTCAGAAACGCTTTCCTTGCCATTGCCAGTCTACATTTTATACCCTCTCTACTTCGACCATCATCAGTTATTTTGCTCCCCAAATAGCAAAACTCCTTTACTACTTTAAGTGTCTCATTTCCTAATCTAATACCCTCAGCATCACCCGACTTAATTGGACTATAGTCCATTATCCTCGTTTTGCTTTTGTTGATGTTTATCTTATATCATCCTTTCAAGACACTATCCATTCCGTTCAACTGCTCTTCCAAGTCCTTTGTTGTCTCTGACAGAATTACTATGTCATCGGCGAACCTCAAAGTTTTTATTTCTCCTCCATGGATTTTAATACCTACTCCGAATTTTTCTTATGTTTCCTTCACTGCTTGCTCAATATACAGATTGAATAACATTGGGGAGAGGCTACAACCCTGTCTCACTCCCTTCCCAACCGCTGCTTCCCTTTTATGCACCTCAGCTCTTATAACTGCCATTTGGTTTCTATACAAATTGTAAATAGTCTTTCGCTCCCTATATTTTACCGCTGCCACCTTCAGAATTTGAAAGAGAGTATTCCAGTCAACATTGACAAAAGCTTTCTCTAAGTCTACAAATGCTAGAAACGTAGGTTTGCCTTTCCTTAATCTAGCTTCTCTAGTAATAACCAAAAATCGATGTGTTCGTCGGTTGATCTTATCTTCCTTCCTAATGGCTGAGGGACGTTTTGCACCTTGAAGGAATTCATGTTAACACTTTCAGCTATCACAGAAGACTGTTCAGTTTTGGCAGTCAGGCCTACTTTTATACTCTGAAATCCAAGATGGCAGCACTTCTGGTCACGTGATCGTCTGGTCATGCCGTCTAAATGTGGTTGTAGTTACAAACCAATTGCAAACCCCCAGCTCAATGGCGTTATTTTGTGTGTCGGTTTCCCTTGTGGGTTTCATCTGTCCAGAATAGGTTTGGAATAAGGTTGGAATGTTCGAAGGTGGATGAATATTGTTCGGGATCGATCCACTCATATTAGTTCTGATGAGGTAATGTCGGACAGCGCATCCATTAATGATATGCCCAGGGTATTGTTTTGTGTGGACCATCCTTGAACTCTATCCCAGACGTAACCGACACACAAAACAGTGGAACTGGTCTAGGTGTTAGCAGCTAGGCTGCAGGTAGAAGTATATTTAGAAGAGATGACCAGCAGATCTTGGATATTTAGAGTATAGACGTAGTCCTGACTGCCACAATTGATCAGTTCTCTGTGATAGCTGAAAGTGTCAACGTATATTCCTCCAAGGTGAGAAAGGATGTTGACGACATTAGGTAAGAATCGTCGTCGTCACCCCAAAACTACAGATCTGATACTAATTTCAGTCATTATGTGTATTTTTACATTTGGGGTTTTCTCCTACACAGCCCCTAGTGGTAGTTTGGGGTATATTACCCCTACAATGTTTTTATATGAATATTTATACCAACTATTCTCACTCCTACCCACACCGCTACGAATGGTTTCGGGTATATTACTCACAGAATATTTGCATACAAATAATTATACTAGCAATGAATCACGCAATTACAGAATTTGATAGAAATTACTCTAGATATTAAGCTTTTATGTCACCCCATTTTCACCCTCACCACTGTGTGTCATTCTTACCGCCACGTAAATTTTCACGGGAATGGGCACAACGACTCATCAAATTTTCATCGCCCTCGTATGAATGGTATAGGAAGCGTCGAAGAAGTATCCATTTTTACATATTAGATAAATTTTGTCCATCCATCTTTACCTCTATGTTTGAATGAACACATCAAATGATATATGAACTGTTCTTAGGTGTAGCAAATACAATACCTCGTGCGCCAGCTGCGTGCATTTTATCGCAGATTACTGAAGGTGAAAATAGACCATAGTCGACATTAGTCACCGAATTAAGTAAACAAAATGACGTCCTCTACTCTATCCGTCTGCTGCTGCGATGTCTAAATAGTTATTCCCATGTTTGAGGAGTAGCTGTAACGAAAACATGTTTCTCGTCTTTCCTGCCTCCATTTCTTTCGGTTCCTGAGCTTGGGAGACACCAAGAGAAAATATCAGCTGAGTGGGAAGCAATGACAAAAACTCAGTAGGCCCGACGACTCGATTACAGGTGGATAAGAAACCAAAAAGCTTCCGTGTTATCGGTGCCATGTGGTCACTTTCAGCGAAAGGTAATCCTGCGAGGGCAGCGGCTGTGGGGCTCGTCCGTGGATCTGTAAATTACGGGCACTGAGATTTGCGCAAGCAGCTTTGTGAGAGCATAAATCTATCGAAAGCGTTATCTCATTAACACAGGTTAATTAATTTACAGCCGAATATTAGAGGCAGCGCGTGTAATAAGCCTATAATTCCCAATTCGATACTTCAGCGCAGGGGCTTGCACGGTGGAGCGAAGTCGTAACGCGTAATCCATTTCACACTGTGCAGAGGTCTTACTGCAACAAACCACACTCCCTGTGCGGTCGATAGCTCGCTCTAGTTTAGCGCTATTTCTAAGAGAGTAGTTACTTTTTCTCTTGAAATTACAACGGTGAGGAGGAAAACACGTTAAAATGATAATAGCGGCTTACTTTGAAAAACTTTTCTGACGCTATATGTAAACCAACGATGAAAGTGTGTTTCTTGAAGTTTTCCCGGTGGATCGAATATTCCATGAACTCCCGGGCATGCGTACGGGATATTATTAATTATTGTTCCGATACTTCGGCTCACAACCGTTCGACCATTCTCAAGGTGAGTCGCTTGCAAGATTTTTAAATCACTTTACACAATACTTCGGTGTTTTGAACTTATTCCAGGTTATTACTGAGAAGGAGGAGGGTTCACCGAATTGTTAAGAAGGCAGGACGATAGATTTTCTCCACAGAAAATATACTGACAATGTCTATATACATGTATCCGAGTAATTCCATATTGTCAGTTATCTCGGATGTGAAAGACGGGGAGTAAAAGGGTTTGGTTTCTTTCCTAAACCACTAGGATTTGATCAGCTTGCCTGTTGCACATCGCATGTTCGAACTTTAATAACAGTTTATTTGTTTACCGTAGTTATATGTTAATTACGAGATAACTAGTTTGGTCTATGCAACCAATGGCTGTCATCAGAATTATGCGATTATGTTGAAAATTATATGTAAGAGAATAGTAAAGCCTCACATTCAGTTTCCTTGTACCACAAAAGATTTCTCACAACAGCATTCAACAGATGTACAACGATGCCGACTAAGAAGCTTACGTGATTCTAATGCTTCATGTTCTTCGTCTTCTCCAACATATCAGGAACTGAATTTGGTACCAAGGTGATGTCACACTACAGCAGTGGCACAACTTATTAGAGTACCGACATTTTATACGTGCCTAACTCTCAATGAATGTAAATTTTTATGATTCAGACGAGCCATTCCAGGATTTTTCTTCTCTGAAATCGCGGTAACGTATCTACCCAACTGACTGGTTACAGAGACATAGCTTACAGATAAATTACAGCAGACTGCAGGTCTTACAATAAATAATTGCTCAAGTCTTCCAAACTGCGCACTTGATGAGCAATATCGGGATAGATTGTGGATATACGAAATGCCGAATGTACCAAGCCTACGATACAAACCGCTTGCTGGCAAGGGTAAACGTGGTAAGGGTTCGGTGACAATTTGGACAACCTATCAGGACATTTCATGTGCCACTTGATTACTCTCCGAAGACTCATTACTGTCATGGATTACATGACTGGCTGGCAGATAAGGTCCATACCACGGTTCAGTATTTGTTTCCTTAAGGCGATGCTGTGTTTTAAGACGACAGGATCCACATTCATACAGTTCGCCAGTTCCAAGAATTATTTTGTTAACGCGAGGATGGATTTTCGAATCTGCCATGGCTACCACGACCACCAAATCTCAGTACTGCTTAGCCTTGGTGATCTACTTTGGAGGAAAGGTTGCGCGATCATTATTCATTTCTACATCTACATCTACATCCATACTCCGCAAGCCACCTGACGGTGTGTGGCGGAGGGTACCTTCAGTACCTCTATCGGTTCTCCCTTCTATTCCAGTCTCGTATTGTTCGTGGAAAGAAGGATTGTCGGTATGCCTCTGTGTGGGCTCTAATCTCTCTGATTTTATCCTCATGGTCTCTTCGCGAGATATACGTAGGAGGGAGCAATATACTGCTTGGCTCTTCGGTGAAGGTATGTTTTCGAAACTTTGACAAAAGCCCGTACCGAGCTACTGAGCGTCTCTCCTGCAGAGTCTTCCACTGGAGTTTATCTATCATCTCCGTAACGCTTTCGCGATTACTAAATGATCCTGTAACGAAGCGCGCTGCTCTCCGTTGGATCTTTTCTATGTCTTGTATCAACCCTATCTGGTACGGATCCCACACTGCTGAGCAATATTCAAGCAGTGGGCGAACAAGCGTACTGTAACCTACTTCCTTTGTTTTCGGATTGCATTTCCTTAGGATTCTTCCAATGAATCTCAGTCTGGCATCTGCTTTACCGACAATCAACTTTATATGATCATTCCATTTTAAATCACTCCTAATGCGTACTCCCAGATAATTTATGGTATTAACTGCTTCCAGTTGCTGACCTGCTATTTTGTAGCTAAATGATAAAGGATCTATCTTTCTGTGTATCCGCAGCACATTACACTTGTCTACATTGAGATTCAGTTGCCATTCCCTGCACCATGCGTCAATTCGCTGCAGATCCTCCTGCATTTCAGTACAATTTTCCATTGTTACCACCTCTCGATACACCACAGCATCATCTGCAAAAAGCCTCAGTGAACTTCCGATGTCATCCACCAGGTCATTTATGTATATTGTGAACAGCAACGGTCCTATGACACTCCCCTGAGGCACACCTGAAATCACTCTTACTTCGGAAGACTTCTCTCCATTGAGAATAACATGCTGCGTCCTGTTATCTAGGAACTCCTCAATCCAATCACACAATTGGTCTGATAGTCCATATGCTCTTACTTTGTTCAATAAACGACTGTGGGGAACTGTATCGAACGCCTTGCGGAAGTCAAGAAACACGGCATCTACCTGTGAACCCGTGTCTATGGCCCTCTGAGTCTCGTGGACGAATAGCGCGAGCTGGGTTTCACATGACCGTCTTTTTCGAAACCCATGCTGATTCCTACAGAGTAGATTTCTAGTCTCCAGGAAAGTCATTATACTCGAACACAATACGTGTTCCAAAATTCTACAACTGATCGACGTTAGAGATATAGGTCTATAGTTCTGCACATCTGTTCGACGTCCCTTCTTGAAAACGGGGATGACCTGTGCCCTTTTCCAATCCTTTGGAACGCTACGCTCTTCTAGAGACCTACGGTACACCGCTGCAAGAAGGGGGGCAAGTTGCTTCGCGTACTCTGTGTAAAATTGAACTGGTATCCCATCAGGTCCAGAGGCCTTTCCTCTTTTGAGCGATTTTAATTGTTTCTCTATCCCTCTGTCGTCTATTTCGATATCTACCATTTTGTCATCTGTGCGACAATCTAGAGAAGGAACTACAGTGCAATCTTCCTCTGTGAAACAACTTTGGAAAAAGACATTTAGTATCTCGGCCTTTAGTCTGTCATCGTCTGTTTCAGTATCATTTTGGTCACAGAGTGTCTGGACATTTTGTTTTGATCCACCTACCGCTTTGACATAAGACCAAAATTTCTTAGGATTTTCTGCCAAGTCAGTACATAGAACTTTACTTTCGAATTCATTGAACGCCTCTCGCATAGCTCTCTTCACACTACATTTCGCTTCGCGTAATTTTTGTTTGTCTGCGAGGCTTTGGCTATGTTTATGTTTGCTGTGAAGTTCCCTTTGCTTCCGCAGCAGTTTTCTAACTCGGTTGTTGAACCACGGTGGCTCTTTTCCATCTCTTACGATCTTGCTTGGCACATACTCATCTAACGCATATTGTACGATGGTTTTGAACTTTGTCCACTGATCCTCAACACTATCAGTACTTGAGACAAAACTTTTGTGTTGAGCCAACAGGTACTCTGAAATCTGCTTTTTGTCACTTTTTCTAAACAGAAAAATCTTCCTACCCTTTTTAATATTCCTATTTACGGCTGAAATCATCGATGCCGTAACCGCTTTATGATCACTGATTCCCTGTTCTGCGTTAACTTTTTCAAATAGTTCGGGTCTGTTTGTCACCAGAAGGTCTAATATGTTATCGCCACGAGTGGGTTCTCTGTTTAACTGCTCAAGGTAGTTTTCAGATAAAGCACATAAAAAATTTCACTGGAATCTTTGTCCCTGCCACCCGTTATGAACGTCTGAGTCTCCCAGTCTATATCCGGCAAATTAAAATCTCCACCCAGAACTATAACATGGTGGGGAAATCTACTCGAAATATTTTCCAAATTATCCTTCAGGTGCTCAGCCACAACAGCTGCTGAGCCAGGGGGCCTATAGAGACATCCAATTACCATGTCTGAGCCTGCTTTAACCGCGACCTTCACCCAAATCATTTCACATTTCGGATCTCCGTCAATTTCCTTCGATACTATTGCACTTCTTACCGCTATAAACACGCCTCCCCCTTCACTGTTCAGCCTGTCTCTGCGGTATACATTCCAATCTGAGTTTAGGATTTCGTTACTGTTTACGTCTGGTTTCAGCCAACTTTCTGTCCCTAGTACTATATGGGCGTTGTGATCGTTTATTAATGAGAGCAGTTCTGGGACCTTTCTATAGACGCTCCTGCAGTTTACTATTAGCACATTAATATTGTTATTCCCTGTTGCATTTTGCCTACTCCTATCTTGCCGCGTCTCAGGAGGCGTCTTGTCGGGCCTAGGGAGGGGATTCTCTAACCTAAAAAACCCCCATGTGCACTCCACACGTACTCCGCTACCCTTGTAGCCGCTTCCGGCGTGTAGTGCACGCCTGACCTATTCAGGGGGACCCTACATTTCTCCACCCGATAGCGGAGGTCGAGAAATTTGCACCCCAGATCTCCGCAGAATCGTCTGAGCCTCTGGTTTAAGCCTTCCACTCGGCTCCAAACCAGAGGACCGCGATCGGTTCTGGGAACGATACTACAAATAGTTAGCTCTGATTCCACCCCGCGAGCGAGGCTTTCCGCCTTCACCAATTCCGCCAACCGCCTGTACGAACTGAGGATGACCTCTGAACCCAGACGGCAGGAGCCATTGGTGCCGACATGAGCAACAATTTGCAGTCGGGTGCACCCAGTGCTCTCTATCGCCGCCGGTAGGGCCTCCTCCACATCTCGGATGAGACCCCCCGGCAAGCAGACAGAGTGAACACTGGCCTTCTTCCCCGACCTTCTCGCTATTTCCCTAAGGGGCTCCATCACCCGCCTAACGTTGGAGCTCCCAATAACTAATAAACCCCTCCCCCCGTGTGCCTGCTCGGACCTTGCTGAAGGAGCAGCCACATGTCCCCTCACAGGCAGAGCGGGCGATGCCACACGGCCAGCCTCCACATTGACCTTCCGCCTCGTGCGCCGCGAACGCCGCTGAACCCGCCACTCCCCTTGGGGAGAGGGTGGCCCAACCGCGCCCGGTACCCGCGAAGATGTCTCGACAGCAGGGACAGTGGGTGAAGCATGTAACACCTGGGGTGTACCTTGCGACGCACCAGACTCCCCACTGCCGCTACACTCCGAGGCAGCAGCCTGAAGACGGCTGACCGCGGCCATCAACACGCTCAGCTGTTCGCGAACAGTGGCCAGCTCCTCCTGCGTCCGTACACAGCAGTCACACATCCTATCCATCCTAAGGAAACAATTTACTGAAGGGAGTTAATCAACCTTTAACTAGACTGCTAATTCACTAAAGGCGGCTGCTTATTCACTAAACTGTGGTTGCTAGCCACTTCTTGTAGAAAACAATGAAAATAGCACTACCTGTCTCTGGACTGTATTGAAAACAAACTCTAGCACTACTGGCACTATGGTTGACTACAGGGACTCTCTCTTACTGTATTCAAAACAAACACGAAATCTATGGAACACTATTAATAGCACTCGAAAATTAAAGCTTCCTAAAAGCAAATACACACGGAAGAAGAAGTGACAAGTAAGAAAAATACAGTTAATACTTAAATTAAGGTAGCTCGCTGCACAGCAGACGTGAAGCAGGCGGCAGTTACGACGACACTGACACTACTGGCACTATGGCTGACTAAAGGGACTCTCTCTGACTGTATTCAAAACAAACACGAAATCTATGGAACACTATTAAGAGCACTCGAAAATTAAAGCTTCCTAAAAGCAAATACACACGGAAGAAGAAGTGACAAGTAAGAAAAATACAGTTAATACTTAAATTAAGGTAGCTCGCTGCACAGCAGACGTGAAGCAGGCGGCAGTTACGACGACAGTTTCTATCGTCGTTACCTGAACTTGCGGCTGTTTTGCAGGAAGAAAGGTATGTGTCTGCTAAATGTTCATAGAAGAATGAAGGTGTATCTTTGTGTTGATGGAAAATCGCGAGCAAGTATTAGCACTGCCGATGGCGAGGAGTAAATATCGTAATGTGATGGTTCAAATGGCTCTAAGCACTTTGGGACTTAAACATCTGAGGTCATCAGTCCCCTAGACTCAGAACTACTTAAACCTTACTAACCTAAGGACATCACACACATCCATGCCCGAGGCAGGATTCGAACCTGCGACCGTAGCAGTAGCGCGGTTCCGGACTGGAGCGCCTAGAACCGCTCGGCCACACGGCCGGCTCGCAATGTGACATGCAAGAGATGGTGATCTTGAAAACATATATGAACACAAGAAATAACGCAGACAGGCGGTACGGTAAATGATGTACTGCTCCACAATAGCAGCCATTTCTGCACAGTCTTCCCATGCAGCCCTTAAAGCTATTAAAAAATAAACTTGCGCGACACTGGGATTCTGTAAGTTGGGTTTTTAGTGATGGGCGAGAAAGGTTCCGCAAGAGGCTCGACGTGCCGCTTGCAGATGAGAGACGCCATACATTCTCAGGAGTAACCGTATAGAAGGCCAGAACTTTGATGCAGGTGGGTCTCCGCTAGCAGCATAGCCGCAGAGTATGACATTAATATCTAAAACTGACATAAGTTATACAAACGAGAAATACTAAAGCAAAGTAAATTAGTATGGTATGACTGGGTGAGAATCCACCATGACGGTTTTCAGCCGCCTGTTTGAAAGTAATTTCAATTGGACAGCATGCGGGAAACTTGCGTGGTCTTGACCTACCCCAGTAGGCAGATGGGACCTACAGTGTAAAGTGGAATCCGAGCCACTTATCGCTACCGGCTTTTCTTCACGTCAGTCAGAGGTGAAGGCTAGCGTAAAAGCAGAGTGAAAAATTCCAGTGTCTGACCGCGATTCAATCCCGCCACCTTACGTTCTCCAGGCACGCACTTTACCGCAGTTTTCTTTTTTCTTTTTAATAATTTTAGCGGTCAACCAAAATTCTGTGTAAAAATAGAACTGGAGAGTTTATATACACGATCAGCGACGCTTACAACGTTTTTTATGGAAGAGTGAAAAATTGGTCTCCGATCAAGAATCGATTTCATCGGCGTACTTTACGACGTTTTTATTTTGACGACCTGTTGTTTAGCAGGGACGCACTTTTCTTTTTAACCTGACACATTGCCGCTCAGAAAAGAATAAAACAATCTTTGTTTATTTATTTTATTACAACAGGGCCTCATAAATGAAATTTACTATGTAACAATACACCTGAAAAGGAACCATGTGAAGAACACAAGGACCTGTTAACCGATGCCTTAACGACGAAGTAGAAGGTGCAGTATATTGGCGAATTAATTCGCTATACCATGGCAGGCGCAAACACTTCCAACATGCAGTGGCCATTTACTGGTGGAAGGCGAATGAGTCCCTACCGTCCCCTCCATCTAGAACGTAATGAACGTGGTATCCCAAAGACCAAGCAGTTGTATTTGACTTTGTCATCGGAGGGTAGATGTAGTGTGTACGCTAAAGGATATCAACCCGAAAAGGCAGTCTTAACGGATCGAGTTACAAACGCTAACTGTTTTTTAAGCCAGTGGCAGTTCGTTTCGACATGCGCTCATTGGTGGATAACAGATTGGTGGGTACCACTTGATACCACTAAGACGCCACCGCCATTGGTAGAACAGGAAGGCTAAGATGAAACCACGCCGGCGTCCAAGAAGTTTGCGGCGGTGCCCGTTCAATAGGAGCCGTATTTTCAATCCCCCCCCGCGCATTAACAAAAGCGTGGTAATGAGAATCTGTCTCTGTAGAATATCAATCCCCAATTAACTGACAGCAAAATAAGATTCACAGATCCCACTAGACCACCAAACCCTAAACGGAAAATGTAAGAGTAGATTGAGACTGAGACAAAACTGGCACAAGAAAACAGGCTTTTAAGTAAATCTTAAAATCAACAGCAAAAGAAGGTAAAGTGAGGAGATCGCAGCGCTATGATTAGCCGATGCTCCTTAAGAAGTGCGTGCCTAACAGACTGTGATTTCAGTCCATGATTCGACAGATATGATGCAGCTAACTTCTCAAGGAGATAATCAGTGGTGGCAGTCACTTGTTACTAAGAGTTGGTGGACTAAAGATGGTAGTGCTGTTGTAATATTTTTTCCGCCGCACATTCATATGTCTGCTACAATTGCGAGATGTTTGTGTATAGACTTACTATGAACCATATGGTTGGCACCAGCAACCTATTAGAAGAGCAGACGTTGATAAAGCTATGATAATCTATACTACTATACAAAGGCAAGACGTTGTTTAACATTGTTACCAAAAGTCTCGAATAGTTATTGACATATTTACTTCTGATTTGTACATGAAATTGTAATAAACGTTCAACGCACAAAGGCTACACCTTTTTTTAAGCCGGCCGGAGTGGCCGAGCGGTTCTAGGCGCTACAGTCTGGAACCGCGCGACCGCTACGGTCGCAGGTTCGAATCCTGCCTCGGGCATGGATGTGTGTGATGTCCTTAGGTTAGTTAGGTTTAAGTAGTTCTAAGTTCTAGGGGACTGATGACCTGAGAAGTTAAGTCCCATAATGCTCAGAGTCAGTTGAACCATTTTGAACCATTTTTTGAAAAAAAATATGATACGCAAATATACACACATCAAAAAAGTTTTGCATCAACTCGGTTCAGAGAGTTCCGCAACCCCTACAGAAAATCGGAATAGAGATCAACGTTCTTTTTGTACCACCATACAGCGAGACCTTCAGAGGTGCTGGTCCAGATTGCTGTACACACAGGTACCTCTAAATACATTGCACTGATACATGGTTGTATTCGTCATGGCATACTATCCACAATTTCATCAAGGCAATTTTGGTCCACATTTTCCCACTCCTCAATAGCAATTCGGCGTTGATCCCTCACAGTGGTTGGTGTGTACGACGTCCAAATACAGCCCTTTTCCATCTAACCCAGGCATGTTCGATAAGGTACATGTCTGGAGAACATGCTGGCCTCTCATGTCGAGCGATGTCATTATCGTGTATGAGGTCATTCACAAGATGTGCATGATAGGGGTGCGAATTGTCTTCCATGAAAACTAATGCCTCGCCATTCTGCTGCCGATATGGTTGCACTGTCGGTCGTAGGATGGCATTCACATATCGTACAGCCATTACGGTGCCTTCCATGACCACCAGCGGCGTACTTCAGCCCCACATAATGCCACCCCAAAACACCAGGGAACCTCCCCGTTGCTGCACTCACTGGGCAGTGCGTCTAAGGCGTTCATCCTGACCGGGTTGCCTCCAAACACGTATCAGACGATTGCCTGGTTGAAGGCATTTGAGACACTCATCGGTGAAGAGAACGTGATGCCAATCCTGAGCGGTCCATTCGGCATGTTGTTGGGCCGATCCGTAACGCGCCGCATCGTGTCGTCGTTTCAAAGCTGGACCTCGCCATGGACGTCGGGAGTGAATCTGCGAATCATGCAGCCTATTGCGCACAGTTTGAGTCGTAACATGACGTCCAGTGGCTGCACAAAAATCATTATTCAACATGTTGGCGTTGCTGTCAGGGTTCTTCCGAGCTATAATCCGTAGGTAGCGGTCATCCATTGCAGTAGTAGTCCTTGGGTGGCCTGAGCGAGGCATGTCATCGAGAGTTCCTGTCTCTCTGTATCTCCTCCATGTCCGAACAGCTTCGCTGTGGTTCACTCCTAGACGCCTGGAAACTCCCTTGTTGAGAGACCTTCCCGGCACAAAGTAACAACGCCGACACGATCGAACAGCGGTTTTGACTGTCTAGGCATTGTTGAACTACAGACAACACCAGGCGTGCTTCTCCTTCCGGACGGAATGACTGGAACTGAACGGCTGTCGGGCCCCCTCCGTCGAATACGCGCTGCTCATGCATGATTGTTTACATCTGTGGGTGGGTTTAGTGACATCTGTGAACAGTCAAAAGGACTGTATCTGTGACACAATATCCACAGTCAACGTCTATCTTCAAGAGTTCTGGGAACTGGGGTGATGCAAACCTTTTTTTGGTATGTGTATATAAACACCTCCAAAAAATATTTGCCCGATTTGTTTCAATTTTTACGTAAGTCGTTTTTATAAGTTGTTAGCGAAAATATGGAAAAACTCTTTGCAGATTTTCTTCCAATTTTTACGTGATTCTCTAATAAATGTTTAGACGGACATTATATACGGATAAGCTCTTGACCGATTTAATTTAATTTTTACACGAAACTAATAAATATTAAGACGATCTTAAGCTGTATACCTTTTCTAATCAATAATCTACATGTTTTCTGCTAAAACCGACTGTGAGAAATAAAATGTTGTGGTGTGCTGCGCTGTCAAAATGTGCGGTTTCAATTTCTTTCCCCAGGACGTTTTCACTACAATAGGTGGGCATTTAAACAATAGACATATCGTATCTCCCTTACATACTAGCCGGCCGCGGTGGCCGAGCGATTCTAGGCGCTTCAGTCCGGAACCGCGCGACTGCTACGGTCGCAGGTTCGATCCTGCCTCGGGCATGGATGTTTGTGATGTCCTTAGGTTAGTTAGGATTAAGTAGTTCTAAGTTCTAGGGGACTGATGACCTCAGATGTTAAGTCCCACAGTGCTCAGAGCCATTTGAACCATTTGAACCTTACATACACTTTCTTCTCTCATATAATTTTAAACAAAAAATTGTTTGCAGGACTATGGGCTTTTTTGTTTTCTTCTTCGAAGACGCTTTTTATAGAAAACATGACATTTGTATTTATCGCTTTTCAGCTTATGATTATAATACTACTATGGGAGCTGAACAGTCCGAAGCTTCGTTAATTCAACCCGTTCGCATATTAAAGCTATACGAAAGAATGTCACTGAAGCTACTATCCTCACAGATGCAGCAACAGGTTGTGGGGTGGGGGGAGTTGGTCTGTCAGACCATGTATACGATTTACGTATTTATTTTAAACGACTTCAGTTTCCAAACAAGGCTTCATCGGTAGTAACAACAGACAAAGCTCAAGGTCAGGAAGAGGAAATGGCCAGACGGAGGGAGGAAGTGTAATCGATATAAACAGGGGGAAAGAGGAGATGGTCAGAGATAGTGGAGAGGAGGAGGTGGAGAGTGATAGCGGAGAGGAAGAAATGGAGAGAGAGAGGGAGAGGGAGAGAGGGAGAGAGAATAGGAGCCGACGGGCGTGGAGATGGACAAAGAGAGGGGGAAGAGGAGATGGCCAGAGAGAGAGGAGGGTGAAAGAGATTAAGACATATATCCAATTTCCATTCATATTTAGCAATTGCGAGGTACTGCCGGGTTCACTAGTACTTTTCTAAAAGCGTTATTGATCTGTATTGGAGTGTTCAAATTCCTGGAGAACTGGACATGACACGGTACATGAATATTAGTGTACAATGTTATTGTGATATATTCTGCCAGCTCCTTCTTGTTGCATACATGGGCCAAATGTACTAAGCCGTAACAAATTTTCCTCTCTAATGCGAACCGTGCATATATTTTATAATTTAGTTTAATATTCATCATTCGCATAATACCATATAGTTATAGGATAGTACGTTTAATCTGAGAGAAATTGTGATGAACATCGGTTTTCCGAGTTACACAATAACTGGAGAGTTAATGACAGTACAGTCCTAAATGTAACGCAGGTAAGTAGCGCGCAAATGAAATTATGTATAAAGCATACACACAGAGTTTGTGCTTCGAGAGATTTCAAATTACACACCATCCCTGGTGTATTCGTATTGAAATAATATGAGCAGTGTAATTTAGTGTCAATATCTGTAGAAGTAGTAAAGGCACCAGCGTATAAGGTTTTTCCAGATGCGAAGGCAATACTCTAGGCTTATCAAGGAAGCCTCAGATTTGATGCTCTCACTACAATCGTATGTCGTCAAATATTTTAAGAACATTTTATCACTGCCATTTGTTTTTGTTTTATTATTTTTTAATTTTCGTTTCAGTCCCGTCGTAATTAACTAGGATCCTTTATATACTTACTAGCTGAGAAACCCGGCATTGCCCACATATTTACTCTTATTTATAGCTGTATATCCACGACCGAACCACCAAGCAGCGTCTGGACTTGTGCTTAACGTTCATAACGTCGTATCTCCTGAACTGTATTCGTAGAATGATATAATCTTGCACTTATATAAAGTGGTATACGTGTACAATGTTTGTAAAACGTGCCGCGAATACCGTTAGTAGCAAAGAAGTTACGAATTAGACAGTTATGCCTAATGCGGTCCTTTCACTGCATGAACAACGGAAAGATAGTACGTGGTGAGCATTTTTCCATTCGTCGTTTTGTGGGAGTTATCAGCAAGAAAAAAAATCGTACAGGTTTGGATTTATGTGAAAACTTGTTGCTAGAGGGTAAGCGCTCTCATTCTCAAATACTGGATATATAAATCCTGGGGATTCACACATCTTGGGCTACGCTGCTTTTCTACACAAACCCTGACCTCTCTGATACGTAGTTGGTTCTAGCTCCGACAGCGATGGTCACCTGAGAGTAAGGTAAATGTGTTCCAAGTTTGGTTGAAATCGGTCCGGTAGTTTAAGAGGAGATGTGGAACACACACACACACACACACACACACACACACACACACACACACACACATGTACACATGTATAAATAAAATACTGTTTAAAATGACTCTGAGCACTATGGGACTTAACATCTATGGTCATCAGTCCCCTAGAACTTAGAATTACTTAAACCTAACTAACCTAAGGACATCACACAACACCCAGTCATCATGAGGCAGAGAAAATCCCTGACCCCACCGGGAACCGAACGCGGGAACCCGGGCGCGGGAAGCGGGAGCGCTACCACACGACCACGAGCTGCGGACTAAAATGCTGTCTTTAATACTGTTCTAGCGTAGAAAAAATGTACCACTATGTAGAAGTTATTTACTGTATTCAGTATATCATAAGAACTGCTGTAGACAAGAGGGAAGATTTACAGAAAACAATGAATAAATGAATAAGAGGATTATTTCATTTTTGCGCACAGTAATTAGGCGATTGTCTTATTCGCCATCATGTTGCACGGGGAACATTTTGTTACCTTTACCAGCTATCAAAAACACTGTATGATGCTGTCGCATCACTACATGCAGTGGAAGACAATTCCTGATGCCCAGTTAGCCCTTTAGTAGGTGACGCGCAATTGCTCCGTGGAAATTAGTTCCCCACACCGTTAATTGTTTATGCCGGAGAACATGGATCTCCTGATCTTAAATAACACGAGTGGCAGTTACACAGCTGTGTATAAACTGGCATCTCACTCTTGTGTTCTAACACCTTTCCCAGATACTTGTTTAGTCAGAACTACACCGTAGTGCAGTTCCGGAGGGTTGAATTGGTATATAAATAGGTATAAATTGGCATATAAACAGTACGTTGCACTTTACCTGGACGTCACACATAGGACTACTTCTCGCAGCATCTGATGAAGACGGTTACGCTTGTGTTCGAAATTCTTTTCGAGACACAAAATAGACTGGTCAGCGAAAATAATCTCCGGAAAATGTTTAGGAAATAAGATGCACGCTAGATTTTTTTGAAATACATCATCTGTGGTGTGAAGTGAAATAGTTAGCAGTTAGTCCTGCATATCAATCTCCTGGACATCGATATTCACAACGAACAGATGTAAGAATATCGCTAAGAACCACTCACTACAAAGCGTTGTCCGTCATAGAAAACATGCTTATCTGAATGCTAGAAGAGACTATTAAGGTGATCTCCGTCTTCCTACCCAGCCACCATGTTTATTACTCACTGCGAAAACTAAAATGACATCTAGTTCCCAAAATTATGTTTGATACTTCTGCAGTTGCACTTCGAAGGGGGACGCAGAGTTGGCACGTATCGCTCGGAATACATCCAGAATCCTACATTTCGTTCCACTCAGATTTTAAAGTGTTACATTGTCATACCGAAATTTCCTCGTACGTTGCAGAATTTTAAAGAAACGAGAAACGTTCTTACTATAAGGGATAAAAATATTTTACAAACGAGATCTAAAAACTAAATGATACACTCATGTTCAAATAAACAAAACATCTTGAACGACTAGAGACAGAAGACTGTTCACAGGACATTTAAATTAGCATGTTCTGCAGAAATTATTATCATTTCAGTCACCTCGGTTCAGCAGATGCCCTGTTGCCTTGCAGGCACAGGGTCTGCCGCTGGCCCTTATAACTTGTTACAAGCGTGATGGCAGCGAAGGGATTCCTGTGTTACAACCATCCATGCTGCGTTCACCTGGTTCAAAAGTTCATCTCTTGTGCTTGGCACTGGTCAAAGCACTGCACCCGTCGTTTCACCATATCCCACACATTTTCAGTTGGCGACAATGAGGGTCTTGAGGGCCAGGGCAAAATACTGACCACCAAGAATGCCATGTTCGTGTAGCAACATGTCGTCGTGCATTGTCTTGCTGAAACATAGCGTCTGGGGTGTTGTGCAGAAAGAGTAAAGCTACCGCTCACAGGATGTCATTCACGTAGATCACACTGATCATAGTGCCCTATACACGTACCAACTGTGATTTGTGGTTGTACCCAGTACCACCCCAAACCATAAGGCTCTGAGTAGGTACTGTACGTGTTGTGCGAATGCAGTCACTGTGGAGCCGTTTCCCCTGTCTGCGATGAACCAAAATGTGGCCATCATTTCGAAACAAATGGAACCTAGTGACGTCGTTACATACACCACTGTCTTCAATCATGTTTCTGCACATTCGTGACAGGTATGCGGAGAACTGGACAACGCACACGTAATCCAGCGCACACACAACCCATTCCATAATAAACGGCGACGGTCGGTCATTCTTGATAGTGTACGATGTGTTACACTGTTTCTCTGTTGCGCCAGAGCCGAGGGGGACGCAGATTTGTCCTGGAATGCCATTCGCAGCATTTATAGGGGGGGGGGGGGGGGTGATGCTACGTGACGCATCTCAACATGTTCTACAGGCTGCCGTGAATGATTCTGCACGCACCGTTGCGTTGTCGAAACGCTTCGTCCCACAAGAGCAGCAATTTCCCAGATCGATGCCTCACGTTCTCTCATGCCAATAATGCGCCCTCTTTCAAACTCAGTGATTCGACCGTATGGTTCACGAATACGTCTGCAAGGCATCGGCCACGTCTGCTCAGTCACACTGATCCATTACCTTCGGTTTATAGCGCCAGCAAGAGCCGCAGGCACACACTACCGGTAGCAGGTGTTGCGAAGCGATGTTGTTGTTGACCTAGAAACTGCGGTCCGAAATGGTTTAAATGCTAATCATTTCTGCAGAACATATTAATGTGCATCTCCTGTGATTACGAACGTCCTGTCTCCAGTCCTTCGATATGTTCTGTTTTTTCTGAAGATGAGTGTATTTTCATCCACCCTGAACTAGAATTCCGTCAGTAACTCTAGATACTTTGAATTAAATGCCACGCATAATGCTCTGCTCGCACATCCGTTTGATTTGATTATGAGAAACAGATTGGTAGGTTAAACCTAACGTCCAAACACACAAAAAACAACAATAAAAGCAAGTAACAAATCCACCAAAAGGCAGAAAACGAAAAAAAGTCACAGCCCCCTACGAGTGACCAGACAGATATCAATCTGCCGGACTTTCAAGCCTGCTACATGTGTGAGTATTGTGGTGGTGCAGATTTCGGTTTGGCAACCGCGGATGGTAACTCTGGCCACAGGTCACACACTAAATATAGAGGTGTCCATCTCGAGGAGTTCCTTAATCTCACTAAGCACGTAGGGCAGACACTCGACAGAGCAAGAAGAAAGAAAGTCTATTTCAGTTTTGCAATAAACTTCAGCTAGTAATACACATTGTTCACAAAGAAGAAAATATACTTGGTAAAGGTCCAGAGGTATGGGAGATTCCAGCTGGGTTGCTTCGTTGACTGAAAGAGATTTCGAAATCAGATATTAGATTTTATGGCGTACCCATTAGCAGATGTAGACTCTGATCAGAATTTAGTAGTGATGAAGGGAAGATTGAGGATTATGAGAACCATTGTGCAAAGAAGTTGAATCCATGAAGACATGCGTTTGAAATTGTGTAAGGCTGTAGACTGGAGATTGGAGTACATACCAAAAGTAACTGAAGACGTAGGTTGCAAGAGCTACTCTGAGTTCTAAAGGTTGGCACAAGGGAGGTTTTCGTGGTGGGACGCGTCAAACCAGTCAGAAGACTTAAAACAAAAAAGAAACTGTACGTACTGCAATAATTAATAACACGGTAGCTAGTTCAGTTGAAGAGGAATCGACATTTCTAAAACGGGCAGTCGCAAAAGTTGGACAGACAAACACATGTGCAAGGAGGGTAACTACAAAGAAACTTTGGGTAACAGAACAAACACTGCAACTGATCCATGAAAGACGGAAATACAAAAACGTTTAAGGAAATTCGGGACTGCATAAATATAAGTCACTTAGGTTGAAAGGAGAAGAAAGTGCAGGGAAGCAAAGACGAAATGGCTGCAGGAAAATTCCGTAGAAATCGAAAAAGAAATGGTCGAGGGAAGAAGCGACTCATCATCCAGGAAAGTCAAATAATATTCGGTGAAATTGAAAGAAAGGACGTCAACGTTAACAGTGCAGTAGTAATTTCACTGTTAAGCACAGAGGAGGGAATAGATAGGTGGAAAGACGGCACTGAATGCCTCTACGGAGGGTAAGACCTGTCTGACGACATGATTTACGAAGGGCTCACGCTGGACATCCGAAGCGGCCAACAGGGCCGAGTAACCGTTGTGGTACGTGTAACGTTTATACAAAAGAACGTAGTTGTGCCTGATAATAAAGAAGGCAATGTTGCATTACGTATAAATTAAACATTACCTTCATTTTTGTCAGTCATTCCTATTTTCTTTTGTACAAACGTTACCATAAAGTGCCATACGTTTCGGCCTTGTTGGCTACGTCGGTTGTCCAGCATGAGTCCTTGCTTAAATCAGTTTCTCTTCGTTTTGACGTCTCTTCCGGGGCTGGTTGGGCTTGTGGCATTTTCCTTTTAGTCTTCAGTTTGTACACATTTTGTAAGGACGGCTATTTTATACGCCATGATGGATCATGGTTTTGTAAGCATTCTCTCCAATTTTATGACTGTTGATCACAAAGGCTCATTTATAAATTTATTACACACAGTTTGGATTATGGAACAGCAGACAATTCTTGTTACCAATGCATATATTTTTCTCGCTGTAATGTATATCACACAGTTGCGTATAATGGGCATTTGATTCAATTTTTATTAATGCAACTGATCATTTTCCTTTTTTATTCCCTGACCTTGCGAGATTATGGATGCTGTTCACGTTTTTACTGCTGTACTGCAGTCTGGTGGTTTTTATCATTTGATAGTTGTGTAGGACTTGTCTTTCACGTATGGTATGTTGCCAGTTAACTGTATAAGACAGCTTCCATGTCTTATAACTTCCATATCCCTCATCTTCATTCCCTTGTTATTTTTGCAATTTTAAAATTCCTTGTATTTCGATATCTGATTTTTAAGACGTCTCGTCTAAAATTATTTCGACACATTTACAACATGGCTCGCTCTCGACAGTGCTTTTT
The DNA here is from genome assembly GCF_023864275.1 of Schistocerca cancellata. Classification (NCBI taxonomy): domain Eukaryota; kingdom Metazoa; phylum Arthropoda; class Insecta; order Orthoptera; family Acrididae; genus Schistocerca; species Schistocerca cancellata. The sequence goes on from NC_064630.1 coordinate 600,770,784, forward strand.
ACTAAATACTATCCTAATCTTGTTGGTCCGTAATACATATCTGAAAATGGTTGTTGCAAGTGACTGAAACTAGTCATGTTGTAATTGTATAATATAAATTGCGGTCTAGGCAGTGAAAGTTACTTATGTTAAAATATTTATTCAGTTAAGTGTTAGGAACCTACATAAGATCAACTTGGTACAAAATGGACAATGAAACAATACTATCGAAAGGAAAACTTCAAAGACTGCATCTGTCGGTAACTTACACATGTGGAGAGTGTAATCGTACCTACATCCTGCCACAGGCATACGTCTGCAGAGAGAAAATGGCCATATGGCAAATATATAAAAAGAATGTGACTGTGATTTACAGACTAGCAAGATGGCGCAGCCTACATCTGTGCTACAACTAGATGAGAACTACTATCCCACAGAGAGGAAACGTACCTGGATGTGGTTGGTAGGACGGACTCTGCATTAACCAGTGACCAGGAGAAACGATCAAATCCGGGATGCAGAGTAAAGTAATGAAAAACACTAAATATAGGCGATAGTATACAAACTATATCTCAACACTTGATCTAATTAAAATGTTAGACAGAAAAAAAAGGAGGAGAAAGAATGGGAAACACGCATCAAGTGGCAGATATAAAAATGCTGATATTGTAGTTTCTATGTGTTAGGTTGCTGATGTTGACTTCCAAAAATTAACTCTTTCTTGTCCTAACGAAAGCAATATTTGTATACAACGACTTGCTTCGTCTGAAGCGTCGAAGATGAACGGAATGGTGTGGCTGGCCATTTCCTAAGTTAATGTATTTTTATCGCATACCCAGTACACTGACAGTTTTAAACAGCCATTCATTGAAACTGGGAAGAGCGCAAGGGGCCATGTTCATGAACGTTACAAGCAGAACCGAGGAAAACTCGATGAGATTACTGAGGAAGAAACTGATGATGCAAACACAGTACGGTAATGAAGCAGCCATTATGACGGCAATGAAGATGCTGAAGGAAAAGAAGGAAAAAAGGTTAGGATAACAAGATATCTGCTGGCAGCGCTGATGTAATTCTATCCTCTAAAAGGAGTAAATATTTAAGAATAACTGCATTTCGTTTAATTTCTTCCCTCCCTCCCTCCCTCCCCATTTTGATTTTGTATCCGTTATGCACTAAGAAAACGTGCACGATACTGTAAATGTCAACGATATGCACTGCCTTATATGGAAATAAACTATTCCCATTCATTCAGGTACTTGCTGTTGTCAACAGTAATACATACCTTAATTTCATCCTCTGGCCTGCATGCATACACTACCACTCGGTTCTGCCTTGGCTTCGTTTTTCTGAAAGCGGCACATGGCAGCATGGATAGGTTTACTGACGAAGAGTTAACCGATATGCGCTTCGTGATGAGTGCTTTGACTGAAAGACACAACAACGATTTGCCGAGCTGTTCCCACAGCGACGGCAACCACATCACAGTACTGTTGCATCTGACAACCCCTGCATTGCTTTACGCCTTCGAACGGAAACTTCTTGATTGCCGCTTATAAAACACTCGGAAAATATCGCTGAATATCTTCCGCAAAATGTTCAGTGTACCCAGGGTCGCCCTGTTTACTGGTATAGGCACGCATATTCAAATACAGAAGTACGTAAACACGCAAAATACGGTGCTGCGGTCGGCAACGCCTATGTAAGACAAGTGTCTGTCTCAGTTGTTAGATCGGTTACTGCTGCTACAGTGGTACGTTATCAAAACTGAACTGGTGTTATAGTCGGCGCTCGAACTATGGTACACAGCATCTCCAAGGTAGCGATGAAGTGGAGATTTTCCGGTACGACCATTTCACGAGTGTACAGTGAATATCAGAAATCCAGTAAAACATCAAATCTCCGACATCTCTGCGGCCGGAAAAAGATCCTGCAAGAACGGGACCAACGACGACTGGAAAGAATCGTTCAGCGTGGCAGAAGTGCAACCGTTCCGCAAATTGCTGCAGATTTCAATGCTGGGCCATCAACAAGCGTCAGCGTGCGAGCCATTCAACGAAACATCATCGGAACGGGCTTTCGAAACCGAACGCCCACTTGTGTACCCTTGATGACTGCACGACACAAAGCTTTACGCCCGCCTACAACAACATTTGACTATTGATGACTGGAAATATGTTACCTGGTCGGACGAGTCTCGTTTCAGATTGTATCGAGCGGATGGAAGTGTACCGGTACGAAGACACCCTCATGAATCCATGGATCCTGCGTGTCAGCAGGGGCTGTCCAAGCTGGTGGAGACTCTGTGATGGTGTGGGGCGTGTGCAGTTGGAGTAATACGGGCTCCTGATAGTCTAGATACGACTCTGACAGGTGACACGTACGTAAGCATCCTGTCTGACCACCTGCATCCGTTCATGTCCGTTGTGCATTCCAACGGACTTGCACAGTTCCAGCAGGACAATACAACATCCCACACATCCACAATTTCTACGGAGTGGCTCCAGGAACACTCTTCTGAATTTAAACACTTCCTCTGCCCACCAAATTCCCCAGACATGAAAATTATTGAGCATAGCTGGGATGCCTTGCAGAGTGCTGTTCAGAAGAGATTTCCTCCCCCTCGTACTCTTACGGTATGTACAGTCCTGCAGGATTCATAGTGTCAGTTGCCTCCAGCACTACTTCAGACATTAGTCGAGTCGATGCCACGTTGTGCTGTGGCACTTCTGCGTGATGGCGGGGGCCCTACACGATATTAGGCAGATGTACCAGTTTCTTTGGCTCTTCATTTTAAATTAGTTCTGCAAAAGGAAAATTTGGTTGCGAAAAAGGTAAAAAACCTATAGAAACGTTTGGCACAGCATTGAATGCAGTATATCTTCAACATTTATTTACCACTGTTCGTTGTGGCTACTTTTTGTAACACGACAAATGTCCTAGCTCTAAACAGTTTCTTGCCAAATCCTAAGAAGCAAGACTTTTGGCGTATGGTGGCACCTGCTTGAGTATGGGTTGTTGCATCTCGTCGACGTTCCCTGGAAGCAGAGGAATAAAAGCTGTCTTTAATATAACACCTTATGCAGAAGTCAATTGGGTTTAAATCGGGTCATCTTGGTGGCCAGGATATTGTTCCACCACGTCCAATTCAAGTCGGAACGTCCGTGCAGAGATGCGCGATAACTTCAAGATAAATATGTGGTGGAGCGACATCTTGCTGCAAAATAAATGCTGTGCCCATATTCTTTTGTAAATGGGCATTATATAATGCTCATGCAGGTCCAGGCACTATATGCCACTTGCATTTCACGCGGCACAAAGAAAAGGACCGTAAAGCTTGTTACAGCTTATAGCTCAACAACATTTATCTTTGGTGATTCTCGTAGCTGTTCAATTGGTGTCTGCTCACTCTATATCCGAAAATTATGCCCATTCATTTTACAGAAGGTATGGAAGGTGGCTTCATCAGTGAACACAGTTTTATAAAGAAAATCATCTTGTGTCCGCATACACAAAACTCAACTTATTTTTACTTGTCACTTTCTCTTAAAGCCTTCAACAGTTCCAGTTAGGAGGGTCTGAATGACAGGCGTTGCCGTAATAGCCACCACACTATAACACTATGCATATTCCATTCTAATTCTGGCACGTCCGCCGGCCGGAGAGGCCGAGCGGTTCTAGGCGCTACAGTCTGGAACCGCGCGACCGCTACGGTCGCAGGTTCGAATCCTGCCTCGGTTTTGGATGTGTGTGATGTCCTTAGGTTAGTTAGGTTTAAGTAGTTCTAAGTTGCAGGGGACTGATGACCTCAGCAGTTAAGTACCATAGTGCTCAGAGCCATTTGAACCATTTCAAGCCCTAGCATGTGCACTCCGAACTACTATTGAAACAATTTTTTTTTGGCGCGTCTAGTTGATTTACCCGGACTACGAATATAAGACTACCGGATGTGCTCATTTGCTGCGTCAACAAGACTGCTGGGCGACCCTGACCCGGTGTCCTGTGGCCCGTACAGCCAGTTTCGGGGAGACGATTGTACCAATTAATAGCATTTCGTCTTCGAGGTCGTGGCTTGCGATATTTAGTCCTGAATTGTCTCTAAACTGTAATAGCGGATTTGGATTTTGAAACCATAAACGACACTGCATGTGCATTCGCTCTGCACCATTATGCGACTCCATGATGAGTGTTGCAATAACTCATTCGCACATGGCATCTAGCGGGAACGTCGAAAACTAACAGTGTTAGGTGGGAATAAAACGTGAAGATATACTTCATTAAGTGCAGTATCAAACATTTCTGTAATTTAAGCTTTTCAAAATAAAAGGTTATTTTTGTGTAACTAATTTATAAACAACCTGTGTATTGGCTGTAAAAGATAAAGCCCTCTTTCAAATGTTTACGTTTTGGAATTGATAAACTAACAAAGACAACATGACTTCCAAATCGCGTTTCAATTTTTTTTATATTTAATCGTAGTAGGTTCACGTGGACAAACTTAAAAATACGTCAAATATTCTGAAGGCATGCGATTTTTTTTTATATGTAGTATAACTGCGGACTTCAGGTAGAACTTTTACGGCTGTCTGGAAAAAGGGTGCAGTTGCCGCACCGGACGACCTCTTGCACAGTTCTTGGGAGAGCTACTTGATTTTTACTGGCGACTTTAAGTGAGTACGGCTCACGGAAAGCACAAAATATTTGCGGTTCGACCGCGGAGCGATAAATATATATTTTGAAGGATAAAGTATTTATTCCTTCGTGACGTAGGAGACCACGAGAGGGAAAAGGGTGGCAGAAGGAATTTTACGAGCAGTCGGAGAGAGAGAGAGAGCGGTGGGTGGGGGTGGAGCGCGGGGGAAAAACCTTATGGGATAATCTGCTGAATGGCCGCAGTAAATCTCGGTGTCGGTGGTGTGCGCAGACTTGGGTGGCGTCCGCGTGGCGCGCTGCCAGCGGCTTGTCGCAGCCCTGACAGGCGGCAAAGTGGTGCGCGGCCCACGGGGTTGGGCGGGGGTGGAGGGTGGGGGTGGGGGTGGCCTGTCCCGGCCACTCATATCACTGCCAGAGGCGAATTACACGCGCCGCGGCCGACCCGCGGCTGCCAGATGAAGGCGGGTACACGCGCAGCTGACAACACGCCCGTTTCCCAACGTGAGTGCAAATTACTACACGCCGTAAGTTGTTCATATCTTGCCCCTGGTCAAGCTACCGTGTCAGCAACCCCGCGAACCGCGCTACTGGAGGACGTTCTCTAAGCTCCAAAGCTTCTATGTTCCAGGTTATCACAACAGAAAAATACAAAATAATAACTAAGAAAAAATATTTCTCCGGTTTGGTCTCGTAAGTCTCACAACGTCATCCGACTGATGTCTAATTAATAGACTAAATCAGAAGGAACGTATATAAAAATTTTCTCAGATTTCGAGCCGCGTCAGACCGGACTCAAGCCTTTAACGATTTCCACTGCAGTCTTCGACTGTCCTACTAGTGAGGCTTCTGGTATCTTCGTACCTAGACAACATATATATACATATCGCACACGACACTATCACTGCCGTTTGTCCGCCGCGCGTGGTCTCGCTTCCCGAGCACGGGGTCCCGGGTTCGATTCCCGGCGGGGTCAGAGATTTTCACCTGCCTCGAGATGACTGGGTGTTTGTGTTGTCCTCATCTTTTCATCATCATCCAGGAAAGTGGCGAAATTGGACTGAGCAAAGGTTGGGACATTGTACGGGCGCTGATAACCACGCAGTTGAGCGCCCCACAAACCAAACATCATCATCACTGCCGTGTCGAGGTCTGAAACTTGAAGGAGATCAAAAAGCATTTTCTATCACTACAGGAAGTGGAGCCCACAGTTACAATTTTTCGCAGTTAAAGCTAAAATCAAGCATAGATTTTAACCACTAAACGACTTATTATATTGCGAATACTACATTTATCCGTCTCAGTAGCCGCGGACTCAGTATGGATGGATGCGAACCGGAGGGGCCCGGGTTCGATCCCCGGCCAGAAGCTGATTTTCTCTGCTCGGAAATGAGTGTTGTATTGTCTTTATAATCATTTCATCATCAACGTCACCCAAGTCGCCTGAACGGTCTCAAACAAAAAAAAAAAAAAAATTACGCACAGTGGGCGAGAAATACACTTGTAGTAATACAGTTTACATATTTCATTCGAATTTCCAATATCAATGTGATAGGTATCTCTTATACATTTGGCCACGTAAGAGGGCAACAGACAAGTCTAAGCATTGTAATTCAGTTTCTCTTTCTTTTACAAACGACAAAATTACTGGCCTTCATAACATTCCTTTTTTTTTTCCTAGAAGACGTAATGTCAGTTTAGCAGGAAACGTTGAGTTTCCAGACGGTTCTTCAACAGTAGGTGTGAAATATTTATTACGCTTTTATAAGAAACGGCATCAATTTATATTCGTAATCACCGGTTTTATAGAAAATATGTTTTATATGAAAAAAAAGTTTTATGGCATCTGCTTAATCCAGTTCTAACAGTGAAACAATATCGAGACAAGAGCCAGGATTTATAAGAAAATGTTGGTTATAGAAAAAATTATTGTAGTACATTAATTATTAACATTCTGTCGTCTCGAAATCGTCATCATTCATCGAGTTTCTAATCTGGAGACCAGTATGCATCTTAAACTTCAGCTCTAGGAAACTTTTGAAATATGTTTGCTGCATAGCTTTGAGTAGTCGTTTGGTTTAAAATCCACCCTTTTCAGATTAAATATTCCTTCGTATTCCATCAGTAAGAAAACTGTACTCCCCCGTTAGCTGAGTCATAAGCGCGGCGGAATGCAACGCTGAGGGCCCGGGTTCGATTCCCGACTGGGGCAAGATATCTTCTTCGCTCTGGGACTGGGTGTTGTGTTGTCCTCATCGTCATTTCACCCACATCTCCGACGCGCAAGTCGTCCAAAGTGGTGTCTAATGCACTCCGTACTTGCCCTCGACGGCCGAACTTCCCTGAATGGGGGACTCCGGGCTCACAATGCCGTACTCTCATTTCCATTTCCAGTGATAAAACTGTAACAAGTTTCTAGATTATGTGGAAGTAAGTTATGAAGTTGAACAGAACAGGGAAAATAAAACAGGTCTTGCAATAAATGTTTCACAACTTCCCGCAAGTGTTTTTACAAAGTAAATTATAACCATTACTATTCAGATCTTAATAAATACTCACAGCTAAATTCCAATTTAATGCCTTTCGCATCTGCTTCATAACGAGATCATCCCTTAAATTCTGGCTGTAAACTGACTGACTCAACACCAAAAAATTTTTTCGTAGTTTTTTGTTTACTTAAAACAACTGTACCTGAGGAACAAAATATTACTTCTTTTCACTCTCTATGAAATAACATGGAATAAACGGCGTTTTTGTTATTTTTGTGTTACAACACTTTCGCCACGAGCTCTACGGTTTCAAGAAGAGGGTTGATGAGCGGTTGTGCCAAGGTAAGTATGTCTTCTTAAGCCCATGTCAATTACAGTCGTAGAGGGAAGAAGATTTTTAATAACTTTTTCATAATGCGGGGCCTTAGTCATAATATATTTCTTTAAAGTCAGTACCGCCACTAGAATGTTGTTTACTTGCAGTGTCACATTTACACTTACACAATCATGATTTCGCTTCAAAGTGCCATTATCAAGTGTTTTAAGAGTTATACAGTGCCTAAGATGGCATACTGCCGTATGTAGAATACGCTATTAGACACACCACTGTCTAAAGGTCGATATTTCCGGTAAAGCTTCACCACAAATGTCGACCCTTGGAGAATGTGTCTAATACGGCAGTATGCAATCTTAGGCACTGAATAACGCTTAAAAGAGTTGATAATGGCACTTTGAAGCTGAAATCATAATTGTGTAAGTGTAAATGCGACACTGCAAGTAAACAACAGTCTAGTGGCGGTACTAACTTCAAAGAAGGAGATTTTGTTGCATCCTTACTTATCAGTCCTAAAAAGGTCAGTCCTTAATATGTGCAAGCGAGCTGCCTCTCCATTGATCTGCACCTCATCGTATTTAATTCCGCCGTGCTCCTAACTCGCCCCATCTTATTTAGTCAAGATTCAATTAAAGGTTATGTAATTCTACGTGGACTACTACCCGTCTTCCTCGCCAATAAACGCTCTCAGGAAACCACGCAATGACACTCACTAGACTGCTTATACATGAGGAGTTTTTCGTTATTGGCATTCATGAATCTTTTTGGTTAAAAGTGTTTATGAGTTCTTGCTTCTGACAGATGTCAACTTGCAGTTATTTAACTTCTTGATTCAGGAAATATACACACATATCTTATCTCTATCACTAAAGGCGAAGACATTCAATTAATTTTCACGACGTGCTTCTCAGTAACTGATAATGGTACATGCATATGCAAACCAGACCCAGACAGAACATATCTTTTTAGCTCATGGCCCCACTCAAAGAAAACTGAATGGGCCTTTCGGGATGTACCTCGTCACAACAAACTTTGGACGACCATTACTCCAAATATCTTTGTCACGACTACCTTGACTCGTTACACATCATTCCGATAAAAGAATCTTTCAAATAATCTATTGAATACGTAACTAACCAACTAAAAAGCCTATGGCGGCAGTCAGCGGCAGAGGACAGCAACTCGAAATAAATGTGACATCATGACCAGGGCCATTGAGAGACAGGTGCGTCCATGACGACAGAGACTGACAGCTGGCAGACAGCATTTCAGACTAGCTGTGGTGGCGAGTGTAGTGATCGCTGGCGAGAGGTGTATTGTGTATTGAAACCGGGGACCTAGAAACGACGGAGGAGAGGCTTCGTCCCGCCCAGCATCCCCCCCCCCTCCCCCAACCCCAATGAACGTCTCATACCAGACGAGTGTAGCCCCAATGTTTGCGTAGTAAAGTAATTATGGTGTACACGTACGTGGAGAGTCTTCAGTATTTGCGCAGCAATCACCTATATAACTGAGGCGGAATAAATGGGACCAGTCTGCATTCCCCGAAGCAGATGAAAAATCGCCTTAAAAGTCATCTACCGGCTGGCCGGCACACCGGACCTCGATACTAATCCAGCTGGCGGATTCGTGACGGGTACCGGTGCGCCTTCGTGCTCGGGAATCATCGCTTTAGACCGCGCGGGCTACATGACCGTGGGTAGCGCCTACCCAAGAACGCAGCCAGGTGAAATTGCGGTCTGCGGAGGTTGCGAAGAGGCTCCTTTTACCTTGACACTGGTGGCGTCATGTCGCTATGTTTTGCCCTGATCGTGAGTGAAACATTAGCCAAAGGAAGTGCTAACTGCATCTCATTTGCAGATAAAGTGAGGTGTCGCCACTGGGCCACGTATTATCTCACAACACAACACTATTTCATTACAAAGTATACAGGTGAAATTCAGCAAATAATATTTGTATACAAAAGCTAGTTAGCTTTTCTTTAGTGGTATCCTTTTAAGACGTTACACATACACGAAACGCAACACGTTTTCTATTAATAAAAATTTGATTTACTCTATCACTGTCCTATTGAAAAGCTTAATAATTAGTTTCACATCAAGAAATGTTGTAGGTTGGTGAATCCCAGTTTGGACAAGAAAAGGTAAAAATAAAAAGAAACCTTCAGAACGTCACAACCTAAATACAACGGTCAAGAGAAGCTGTACATGAAATCCATCATTGCAACTGGCGCAAGCTCCAGCGACACAGCAGCGGTTCACCCTTTCCTTGAAATGACCAATTCAGGGCCTTATAGATCTCACAAACTGGACTACTTTCACCACCTCTTTACTTCCGGCTATATTTCTCTCTATCTAATCATAAGATGCAAAAAAAATAAATAGCCTATACTTATCTAAAGATGACACATTACAAAAATATACAAAACTGGTCCACCTACCGGGATCAACTACATTCTATTGAAATGGTTGCACCCAAGTTGTGACCTATTCTTTGACACTGTATCACTGTATCCGGCGTTCTCCAAAGGACCGATCGGCTAACACTCAAATGGCTACACTTTTAATTACAATAACATAAAGCCACATAGGAAAAACTTCATCTTCATAGTTACGAAGACGTGCTAGTAATCAAGACTTTACCGGTATTCGCCACATTCGTCCATTAAAAACAAAAAATCGTGGAGTAGCATCCCTTCAAGCAGTCTTTCTGATCGTTGATCTTGGATTGTATCTACAAGACTTCTCAGTTGTTGACAATAAATGTCAACAGTGATGGTTACACTGGGGGGGGGGGGGGGGAGCATTTCGTAGTACTTCAAACGGTCGCTGTTGCAGAAGATTATTATTATTATTATTATTATTATTATTATTATTATTAAGTAGTATTCTGCCTAGTGGCAGGTCCATGTCTTCGTACGGACAATTTCTGATTACGCTGTTCCCTGTCTTCAGCATTTTCCTTCAGTCTGTTGTATCTCCTTCCATCTTTCATGTCTCCCAGATGTTGAATTCTTCTTCGTCCTGCGTTTCTTCTGAGTTTCCCTTCGATGACATCATGTATGAGTCCCTCGTGTCTAAGTACATGTCCAATCCAGTTGGACTTTCTCTGAAGAATTGTACGCAGAATACTTCTCTTCTCTCCTACTCTTCTCAGTACATCATCATTTTTTTTTTTTTTTTTGCGATCTGTCCACTTGATCTTTTCCATTCTCCTCCAGCACCACATTTTAAAGCTCGCTAAGTATTTTTTCTCCTTCTTTCTCATGGTCCATGTCTCTGCTCCATACAGTGCAATGCTCCAAATGTAGAACTTTATCAGTTTTTTCCTCAATGCCAAACTCAACTCGCTGGTCAGCAGAATCCTCTTCTTGTTGAAAGCAGCTTTGGCCATGGCGATTCTTGCTCGGATTTAGTTGGTACAGTGGGCACCCTTTGTGATAAAACTTCCCAGGTACTTCAACTGATTCACATTTTCCAGTTCCCGATTGTCAACTGTTATCTTCAAGTGTTTCTCACGTTTTGATATGCGCATAATTTTTGATTTTACGATGTTGATTTCCATGTCGTATATTCTTCCCGTTTCCACCAAATTGTTCATCATGTGTTGCAGCTGTCTCTGATTTTTGGCGAGCACTAACAGGTCGTCTGCATACTTGACGGTGTTGATGAGACGTCCTCCTACTTTGAAGTTTCCGCATCCTTTCAGCGCTTCTCTAGCCAGCATTTCTCCATACAGGTTGAAGAGACTTGGCGACAGACAACATCCTTGTCTCACTCCCCTTCCCATTTCCACACTGTTCGTTTTTCCATAATGTAGTCGTACCTTTACCCTTTGTCCCAGGTACAAGTTCCTTATAAGTCTCCGATCTCTCCAGTTGATTCCTATTTCCTTAAGGATGTTCATCAATATATTCCAATTGACTCTGTCGAAGGCCTTCTGCCAGTCTATAAAACAACCGCAAACGTCTTCGTTAACTGGCAACACTCTCTCTGACAATATCCCCATCATGCCAATGGCGTCTCTGGTCCCTTTTCGTTTCCTGAAGCGAAACTGGCCTTCTCCCATTACTTGTTCAATTTTGTTTTCCAACCGTCTATTCAGTATTCTTGCAATTATCTTTTCCACATGCGATATCAGACTTATTGTTCTATAATCACTATACTTCTTGACTTGCTTTTTCTTCTCAAGAGTAACCATTGTGACGTCCAAAATGTCTTCAGGCCATTCTCCAGTTTCATAGATTTTGTTTATGAGTTGTGTTAGAACTTTCAAACTTTCATTTCCGATTTCTTTAAGCAAATCCACTGGTATGTCGTCATTCCCTGTAGCTTTCCTACTCTTCATGTCCTTTATCGTCTTCTCTACTTCCCTTGTCAGTATACTGGGACAATTTCATCTTCGTCAATAGCTTCCTCTGGCTTTATGTCGATGTCATCTGGGCGATGTTCTGTATCATATAGTTTCCTTATATATTCTTCCCATGTTTTCAGCACTTCCACTTGTTCAATAACCACTTGTCCACTAGAATCTTCTATTCCGAACGTCGTTAAACTTTTGTTCTCTCCCTCTCCCAGTTCCTTCGTTTTCTGGTACATGAGGTCTTACCTTCCTCTTCTTTGCAGTTCTTCTATTTCGTCACACATTTCTTCTAAGTACGTTTCCTTCGCTTTTTCTGTTTCCCTCCTGAGGGTGTTGTTAAGTCTTCTGTATTCTTATTCATTAACATTTTTACACTTCCTCCTTTCCTCCATCTTCTCCAGTATCTCATTGGTGATCCACTGTTTTCTCGCTCTCTTTGTCTCCCTCCAAACTTTACACCTCAGAGTATTTAAAAAAACCGTTTTAACATTTTGCCACTGATCTTGCAGAAGATGCATAACATTATCAACATTATCCTTTGTTCATGAGCGCACGTCTTTGTACAGGGAGTTGCTGCTATTTTTGGGCTCAACTATTCCTTTATTTTCCTTACATTAGCATAAAGGCAACACTTCTTGTCACCGGTAACGATAAAGGATAGGAATGGTCGGTGTTGTTTGCGATTCAACTGATAGCGAGCAAGCAGAGGTGTACGCATGGCCATTTTTTATTTTATTTTTTATTTTGGCTTAGAGCATGCGGCACCCACACATCCGAAATTCGAAGCTTCCCCATTGCTTGCAAATGTCGCACGACGGCGGACTGATCACAGTTCATCACATTTGCCAGTTCTCGAGTACTATGATGTGGATCATTGTGGATCTATGCGTTTAAACAATCTTCATCAAATCCCTAAGCTCTTCCTGAACGTAGTGAGATACTAATATCAAAACCATCCTCCTTAAAACGAGAAAACCATTTTCTTGCCATAGTCTGTACAATGGCATCATCCTCGTAAATGGCACAAATGTTTATGGCTACCCTCGCTGCTGTCATCCCTCTACTGAACTCAAACGGAAGCAAATATCGGAAAAGTTCCTATTTCTCCAATTGGTACTGCATTTTCTAGCGTCCGCAGCTCTACTCACTATATTCAAATGATAAAATGACAATATGTAAACTCGAATAGCTACAGTGAACTACAAATGGAAAAGACAATTGATAAATAAACCAATAGCAGCCAGAATACACAAATGTAAAACAAAAAGTTAAAAATTTATGCATCAACCTAATGCTTTGCCTTACCTTAGTTCACTGAGCTTCAAACAATAAGTTAATGCAATGAATTATAACTTTTCTGCCAATTTAATCTTAAGAACAATATTTTGTGTGTGAGATCTTCAGATGGTTTGATTTGCACTTCTCTTTATCTTTACCTCCTGGAATGCCGCAGATCTCTGGCCCTCATGCACCAACGTTAGCGAATCTCCCCGTGACCTCTTCACTCGTGATCACGTTATTAAAATTCTCTGGACAAATAGTAAATACCGGGCACGAGCTCTCAGACTTCTCTGGTCCTGTGATTTATCATATATCTGCTCGGAGGCAATTACCTCTGCTTCACAGCACAGCACTTCCTTTGTCACAGATACCTGTAACATCTCAAGACTCGCATACTCATCAAATAAAGACAAAAAACTCATCAAAAAGCATTATTCACATCAGTGACCTTGCCCATATTTGTGTTTCAAGAGACCTTCTTGTGGCTTCTCTACGACTTCCCTTCTCAATCTGTTTCAAAAGATGCAAACACGGAATCATACTCATAAACTTCACAATGCATCTCAAGTACCTATGCAATAAATATCGATATCGTTTTCTCATTTCATAAATACATTCAAACCAATTTGGAAAAAAAGTAATACACTTAAAGGACTGAGACTCAAAGACAAACAATGAACATAAATTAATCAGTGACATACTGTGGATTTTACAGCTAGCCTGGGCACCACCCTTCCAGATCCTCATATCCTCATTCACCAATTTCATCGAGGAACTTCCTAAGGTTGGACATGTAATTAAAGCCATGAGATCTATCAACAGTGTTTCTTTCTCAACCACATTTGAGCGAATAACTCTCCATACTCGAAATAGTCCACAGTACATATTAAAAATGTATTGCACAAGAACTCCTGTTTCTGATAAACAATGTCATTTAACTTGAAGTTGGTCTCCTACCTCGAAGTGTGTGACACGGAGTGTGAATTTCCGATCTGCCTTCTGTTCCTATGCCTCTCATTGTATTTGATTGCCAGGCAAACAATTCTGACACGCCAGTTCCTCCCATTGAGTGGAAATCTAATTAACTACGTAATTTTATCAGCTGGCCTCTGATTCTTTAAAATAAGAATGGGAAGAAAGGAGGATTGGGTTTAACGGCTCTTCGTCATCGATGTCATTAGAGATGGAGCACATGCTCGGACTGAGTCAAGGATGGGAAAGTAACAGCCGTACCCTTTCAAAGGAATAATTTTGCTGGAGCGATTTAGGAAAATCATGGAAAAACTAAACCTGGGCAGCCGGACGCTAGTTTGAACCATCGTCCTCCCGAATGCGAGTCCTATATGTTGACCGCTGCGCCACCTCGCTCAGTAACAAGAGTGGGTACCATCGCCGTCGCTTCGTGAGGTTACTTATTAATTAACTCTTGTATTTCCCCAAGAAGACACCACAATTTGAACTTTGTTTGTGGCAGTACAGGTGGTACATCTTTTGCAGCTATTTCTTTATATTCGACACAGGATGTTACTGAGAAACACGGATTGCTGCAGTCTTTTCTTGTCACGCAAGATTATGACATCTTAATGAGCAGAGTTGATTCCCATCATAAGATATGAACTTCATAATACTTTCTACTTCTTTTAGAAAACATTCTACAAATTCCCTGCACTGTCTTCGTTGTAGCATTGCGTTAGGGAGCAAAGTCACATACATTGTAGTTGATTCTACATGTACTGAAAGCTTTGCCCTGGCTGTGACAGTGTCCCGTAGTGATTTGTAACAGAAATTTTCTCTCGGTCTCAGTCAGTTCATTAAGTCTCAAGCTGATGTTTATGACAGCACGTCCTTTGACAGGTTTAAATTAAAGCTTTTTGAATTACTTGAAAGCGATGGGTAGCGAGAACCCATCCTGGAATTTATTACTGAAACATTGTACATCCACACTGCTGTTCTCTCACAGTTTCAACAACGAGACCATAAGGCTTGCATTAACTTCTCAAGATGTTGGTAAGGTTTCTACCAGTCTCCATTTCATTCATTCGATGCTTTGACGACATACTGAAGCAATGGAGAGCAGTATCTCCAGCAGGTATTAATGCCCAGTAGTACAGATCTAATCAGACCGGTATGGTCTCCTCTGAAACACTTAAAATAAACAGTCAAGCCATAAATCTTGGACTATACGCTTTAAAGTAAAAGGCAACACAAGAACAAAAATATTCTCCAAGGCATCCCTCTCAAAGAAATACAGAACTTCTATTATCTCTACTGTTATATCATACTTGATTATGGGGGTGGGAGGGAGTATTAGAACAAGTTATATAATTTTTCAAGTACGTGCCGCACAATCAAACACACAGCCAAAAATTTACATCACAGAAAGCCAAGTGATATTTTACAAGATAATGGCAATCCCAACTTTCCTGTGCGGCAATGAAACATGGACCCCAAAAGGCTACGACAGTAGAAGAGCACAAACTATATAAATGAAACCTCTGAGATAGTTGCAGGTTGTAGGAGACTGCATCACATCCACAATGAAGTCTTCCAATATCCATATTTAAGATGTTTTTCCATTGCTGGTAATCGCAGCTGGAGATTCGATGTGGCTAGGTGTTCCCGGGAAGCAGGCTCCATAGTAAACGGATTCCTCATTAGCCTGACTGCTGCAGCTGTCTTTCCCAGACTTTGATACGCTTTGTTCCTGCTTCTTAATGGTGAAAAGAAGCCCATCGGTTTCATTTTGCTCTTAAACAGTACGTTGGACTGCCTGTTTGCTGACACTACTCACCATTTTTTCATGCTGTCTGATGCTATGATTTATATTTTGGTGTTTTCCGTGTTATTTGATATTTGTCCCAATTGTATGTTACACATCGCTGTTTCTCGGTGTGTCACAGGTGACAGATGGCGTGAGCTGTGTGGACAACTATCGTTGTAGCGGCAAACCTCTTGCAGGTAAGGAATGGCTTAAATTCTGGTGCCATGATAGTTGTCCCGTCAGAATGGTTAGGTGCGGTTCGACTGATTTCGCTCAGCCTTTGCTCACTAGTTTGATAAACAGCGGAAACAGTTCAGCAGAGAATCCTGTGCTCAGGAGTGTGTACTTCACTGCACGTGTCCCAGGCATCCGCCTGGATGAAGAGTGTAGTTGCTAGTTATTTAAATGGTGTTATGGTCATGTTTAAAATTTGTACCCCAGGGATGATCTTTGAAATAGATATTGACGTTGTTGCTGCTGATAATGAAAGCACAAGAGGTCATCAAATACGCTATGTGATCAATAGTATCCGGACACCACCAAAAACATACGTTTTTCATATTAGGTGCATTGTGCTGCCAGCTACTGCCAGGTATTTCATGTAAGTGACCTCAGTAGTCATTAGACATCGTGGTCGAGTGATTGGGTGTCGCTTGAGTCATACGTCTGTACGCGAGACTTCCACACTCCAAAACATCCCTAGGTCCAATGTTTCCGACGTGACAGTGAAGTGCAAACGTGAAGGGGCACATACAGTACAAAAGCGTACAGGCCGACCTCGTCTGTTGACTGACAGAGACCGCCGACAGTTGAAGAGGGTCGTAATGCGTAATACGCATACATCTATCCAGATCATCACACTGCAATTTCAAATTGCATCTAGATCTGTTGCAGGTACTATGACAGTTAGGCGGGAGGTGAGACAACTTGGATTTCGTGGTCGAACGGCTGCTCATAAGCCACACATCACGCCAGTAAATGACAAAAGACGCCTCGCTTGGTGTAAGAAGCGTAAACATTGGGCGAGTGAACAGTGAAAAACCGTTGTGTGTGGAGTGACGAATCACGGTACACAATGTGATGATCAGATAGCAGGGTGAGGGTATGTCGAATGCCCGGTGAACGTCATCTGACAGCGCGTGTAGTACCAACAGTAAAATTCTGAGGAGGTGGTGTTGTAATGTGGTCGTGTTTTTCATGGGAGGGGGGAGGGGGTTGCACCCCTTGTTGTTTTGCGTGGCACTATCACAGCACAAGCCTACACTGACGTTTTAATCACCTTCTTGTTTCCTACTGTTGAAGAGCAATTCGGTGATGGCGATTGCATCTTTCAACACGATCGAGCACCTGTTCATAATGGACGGCCTTTGGCGGGGTGATTACACGACAGTAACATCCCTGTAATGGACAGACCTGCACAGAGCTCCGACCTCAATCCTACAGAACACCTCTGGGATTTCTTGGAACGCTGACTTCGTGTCAGGCCTCACCGACCGACATCAATTCCTCTCCTCATTGTAGCACTCCGAGGAAAATGGGATGCCATTCCCCAAGAAACCTTCCAGCACCAGACGGAATGTAAGCCTGCGAGATCGGAAGGTGACTTCAAGGATCAGGGTGTGCCAACACCACACTGAATTCCAGCATTACCGATGGAGGGCACCAGGAACTTTTAAGTCATTTCCAGCCAGGTGTCTGGATACTTTTGATCACATAGTTTAGTTTCAAAGTAAACTTTCACTTGTGTGATATTCGCGCAAGAGAGTAATATGAAGAAATATGTATCAAAACTGCTCTAGTTTAAAATAAAAACGCCTTTTTCATGTTTCACATTAAGTATTTAAGTTGTGTAGTCAGATGCATTTTGCCCTGGTTACAAGGCGTCTACTGTGAGTGTCACAGCTTTTTCTCATGTGACAAACTGGTTGAAAATTTGCAGTTTTCCTTGTGGTCACTGATTTTGAAAAATAGCACTGTATCTGCCATTTTCTGTGTTCAGAGATCGACAAAGAAAATGTCTCTTACAGTGCAGATGGAACCACTGGGGACTGTTCAAAAACATTCGACAAAATTTGAGAGTGATCCAGTGCAGCAAAGTGTGCTTACGCTTCTTCAGCCCTCCTGTTTCACATCTTCCTGTGGCATGTTTACAGAGAGGTGCGACATTGATATATGCATGAATGAAAACCTCGATGTTCGGCAAAGCGTGATTTCAACGTTGGGCGTTGCGATTTTGGCCATCGCAGAGGCGTGAAAAGGAGGGGTGAAATGTGTGTAAGAAGGGGTTTGACGACCTTCCCCTAGTATGACACGTCCACGGTGGCGTTGGACAGAAATGTGGTGATATTAGGTGCGAATTTGCCTTCATTAACCCACATTACACGTAATGTGAACTGAACTAAGACCTTTCTTTTGTACGTGTCGACATCTTGTTACTTGAAACGTCATCTAGCGCGACGGTGACGTCGCAGGGTGCCACGCTTTTGCATCATTACAGAGGAAGGTTGTAGGCATCTTTGTGCCAAAGTTTAATCCTACGCGTCGCAACAGGAGGTAAATGGAGGGTTTCGAAAAAGTGACATTCCTATTCTATTTCTCAGTAAAGTTACTTGTTTGGTAAAATCTGATTCTTTCTCCTATAGCAATGGCTTTGGTTTTGTCCTTCAGTTACATGAAAGGGCGAAATATTTGGACTGGAATAACCTTCGGTGGCTTATTTGCTAAAATTTCCTTGATAGTATGAAACCTAAATTTAAGCGATCAAGCTTAATTTAGTTTCTCTCTTCGTTGCACTGAGAATTTAAATAGCGGGTTTTCGTTTTCAGTTTATCTGACACTGTTGTTACGAAAGTTAGAGGTGAAAAACTTATCAGCTTTTATCTAATGAGTGAAGTGACGAGTGTGTCAGGTGTAGCTAGTGTGCAATTATTTATGGTTTTGGTAAAAGTTCCCAATCCCGTTGCAAAATATCTGTCAAGGATATCGCATGAGGTGATGTCCTTTTTTTATCATTGTCAACTTCCTCCGAGGCCATATCCAGCAGTGAAAGATGCCTTTGCATGCAAAGAGACGAACGATGGAAGGAGTGCAGAGTGCCTTGTAGTCATCGATATCTAACGAATACACATTTACATTGGAATGTCATACCAATTGTCTAAGACAATAGATACCACAATATCCTTCTTCAGCGTCAATGCTGTCAGCGGATTTATGTGATATTCGTCATTTTTTATATAGTAAAAACTGAAATTGAATGATAAAAAATTCGGTTTATTCTTTGTACAAGTAATGATTGCGTCATTGCTTGCCGGCGTAAATGGCGGGCCCAAAGTGAATGTGTAGATCATACTATATTTACAATTTTACGTCTGTCCACTATATTTCACTCGTACACTCAGAGGAAAGGAAGAAACGTTTCAGCTGTTCTTCACTATGTAGCCATTTGGATGCTTGAAAAGCTGAAAACGTTCTTGAGCCCTTTCCAGACAAGAGCAACAAAACTCACATGGATTCAATGAACGGCCATCCAATTCGTCAGACGAATGATAAATCTGAGCAAGAAGATTAAGGATATACTTCAGTGGTTGGTGAACAAAGTAAAGGCAGTAAAACGATATACTTTCACAAATGGACAGGCTGTTTGTAACGCACGTCGATAACAACTTCCTTATCAGGAGCTTACCTTCTCTAACAATTTACGTATGCGCAAAACATGAATTAAATAAAACAAACCCATTTCTAATAAATAATACGGATTAACTAGCCGAGATTTCAGTAAACCTCCATGGGAATCTCTTGCATTCATCACATTATTCTTTAATAATCGTAATTACCAGTAATGGATATTCGCTAGCTCATCTGATAATTACTGCAAACGATATTATGCCGACTGTAATCAACTGATATTTTGAAGTGAAATTTTCCGGAACAGTGGAGAGATACCGTTAGCTGATTTAATGCTGCATTTTCCACGGCAACGGGGGCTACCGCACAACAGCCAATATTTATTGACGCTACATCATCGCTCGTTTTCCATTTCCGACTAAAAAATAATTACGAACTTCTGCCTTCAGCAGCGTCCATTTGTATACTAACGGGACAGAAATTCCACATTAGTCGTAGTGGCTCCGATTATTATATTGGTTGTCGTTATGAAATCAGCTGATGAAAAGTAAAAAGGAACCGAACTGACACATAAAACAAGTTTTTCTTATTCCGTAGTGTAAAAGGCCAACTAAGACAGTAAGGTAACGTCCCAATTACGATTAGTAGCGTTAAGTACTTGTCCGTCGGCAAGTAGCCGGTAGACACTCAGGTTAGAAACAGAGTATCTGCGGGGTGAAGCCTAAATTCCATGAAACGTTATTTATACAGTCCATACGATCAAGACACTGACACATAATCACAATCTTCTGCGCTTCTGAAAGCGAAGCTTTGACGCTTGCACTCTTTCTCACATCACTTTTCTTTTTCTTTTTTCTTTTTTTTTTGAGTCAGTCATTATTCTGACTGCTTTAGTGTCTCACAGTAGCGCTTGCAGTCAACTTCCTCAATTATTTGTTGGATGAATTACAATATCTTTCTTCCTTTACAGTTTTTACTCTATATCTGCCTCTAGTACAGTGGAGATAATACCCTGATGCCACAACACATTTCCTACTACACTATCCATTCCTCTTGTCAGAATTTTCCGTATGTTCCTTTCTTCACCTATTCTACGGCATACCTTCTCAATTCTTACCTTGTCAGGCCATCTCATTTTCCAAATTTTTGTGTAGCGCTACATCTCAAATGCTTTGATTCTCTTCTGTCCTGGATTTCCCACAGTCCGTTATTCACTACCATACAACGCTGTGCTGCAAAGGAACATCAATGCTTTTACGTAAGACCAAACTGATCGTCAGCTAATTTATCCTCAATTTCCTCTTCCACTCTTCTGCATATTATTATCGTCAGCAGCTTCGATACATGAGCTGTGAAGCTGATTGTGCCATAGTTTTCCCACTTATCAGCCCTGACTAGAAATTCCGATGGAATGTTATCTTTCCCTCCCGTGTGATCACGAGTCTCCCAGAGCTCTTTTAAATCCTGATTACTAATGGGCCTACTATGTCATCCCTATGGACTCCCATTTCTTCTTTTAACATGCCATCAGACAAGTTCTCCCAGTCACAGAGGTCTTCGACGTACTCTTTCCAATTATTTACTCTCTTTTCTGCGTTTGGACCGATGACCTCAGCAGTATGGTACCTTCGGAATTCACACACACACTCTTCTGCGTTTAAGAGTGGGTTTCCCACTGTACTTTTAATGTTACCAGCCTTGTCTTCAACGTTACCGACGATTCTAGGTCGACAAATCCTACAGGGATATCTAGATTTTTGCTTGCATTATCAAGTGCAATATCAGGACTGTCTCTCTTGTGCAGTTATCTTCCCTGAAGCCAAACTATTCGTCAAATGACAGATCCTCAATTTTCTTTTCCTTTATTCGGTATATTTTTCTTGTCAGCAACTTGGATGTATATCCCGTGGAGCGCAATGTGCGGTAGTTTACGAGCTTACCAGCACGAGCAACTTGCAGAACTGTGGTTTTTCCTGAACACTGGTAGATAGTCACGTCTCATTTATTCTGCACACGAGTGTGAATAGCAATTAGGTTGCCACTTTCTCCAACGATTTCAGAAATTCCGGTAGGATGTTATCTACCCCTTCTGCCTTATTTGATCTTAAGTCTTCCAAAATACTTTCAATTTATGACTCAATGCTGCATCCCCTGCCGAGTGTACGCCAATTGTCTCTTCCACCACGTCATCAGACTACTGCTCGCCCTCATGAAGGCCTTTAGTGGACTCTTTCTGACAACCTGCACTCTCCTCTGCTTTTAAAAATGGAAACTGCATTACATTCTAAATGCTTTCGCCCGTGCTTTTAATTTCATGTGAGATTGTTTTAGCTTTTCTGTATGCTGAGCCAACCTTTCCGACGATAATTTCAGTTTCTTCACATCATTCCAGCAACGCTTTCACCTTGGCTTCCCAGCTGTTCCAGTCTATTTCATTCGTTAGTGATTCATGTTGCTGAAGTCCTGTCTTTTCCTGAAAATTTTTGTGCTTTCGTCAATCAGTTGAAGTATTTCCTCCTTTACCCACGTTGTCTTCGCAGTTACTCTTCTAATACTATGGTTGTCTTTCTGACGAATGTGACTTTTCTTCCCAAAGATGTTCACTCCTATTGAACCGTACTGCCAACTATGTTATTTCTTACCGCAGTATCCACATCTTTAGCGAACTTCAAACAAGGCTCATCCTTCCTCAGTATTTTAA
This sequence comes from Schistocerca cancellata, assembly GCF_023864275.1. Classification (NCBI taxonomy): domain Eukaryota; kingdom Metazoa; phylum Arthropoda; class Insecta; order Orthoptera; family Acrididae; genus Schistocerca; species Schistocerca cancellata. The sequence goes on from NC_064630.1 coordinate 600,792,965, forward strand.
TACACCACGCCCCTCCACACAGATTCTTTCGGATGATTCTCTTCAACTTCAGTCTTCTCTTTATTATTACTAAATTGTGGTTTCAGTCTATATGCTCTCCTGGGTGCCTCTAACAATCCAATATCTGGTTTCGGAATCTTTCTGACCGTGATGTAGTGCGGGTGGAATCTTACCGTATTTCGCGGCTTTATCGAAATATATCTTCTCCTTCTGTGATTCTTGAACGTAGTAATCGCCATTACCGCTTGAAACGTATTGAGGAACTCAACTGATCTTTCTCCTCTCTGATCCCTAATGTCAAGCCCCTATTCTGTCGTAACGTTTTCTTCTGTTCTTTCACCCTAAATCGCTTTGCAACACGCAATGATTATTAGATTTTCATCTCCCTTAACGCACTGAAACTCCTAAGTGCTTAGATGGCTGTTGACGACAACATTTATGGCTGATCTATCATTGTCGGCGTTGGTGTGCTGTCAAATCTAATGAGAACAACTCTGTCACTGAAATGTTCACAGTAGCTACTTTCCTATTTAAACTGAATCCTACACTCGTTAAACCATTTTCTGTTGCTTTTAATATTAACCTATACTCCTCTGACCAGAAATCCTTGTCTTCTTTCAAATGACTTCTCTAACCCCCACTATGTGTAGATTGAGCCTTAGCATTTCCCTTTTCAGATTGTCAAGCTTTCCCACCAACTTCAAACTTCGAACATTCCATGCTCCTACACCTAGAACGTTATGCCTTCCTTGGTTGTTCAGTCTTTTCTCATGGTCACCTCCCCCTTGGTAGTCCGATCCTGGAGATCCTAATGGAGGACTAATCTGGAATCTTTTGCCAATGGAGAGATCATCATGACACTTTTTCAGTTACAGGCCACGTGTCCAGTGGATTTACGTTCTGTTTAGTGCAGTGGTATCCATTGCTTTCAGCCATGCTTACGACCATTGGAGATTCCTCCGCCTTTGAAGGTGAATTACCATCGCCAGGGTCAAGAGAGGGCCCTATCCGCTCCTCCGCCCTCTTTGACAAGGCTGTTTGTTAAAGGCCGGGTGAATTCTTACGTAGGGAGTCCTTTGTGGCCATTATTGACGATTTTTATTCAGGATTGAAGCGATGATTGGGTTCGAACTCGGCATCCAGGACGTTTTTATTACATGTCAAAGACGCTACCCGTACATAAAGAGTATTTCTAAGCTCTGTCATATAGGTCTCTTCTATATGTTTGACACTGGAAATCCTGTTGTACGGCTTTTTTTTTTTTTGACACCTTTACCTTTAGTTTCAACGGACTTTTTTTTAATTTTTTATAAAATGAATCAGTTGATTACGATATCGCCTATTTCTATTTCTTCACATTTTTCCTACAGCCATTTCACCTCGGCTGCCCTTCATCTACTACGTGCGTCATTCTTAAGTGACTTATAATGGAACCAATACGTTTTTGCTGGTTATTTCGTCTCTTATTCAAAGCTTCTTTGCATTTAGCTACCTTGTACCTGTATCTATCTGTCCATCTCATGCGACAGCCAATTTTAAAGATATGAAAACTCTTTAACTGAACTTCGAGTTGTGGTGTTCATTATCGGATTACGCATTTTGACTGGTTTGTACTTATTAATGAACTGAATTACATTTGCTTAGGAGGTCACCCCAAGACAACCCCCAGCCACTTACCATTGCCAAGTGGTCCCCGCGCCATTTGTCGGATCAATGTATTCCTCCTTTAGTCAAGTTGTACGGTAAATTTATATTTTCCCCTGTTCTGTCAGTGGCTCCGGATTAGTTGTCCGATTTACCCACTGATCTTCAGCATTATCGTGTAGCACCACATTTCTCTTTTATCTATTGCAAACTCCAGAACTTTCAGAAAATACACGAACTGAATGGGAAAGTATTACACCCTGAAACAGTAGTCCAGTATTTGTACAACTCTGCAGAGATGGTCATCACATAACGGGTATGACATTATTAAACTTTCATTCCATTCGGAGCTGTTGTCCATTATCATCATCAGTATGACCTGTGATCCACTGGCACCAATACATTCTTGCATTCGCTGTGACATGGAAGCAGACCCAAATGTCATCTGAGGAATAACTGAAACAAGTGTTGCACAGATAATGAAGATTTCTGGTTGAAGCCTGGTATTAAAATATACGTCTTCCTATCGCATCCCAGACAGGAGACATATCAGAAGACCGGGTAGGGCATTCAGTAATCCGTACATGCCTCAGGGGTTTGTGGGTGTTACGACAGTGTGGGGTGTTACATTATCCAGCTGGAATGTGCCCTTTAGTACCCTGGTCATGGGAATTATAAGAAAGCGTTTACCGTTAGTGCTATACACTGGCGAGCATTCAGCCTTCCTTCAGCAAGTATGGAAAGAGTCCTGTTATCATTCCCAGCCCAGCACCCTGTCTCATGTGACTTTTCATCGGTTCACGAACACGATGGCCTCGATCTGGTAGCCACGAACAGAACTCATCGCCTAACATCACAGAATGCCGCTCAACGTCCGAGTTGACTCTGGCGCTGCATCATGTAAGTCTTTTTGTGTGTGGTATGGAGCCGGGAGTAAACGACATATGGCAAATCCAGATCCAGTAATCTGTTGCCATTTGTTCATAGTGACACCTTGCCTGTACCCTATGCCCGGACTTCGGCTGTTGTCTAAATATCATGGTTTGTTCTGTCATGGCTTCATTCGTTACAGGTACCTCGGCCTGGGATGCGTCTGAGAGTTTCGTGCATCTGTAGTCAATGACACAACTCAGGATATTGGTGCTGGTCGTAATTCGACTTCACTTTTTATGCCGTGATGAAAAATTATTTCTTGGTATCCACTGTCCATAACCTTCGAGAATAGCACACTTTTCATTTAAACAGCTGACCATTAAAATTGTAGCGCCATGAAGGCGTGATGAAACAAGCAAACGGGTAGGAAACACGATGCACTCGGGCCGAGAGGAATCTCCTGGACTCAGAGGAGGTCATCAGGTGTTTTTCTTCAAATTCTGTAAAGCAGTTCTTGGTTAGTTTACAAAAATTATTTTGGTAGCACGGGGAAGACTTGTAAGTGCGTATGCAGAGCCCTTGTCATTGAAAGCGCTCTCATGATGGGAGGGAATTTCTGCTTTCCGCCACCCCCTCTCTCCCTCTCTGAGAGAGAAATGAGCAGTTACAACGCCCTCAGTGGCACTGTAGCGAGAAGGAAGCGACTCTGCCTTACTTCTCTGGTTTCTGTATCACTAACCCGGTGACCTGCTGCTTCGGTAGTCCGTCCGTCGTCGTCGCACAGTAGTACCGCACAGGCGCCAGGTTGAATGTAGGTGATCCTGAAGTGGAGTGTTTCGGGATGCCAGTTGTTAAATGACAACAACGATTTGTACTATACTCGTTTTAATAAAGAAAATACTTTGACACACTTCAAAGAATTTCCAGTATGGCGGCTCTTGGCTACGGCGTTATTCAACCCTTTACAAAACATTAACGCCTTTCTGACTGCCCATAACTGTGATACACACTGCCCACGACAGGTGGAGTTCACAGATAACTAACTTTTACTTTATCTCATGTTTCACAACTGGAATATTTACTCGCGACCGCTCTTTTAGCGCCGCCCCGATTACTCGATCGTGCTTTTTGAGTGGCGCATATATATCCAAACTTCTTTGAGCTGTTACTAGGAGGATCTGACGTCATGTTTCCGGACATTGTGACGGAAGTTTGTCTCGGAACGCTGTGTCGGATTGTAAGATCCTACTCCCGAATAGTAGGATCTTGTCCCTACTAAGGTTGCACAACATTGCCTGCTATGATTTCATCACTAATGCTCCTTGCTGATGCTTAACTGTCAAATGTACATGTAGCATGGCTGCTACTGAGCATTCCCGATCGCATAAATGTGCGTAATACTTCACTTGAACTCGTGAAGGGAATGCACGTATGCATTACACAGAGCTGATTAATTATGGCATATGCCTGAGGAAAAGGAAAACTGTTGTTATTCTTATAAACGTCTCATTGGCCTGAATTCATAAAGTCTACAGCATTTGGCTGAAGAGAATGGGGTGCCGGCAATCCAGTAAGAGTTTTAAGGAGGATAGAAGATAGATACTTTGTCTTGTGCCGTCAGAGGGAGTATGCTATCACCCTATAGCTGCAGGGGCGGGGGGGGGGGGGGTGGCAAGAAGTCGTCCTGGAGCTCATGATAGAAGTGAGGTCTGAACTTACGACTTTTAAGTATCCATGCACCCATCCTCTGCTCCTGAATCTTAGAACGATGGTAAAAATACTGGCATTAGTCGTGGCGAGAGGACCGCGAAGTTCTTTGTTGCAAAATAGGGTCATGGTTTTCTAAAATTAATTCATACAGTCAGGCGCTTAGGCAAGAGTACTGTCGATTACATGATCATATGAAATATTAAGAAAGAAGTTGTGCAATCGAAACTAATAAGCACCTGAATTTAAACAAAAATGTCCCAATCACATATAAAATGCGGATATCACAGCATTCATAGACATAAAGAGAGAGAGGTTTAGCAAACTACGCCAGCGGCGGTGGCCTAGCGGTTCAGGCGCTCAGTCCGGAACCGCGCGACTACTACGGTCGCAGGTTCGAATCCTGCCTCGGGCGTGGATGTGTGTGATGTCCTTAGGTTAGTTAGGTTTAAGTACTTCTAAGTTCTAGGGGACTGATGGCCACAGAGGTTAAGTCTCATAGTGCTCAGAGCCACTCGTTTAGCAAACTACGAAACAACCTGTTTATCAATAAATTATTTTACTTGGATTCCAATCATTAAACAGTAACAAAAATCAATAAGAAAGTCCACGAAGGTTCAAATGAATTATAAATGGCACGAGGTATGACCTTTGTACAGGTGGTTGGGATTGGAAATGATATGATACAACTAAGTAGGTCCATATGACAAAGTGTACAAAGATTCAAACGAATTACAAAAGGCATAGGGCATGACCTTGGTATAGGTATCTGTAACTGAAATGAAATGATACAATTAAGTTGATCCACATAACCCAAAATGATTGCGGAATTAGTCAACAGACTAATGATTTTCTTTTGTGCGTATCCGCAGCCTCCAGATGCTTAATAAACTTAAACATCGTCCGTAGGAGGTTGTGGTTCGATGTTTGTTTAATCGTGCTATTAGCTAATTTCGGCTAAGTGTCATTGCCAAGGACATTTGTAACATCTGTATTTCATGGCATTTTCAAATTTTAATTACAAGTAAAAAGTAACTATATTCCGTCATCTAGGAAAGGACCCACACTACAGTGACACCTTTTAATATGGTATTCTGAACTTTGCTCTATGTACAACAACATCGTAATATCGCATTACAGCCTATTACGGATCACGTTTACGTTTATTAAAACTAATGAAAAGAAGGCAAAAATGTACAGATAATAGCTAAAAACCTTACCTAAGCACGTGATGAGTTTAACTAGCAGATTGTGTGAATTAATTTTAGTAAAACATGACTCTAACTTGTAACAAAAAACTCCGCGGTCCCCTCATCACGACTCTCATAAATGCAGCTTATTCCTACCATTCTTATAACATCCAGCTGTGATAGCTAAAAGTCGTAAGCTCAACCTTGGCATCTATGGTGAGCTCTCAGCCGATGTCTTCTGTCTCTGCATCCCTAAGGTAAAAGCATCTGCCCCTCTAACGATCAAAGGCGACATGTCTATCTGGTATCGTACCCAAAATTATTGCTGACTCTGCCAGCACTGGATTCTCTTCAGCCAGTTGCTGTAGACCTTGGGATTTCCGATAAATTGAAAGTTTACGAGAATAACAACAATTTCATACTTCTCAAGAATCTGCCATGATTAACCATTTCTATTCATTTCTGTAAGAGACGGGGATAGAAAGCAGAACGTCTCTATCACTGTAAGAGCGGTTTCACATTTTAGCCAATGACAGATGATGCACGTATGCCCTCGTATGTCTTCCTTCGTTACGAAAATAATTTTTGTGAACCAACCTGGGACTGTCTTACAAGATTTCAACAAAGCCTGTTGACATCCTTCGAGTCCAGCAGGTTCTTCCCGGCCTTTGTGTGTTCATTGTTTTTCCCGCCCCCTTGTACATTTATGTCCTTATCGAAAGCATTCTTTCCGCAACTTCTCACAATGTCAGTTCACAGCCTGGAGGAAGTCACCTTCAGTGCTCTGTGAGACTTTCGTCTGCGCATGAGACATTGTCTCTTACAATGCCTATCCGTTCAGAATACATGTCTTGGCACCTGGACCTTTCAGCTAGGAAGATTGTTACGGAACGCTAGTCGTTGGAGGCAGGGCCCGCCAGATTCACACAGTCTGCCAATGGGACCAACTTCCAGAGGAACATGAGATGTCTCTTTCCCAGAATCGAAAGGAAACTTAGAAGTTGTTACTAGTTTTGTAACAATTAGTGTTTGTTTCATTAACAGCAACATTTTCACACATAGGTAGTAATTTGAATTTAATTTGGTTACTTAATTTGGATAGAGGGCTATTAATACCTTTACAGAGTAGTTTTGCGGAAACTATCTCATAACAGGAGACAAAAAAACATAACTTGTGTTTCACTCACTTTTAGCGTTCAACAGATGCCGAAAGTTTCAATAAAAATAGCAGTAAAATATGTTAAATTGTTCTGTACAATAATAACAGCCGTAAAAATAAATGTTTACACTAATTCGACGCTCCCGAGTTTCAGTCAGGCGCTCATGCCCCGAATTTAATTTCCTGGCTGATTTACAACAATGGCTGCTGTGCCGGCTTGCTTGCACGTGGTTTTTAGTCAGTTCCCCACGTGAGACCATGTTCCAACATCCCACCTCAGTTACACGATTCAGAAACATTTAGAAAATGTACGCACAATTTCGCATGGGATAACCCTAGGTACAGAGAGCTGAGGTGGAGGCGAAGGGGTGTCGACAGGAAGGTCACCAACTTACCCTCTGCCACTAACATTCCCGAGTCCAATAATTAAAATGCCGACCCTCTAAATCTGTGGGATAAATGCCAGCAAAAGACTAAATGAGAACAATACTTCATTTACATCAGCGCTTAGCACATCGTGTTCTCCTCCGCAGCTCACAAGTCAGCATGTCTGGCTAACACGCGGAAGATCTGAGTTCGATTCCCGCTGCTGCCAGGTATTTTTCCTTAGTTGGAGGATTGGAATGGTGAGCACTCAGAATCGTGATGCCATTGAAGGAGCTACTTGAGTGAGAAGTAGTGACTTCGAGGTTAAGAAAGCCGACAAAGGCCCAGAGAGGGGCGAGCTGACCCCACGCCCCTCAGCATCGCATCTGACTGACACCATTCTCAGATGATGATACGGTGCCAGGGCCTGACTGCGTATTTGAATAAGAATTTACAAGTGATGTCGAATCTGACTTGTGAAACGGAATTTACTGGATTGGAGTACATGATATGTTGTGATATGTCAGTGTGTCTGTTTTGGCCCTAAGTTTAGCACTCACCTCTTTAGATGACTGCATTTTTCTATTTGGTTTATAGCAATTTTCAGCAGCATGCAGCAGCAGCGGCTAAAGCGTATTGTTACTGAGAATGAATTTAATAAAAAAGGAGTTTGCTTCGGTCCTGTTAACTACTAAATAACTTATAAGAAGGCATTTCATAAATTAAGTCCATTTAAAAACTTCAAAAATTATTGTGACCAACAATAATTTGACAAGCATTAATAATGGCGAAATGTCTGACAATGACCTTATAAGTATGAATAATGGCTGAGTGCCAAATTAACAAATTATTTCAATTTCCAAGTTACATTAACATTTAATAACCACAGCATATTTATGAATTAGTTGAGGAGAATAATTATTACTATTTGGAGTAAAAGGAGGCTTCTTTAAATGACAAGCAGAACATGGGATTATTGCAAATTCGGACTAACAATTACGAGCCTATCCCTGCGATTGCGCTTTACGCTATACTTGCGAATTTTACCTTGAATTCCATCTTCAAATGTGGTTAAACCATTTAATTCTCTCCTGGCCATATAAACGAAATCAGGCCTTGAGTGTGGTAAGCTCAGCCATCACCGACGTGAGGGCAGCCTGATATGTCTTCTGTCTCCGAATTCTCGAGCAACGCTACTGTAATTTTAGTCTCGCAGACAGACATCGTCTCACAACAATGCTTACAATCGCGCTCCCATGTTTCACCCTCAGATTGTTACTATTGACATCTGAGTGCTTATTTATTTCAATCTTACACAATACAAAGAATAGCCTTAAGTTGGCTATATTGTTTACAGTACTCAGTATAATATTTAATCAATGTAATGGAGAGTTTCGACACATTCCCCACAACTGTAATTGACAAAAATATAGTGTTCAAAAGACTATGTTCTGAAAATTTGAAAATTACCTAGTAATGTCTTGCAATTAATACAAAAATTGTAGTAGCAATAAACATTGCCGACCGCGGTGGTCTCGCGGTTCTAGGCGCTCAGTCCGGAACCGCGCGACTGCTACGGTCGCAGGTTCGAATCCTGCCTCGGGCATGGATGTGTGTGATGTCGTTAGGTTAGTTAGGTTTAAGTAGTTCTAAGTTCTAGGGGACTGATGACCGCAGCTGTTAAGTCCCATAGTGCTCAGAACCATTTTTTAACCAACCAATAAACATTTACAACACTGACAGCGTCGTAATTAGCACAATATGAATTGAAATTTTCACTCAGTTTATCACTAAGCACTAAGATTTATAACCCAAACCCGCAGGCTTTGAACATGCGAGCGTATAATTGTGAGGAATGCTAATTCTTTCGGTCGTTTCCGCCAGTATTTTGGAAATAAGTTTTTCTGTTACTCTTTTCCTAGGTGGAGAGTCCTTCCCTTTTTTCTTCCATTACTCCATTTCATGTTGTTTGCAGTTCCATCTGTGGACTCACAAATCATATCGGATGTGTTGTTGACAGTCACACTGGGAATGTACATCTTTATATGGCTGACATGTTACCAGAATGCTTGAAATCCCATCCCAGTGGGCATACCTTCACTTTAGCAACTGGAAGTACCATGTGTTAAACGTAGTTTGTATATTCTGCAATTCTTTGCAATTTTCGAGACACTTTAGTTTACATTCTACTTTATCTGCTGAACACTAGCGTTAAAACTCAAAGATAGATGAATGTAACAATAAACTGCTACAAAAAAAGTGAAGCACACTGAAGGACAGAAGAATACGAAATGAAACTTGATGTGTTCAGACGGTATGTGATGTTATCTCAGTGTAATTTAAAAAGAACACTTAGCAGTATGAGCACTCTTACCAGTATAGCTTCGTCGTGAGTCGGTGCATGGGTGGCTCAGACAGTAGCGCAGTTGCCCTCCAAAGTCAAAGTTCCCGAGTTCGAGTCTCGCTGCGGCACACAGTTTTAATCTTCCAGGAAGTTTCATTGTAGATGTGGCAGGTGTTCGTGTCATTATGCGGCCTATGGAAGTACCTACTCTTTAAAATTAAGTAGCAAATACGTTGCAAGCAGTATAGTAATCCCAGTAACTAATATGCTGAGTATGAAAATATCCGACATGGAACCAGTTCAGACCAGGATATGTTTTGAAGACTGATATCATAAGGAAAATCAAAAAGCAATTACTACCAACTGAAAGTTGTAACACATTGGCCGTATTAACATTGCTCGGTCGCAAATTCAAGAACATACACTTTAAAGATGCTTTTACCATGTTAGAAGACAAACTCTCAAAGATTTACTTGTGGCTGTTGAAACGAGCGTCAATGAGAATGCACAACACGCTGATACGTTACAGGAAAGCATAAAAATCAGAATTCATGGAGTGAACCATATAAAATAGCACAAGAAAAAAAATTATTCGTAATCTGGAAAGCAAACAGAGCTGCCGTCTGAGTTCAGCTGTTACAGAAGCATGTCATCTAGGTCTTGAACGAGATGTATTAATGTTATGGAATCACATCGGCGGTACTAGCTACGGAAAGGTACAAAAATTGCTCCTGAGTATTTGAGCTTTATAGGCATAAAAGCAGGCTATGCTCATTGTCAACAAAGCAGTAGACCTTTCACAGATATGTTAGTTTTATAGCGTTTACAAATACTGTTGTGGGATGTGTAGTGTTAATTTTTGCTACATTTATAGATTAATAAGTATGAAATTGTATATTGCTTTTTACACCATATAGCAAATTTATCATTTAACATCGATGTTAGAAACAGATATGTTTTAATATCATTATTGGCCGTCTTTGACTAGATGTCAATGATTTGTTGACATCGTACAGATCTCATATACACACAGGTGGAGCATGCGACCTTTTCTCCATTACCAGGGAATAAAGAAAATAGCGTCAAGTCGAGGAAGATCATTGGTCATCGCTAGTGAAGTCTGCCAAAGGCGCTTCACATGCTGAATAAAAGGACTAGTTTGTGGCGAAAGTTGTCTGCTGTCAGACCCATTTCCTCATGCGCTTGTCGGTAGGAACTGCTCTGTCTCAAAGACACTGTAAGCACCATCCTCTTTGCTGCGATAGCTTATCTACAGTGAGTTCATGTCTCAGCGAGTCGCCTGGACTTTGATAGAAGCCAGCCAATGGTAAAGCTTGTTGGAAGAATCGGTTAGGTTGATACATAGTCAGTGGGCAACAGGACAGAGTTATCTTCCACCTAATGCCGTCAGGACATGCTGATCTGGTTAATATAGGCGCTCTGTATTGTAGTAACGGAATGGACACAATGAAGTGTCCTCATTCTTGATTATGATGCGATGCTTGCTAGCTGCTTGCTGGTGCTGCATTATGTGGTAGTACGTCTAGTGACTAGAGTTTTTATCACTTAATCATAACGGAGTGTTGCTGTGACTGTGGCTAGGATTATAAGAATGAAGGCTGACGTAACACTTTTTTTCGTATCAAACAGCGAGAATGTCACTCACCTGCTGCTCTTCTGTTCCTGGACCGCGAAGGCATCTATCTTCTTCGCCCATTTGCAGGTCTTGCCAAGTTGGTGATATAATCAAATAGCGAACCCAGCAATGTCAATCGGTCAATAAGTACGGGAATTTGCAATACGGCCTGATCTCCTTCTTCCACCTCTCTCTGTCCATCTACTCCTCTCCCTCTCTTTGTTCATCACCTCCCCCCCCCCCTCTATCTGTGCACCATCTCCCCCCTCATCAGCTATTCCTTCCACTCCCTACGTCCATTTCCTCCATCCCATTTATCCCTCTCGTTTTCTGCCCCCCTCCCCCACCTCTCTGACTTTGAGCCTTGTTTATTGTTAGTGTCGACGAAACCATAATTCTTAAATGAAACCGTTTAAAAAAATAACTGAATCGGTTCGTACTGTAGGCGCATGAGGTATTAGATACTTTGCTGCTGGATCTGTGAAGGTATCAGCTTCAGTGACAGTATTTTGCATATTTTTAATCTGGAAACGGACAGGATTAAAAAGTTTGGGATGATTCAGATTCTGTAGTAGCATTCTTGCCATAAGCTGACGAGGCATAAATACAGATTTCCTGTTTTCTGTTAACACCGACCACGAGGTAAAAGAATAGAGTACATATTTGAGCATACACTTTTTGTTTAAAATTATGTAAGAAGAAATACATATGGAAACACCATTTATCTGATGGTTTAAAGGCCTTACTATCTTAGAACTGACGTTGAGAAATAAAACAAAAACGCACATTTTCACAGCTCAGCGGAACACAGCGTTATTTTTCTCACAGTTGGATTTAACAGAAAACCTGTGCATTGTTGTTAAATATATTTAATGCCTATGATCGTCCTAATGATGTTGGGAGTATGCTTTCAGTTTTGTCATTGTTTAACTCTTGTTAAACCCTCTCTTAATTATTTCGTTGCTCTGGGAGAATGTTCTTGTCACTTGGAAATTTGAAAACAAAAGTTAGACTGCGCTTATTCACATAAAGGTCATATTCTATACAAAGGGGTAATGTTCGAGGGCAGCAGTATACCGTGGCAGTAAACTCGTATGAATTGAGAGGTCACAGTGAAAAGTAATGCAAGGCTTTCAACTGCCTCTAGGTTATGCGAAACATTATTAGCCTGTTCTCTGTGAGACACACGTAATTTAGCAAGCAGCGATGGGCGTACGCACGGTTTCACAGATTCATGGGTTGCAGAGCTGAGACTAAGGCCGGGGCCACTGGGTGCCAATAGCGCGCGAGGTAAGCCCGATGGGCGCCGCGGGATCCCCCGCCGCCGAGGGATTCCACATTCAGGGCAGACGTAACGGCGCACCCGGCGTATTTATGGCCGGTGCTGGACACCGGGACTGCAATTAACCCCGGCCAGCTCGCGTGGTAATGGGGCGGAGGGCGCACCACTGCACACGGCGCGTCGCGCATGCCCTACATCCGCAGGAGCACTCCATGGGCGCTTCGCGATTCACACATAAACAATAAGCGACACGACTAAAGAATCACTTTTCGGAAACGCCTCAATTATCTCCCGCTGAGACGTAGAAGTTTGAAATTTGGCTCAGAGGTGCCTACCACGCTCCTCCGTAATGCTCCCAAAGCGGGGCGCCCTGCTCCAGTCTCTCTTGGGCTCGGCGACGTTTCAAACAGCAAGGTGGCGACACATAAGAAGAAAAAGCCAGAGGTCAGAAATGAGATGGGTTAATGTTAACACATTGGCACCAAATTTCACCTCAATTCAGCCCCATGTCACCGCGAACATGTCACATAATACGAAGGTCATCATACACCTCTTACTCACACTTCACGTCTTCTTTTGACGCCTCTGCGGTAGAGGTCAGAACCGCGACGCCCAGGGTTGAGATCCCGCCGTTTTCTTATTGGTGACCGAGGAAAAAACTCCAACTTAGAATCTTCACTAAAAAGCCTTTGGGGATGACATAAAGGGCGACAATGAAACCACCCCTTTCTTGCTGGCGTTAAGTCCCACAGTTTCCACAGCCAAGAACGATAGTTCACAGTGTGATAAGCAACAGTACGACATCCTTCACAACCTTTGACACTGCTGATATCCCCTGGACGATTCAAACCTTCTCTACGTACATCGTAGGCCAGTAGTCACACTGAACAGTATTGCATATCTTTGGAGTGCGGCCCCAGTTTTTGCTCTTGTTGACAGGATGGAACCACTAGAACCGTTCAAAATCATTCGACGATATTCAAAATTGGTCCAAAGCAGCAAAATGGTTCTTAAGTTTTTTTAGCCCATCTCTGTCGCGCCATCCTGTGGCGTGAGCACGGAGTGGTACGACATTTACAAATGCGTGAATAAGATGGCATAGGGTCCCTCTAAGACCCGACCGGTTCAGCAACACCCTCGATGCAACCCAACCGCGTTCGTTGAGCGTTTTAAAAATATACCAGTAAAGATGTAAACTGTGACGAGCGGTGTGTGCAGGTAGGCGCAAAGAATTGGAGAGGTATCAAAGGGTTGCCTGTGTGTAGATGCACGGGACTCTATCGCAAATTGTCTGTACAGGTACACTTTTAAAGTGTTCAACAGAGGCACTTGTGTAGCATCGAGAGTGCTGCTGAAACGAGGATTCTTAAAGGGACCCTTTTCCTTTATAGCCAAGCATTTATCATTGTCGCACCACATCGTGATCAACCACAGGCGGGCACGACAACGAAAGGCTGATAAGGCGTGAGCACCCTTTGCTGCTTCGTATCGCCTTCAAATTTCGTCGAATGGTTTTGGAACGGTCTCTATTGCTTCCACCCTATATACGCGAGCACAACCTATGGTCACACTCCACCCCAAAGTGATGCGATAACGTTCGCTGTGGTTACTGGCTCATAATGTCCTTAGATAAAGCTTGCATCGTCTGAGGGATGTCGGCAATGTCAAAGATGTCAAGACGTCGTCCTGTTGCTTGTCATACCGGCCATACCTGTCATGAGGTAATCAACGCCTCAAGGAAGGGAGTGGGATTGTTAACGCCCTTTATACCACACCTAAAGACCAAAGTGGTGGTGTGTCTGAAATTCCTTCCATGACTACCCACAAAAAAACTGCGTGATTTCAATTCCGGGCATCGAGGTTCTGACCTCAATCGCACAGTCGTCAAAAGAAGGGTTGAAATATGGGTAAGAGGGGAGGTATGTATGACAACCTTCCCATTGTGTAACTTGTCCACGATACCGCTGGGCAGAATTGTGGTGACATCTGGAAGCAATGTGACATATTTCGCATGTGTCGACTTCTTGTCTGAAGCATCGCCGGATCCGATGATGAGGTCTCAAGGCGCCACCCATTAGAGACGGATGTTATAGTCCCTTTTCGCCAAATCTCAAACTTTTACGTCGCAATGAGAGACGATTGCGGCGCTTCGGATACGTATCCCGAAACTGTGACAAGCTTCGTAATATTCACCCGATATAGTTTACCATACCAGCAATTTGTTTGCCGAAGGAAACAAAGTACAAGGTGTTCATAGTAAGCTGCAGATATTAAAGATTTAGTAACAAGCGTTCGTATGCTGCCTGACAAAAAGTGAAACACCAAAATACATTGTCGGATGTCACTATAGCTTCATACACATTCACACCATCAGACGATATGTAAATAATTAGAGCTGCATTTGTGTTCGACAGGTGGAACGGCTATCTGAGTGCATTAGTACTGTCCATGTTTAGTGCGGTACCCTGCATGGAATGGAATATGGCATAAGTGAATACCGTCAGATGTTGGGTGATCACTATAAAGGACACACAGATGTTGCGTACTCTTGCGAGATAATTATCTGACAGAGACGGGAAGAAATTTCATTGCGGGTCTTCATTTGGCTGGCTGGTTGAATCATGCTATATCGTGAGTTGTGGGGCATTCGGATGTCACGTTTGTCCGGTTTTGGACAGCGTGGTGGTATCCAATCGTTTTTTCCAAATTGTCTTTGTAACACATGTAAAATTCGTAAGAAAAAATCGAATGTAACAGGACTAAATTAATCCCCACTCAATAATTACATATGAATCAGTACCAGTGATTGCCAATGATTATCTGTCTTGATTCCAACTTCCTACATTAAACTGTATGCACTGCTAAATGAGAAGCCGTTTTGGAAGCAAGTTGGACTCCATGGACAACAAGGGAAGATAGGTACCGCCATAAACTGCAAGGAGTCAATTCTCATCCCCATACCTGCCCGGCGAATCCCTTAGCATAGCGTCAGTGACCATATGCAAAATAGTCACTCACGCCATGCTAAGGGATTCGCCGGGCAGGTATTAAAGTCGGTCGTGGCGGCGTTTTGAAATGAGATCGCCCTGGCATCGACCGTCCAAAGTCATATACAACGGATTACATCTCCAGGATATCCAGGTACTACAAGTACTGTTTTTAGCAACGTGTTGGCCGTAGGATGCATGCTGCTTAGTGACAGACTCTCGAAAGAAGTACCGTTTTAGAGAGAAACAGTGGGAAGTCAAAATTCACGGGCTATTCAGATAACATATTAGACAGCGAAACAGAACAGGAAGTTAAATGGTTCAAATGGCTCTGAGCACTTTGGGACTTAACATCTGTGGTTATCAGTCCCCTAGAACTTAGAACAACTTAAACCTAACTAACCTAAGGACATCACACACATCCATGCCCGAGGCAGGATTCGAACCTGCAACCGTGGCGGTCACGCGGTTTCAAACTGAAGCGCCTCGAACCGCACGGCCACACCGGCCGGCTGAACAGAAAGTTAAGGACCCCTTTTAAGATCTTCGGGGGCACCGACGGCTCACCCAAGTAGCACAAAACAAAATACGTAGTTAAGGAAATGTAAAACCGGATACCATTTGTTCATGTAAATAGTGTAGACATGGGAATAAGGAGTGCACTATGTTTACAGAGGTCATTCAACATTGGCCAACCACACGAATGTAGGCAGAGAGAGGGAATAATTCGGACACATTTTAGAATGCCAAAACTAACTAGTTAACAACCGAAGCGCGAGTAAGGCGAGTAAGGGAGGGAGACCAGCGTTTTGTAAGATTTCTTTTTCCTGGTTGGCAGTTACAAGAATTATTATTCGGCCGATCATGCATTACACAATGGTGCCAAGTTTTCCTAGTCGTAAGCACACAGAAGGGTGTTATTTGACAGGTTGGCTTCTCCACAGGCAGACGCCACTTGTAGAAGATGTCTCTAGGCTCGACTGCGATAAAAGGTTCTTATCCGAGTTAGACACTGAGAGGAGGAGTCGTTGGTACAGAGCCAATGACTGGTTTTGCAGCAGCTTTACCAATCACTTGCAGATTATGCGTGAGTAAGATACAGCCGCAACCGTGAAATGAAATGTAGGGATAGACGAATCCTTCTTAGCGACATTCAGCAATTTCAGTCTTCCTTCTGAAGACTTTTTTACAGTTAGAGGTTCTACACCCTTTCAACTCTGGCTGTAGATACATACAGGTGTCCTTCTGTAGTATTTTATATTTTTATCAACTAACTTTCAGCAACCATGTTACGACTCCCACAAACGTAAATGTTTTGTCCAGATACTCGTTCCCTTGAATCACGTTATGAACCGCTGTTCTACATTACATCGTGGCAGACGTGGTGCTGACTTGAGAATAAGCCGCATTGTTCCAGTATTTATGACACGCACAGTAGTGTTAATCCAGTGATCTTGGCCTGGGGTGTCATTGCTTATGACTTCAGGTTACGTCTGGTAGTGACCGGGGGGGAAATCTGACGGCACAGCTGTGAGTTACAGACAGCCTGCATTCTCTTGTGTTACCTCTCATGCCACAGTGTTGTGGTCCATTTTTCATGAAGACAATGCTCGTCAATACGAAGTGGATGTTTCTTTGAACTGTCTGCTTCGTGTTGAGGTGCTTCCATGACTAGCAAAAGATCGTGGCCTGTCCCCGATGGAATATGTGTCGGATTAACTCGGACGTCGGTGGCAGCGCCAGTATGCAGGGTATGATGGACAAATTACAACTCTGGGCCAGCTTGCCTAAGGAGAAGATGGAACAGCTTTATGACATCCTGCCCAAACGAATCAGTGAACGCTTCCTCAGTTTTAATAAGCCAGGAAGTTTCATATCAGCGCACACTCACTGCAGAGTGAAAATCTCATTCTGGAAACATCCATCGGCTGTGGCTAAGCCATGTCTCCACAATATCCTTTCTTCCAGGAGTGCTGGTTCTGCAAGGTTCGCAGAAGAGCTTCTGCGAAGTTTGGAAGGTGGGAGACGAGGCACTGGCAAAACTGAATCTGTGAGGTTCAGTCGCTAGGGCACTTGCCCGCTAAAGGTAAGGGTCCCGAGTTCGAATCTCGGTCCGGCACACTCTTTTAATCTGCCAGGATGTCTCCTATCAGCAAACCCTCCGCTGCTGAGTGAAAATGTCATTATCGGAACATCTACAATGTCTGCAGTTGCCACCATGCAAATTAATGATATTGTTAATTACTGGACGTAGCTAAAAAAACGTTTCAGTTATTTAGAGAGTTGAATTCCATCCAGTGGAAACTTCTTCAATTAGTCTACAGTCAGCCTTTTTTCTTATCTCATCACTTGCTACTACACTTTATTTAAACTGTATTATAGTCTTTCTGGAACAGTAATACATTCAAGCAGTTTATCTGGACACCAAGCCGAGCTTGTGGTACATGACACTACTTTTTCTGATAATTGCTTTATCTTTTTCTTTAATCACAACACAGATATCACTAAGACGCGTGTTCATAAAAGGATTCTTTTAAGTGAAGAACAAATTATTGGCTGTGTTTATAAGAAACGTTGTTCATTTTCCATCGTCCAAGATCCACATTTTTAATGTCGATATTACAATGTTCCAGAGGCTGCAATACTGATAACGAAACATCGCTGTTTAAACCATCAGCATCGATATTTTGTAAACAGTGTATCGTGGAAACGTTCTTCTCTCTATGTTCATGTTTTAATAGCTCATGTTTCTGACGCGAAGAATGGGAATGAGTCCTGCGTCTGCGTAGAATACTGTGACAAATAGCTTAAAACCACATGAAGAATGGTGAGCTTACCAGGCCAACAACCTTTGATTTAACGTGGGCACATAATTCACCCCCTGAGTCGAAAACCAGCACGTTAGTAATTCTGCTAGATGGGTACGTCGGATAACATAGTTTAATTCTAACTCACCTGCACGCCGGCCGGCGTGGCCGAGCGGTTCTAGGCGCTACACTCCGGAACCGCGCGACCGCTACGGTCGCAGGTTCGAATCCTGCCTCAGGCAATGGATGTGTGTGATGTCCTTAGGTTAGTTAGGTTTAAGTAGTTCTAAGTTCTAGGGGACTGATGACCTCAGATGTTGCAATAGAAGAGTGCAGACAAGCACCCGTAAGTTACACTCAGCTGGCTGGTGAAGAAATTTATCATTTCTTCTGTATGAAATGTATAATTTCGTATTCAGCATTTAGTGGCTTTCAGTCAGATATGATCTACAAGAGTTACCTAATAACCTCCCCTCTTTCTTTCTGTCTCTCCGCCAATACACTTCTCCTCCCTCAATAGTCTGCCTACTGAAGATCGATGCATGCAACCGTCTGTGTAACAAGTAAAAGAAGAAGGTAGATCGGAGTTTAGTATACGGTCGACAGTGCAATCGTTAGTGACGGAGCAGAAACTTAAATT
The DNA here is from genome assembly GCF_023864275.1 of Schistocerca cancellata. NCBI lineage: Eukaryota > Metazoa > Arthropoda > Insecta > Orthoptera > Acrididae > Schistocerca > Schistocerca cancellata. The sequence continues at coordinate 600,811,600 of NC_064630.1, forward strand.
ACGAAAGGATGGAGAAGGAAATCGGGCGTCCCCTTATCAGAAGAACCATCTCGTTATTTAGCTGGAACGATTTAGGGAAATCACTGAAACCTTAAATCTACAGTTAGGTAGAGTAGGCTGTTTCTCCAACCGTGAACATGATAATATGCCACGTGTACACTCTTTATTAGAAATCATCGTACATAATTTACCGGCAGGGAAGTTGTCAGTGTTGCCTTCCGAACTGGCATCACCGCAAGATCGGTATTCTTCAACCGTTATTATGAAAAGAGCGTAACTGAAATCCGCTAACGCTTCTTAGAGGAAACTGGCATGACTTGCTTGACAGTAGCGTGAAAAATATAAGGACGAGTAACGTAGCGCTATGAAACTTAAGCTGTACGTAGAAAGAACTGCTACAATATAGTACAGAAGATAACTGAAAGAAATACGTAACAGAAATGACGCCATTTCTCAGAGACAATTAATACACTGAAGCCAGAGCGATTTATCATGCTGCCATGGACATCACAAAAGGCTGGATACGATATTAATAAAAGTTTCTACGAGCTTTCGGCCGAGTTCTCTTCGGCCACTGTCAAGTGATGACTGTCTTCTGGCTGCTGCTGCCGTCCTTATGCAGGGTGTTACCAAAAGGTACGGCCAAACTTTCAGGAAACATTCCTCACACACAAAGAAAGAAAATATATTATGTGGACATGTGTCCGGAAACGCTTACTTTCCATGTTAGAGCTCATTTTATTATTTCTCTTCAAATCACATTAATCATGGAATGGAAACACACAGCAACAGAACGTACCAGCGTGACTTCAAACACTTTGTTACAGGAAATGTTCAAAATGTCCTCCGTTAGCGAGGATACATGCATCCACCCTCCGTCGCATGGAATCCCTGATGCGCTGATGCAGCCCTGGAGAATGGCATACTGTATCACAGCCGTCCACAATACGAGCACGAAGGGTCTACATTTGCTACCGGGGTTGCGTAGGCAACAGCTTTCAAATGCCCCCATAAATGAAAGTCAAGAGGGTTGAGGTCAGGAGAGCGTGGAGGCCATGGAATTGGTCCGCCTCTACCAATCCATCGGTCACTGAATCTATTGTTGAGAAGCGTACGAACACTTAGACTGCAATGTGCAGGAGCTCCATCGTGCATGAACCACATGTTGTGTCGTGCTTGTAAAGGCATATGTTCTAGCAGCACAGGTGGAGTATCCCGGATGAAATCATAATAACGTGCTCCATTGAGCGTAGGTGGAAGAACGTGGGGCGCAATCAAGACATCACAAACAATGCCTTCCCAAACGTTCACAGATAATCTGTGTTGATGACGTGATGGCACAATTACGTGCGGATTCTCGTCAGCCCACACATGCTGATTGTGAAAATTTACAATTTGATCACGTTGGAATGAAACCTCATCCGTAAAGAGAACATTTGCAATGAAATGAGGATTGACACATTGTTGGGTGAACCATTCGCAGAAGTGTACCCGTGGAGGCCAATCAGCTGCTGATAGTGCCTGCACACGCTGTACATGGTACGGAAACAACTGGTTCTCCCGTAGCACTCTTTCTGGAAATCTGTCTCGATACAAACGTACCGCGCCACGGCTATTGGCCCGTGCTAATCCATACATCAAATGGGCATCTGCCAACTCCGCATTTGTAAACATGGCACTGACTGCAAAACCACGTTCGTGATGAACACTAACCTGTTGATGCTACGTACTGATGTGCTTGATGCTAGTACTGTACAGCAATGAGCCGCATGTCAACACAAGCACCGAAGTCAACATTACCTTCCTTCAATTGGGCCAACTGGCGGTGAATCGAGGAAGTACAGTACATACTGATGAAACTAAAATGAGCTCTAACATGGAAAATATGCATTTCCGGACACACGTCCACATAACATATTTTCTTTATTTGTGTGTGAGGAATGTTTCCTGAAAGTTTGGCCGTACCTTTTTGTAACACCCTGTATAGCCGCGCTGCCTTCCGTGACGCCACTGGTACCCGCTCCGGCACCATATATGGTAATGTTTGAGTTGTGCGGCCGCCGCGCCCGCTTCAACCTACCGATGGCCGGGTCTCACGCTGTGCTTAGTTACAGGCAGCCGTCTTTATTGAGCGTGTTGTCACAAATTTTTATTTCGATCGCTTCTTTCATTATGCTGTCCCAAAAACTGTTAGTCCATGTGTCGCATAAGCGTTCCGTTCGGAGGACCTTAGTGCATTGAGCTGAAACCGTCTCAAATTCTGAAAACTTGTCGAAGGAACTCAGCCACTTACTGAAAGTATTCAAGGAAAACGGCTACAACAACCGCCAGCTTTCGCAAGCTGTGGTTCAAATGGCTCTGAGCACTATGGGACTTAACATCTGAGGTCATCAGTCCTGTGAAACTTAGAAGTACTTAAACCTAACTAACCTAAGGACACCACACACATCCCTGCCCGAGGCAGGATTCGAACCTGCGAACGTAGCGGTCGGGCGGTTCCAGACTGAATCGCCTAGAACCGCTCGGCCACACCTTTCGCAAGCTATCGTTCCGAAAATACGTAAGCAGAAAGAATCTTTAGTTCTTGCCGTTCTGTGGCTCAATGTCAGGAAAGGTAAGCCGCCTCATAAAGAGGCATAAAATCGATTCGGTCGTCAGGGCTCCAGCAAAAATTCGATAATTCTTGAGGCTTTGAGGCCTGTGAAAGACGATGTAGGCCTCATAATGTCAGGAGTATATAAAATACCATATGGGTGTGAACAGTTCTATATCGGACCGACTGTGCGTACCTTTGAACAGTGCTGTGTATAACACGAGAGATGTTTTTGTCTACGGTACCCTGAGAAATCAGCGGTAGTATAGCATGCATTAGGAAACGGTCATCGTATTGCATTCGATGAGACATCTATTATACCACGGACTAACAGTTTTTGCGAGAGCATAATACAAGAAGCAATCGAAATAAAAATTTGTGACAACACGCTGTATAAAGACGGCGGCCTGCAGCTAAGCACAGCGTCGTGGGACCCGGCCATCGGAAGGTTGAAGAGGACGCGGCGATCACACAACGCAAACATTACCGTATATAAAATTTCTAAGACTTTCCCGGCGATTTGTTGTCATCTTGTAGAATCGGTTGTACTGCCGGTGGTACCCGTCTTCCCAACACGATATTTCGACGTCAGGAACACCTGATGAAGACGCCGAGTTACGACGTCGAAATATCATGTTGCGAAGACGCGGACCACCGGCAGTACACCCAATTCTACGAGATTACCATATATGGTGCCGGAGCGGGTACCAGTGACGTCACGGAAGGCAGCCCGGCTATACTCGTATAAGGTCGGCAGCAGCACTTGACAATGTCCGAGGAGTACTTGGCTGAAAGCTAGAGGATTTTAAACCACTGGACGCGGCTGGAATCCCGAGAAACTTTTATTCGTACATATGAAACTATGAACTGCTATAGGCTGAATATGGTTCTTAATACGGTGTGTGGTCACCAAGGACTGTATCCCCAGCACTGCAACGTGCTCCCGTGTTGGCTATAAGGCTGATAAGTAGCCATTGTGGTAGGGTTGTCCAATCCTCCACCATTGCCGATCATAACTGTTTGATGGTCCTTGGTGCGTGTGGAAACGCTCCAGTTCGTCTCCACAACGCATCCCACAGTGCTCGATGGAGAGGGCACGACAGTCCATTTGACAAATATCCTCTCGTTCCAAAAGCTCCTCCATCTGCACTATTCGATGCCGTCATATTTTGTCATCCACAAAAACGAAGTAAGGCTTGACTGCATCATCCATAAAATGCACCTCTAAAAGGACACACATGGGGAAGGAGTACGGTGTCAGAATATCACTGACCAGTGAGTGTGCCATGTTCAAGGATTTGAAGGTCATGCAAAATTATGCATTTCCACAATCCAAGAGCTGGACCACCAAAACGTTAATGTTCGGCAGTATTCCTGAATACCTTACGTATTCCCATGTCTTGCCATATGAGGATATGCCCCGAATCACTCGTTGATCAGATCTCTGTGCTCTTGGCACAGTGTCAAACGTTGCCACCGATGTGCAGATGTCACCCTTACTCAGTCACTGTGCCGCTGTGGAGCGTGAGCCTGCGTTCGTTGCAGACCTATTAAATGTGGTTGCCTTGCACCCGCTGTTTGACGTAGGTCCATTCTTTCCAGCTACACAATGTAGCCATCGTCTGCTGTTGTAGTCCATCGTGTTCGACTACCTCATCTCAAATGGTTCAAATGGCTCTGAGCACTACGCGACTTAACTTCCGAGGTCATCAGTCACCTACTACTTAGAACTAATTAAACCTAACTAACCTAAGGACATAACACACATCCATGCCCGAGGCAGGATTCGAACCTGCGACCGGTGCGGTCGCTCGGGTCCAGACTGTAGCGCCTTGAACCGCACGGCCACTCCGGCCGGCTACCTCATCTCCTTCAAACGACAATGCCTGTAGTTCGAAACAGTCCCTTTACACGTGAAACAATTATGTGAGCAATGCCAAGTCTTTTGGGTCACACTCACCACATTTCGCCTATCCTTAAGCATGCCACTACAGTCGGGAAACATGATCGTCATAAAGGGTTCTACGTGGTCTGCAACAACTGTACGATACTCCTTGGCCGTCATAGGGCCTTCAACGATTTCCACTGGACCCATAAATGCTCATGTGAATATTTCCCAGAGCGTAGTGGAGCCGCCGCCAGCTTGTCTCCATCCAGCAGTACTGTTGTCAAAGAGCTGTTCCCTAGAAGACGATCGATTCGCACCCAATCGGCGTGGTCAAGAATGTATCGCGATTCACCAGACCATGCAACGCTCTGCCAATGCGCCAGCGTCCAATACCAATGCCCATTTCAGTCGTAGTTGCCGATGTCGTCGTCTTAACATTGGCACATACATGGGTCGTCGGCTGTGGAGGCCCATCGTTATGAGCGTTCGGTGAGCTGTGTGATCAGACACACTTATACTCTGCCCAGCATTAAAGTCTGCCGTTAGTTGCGCCACAGCCTCCAACGTCCGACATCTGGAATGGGCGGTGGCCGCCCAAACCCACGACGTCTATACGTGGTTTCATCTTGGTTTCGCCCGGTGTTGAAGACACTCACCACAGTATTCCTTGAACAAACGATAAGTCGAGCAGTTTCCGAAATACTCGTGCCAAGCCTCCGGGCCATCACAATCTGCACTCGGTCAAAAGAGATGGCGCGCCTTCCCCATTTTACGAAGAAGAAGACATAACAAAACATTTTAAGAACTCTAATACGTATTTTATCCAGAATCCTTCATTATTTTGTACTTCTATCACGCGTCTTGGAATATAATATATAAGCCGTCTGACATAACAGCCTGAAGAAGCAACTTCCTCCCAGGCTTCCAGGACGCAGTCCCAAAGAGCGTCCGCAGTAGTTGGTTGGTTTCGTGGCCAGTTCTCTGTTAATGTTCTGGTGACCTCAGCCCACATGTTTTCCATGGAGTTCATATCAGCCTGTAACAACAACGACGATATACTATTGTAGTTATAATAAATTTTTTCTTCTGAATTTCGATAAATTAGTATAACCGATGTTCTGATTTCATTTCTTTTTTGTTTCATGCCATTATGTTGAAGAAGCTGTAAACAATTTTCGATGTAAATTTTAATTTTTATGTCAAATTTCAAGTAATGTTGTAATCGAAGGGAAGTGGAACTAATGTTGAAACTATTGTAAGATGTGAAAGTTGTAATTGTACGCCTGGTCCATTCGTAGGAAATGTATTAGGATATGTGGAATGCAAAACCTTTGGTGAATACGCTGTCTGTAGGGGAGCGGTAAAAGGTGGAGGCAGGCGAGCGCGGGAAAATGCACACGGGCGCTGTACAGCACAACGGGCTCAGCAGTAGAAGTAGTCGGAGTTGGGCATCGATCTGAGAAACACGTGCTGGATCGAGGAGGCTCTCCTGGAATAAGTGGTTTCGTTGAGCCTCGGATGCGCTGTTTCCGACGTCTATACAGCATGACAATATTCCATAGGCACTAAATGGAAAAGCATTGCGACGCCATGAAGAAGTAAAGTGCCGATATTTCATGAGCCATTGCTGTAATTGCACGTGTGCTTTGTGCCTCGCCATCTCGCCGCCTGCCGACCGCCTCATCGATACGAACAGGTTGAAACTTTCAGTACTGTATTCGTGTGGACCAGTGTTACTTTTGCTACATACTGTTCAATAACAACTTAAATTTTACCAGAACTGTCCTATCAATTAATTATCCTCACAACTAACCTAGACAGGGTCCTTTCCACATGTTGTGCAATCCGAGTATCCTAAGATGAAGATTTAAAGTTTATGTTGATAATAATTACCTGCAGACCTATCAATGTTAAAATGATGTTCAAAGATCTTTGTTGTTAATGAATACTGGACTAATAGTATAGGTATGACAAAGTTGGAAGATAATGTTGAAATTGGTTTAGTAATGAAGTTTATTTAAATTGAGACAAAAATAACGGTAGTTTAATGAGCAGGAAATAAGACAAAAAGAGTGGTAAATCATATTTTGAAAATCTTGAATGCTTAATGCTCTCAATAATCAAACTTTCACTACATTGATCATAATAGTTTCAGGGTCCCCCCCTTTTTTTCTTCTCTATTCATTTGAATTCTGAAGTGTACTGAACTGATTTGACCAGCAAATTTAAAGTAAATATAAAACCTAAATTTATCAGTGTTTTACCCTTCTTAAAATTGACATTGTATGTGTGTTTCAAAAGTGCTATTTCTAGGGTAACCTATGCCCGATTTCAGTCGGACCAATAGACAAAACGCAGTTTGTAGTAATCATTATAGTGTAATGTGTATTTATAGCTTGTCCAAATTAGTACAGAAAGGGAAAATATTAGTTCAGTAGATTTTTTCTGGTTCTAAAATTTACCATATAATGCAGTATTACTACGTGTTGTTATGCTTGTACGTACATCCACTTGTACAAGGAAAAAACTCACTTAATGCCTAATTAGGCTGGCGACCGTATTATTAACAATTGGTAGCATCTGCTGTGTATGTTTCTTGCCCGTTCTAACGTATAGTTGCAGTTTAGACTTGCTTGACGTATCATTGTTGTTACTGAGTGGGTGTAAGTCTGATTTTGCCTCCATTCAGGTACACGCGGTCAACATATTTACTAAAATCCTTTCTTATAAGGTGAAGCCCGTCAACTTACCATAGTACAGGCTTTAAAGAGTTAACGTCCGCCCGAGCGTAGGCGTTACAAGCCGCCCGTGGCGGCCAGTCCATGACGTTGACGCCAATCGCGGAGAGGCGCCGCTGAACAAATGCAGACTTGTGAATGGGAGAATGGTCCTCTTCCAATGTGACGTCCCCTTCTGCGTGCAGCATTAGCACTGACGGAAGCATCACTTTTTCCAATATGTGGGCATACTGCGCGCTGTCCAGAGTTCCTTCTATCCTGTGAAGAATTCCCGCCCCTCTCGCAGAAATCCAACCCCAGCAGGTAACAGATAGCCTGCCACTTCTTCTCGTCGTGGTTACATATTCGCGTCGATGGCGAGTCCCTTGCGGCCTGTAAACGATTCGTGGACCGTCGTTATTGGTGGAAACACCTTCTCAGCAGTGAAAAGGACGTTGTCCCACGAAGCCCTCAGATGGAGCTCCGCAAATGCTAGCCGGTATAAAACGTTGTCTTCGCTGAGCTCTTGTTTCATGGCGGATCGTCGTGCATGTAGTCCAGCGTCCCTCAGCCTTCTGCGAATAGTGTCACTGGAGCCGGGGAAGTTGGTCTCCCGCCGCAACTGCTTCGCGTTCAGAAAGGGATTTTCTCTGCTCCTAGACACTAGGTCCCTGTCTTCCTGCTGTGAGATCACTCTCTTCCTGCCTGAGCCAGGAGCCCTGTTGGTGGTGCCTCTTTCAAGGAAGATCCTCCACCATGTGGTATGTGGTACGCCATACCGTCTTCCAGCTTCTCTGATGGAACATCCTCCTTCCTCAATGAGAGCGACGTCTCTAACTCGGCCGGCCAGATTGGCCGAGCGGTTCTAGGCGCTACAGTCTGGAACCGCGCGACCGCTACGGTCGCAGGTTCGAATCCTGCCTCGGGCATGGACGTGTGTGAAGTCCTTAGGTTAGTTAGGTTTAAGTAGTTCTACGTTCTAGGGGACTGATAACCTTAGATGTTAAGTCCCATAGTGCTCAGAGCCATTTGAACCATTTTTTGACTCTACCTCGAATAGACCTCTCCCAGTGAGCCATTACGGCAGACAGACTGATGTGTATTTCTGCTTGCCGCTCTTCTACTGATTCCAGGAGAGGAGGTAAACATATTTACGTCAAACGGAGCGGCAGAGGCAGAGACATGCGGCGCAGCCGTGCTGGCTCGTCCCGGGCTGTTGGCCCACCAACGCCACCGCCAGCTCGCTCACTTGCGTCTCGCCTCGGCCAGCCTGGCTGGCCCGTAGCTCGCGAGCCGCGGCTAGTACAGACCCGGGCCGCATGGCCACGATCACCCCTTTAAGGATCAAAAGTTACACCTAACCTACCCAAGTCTGTAGTACAAACTAACGCAGCTATAGCTATTATGCTATAACATGTGCAGGCACACCTAGAGTTGACGATCTATTCAAATATTTGACGAACAATACTTTCAAAAATACATTCATTTTGAACATAGTTACCACAAAATATTTCACCTAGCTAGCAATAGCATGACGCAGGAAACTATACTTTCTTGTAAGCGCTATGCATTAGATGTAGCCTTAAGAAAACCTGTATTCAACCACGACAGCTAAGCGGAATGTAAAAGTAAACTGGTTTGGTGGCAGCTTCTCCAAATAATAGTATATACTTAGTATATAATACAAATTTTGTGCACTTATAACATGTACTCAGTGTCTCTGAAACAATACGTGCTGCACGACGGAAATTATTTTCTGCTGAGGCACTACATTTACATCTCAATGATACACGACTACTAGAGAACATTGCTCTTTACGGCAGTCAATCCACTTGTAAATTAACATCATGATATCGCACATATTAGGCAACACGTTACTAGGAATGAGTAAGGCCTTAACGTTTGTGTTGTGGTTGGCAAGAGAGCCAACGCCGAAATGCACGCGTTCTAGCTCACGCAGGCTGGCGTGAGGTCTGGAACATGACAAGGAAATTAGAATTTAGAAAAACGGACGTACCTGGTGGAATACTTAACTTTAATCCATTAATGATGAACGTCGGTTTTGACGGTACATGCTTCACAATATCAATAGTAACTGATAATGGCGCCTTGCTAGGTCGTAGCAAATGAAGTAGCTGAAGGCTATGCTAAACTATCGTCTCGGCAAATGAGGCAGTGAACCATCGCTAGCAAAGTCGGCTGTACAACTGGGGCGAGTGCTAGGAAGTCTCTCTAGACCTGCCGTGTGGCGGTGCTCGGCCTGCAATCACTGATAGTCGCGACACGCGGATCTGACGTATACTACCGGACCGCGGCCTATTTAAAGGCTACCACCTAGCAAGTGTGGTGTCTGGCGGTGACACCACATTCCTCCCCCGCAAATCAGTCGTGTGAAGTTAGCACCCTTTTTTTCAGAAATATATATTTTTTTCAGAGTTCTTGATAGATATGAAATAGTTCTAGAGTTCTTTGTACAAAATTTCAATAGTTCTGCAGAATTTAGCGAAGAAAACAACAATACTCGAAAAAATTTTCGTACCCAAATCATTCTTTGTCAATTTCCGCAAAATGTAAATAAGTATGACAGTACTGAGCACAGTTCTGAATAGAGCTCCAAGAGTTCTATCGAAAATCCCAGTAACATTTTTTTGTGCAGCTAATAGTTTACGAGATAATTGCAATTTAAGGAGAAAATTCTTTCACTTACTGTGAAGTTGGCACCCTTTTTTTCAGAAATTTATATTTTTTTCAGAGTTCTTGACAGATATGCCATAGTTCTAGAGTTCTTTGTACAAAATTTCAATAGTTCTATAGAATTTAGCGAAGAAAACAACAATATTCGAAAACATTTTCGTATCGAAAACATTCATTGTCAATTTTCGCAAAAATTGAACTCGTACAACAGTTCTGAGGACGGTTCTGAACAGAATCCCAAGAGCACTATCGAAAATGCCAATAACATTTTTGTATGGCTATAATAGTTTATGAGATAAATTGATTTAATGTGGGACACACTTTCTCTACAGAAAATATAAATATATTCGTACAACAGTTCTGATGACAGTTCTGGACACCACGTGAAGAGTTCTATCGAAAATCCTGGTAGTATTTTTTTGTGCAGGTAATAGTTTAAGAGGAAATTGCAACATAATTAAGAACTCTATAAGAGCTCCCACTGTGAAGCTGGCACCCTTTTTTACAGAAATATATATTTTTTTCAGAGTTCTTGATAGATAAGCCATAGTTCTAGAGTTCTTTGTACAAAATTTCAATAGTTCTGCAGAATTTAGCGAAGAAAACAACAGTACTCCTAAAAATTGTGGTATCGAAACGATTTTTTGTCGATTTTTGCAAAAAGTAAATTCGTACAACAGTTCTGAGGACAGTTCTCAACAGAGCCCCAATAGTTCTATCGAAAATACCAATAACATTTTTTTGTGCAGCTAATAGTTTGCGAGATAATTGCAATTTAAGGAGAAAGTCTTTTCACTTACTGTGAAGTTGGCACCCTTTTTTTCAGAAATGTACATTTTTTTCAGAGTTCTTGATAGAAATGCCATAGTTCTAGAGTTCTTTGTACAAAATTTCAATAGTTCTGCAGAATTTAGCGAAGAAAACAACAATACTCGAAAAAATTTTCGTATAGCAAACATTATTTGTTAATTTTCGCGATAAGTAAATTCGTACAACAGTTCTGAGGACAGTTCTGAACAGAACCCCAATAGGTCTACCGAATATCCGAATAACAGTTTTTTGTGCAGCTAATAGGTTACGAGATAATTGCAATTTAAGGAGGAAACCTCTTCACTTACTGTGAATTTGGCACCCTTTTTCTCAGAAATGTACATTTTTTTCAGAGTTCTTGATAGAAATGCCATAGTTCTAGAGTTCTTTGTACAAAATTTGAATAGTCCTGCAGAATTTTGCGAAGAAAACAACAAAATTCGAATAAATTTTCGTATCGAAAACATTCTTTGTCAATTTTCGAAAAAAATGAATTCGTACAACAGTTCTGAACAGAACACCAAGAGCTCTATCGAAAATCCTAATAACATCTCTTTGTGGCGGTGATAGTTTATACGGTAACTGTTTTGATGGAAGACCTACTGTATCCACAGAAAAAAATTAAATCTTGCAACAGTTTTGATGAACAGCTCTGGATAACACCCCAAGACTTCTATCGATAATCATAATAACATTTTTTGTGGTTATAATAGTTTGTAAGGTAATTGATTAATTGTGGGGCTCACTTACTCTAAAAAAAATTATGTCTATTCGTATGTTCTGATGACAGCTCTGGATAGCAATGTAAGAGTTCTATCGAAAATACTGGTAACATATTCTGTGCAAGTGTATTGATTACATAGTGTATTGTTTAGTGTATCCTGAAGAAGAGTTGTTGACGGACCTGTACATCACAGCCTGTAGTTTTTACTGGTACTTTGAAATTTAATAATGCAAGACTGTCAATAGATTCAGGAATGAAACTTTTATCAAAGAATTGGTATATTGTGAGCTCCAGGTGAAAAAAATTGTAAATCTGTGCAGTGAATATTGATGTTTTCTTACATACTGAATTACACGTAAATGTTATTTTAGGTTCAATGTACTTAACGCTATTCCAAATAAAAGATAAAAAACAAATTTTATTCTTTGAATTATTACATTGTTGAAACAGCAAACCAGTAATATTTACATTTCATGTTTTGATTATTTAAAAAAAAATGTATTTTAAGAGTAAATTTTTTCTCCTAATGATTTAAGAACATAATATGAGATACTGCAGCTTAAAATACTTAATCCATTGTTGAATAATGTGATTCAGTGTGTATGCAAGCACTATATTATTATTCATCCATAGCTTTGTTTATGTAGCTTTAATAGTGGATGAGATACCGGTAACAGTATCTCGGTATGCAAACACGTTGATTACAGAAAACTGAAACTAAAGATTTGTATCTTTTGTATCTTTGTATCTGCTTATCACTAGGCCGCTAATTTAGTCTAGTACTGAGTGATAAAGGAGCTCAGAGTGTTTAAATGACATTGTTTCTCAAGTATTGTACATTAATATAGCGGTGTATTGGTGTCCATCAAGTAAGTTGCATAGTAACCACGCCAACCGCACTCCACCAGAGCTCATTGTACCTCTGGTGCGCTTCTCGACAGGTGTGACACCACCTGGTTAATGGCGTGTGTGAATGTATCTGCCCTCTCAGCCATCTGTTTTGCACTGACGAGCCTTCTCTCTTTGAATCATCTAAGCGTGCACATCCCACGCTTCCACCTACAGTTACTACAATCAGTCTTAAGAAGGTGTACCGGTATTTGTACAGTGCTGAACATTTAGACTTTTTGTATTTAGTAGAATATATATCCGGATTTTCGGTTATCCGGATTACTTCCGGTCCCACATAGTCCGGATAAAAGAGCTTCTTGTGTACCGCACTGCACAAAGTAACATTGTTTATGTCTCACATAATTTCAAAATAAAGGTGAGAATTTACGATCCGTCCTCATAGCTGTACTTCTAGCAGTACCTCATCTCCTGCTTTCCCAATTTCGCAGAAGTTGTCCTACGAAAATTGCAGAAGTAGCACTCCTGGTAGAAAGGATATTGTGACGATGTTCCTTCGTCACAGCCTGGGGTTAGAGACCCGGCCCAGTACACAGTTTTTATCTGCCAGTAAGTTTTACATTGGCGCACACCCACTGCAGAGTGAACACACAATCTATTTCATAATCTATTGGCACCATAAAAATGTTATTAGGATTTTTAAAAGAACTCTTTCGGTGCTATCCAGAAAGGGTTGTGCCAATTTATTATAATGTAGACCAAGTGGATCTCTCGTAAATGATATTATCTCATTAATTGTTATCCCCACAAAAAATGTTATTACAGTTTTCGGTAGAACTCTTAGGGTCCTATTAAGAAATGCCATCAGACCTTTTTTACGAATTTATTACTTTTACATGACAAAAGTGAGTCTCACATTAATTATCTCATATAATGTCATCGTCACGAAAAATGTTGTTATAGTTTTTGGTAGAACTCTGTAGGTGATATTTACAACTGTCATCAGAACTATTCTACGAATTTTGTTTTCATAGAGAAAGTATGAGATTAAAACAATTATCGTATAAACTATTATCGCCACAAAATTGTTTTTATCAGTTTCAATACAACTCTTCTGGTGCTATCGAGAAATGCCAATAGAACTGTTATACAAATTTATTTTTTCCAAACTGACAAATAATTTTTTACTATACCAAAATTTTGCCCATTTATTGTTTTCTACCCGAAATTCTGCAGAACTATTCGTGTTTTGAGCAGGGAAATCTAGAACTATTGCATACATATAAAGAACTATTAAAAAATGTATATTTCTCGTAAAAGGGGTGCCAACTTCACGGGAAATGCTCATAAGCATTCCTTATTAAATGCAGTTACTACGTAAACAATACACTTGCACAGAATATGTTACCAGTATTTTCGATAGAACTCTTACATTGCTATCCAGAGCTGTCATCAAAACATACGAATAGACATAATTTTTTTTAGAGTAAGTGAGCCCCACAATTAATCAATTATCTTACAAACTATTATAACCACAAAAAATGTTATTATGATTATCGATAGATGTCTTGGGGTGCTATCCAGAACTGTTCATCAAAACTGTTGCAAGATTTAATTTTTTTCTGTGGATACAGTAGGTCTTCCATCAAAACAGTTACCGTATAAACTATCACCGCCACAAAGAGATGTTATTAGGATTTTCGATAGAGCTCTTGGTGTTCTGTTCAGAACTGTTGTACGAATTCATTTTTTTCGAAAATTGACAAAGAATGTTTTCGATACGAAAATTTATTCGAATTTTGTTGTTTTCTTCGCAAAATTCTGCAGGACTATTCAAATTTTGTACAAAGAACTCTAGAACTATGGCATTTCTATCAAGAACTCTGAAAAAAATGTACATTTCTGAAAAAAAGGGTGCCAACTTCACAGTAAGTGAAAAGACTTTCTCCTTAAATTGCAATTATCTCGCAAACTATTAGCTGCACAAAAAAATGTTATTTGTATTTTCGATAGAACTATTGGGGCTCTGTTGAGAACTGTCCTCAGAACTGTTGTACGAATTTACTTTTTGCAAAAATCGACAAAAAATCGTTTCGATACCACAATTTTTAGGAGTACTGTTGTTTTCTTCGCTAAATTCTGCAGAACTATTGAAATTTTGTACAAAGAACTCTAGAACTATGGCTTATCTATCAAGAACTCTGAAAAAAATATATATTTCTGTAAAAAAGGGTGCCAGCTTCACAGTGGGAGCTCTTATAGAGTTCTTAATTATGTTGCAATTTCCTCTTAAACTATTACCTGCACAAAAAAATACTACCAGGATTTTCGATAGAACTCTTCACGTGGTGTCCAGAACTGTCATCAGAACTGTTGTACGAATATATTTATATTTTCTGTAGAGAAAGTGTGTCCCACATTAAATCAATTTATCTCATAAACTATTATAGCCATAGAAAAATGTTATTGGCATTTTCGATAGAGCTCTTGGGGTTCTGTTCAGAACCGTCCTCAGAACTGTTGTACGAGTTTAATTTTTGCGAAAATTGACAATGAATGTTTTCGATACGAAAATGTTTTCGAATATTGTTGTTTTCTTCGCTAAATTCTACAGAACTATTGAAATTTTGTACAAAGAACTCTAGAACTATGGCATATCTGTCAAGAACTCTGAAAAAAATATAAATTTCTGAAAAAAGGGTGCCAACTTCACAGTAAGTGAAAAGATTTTCTCCTTAAATTGCAATTATCTCGTAAACTATTAGCTGCACAAAAAAATGTTACTGGGATTTTCGATAGAACTCTTGGAGCTCTATTCAGAACTGTGCTCAGAACTGTCGTACTTATTTACATTTTGCGGAAATTGACAAAAAATGATTTTGAAGCGAAAATTTTTTCGAGTATTGTTGTTTTCTTCGCTAAATTCTGCAGAACTATTGAAATTTTGTACAAAGAACTCTAGAACTATTTCATATCTATCAATAACTCTGAAAAAAATATACATTTCTGAAAAAAAGGGTGCCAACTTCACAGTAAGTGAAAAGATTTTCTCCTTAAATTGCAATTATCTCGTAAACTATTAGCTGCACAAAAAAATGTTACTGGGATTTTCGATAGAACTCTTGGAGCTCTATTCAGAACTGTGCTCAGATCTGTCGTACTTATTTACATTTTGCGGAAATTGACAATGAATGTTTTCGATACGAAAATTTTTTCGAGTATTGTTGTTTTCTTCGCTAAATTCTGCAGAACTATTGAAATTTTGTACAAAGAACTCTAGAACTATTTCATATCTATCAAGAACTCTGAAAAAAATATACATTTCTGAAAAAAAGGGTGCTAACTTCACACGACTCCGCAAATCGGCGCACGGTTGTCGCATAAGGCTTCCGTCCGCCGTGAGGAGGATCCCATGTTGACGTATGCGACGAGGTGGGGAGCCTAACTACAGGCAAGGCTGTGCCACCCGCACCCTGCCATTCGGACCGCGGGGAGCTAGGAAACGCCTGAAAACCTGCTCCAGGGTGCACGCCATCATGCGGTGTATGCGCCCGCAGAGAGACAGGAGGGGCCGAAGCGTCGACCTCCATCGGGCCGGGGCACTCGACGGGCGAAGACGACATATGGTCCGGAGCGGGCAAGAGTTCCATGTCGGAGGACAACAGGTCACGGGAAGCGATCGGCGGCGCGTGACCCAGGGAGGCGCCCGGCGGTTGCAGCGACGCGTCCACTGCGGGCGGCGCCGGCGGGAGTGGCGGCGGCGGCGGTGGCGGCGGCGCGTCGTCATGGGGCAAAATGGAAGGCAGCGTCGGTAACACCTGGGGCTGAGGCGAGCCAGTAGATGGGTCCCCAGGGCACTGACCGGACGGCACCGTCGCTGAAAGCAGACGGCGAGCGGCAGATCCCGTGCGACGACAGAGGTGCAGCTAGTTGAGATGCTGGCGCACCTCACCAGAGGCCCCCAAAACCAGATACATAGCGCGGCCGAGGCAGCGAAGAATGCGCCATTCGAGCCAACGCCGTGAACCTCGGTAGTGGCGGTAGTAGACAACGTCGCCTGGGGCAAAAGCAGGTTTCTGCCGCTGCTCAGGAACATGATGCGGCGGATATAGCAAAGACATCAAGGTTCGATGATGACAACCGCGGAGCAACTCAGCCGGCGAGCGACCATCTCGGGGCTGAGAGCGATACGAGGACAAAAAGAGCAATAACGCGTCCTCCCGAGAATGCGACTCTTTCAACTTCAACATCTGTGACTTGAAAGTCCTGACCAAACGTTCAGCGGCACCGTTTGACTGTGGCGAAAACGGTGCGGACGTCAGATGTTGAATACCATTGGCCTTGCAGAAGGACTGAAATTCGGCGGACATGAACTGCGGACCATTGTCGGAAACAATAGTCTGTGGAAGACCTTCAATGCAAAAGATAGCTGATAACGCTTGGATGGTGGCAGATGACGTCGTGGAAGACATCCGGACAACAAAAGGAAAATTACTGAATGAATCTACCACAACCAACCATCGAGCATTCCAGAATGGACAAGCAAATATCGATATGTAAGCGTTGCCAAGAGGAAGTGGCTTTTGGCCTTGCAAAGAATTTCCGCGGTGGTGCTGATTGTTGTTCAGCACACACCAAGCAAGAAGAGCACATATTCGTAATCGCGGCATCGATTCCGAACCAAGTACAGTGCTGACGAGCAAGTTGTTTCGTTCTCACTATACCCCAATGTCCTTGGTGGAGAAGCTGTAAGACAGAGGACTGTAACGAACGTGGTACCACGACCCTGGACTGATCATTGTCAGAACGCAACAGCAAAACTCCACGTTGTACAAAAAGTCTCTCCTGGTGAGCAAAAAATCGGCGAACCAACGGATCCCCGATCCGTGACTTTGACAAGGGCCATTGCGTAGCAACAAAACGCAGAACGGTAGCAAGGATAGGGTCGGCAGGTATGGCTGTAGCTACACGACGAAAATCAATCGGAAACGATTCGACCACGTCATCGGTTTCCGAATCAATGAACATGCAAGCAAGTTCGGAGGAATCGAATGCTCTATCCTCGGCAACAGGCAAACGGGACAACCCATCGGCGTTTCCGTGCTTAGCAGTGGACCGATACAAGATATCGTAGCGGTACTGCAAGAAGAAAATAGACCAGCGAAAATGAATTTCTGCGCAGTCCGTGGAGGTAAAGGCTTGTTCGGATGAAAAAGCGATGTCAAAGGTTTGTGGTCTGTGATGATGGTAAAGTGACGACCATACAAGAAATCATGAAACTTTGTAACACCAAATACGAGAGCCAATGCTTCTTTCTCGATCTGTGAATAATTTCTTTGCACAGACGAGAGCAATTTGGACGCAAAGGCAATAGGTCGATCGTGCGAACCATCTTTGTGCGCAAGCACACCACCGATCCCGAAATCCGATGCATCCACCATCAACAAAAGGGGCTTCTGGAGATCGAATGGCTTAAGGCAAGTATTGGAAAGCAACGCCGATTTCAACTGGCGAAAGGCGCGTTCGCATTCCATCGTCCAGACGAACGGAACACCTTTACGGCGTAGGCGATGAAGCGGAGCTGAAATGGAAGAGGCGTGTGGAACATATCAGTGATAAAAGTAGATTTTTCCCAGCACACTCTGTAGCAGCTTCAAATTCTGCGGCGAAGGCAAGTCTTGTATGGTACGGAGGTGCTCGGGACTGGGATGTATGCCTTGGGCATTGAGTACATGTCCCAGGTATGACAAGTCAAGAGCAAAAAACACACATTTATCCTGCCACAAGCGAAGACAATTTTGTCGCAAGACCTGAAATAATGTTCTGAGATTGGCTAAATGTTCTTCTTCCGTCTTTCCGGAGAATACAATATCGTCCAGATATGCATTTTCAACTTCTCGCGGCGTAATGAATAATCCATTAAATTTCGGGCATGCAGCCGCGCAAATAAAATTTCTTCTACTGATATTTCGGCCGCGTATCGTCCGGCCATCTTCAGAGCGAGTCACATGCGGGTCACAGATGCTGCGCCGCCTGTGGCGAAGGCGTACGGACGTTCGATGTGCTTATCGATGTTTGATCGACGGCGGTGACACGGTGACGACTTCTCTGCAATTTAATTAGTTCAAGAGCCGGATTCCATGCTTTGTCCAAATGAAAACCATTATCTCTGTTTATTAAATTGTTGGCTAATCGAATTTCTATGGCTTCCTTGAATACAGATTCCCAAAAAGAAGAGGTGGATGTTAAAATCTTCACATTACTGTAATTCATGGAATGACCCGTATCAATACAATGTTCGGCCACAGCTGACTTGTCTGGTTGTAATAGGCGTGTGTATCTTCGGTGCTCCACACACCTCTCATGAACGGTGCGTGTTGTTTGACCTATGTATGACTGCTCACAATTTCCGCAAGGAATCTGGTACACACCCGCCTTACGTAGCAGTAAATCGTCCTTCACAGAGCCGAGTAAAGCCGCAATCTTCGTGGGGGTCCGGAAGATCACCTTAACACAGTGTTTCTCAAGAATACGGCCTATCTTTGAAGAAAGAGCACCCACATAAGGCAGAAACGCCCTAGATCTGAAGAAATTACTATCTTCTTCCGCCTCGTATACCTTCTTTTTAGGTTTTTCATCGAATGCTCTACGAATTTGTTGCGGAGAATATCCAATCGATTTAAAAATTCTCTTGAGGTATGTTAGCTCTCCTTGTAAATTGTCTTCATCGGATACACAGTGCGCCCGATGCACTAAGGTCTTAAGGACACTCATGCTCTGAGAAGGGTGATGGCAGCTACTGGCATGAAGGTATAGATTTGAGTCATAAATTTGACGGGTAAGGAATTGGACGAAGCTACGTTGTCTGTCTTAAGTAAAGGGCTAAATTTTGCCCCTACTCCCAAGACTTTGCCGATATCATCTTTCATCAGTGCCATTGTAGAAGCTGTCCGACCACTATCAGAGGATTCTGCAGAAGAAATCAGACGAGAAACCTGTCAAGCAATCACGAAGCATCGTCCACAAAGAAGCAACGTTTCCAAGGAAGAAAGACGTGCGATACGAAAGCTGTGTGAGGATACTGATACAGTCGTCCTGCGTGCTGATAAAGGTAATGCTACCGTCCTTTTGCCTCAGGAAGTCTACAAGGAAAAGATATGTGGTCTACTTAGTTCTGGTGCATACCGGAAGATTAACAAAGATCCTACTAACAAGGTGACAATAAGGACTGCTGCCTTGCTGAACGCTTCATCACTACCGAAGGAAGTCATAAGAAGTTTAAAAGTACGAGGTGCAGTACCACCGAGATTTTATGGTCTTCCTAAAGTTCACAATATGGGTAAGGATGAGCGTCTAGAGGACTTATCTATGAGACCTATAACGAGCACTATTGGTTCACCAACATATTTTTCTGCCAAATATTTAGCTTCCTTATTAAAACCATTGGTAGGAAAATGTAGTCACCACATTCGTAATTCTATGGATTTTATTCAGAGACTTAGCAATGTCAGGCTAAATAGTATGGATGTTCTTGTTAGTTTTGACGTAGTATCACTATACACCAAGGTACCTTTAAAGGACTCTTTAGCTCTTATCAACCAACATTTTGATAAGAACATTACGGCCTTATTTGAACATGTGCTTTTATCATCTTATTTTCAGTTTGATGGTGAATTTTATGAGCAAATTGACGGTGTTGCCATGGGAAGCCCTCTCTCCCCTCTGGTAGCTAATTTATTCATGGAAGACTTCGAGGACAAGGCACAGGACTCAGCATGTTTTAAACCTACGGTCTTCTGGAGGTACGTGGACGACATATTCGTGGTATGGCCCCATGGTATGGATGAATTACAGCAAAGTCGGCTGTACAACTGGGGCGAGTACTAGGAAGTCTCTCTAGACCTGCCGTGTGGCGGCGCTCGGTCTGCAATCACTGACAGTGGCGACACGCGGGTCGGACTTATACTACCGGGCCCCGGCCGATTTAAAGGCTACCACCTAGCAAGTGTGGTGTCTGGCGGTGACACAACAGTTTGCAACTAAACATGCTACTCCTAGCTACTACTGAATATGCAGTTTATTATTAACGTGCCTTCAAAACCATGTGTGCGGCGTTCAACTCTCAGTCAGCATAGACGTTTTCGTCACCTTCTTTCTAGTTAAACGTGTGCACATCTCGCTGATGGTGGACCAACATTGGACATTTCTCCTCCGTTCCTGGTTAGACAACGACAGTGGTAGGCGCCGGGTTCGAATCCCGGTCAGGCAATACACCTTCAGTCGTCATTTAAGGTTCCAACCCCACTACTGGTGACAAACTGTGATATCTACATTTTGATTTTACGTACTTATTCAACAATCCAATTAGGTGCTGCGTTTGCATCCTTGTCCCCAGCATTACATGATGGCATTTCAATTTTAAACATGTGCATCCTCTATTCCTTGACCATGCAACACTATACAACGTCTTTCAAGGTTAATTACCAAGAAGGTAATTGTCATGTTATGGTTCCTGCTTTCGTACAAACATTATCGTCATTTACGTTCAAGTTGAGATTTGATAACTGATACTGGTGCAAACGTCAATATTTGACATCTCTTTCTGCCTAGTGATCGACTCTCGATAAGGCACAAAGCTTTGCTTGGTTAACAATGGCTTTACATTCTGTGTTTGTATCCGGATCCAGATGTCATTTAAAGTACAACTTCGTGTACAAGTAACTGTTGATGAGTAATGTGAACAATGATGTTACTTGTGATTCTCTGTTAATGTTGGGATTTCCGTAGAGTAGTTGCCGCCGTTAATCACGTTTTCTTTTAACTGCTTAGCATTACATAAAGTTGATGCGAAACCACTCCCCATTGAACAACGTTCAGCATGTGTTGGGTAAACCTTTTAGACAGCGAAGAACTTGTCTCCAATTGCCATACAACTTTATAAATCCGTATACCGTCTCAAATATTTAATTGTGCCTAAGGATTACTGAACGATTTATGTTACAAAACTAATTGTCCCATAACATTTGAAATGTCACTTATTGTAATTAAGTTTAGTTTACAAACGTTAAGGACTGTCTGATCTCTTCTGTACTATCGTGGTGTTACTTTACATCTGGACGGACTGTCATAAAGACCGGTGTTCTCTAGTAGTCTCTAGTGGTACCCATTGTGAATCTTACAATGACTGTACTGTGGAGGGTTGCGACTATGTGCAATACAGATATGCTATGTTGGTTGCATAGATTCAGGTGCAGCCTACACGTTGGAATTCAGGAGTGACCCACTTTTTTTGCTTTCGAGTGTACAAGAGTACTGATTCTAAAAGTTTGCATCATTCTTCTACCACGCTTCACCTTTCATTGTGTTATTGCTTAATCTGTAGATATATTTTTGTATATCATCCGTACCCACTGTTTTAGTTGTATTTTTATCTTGTACCTCTTGAATCTGATGTAATCTGTACGTTGGCTTTTAGGTACTTTTGCTGCTTTCCCCATATTTGTATATTATTTTACTTTTCTTAAATTTGTAGTTATTGTCTATATCGATCGTGTGAACCACACTTAAGTAAGTGGACGAACTAATCATTACCCGTTTCCTGCTCTTTTGTAGCTATATACTTCGTTTGCAGACCTCATTGACTCCTACGTCGGTCACTTCTGCTGCCGAGGTCAACTGGCTTTGGGCCGTCTGCATTAGTCACTTCCGTGTCCTGGTCCTACGAGTAAGCTCACTTATTTATTCACAGTATTATTGAGTTCACTTCTGTCTGGCAGCCTCCCCTAGATTACCGTTTTATTCCAGTCCCATGCGTTTAGTTGATGTGTGTGTGATCGTTAGTGGTACAACCGCCACACATTTATGTTCTCATAATCACGTGAGTTTGTTACTTTCCACATGTGTACCTTTCATTGTAGTAGTTAAACCACATAGCACTTGTATGTGAGGCGTGTGGCTCGATCAGCGGTATTCCCGCCAACGGTATGGGTCATCTTTCCTGCGGTGTGCGCAGAGCACGCGCTGGCGCCACCTACCGGGCCGATCGGGAGCGAGAGGAAAAGCTGAGGAAGAGGGAGTGATTTAGCTTTAGGACGCCGAGCAGTAACGGCGTTTGGGGAACTGTGGCGGACAGCTAAGTTTCGGTGTCAGCCAGGAAGCAGAGCACGTCTAAAAGCGGCTGTTACCCGGGTGACGGCGCCGTGGCAAATATCGCGGGCGTGGAAAGAGACGTTACTGGGAAGTCGTTGGTGTTGTTTTTCCGGCCAGCCGGCATGGCCGAGCGGTTCTAGGCACTTCAGTCTGGAACCGCGCGACCGCTCATAGTGCTCAGAGCCATTTGAACCATTTGTCGTTTTTCCGCTTGCTTCATGTCTCCTGGCATCGGGATCTGCGGCGGCTGGCTTCGTCGAACAAGCAAAAGGGTAAGGGCCTGGCTTGTCTTGTAAATTGTGGTCGGAATCCACTACTGGGCTCTGTGCGGTTGACTGTATTCTCTTGGGCGGCCGTCGCTTCTCCTACTGAGTCTGGCCTAAAATGTGTTGAATTTAATTGGTTTAATACGCAACGTTTTAAGGTGTATGTGGTGTGATCATTAACATTTACGAGGGCCAGGAGTGCTGAGACATTCCGTTGTAGAACCCTCCTATCAAGGTTCAACCGCCATTGAAAGCAGTTTGCTGGTCCTTGTTTAAGTACCGCCTGGTTATTGTATTTATATCACACCGCGGAGTTAAGATGGCCAGTCGCTATTGATACATATATAAAATATTTCCCTAGATATATTTACCTCTGAATTGTAATAACTTTACTGTTACGTTTCTGTTTGAACTAATAGCGTGTCTGAGAGACACTTGTATAATTCGGAGCCCCGCGGGATTAACCGAGCGGGGTAAGGCGCTGCAGTCACGGATTGTGCAACTGGTCCCGGCGGAGGTTCGAGTCCTCCCTTGGGCATGGGTGTGTGTGTTTGTCCTTAGAATAATTTAGGTTAAGTAGTGTGTAAGCTTAGGGACTGATGACCTTAGCAGTTAAGCCCTATAAGATTTCACACACATTTGAAGTTCTTTTTTTATAATTCTGAAATCAGTAGTTTCCTAAATGCTTACCAATTATTGAGAGGCCAGTCGTTATTGTGTGGTTAATGGCCTGAAATGGATTGTATTGATGGTGGTACAAGAATTCCTTATATGACAGTAGATCATTATTGTGATTAAATTCATGTATTAATTTTACTGATGTGCTGTAATGAGTCATTGTGTTTCTAGTTATTTAAGGCAGATGTCAGTCTGTTGTAGATACTGGGATTTTCTTGTGCCCATTCGTGACCATTGCTGCTCCCGTCTGGGGGTCCATGTCGAGCCTGTATTGGAAACAGCTGAACAGGCGTGCGTCCGTTTTCTGAGCGTAGTCGTTGAATCTCACGGGCTTGTTTGTTCACACGAAATTTTATATGTTATTTGCTAAATTAACTGAATTATTTTGGTAGTAACATTCACTGTCGTGATGAAAGAGCATATAAGGTATAAAATTTAACTCATTTCAGTAAATCTGTAATAGGCCACAAGTGCCTCGTTTTTATGAGTGTTTAAAATTGAACTAATTTATTTTCACCTGAATGGTAAATTTTAAAGATGTTTGGTAGTTTTAAAAATGTGACGGTTTTATTTGTCAAGTTCTCTTGTTTAAAGGTACCAAATAAAATGTTAGGTGCAACTGTTGATGGTGCTTGTCCGATGTGTTACTTTGGTCCAGTCCTACCACCCTACAGCCTATTGTGCTGAGTTTGTGTCGTTGCGTAAAAGGTGTTATTACATGTTGTCTCGACACTTCAGTATGTTAGTAGCCCATCCACCTATTAGCAGTGGCTAGCATTTGAAGATAAAGCTTTAACCCTCGACACCGATCGGGGAATAAATTATCAAAAATTACTGGCAACTGAAGCGGATTTTTATTTTACGAATGAGTAAAGGAAGACACTGATTACCTCTTGCCGGTAACGGAAGGTAAGGGAATGACAAGTTGCTGCAGAACACACTATGTCTGGCTCCTCAGCCAGGGCCTGTTCTTCAAGAGAGAGCCCCCAGCGTCATCAGAGCGAGCAAACCTCCCCGCCCGCATGAACAGTGCTCTGTTAACTGGTAAGTTATATGTAGTGTGAACTCAAGAACATCCTGCAGAAGCCTTTTTAGGGAACTAGGGACACTAACTACTGCTTCCCAACATATTTATTCCTTTATGAAATTTGTCATTAAAAAATATCACTTTTTCAAACCAAGAGCTCAATTCATGAAATTAATACTAGAAGTAAGAATAATCTTGACAAGGATTTAAAGTCACTTAGTCTTGTACAAAAATGTGTGCATTACACAGGAACACACATTTTCAATAACTTGCCAGCAGCCATATAAAGCTCAGTAACCAACGAAATTCATTTTAAGAGAAGCCTAAAGGATTTATTGGTGGCCAACTCCTTTTACTCCATTGATGAATTTCTCAGTAAAACCAACTGATTTCTATATAACTTCTGCTCAATTTCAGTGCAGTAATGATGTGTTGATTGTAAATGTGTGTGTGTGTGTGTGTGTGTGTGTGTGTGTGTGTGTGTGTGAGTGAGTACAATCTAACTTCTGCACCATTTCAGTGCAGTAATGTGTTCATTGTAAATAAGTAATATAGTAGTAATATTACACGTTTATTACCTTATAAATAAATAAAAACTTTTTTATTTTAAATTCAGTGCATTAGTATTTGTAAAATGACTCTCACATAGTGTTCATTAAAAAATGATAATTCCACTTGGGACCTGTGGAATGGTACATTAGCTTATTTGTTTTAGCTGTAAATATTTGTCGTGTATTGTTGTTTTTCTAACATGTTCTACATCCTGGAGGACCTCATCACTACGGATCAACTGGAATGAAAATAAATTTAATCTAATCTAATCCTAAAGTTGTGTAGCTTAGAGAGGAAATTTATTTTTTTGCAGCATTACTGCCTGACCGCGATATTATTGCCCTTGGTTTCTCGTGGCCGCTACCAGAGTACGCGGTGACGATTCAGTAACTTAACACACTCTGAATGATTTCAAGGCAGTTGTGGATATACTTATCAAGTGTTCCGGCGTGTCGGCGTGAAATATCTCAATAAAATCTCACGATAAGCCGAACGAAGCGCCATCCCTCGTAGATGCAATAAGACTGTCGTCGACTAATAAGTGAAATGTAACGCAAGTGGAGGTTGGACAAGGACGAACATCACACATCTAACACACAACTTACATCGTGGGTGTTTCTGAGTAGGTTTGTGGACGGCTGCGGACGCTAACGCAGTGTGCGCATTGCGCTGCAGACCAGGACTCTCCGCGGGCGCCACGGAGGGCGAGCCAGGGCGTGGCGGGGGCGGTACTGATGGATGCAGTGGGCGGCCGGCCAGGGCTGGCCCAGCCAGGGTGGTCACTGCGCAGCACCAACACTCCGTCAGCTGCGACCGCGGCCGCGGCCGCAGCCGAGGGACGAGCAGTGCGCACTTGCCTAGCAGCCGCCTCGCTGAAGCATTTCAGCGCATTCGGCGGTAGGGCGACGTACGTCTCCTTCACTGCCTCTCGTGACACTCTAATGACTGCTCCTGCATTTGACATCACGTAGTACAACAATGTGGACGGTATAACTTTGTGTTAGATTGAGACATTTAAGTATTTTATGTAGGCAACTTGATCATACTAGGGCATACAAGTCCTCTCTTACATTGGACTAGCGTTTTACGTACGGAATACAATATTTTTACTTCGCTGTTGTGGTTTTCAGTCCGCAGACAGATTAGATGCAGCACTACACGCTAATATATCCTGTGCAAGCCTCAACAACTCTTCACAACTACAGCAACTTACATCCATTTCAGCTTGCTTGCTGTAATCAAGCCTCGGTTCCCACTCCCCCCCCCCCCTCCCATATCTTCTACCTCCTCCCCCTCCCCAGCCAAAACCACCCCCACCTAGTTCTTTCCACTACAAAATATACGATTCCTTGACGCGTCAGGACGTTTCGTATCAAACGCTCCATTCTTTTAGTCAAGTTACTGCATATTATATAAAATGTTTTAGTGCATTGAATTACCGCATTTGTCAGATGACGTCACAGAACAAGAAACATAAGTCTATGTGCAAGATATAGAGGTTCTACTATTAGAATCAGAATGAACAGTGAATTTCACGTTTAATCACATTAGGTGAGCGTAGAAGTAGTTGCCAGGGAGTAGCTGATGAAAATGAAATTACTTTTAACAAATGGGAATTTTATTCATAAATTTCAGAAACGGATTTAAAATTTATAAGCAGAAAAGCACCCTCCAAATATCAAGTTACAATTTTATTTAGAGGCAGAAAGAACAATACTGAGCCGGCCGCGGTGGTCTAGCGGTTCTAGGCGCTCAGTCCGGAGCCGCGCGACTGCTACGGTCGCAGGTTGAATCCTGCCTCGGGCACGGATGTGTGTGATGTCCTTAGGTTAGTTAGGTTTAAGTAGTTCTAAGTTCTAGGGGACTGATGACCATAGATGTTAAGTCCCACAGTGCTCAGAGCCATTTGAACAATACTGACAGTATGAGCCTTCGGGCTGAGAAGCTTGCCGCTCGCTTTCAACACGGCCGTAGTCACGACCGCTCACAACAACCTCTGAAAGACTACACTGGTGCAAATCTGCAACACACCAGATTACTTTAAACTAAAACTTTTAACAACTCACACAAACACTTTAACTATGCACCCTGTAAAAGGGATGGAAATGGTACAAACACCCACATTAAAAATTTATTTGCCAGCGAAAGTGCAATATGTTTTTAAAAGGACTCTTACGGTGGAAGGGTGGCAACTTTATAACTAAAATGACTATTTAAATAAAACCCATGACATTCAGACTTACATAAAACGTACAACATGCTCTACATTATACATATACAGCCTCGCAAAATGATAGGCAAGATAAAAACATATTTCAGGAATTCGGCCTTTACATCTTAATTCTATAAATTCGTTAACACCGAATCCGACAAACATGACAGAGG
Source organism: Schistocerca cancellata (assembly GCF_023864275.1). NCBI lineage: Eukaryota > Metazoa > Arthropoda > Insecta > Orthoptera > Acrididae > Schistocerca > Schistocerca cancellata. The sequence goes on from NC_064630.1 coordinate 600,838,932, forward strand.
CAGCTATTAACGTATAGCAGAATTGACAGGGGGATTACTGAACAACCCGAACCGCAGATTGCTCTAACCCTCCCCAACTCCACAAGGGAAAACGGACCACCGAATTCACAAATAACCACCTTCCCGCGGGTGGACAAACGGAGAAGAATGGTGGTACGACCCCAAAACAAAGCGGCTGGTGACTTCACCAAGAAAACAAGTAGAATTTAACAAGTAAATGAAACAACATATCTCCAATCACTTAACTTCTAATAAACTGCGATGTCTGGCGAAGACCTGGTGCAGCACCCCCAACGCTCTCCCGAACCGTCCGCTGCCAGCCGCTTGAACGGACGCAGGAAGGCGCGCCGATCTCCCGTCTCATGGCGTCGCAGCTCGCCCCTACGTCGTGGTTTCACTCCTGTTGCTCTCGTGTCAACCGCGAAGCCACTACCCCTTTCTACACGGCGCGGCCCACTGGACTCACGTGGGGACCTCACATGCGCCGATGCTCAAGGCGGACAAGTTATCTCGTGTCTCAGTGCGCGACCGACCAACCGACCGATCCAACCGCCAATGACCGTTGCCCGAGAAACTCGAGCAGACTGGCGGCCTAACGCGCAGACTCAGATGCAGGAACTCAGCACCGACCGGGTGACCACTAGCTGAGTTTTGTTACTGGCGGAGTGGCAAGACTCACATTTAAAGTTTGATCCAAACGACAGACATACTCGCACTCCGACGACAGACAGACACTAACTGCCGCACAAATGCAACGAGAGACAGACCAGCAACTGGTGAAGCGGGACTGACGTAGCCTCACTCCGACTGGAGGATGATGATGTTTGGTTTATGGGGCGCTCAACTGCGTGGTTATCAGCGCCCGTACAACTACCCAATCTTTGCTCAGTCCAATTTGGCCACTTTCCTGGATGATGATGAAATGATGAGGACAACACAAACACCCAGTCATCTCGAGGCAGGGGAAAATCCCTGACCCCGCCGGGAATCGAACCCGGGACCCCGTGCTCGGGAAGCGAGAACGCTACCGCGAAACCACGAGCGGCGGACTGCTTTCCTCACTCCGACTGACCTCACGCCGAGCTGATAGCGCCCCTTAAATGGATGTGAACAAGCAACCTTTCCACTTTCCCACCTGAGGGAGACACCAAAGCTGCGATTGCCACAGCGGCGCCACCGCCAGAAACGGAGGGCGACTGCTTGACACAACGCGCTGCGGTGCGCTCTTCAAAACAGCAATTTTTTTACCACGTCTCACAGAATTTATCTTTGGAAAACTTAACATCAAACAAGGATATAGGGATACATAACATTCCATCAGAATTTTTAAAATCATTGAGAGGGATGGCAACAAAACGACTTTTCACGTTAGTGTGTTGAACGTTTGTGTCTGGCGGTACACTGTCGGAAAAATATCATCCAAACAATTCCGAAAATTGCAAGAGCTATTAAAGTGAGAATTACTGCACAGTCAGCTTTAACAGGTCATGCATCCAAGTTGCTTACAACAGAAGACTGGAAGAGGACGTTGAGAATGTGTTATATGACGATCAGTTTGGGTTTAGAAAAGGTAAAAGCACCAGCGAGGCAATTCTGACATTTCTGTTGATAATGGAAGCAAGAGTAACGAAAGATCAAGACACATTCATAGGATTTGTCGATGCAGAAAAAGCGTTCGACAATTTAAAATGGTGCAAGATATTCGAAATTCTGTGAAAAATAGGTGTAAGCTGTAGGGAAAGACGACTAATATACAGTTAATTTTTTTTTAAAGAGTTCACTCGTTAGTATGTAGGCTGTTTGGTTAGTTACTTAGTTAGCTGGTCAAATGATTTGTTTGAAAATTAAAAGTTGTGTTGCCTCATGACAACGAAACAAACAAAGCTTATCCGAATCTGCGGAAAAAATTAATATTTGGGTCAACATTTCTAAAGCTCTAATTCCTCTCTCTCAAAGCTCACGAATCAAAAGTGACGAAGTAAATAAGTAATTTTTATTTATCCGTAATCATTTTCCACGCAAAAATGAGAACATGGATTTTCTTGACATACAGCGCCACCTACCAAGAATCAAAAACAAATGTTTAAGACAAAATGTACGTAGTTTTTTATGTAGAATCTGAATCTGCAAAAAAAAGGGGGTTCTCATTTCAAAGTTTAAAGATGTCTCCCGCCCTATCCCCAAGGGACTGGGGTGGTGGGCTAATTTTAGCACCAGCACATGTTCCCCTCGAAAATAATCAACTTTGGATTCTACACATTTTTTCATGTGAAGCTTATTTTTCGAGTTATTCTGGTTTGTCAACTAAAAATTTACACCCCGTAAAATATGTACAACAACCAAGAGGGAATAGTAGTAAAAAGGATGTAGCCTTCGGCCCCAGCCGTTCAGTCTATACATCATAGAAGCAATGACGGAAATAAGGGAAAAGTTCAGGAGTGGAGTTAAAATTCGAGGTGAAAGGTTATTAATCATAACATTCACTAATGACATTGCTATGCTTTTTGAAATTAAAGAAGAATTACAGATTTTGCTAAATGTAATAATCAGTCTAATGAGTACAGAATATGGACTGAGTATAAATCTAAGAACGACGAAGTGGGAATAGCTAGAAACTTAACATCAGCTTTGGTGATCAAGAAGCAGATGAAGTTAAGGAAATCTGCTACCTAGAGAGCAACGTAACCTATGACGGACGGAGCAGGGAGGACATAAAGAAAGACGAGCACTCCAAGAAAGAGTGGTACGCTAGCATCAAACATAAATCTTAATTTGAGGAAGAAATATCTGAGAATGTACGTTTGGAGGACAGTCATGTATAGTAGTGAAGACAGTCTGTGGAGAATCCAGAATAGAAGAGAATCGAAGCATTTGAGATGTGGCGCTACAGAAGAATGTTAAAAATTAGGTGAAGGTAGCGAATGAGGAGGTCCTGCGGAGAATTAGCAAGAGAAGGATTACATGCAAAACACTGACAAGAAGAAAGGAAACGATGGTAAGTCATCTGTTAAGACATTAGGGAATAATTTCCATGGCACTAGGGAGCTGTAGAGAGTAAAAACTGTAGAAGAAGACGCAAACTAGACTATATACAGCATATAATTAAGGACGTAGTTTGCAACTGGAACTCTCTGACATGAAGAAGTAGGCACAGAAGAGGAATTCGTGGCTGGCCGCATCATACCAGTCAGAAGACTATCACTCAAAGAAAAAAGCATAATATCCTGATATTTATTGCTATAAGAAAGCAATTCGATTTAGTTTTTTCACTAATCATTTTAACATGTAACACCAATCTCTTTTTTATTAGAAGGCAAAAGTCAGCTCTGGCTGTATAAAGTTTTTTTATTAAAAACATGCTCGACATCATGCCAGTTCAGATGCATCCTCAGGTGACCTAAAAAGCAATTAGAAAGAAAGTATGATCAACTTTGTCTCTTTTTACAGTGATATAGTACATATTGTTATATGGAATACATTATGCACTTACATACGTTGTGACTACAACATTATTTTACGCTGTCCTGAAGCGTCCCACCGTCCTTGACGTCACTGACAAACCAAAACCCGCTAGAAGCGTTTGTGAAACTAATAAAAGAGGAGTATCAGTAAAACAAAATGAAACGCGTTTTGGTGTGGAGAGAAATCAATAAGCCTTGAAAAGCGTGCGAATATGTGTATGAACATCAATGAAAACGTACCGAATGCTCACTTGGAGCCGATGTGGACATGGCCATAAAGAACACTGAACTAGACAGAGCCCTATGCAAGCAGCCATGAGGAAAAATGCACTTGCCATGGCATCCAAAAACTCAGCGAGACTGCTCTTTAGAAAGTGGGGCTAGTACACCGAGCGGCAAAGCGTCAAACAGGGGGAGCTACTGCACATAAAAATAAATTATAATTTAAATGTACAAGTGATACAAAATGTGGACGATGCGTAGATAGAAAAATAATGTGGCAAATCCCCTGTGATGCAGGCTACTAATATTTATAATAAATATTATTCCACGTAATTTGAAAGCCAAGGGAGAATTTATAAAAGGTAAAAGTTTTTTATATGTAGTAGAATATTTTCAAAAATGCGAACAATGGGCTCTTTGGTTTTTGGAAATTTTGAGTACCTAACTACAATTTTTGCGTTTTGTGAACAGTACAGTTTTATATTTCTGAACAACTGAATCAAGCTGTCAGTCTTCGCACCACTTCGAAATCCAGTTAAGAATTGATACTTGTGTCAAATTTTTCAAGTGAGTCTTCATTACAGAAACCCACGTAATCTTCAGAAAGTGTTTTACTACTTTGTATTCTATCTCTGATACAAGAAGAGGAACGTACCCAACATATTTACATCCATGTGGCATGTCTGAAGTTACTTCTACAACTAACTATGATTCTCTATCTAGCATAAGACGTTGCTATCAGCAAATCATCAGTCTAGTCACAAATTTCGTTTCAAGTCCCAAATCATCTTAATTAATAACCGTTGGTGTGGTATTAAGTACTTTTCGAAAGCCACGAAATGATGTATACACCAGATTGCCTTCATCCAGCAGTTTCAAAAAGTCATGAGATACGCTGGTGTGCCAAACTTAACAGCGAAAGAAAATTTCGAATCATGTTTCACTTCCATGTAAAATAACTTGATGAAAAGTGGACCATACATAGAAAGAAATGCTATAGCATAGCAGAGAGAGTAACTGAAAGAAATACGCAATGAGCGAACAGTTCTGATACTTTTAATCAAAGAGCAATTATACAGAAGATACTGGGATTGATGATGGTTCACTGGATATTAGAAAAGTCCAGATACGGTTCTTAATAGTGTGTGTGATCACCATGGATGGCAGCATGCAATATACTATATGATAAAAAGTCCGGACACCTCCAAAAACATACATCTTTCGTATTAGGGGAATTGTGCTGCCACCTACTGCCAGGTACTCCACATCAGTGACCTCAGCAGTCATGTGCAATAGGCAGACATCTATCCAGACCATCACACAGGAATTCCAAACTGCATCACAATCTATTGCAAACACTATGACAGGCGGAATGTGAGAAAACTTGGTTTCCATGGTCGAGATGCTGCTCATAAGCCATACATCACGCCGGTAAATGGCAAACGACGGGTCGCTTGTAGTAAGGAGCGTAAACATTGGGTGATTGAACAGTGGAAAAAACGTTGTGTTGAGTGACGATTCACGTTACACGATGTGGCGATCCGATGGGAGGGTGTAGGTATAGCGAATGCCTGGCGAATATCTGCCAGCGTGTGTAGTGCCAACAGTAAAATTCGGAGTCGGTGCTGTTATGGTGTGGTCGTGATTTTCATGGAGGGAGCTAACAACCCTCGTTGTTTTCCGTGGCACTATCACTGCACAGGCCTACATTGATGTTCTAAGCACCTTCTTGCTTCCCACTGTTGAAGAGCAAATCGGGGATGGCGATTGCATTTTTCAGCACGATAGAGCACCTCTTCAAAATGCACGGCCTGTGGCGGAGTGGTTACACGTCAATTACATCCCTGTAATGGACTGGTCTGCACAGAATCCTGGTCTGAAACCTATAGAACACTTTTGGGATGTTCTAGAACGCCGACTTCGTGCCAGGCCTCATCGACCGACATCGATACCTCTCCTCAGTGCAGCGCTCCGTGAAGAATGAAATTTTCACTCTACAACGTAGCGTGCGCTGTTATGAAACTTCCCGGCCGATTAAAACTGTGTTCCAGACCGAGACTCGAACTCGGGACCTTTGCCTTTCGCGGGCAAGTGCTCTTCCAACTGAGCTACCCAAGCAGAACTCACGCCCCGTCCTCACGGCTTTAATTCCGCTAGTACCTCATCTCCTACCTTCCAAACGTAGGTAGCTCAATTGGTAGAGCACTTGCCCGCGAAAGGCAAAGGTACCGAGTCTGCAAGATCCGGGCAGTCGCAGAGGGTGGGCTTACTGGTAGTTGGGAGCTCCAACGTCAGGCGCGTAATGGGGCCCCTTAGGGATATGGCAGCAAGGGAGGGGAAGAAAACCAAAGTGCACTCCGTGTGCATACCGGGGGGAGTCATTCCAGATGTGGAAAGGGTCCTTCCGGATGCCATGAAGGGTACAGGGTGCACCCATCTGCAGGTGGTCGCTCATGTCGGCACCAATGATGTGTGTCGCTATGGATCGGAGGAAATCCTCTCTGGCTTCCGGCGGCTATCTGATTTGGTGAAGACTGCCAGTCTCGCTAGCGGGATGAAAGCAGAGCTCACCATCTGCAGCATCGTCGACAGGACTGACTGCGGACCTTTGGTACAGAGCCGAGTGGAGGGTCTGAATCAGAGGCTGAGACGGTTCTGCGACCATGTGGGCTGCAGATTCCTCGACTTGCGCCATAGGGTGGTGGGGTTTCGGGTTCCGCTGGATAGGTCAGGAGTCCACTACACGCAACAAGCGGCTACACGGGTAGCAGGGGTTGTGTGGCGTGGGCTGGGCGGTTTTTTAGGTTAGATGGCCTCGGGCAAGTGCAGAAAGGGCAACAGCCTCAACGGGTGCGGGGCAAAGTCAGGACATGCGGGGACCAAGCAGCAATCGGTATTGTAATTGTAAACTGTCGAAGCTGCGTTGGTAAAGTACCGGAACTTCAAGCGCTGATAGAAAGCACCGAAGCTGAAATCGTTATAGGTACAGAAAGCTGGCTGAAGCCAGAGATAAATTCTGCCGAAATTTTTACAAAGGCACAGACGGTGTTTAGAAAGGATAGATTGCATGCAACCGGTGGTGGAGTGTTCGTCGCTGTTAGTAGTAGTTTATCCTGTAGTGAAGTAGAAGTGGATAGTTCCTGTGAATTATTATGGGTGGAGGTTACACTCAACAACCGAGCTAGGTTAATAATTGGCTCCTTTTACCGACCCCCCGACTCAGCAGCATTAGTGGCAGAACAACTGAGAGAAAATTTGGAATACATTTCACATAAATTTTCTCAGCATGTTATGGTCTTAGGTGGAGATTTCAATTTACCAGATATAGACTGGGACACTCAGATGTTTAGGACGGGTGGTAGGGACAGAGCATCGAGTGACATTATACTGAGTGCACTATCCGAAAATTACCTCGAGCAATTAAACAGAGAACCGACTCGTGGAGATAACATCTTGGACCTACTGATAACAAACAGACCCGAACTTTTCGACTCTGTAAGTGCAGAACAGGGAATCAGTGATCATAAGGCCGTTGCAGCATCCCTGAATATGGAAGTTAATAGGAATATAAAAAAAGGGAGGAAGGTTTATCTGCTTAGCAAGAGTAATAGAAGGCAGATTTCAGACTACCTAACAGATCAAAACGAAAATTTCTGTTCCGACACTGACAATGTTGAGTGTTTATGGAAAAAGTTCAAGGCAATCGTAAAATGCGTTTTAGACAGGTACGTGCCGAGCAAAACTGTGAGGGACGGGAAAAACCCACCGTGGTACAACAACAAAGTTAGGAAACTACTGCGAAAGCAAAGAGAGCTTCACTCCAAGTTTAAACGCAGCCAAAACCTCTCAGACAAACAGAAGCTAAACGATGTCAAAGTTAGCGTAAGGAGGGCTATGCGTGAAGCGTTCAGTGAATTCGAAAGTAAAATACTAGGTACCGACTTGACAGAAAATCCTAGGAAGTTCTGGTCTTACGTTAAATCAGTAAGTGGCTCGAAACATCATGTCCAGACACTCCGGGATGATGATGGCATTGAAACAGAGGATGACAAGCGTAAAGCTGAAATACTAAACACCTTTTTCCAAAGCTGTTTCACAGAGGAAGACCGCACTGCAGTTCCTTCTCTAAATCCTCGCACCAACGAAAAAATGGCTGACATTGAAATAAGTGTCCAAGGAATAGAAAAGCAACTGGAATCACTCAACAGAGGAAAGTCCACTGGACCTGACGGGATACCAATTCGATTCTACACAGAGTACGCGAAAGAACTTGCCCCCCTTCTAACAGCCGTGTACCGCAAGTCTCTAGAGGAACAGAAGGTTCCAAATGATTGGAAAAGAGCACAGGTAGTCCCAGTCTTCAAGAAGGGTCGTCGAGCAGATGCGCAAAACTATAGACCTATCTCTCTGACGTCGATCTGTTGTAGAATTTTAGAACATGTCTTTTGCTCGAGTATCATGTCGTTTTTGGAAACTCAGAATCTACTATGTAGGAATCAACATGGATTCCGGAAACAGCGATCGTGTGAAACCCAACTCGCTTTATTTGTTCATGAGACCCAGAAAATATTAGATACAGGCTCCCAGGTAGATGCCATTTTCCTTGACTTCCGGAAGGCGTTCGATACTGTTCCGCACTGTCGCCTGATAAACAAAGTAAGAGCCTACGGAATATCAGACCAGCTGTGTGGCTGGATTGAAGAGTTTTTAGCAAACAGAACACAGCATGTTGTTCTCTATGGAGAGACATCTACAGACGTTAAAGTAACCTCTGGCGTGCCACAGGGGAGTGTTATGGGACCATTGCTTTTCACAATATATATAAATGACCTAGTAGATAGTGTCGGAAGTTCCATGCGGCTTTTCGCGGATGATGCTGTAGTATACAGAGAAGTTGCAGCATTAGAAAATTGTAGCGAAATGCAGGAAGATCTGCAGCGGATAGGCACTTGGTGCAGGGAGTGGCAACTGACCCTTAACATAGACAAATGTAATGTATTGCGAATACATAGAAAGAAGGATCCTTTATTGTATGATTATATGATAGCGGAACAAACACTGGTAGCAGTTACTTCTGTAAAATATCTGGGAGTATGCGTGCGGAACGATTTGAAGTGGAATGATCATATAAAATTAATTGTTGGTAAGGCGGGTACCAGGTTGAGATTCATTGGGAGAGTCCTTAGAAAATGTAGTCCATCAACAAAGGAGGTGGCTTACAAAACACTCGTTCGACCTATACTTGAGTATTGCTCATCAGTGTGGGATCCGTACCAGATCGGGTTGACGGAGGAGATAGAGAAGATCCAAAGAAGAGCGGCGCGTTTCGTCACAGGGTTATTTGGTAACCGTGATAGCGTTACGGAGATGTTTAGCAAACTCAAGTGGCAGACTCTGCAAGAGAGGCGCTCTGCATCGCGGTGTAGCTTGCTCGCCAGGTTTCGAGAGGGTGCGTTTCTGGATGAGGTATCGAATATATTGCTTCCCCCTACTTATACCTCCCGAGGAGATCACGAATGTAAAATTAGAGAGATTAGAGCGCGCACAGAGGCTTTCAGACAGTCGTTCTTCCCGCGAACCATACGCGACTGGAACAGGAAAGGGAGATAATGACAGTGGCACGTAAAGTGCCCTCCGCCACACACCGTTGGGTGGCTTGCGGAGTATGGGTGTAGATGTAGATGTAGATGTAGTTCGAGTCTCGGTCAGGCACACAGTTTTAATCTGCCAGGAAGTTTCTTTCCTGCACTTGCGTATGCTTGCAAGAGTAGAAGCAGTCGTTAAGGGTGGGCCAACACCATACTGAATTCCAGCATTATCGATGGAGGGCGCAACGAAGTTGTCATTTTCAACCAGGTCTCCGAATACTTTTGATCACATACTGTATGTTCTCATGCTGGCCACATTGTTAGTAAGTGAGTTCTTATGGTAGGGCCTCCTATTCTTCCACAGCGTGATTCATAACTGCTGGATGGTTTTTGGTGGACGTTTCTGAATGCATTAGTTTTCCTACCTCTCGTCGCATTGTCAAAAATTATCCAGGTGTTATGATTTTGGGAGGCAAAATGATCCATGGGCGTAATGACCTCCAAATCTTTGAACACGGTACAATCCAATCGGATCTCCGGGAGGGGACTGCCAAGGGGGAGGTTACCATGAGAAAAAGATTGAATAATCAACGAAAGGATAACTTTCTACGAGTCGGGGCGTGGAATGTCAGAGGCTTGAACGTGGTAGAAAAAGTAGAACATCTGAAAAGGGAAATGCAAAGGCTCAATCTAGATATAGTAGGGGTCAGTAAAGTGAAGTGGAAGGAAGACAAGGATTTCTGGTCAGATGAGTATCGGGTAATACCAAAAGCATCAGAAAATGTTATAACAGGTGTAGGATTCGTTATGAAGAGGAGGGTAGGGCAGAGGGTGTGTTACTGTGAACAGTTCAGTGACCGGGTTGTTCTAATCAGAATCGAAAGCAGACCAACACCGAAAACGATAGTTCAGGTATACATGCCGACGTCGCAAGCTGAAGATGAACAGATAGAGAAAATGTATGAAGATATTGAAAGGGTAATGCAGTATGTAAAGGGGGACGAAAATCTAATAGTCATGGGCGACTGGAATGCAGTTGTAGGGGAAGGAGTAGAAGAAAAGGTTACAGGAGAATATGGGCTTGGGACAAGAAATGAAAGAGCAAAAAGACTAATTGAGTTCTGTAACGAGTTTCAGCTAGTAATAGCGAATACCCTGTTCAAGAATCACAAGAGGAAGAGGTATACTTGGAAAAGGCCGGGAGATACGGGAAGATTTCAATTAGATTACATCATGGTCAGACAGAGATTCCTAAATCAGATACTGGATTGTAAGGCGTACCCAGGAGCAGATATAGACTCAGATCACAATATAGTAGTGATGAAGAGTAGCCTGAAGTTCAAGACATTAGTCAGGAAGAATCAATACGTAAAGAAGTGGGATACGGAAGTACTAAGGAATGACGAGATACGTTTGAAGTTCTCTAACGTTATAGATACAGCAATAAGGAATAGCGCAGTAAGCAGTACAGTTGAAGAGTAATGGACATATCTAAAAAGGGCCATCACAGAAGTTGGGAAGGAAAACATAGGTACAAAGAAGGTAGCTGCGAGGAAACCAAGGGTAACAGAAGAAATACTTCAGTTGATTGATGAAAGGAGGAAGTACAAACATGTTCCGGGAAAATCAGGAATACAGAAGTACAAGTCGCTAAGGAATGAAATAAATAGGAAGTGCAGGGAAGCTAACACGAAATGGCTGCCGGAAAAATGTGAAGACATCGAAAAAGATATGATTGTTGGAAGGACAGACTCAGCATACAGGAAAGTCAAAACAACCTTTGGTGACATTAAAAGCAACGGTGGTAACATTAAGAGTGCAACGGGAATTCCACTGTTAAATGCAGAGGAGAGAGCAGATAGGTGGAAAGAATACATTGAAAATCTCTATGAGGGTGAAGATTTGTCTGATGTGATAGAAGAAGAAACAGGAGTCGATTTAGAAGAGATAGGGGATCCAGTATTAGAATCGGAATTTAAAAGAGATTTGGAGGACTTACGGCCAAATAAGGCAGAAGGGATAGATAACATTCCATCAGAATTTCTAAAATCATTGGGGGAAGTGGCAACAAAACGGCTATTCACGTTGGTGTGTAGAATATATGAGTCTGACGATATACCATCTGACTTTCGGAAAAGCATCATCCACACAATTCCGAAGACGGCAAGAGCTGACAAGTGCGAGAATTATCGCACAATCAGCTTAACAGCTCATGCATCGAAGCTGCTTACAAGAATAATATACAGAAGAATGGAAAAGAAAATTGAGAATGCGCTAGGTGACCATCAGTTTGGCTTTAGGAAAAGTAAAGGGACGAGAGAGGCAATTCTGAAGTTTACGGCTAATAATGGAAGCAAGGCTAAAGAAAAATCAAGACACTTTCATAGGATTTGTCGACCTGGAAAAAGCGTTCGACGATATAAAATGGTGCAAGCTGTTCGAGATTCTGAAAAAAGTAGGGGTAAGCTATAGGGAGAGACGGGTCATATACAATATGTACAACAACCAAGAGGGAATAATAAGAGCGGACGATCAAGAACGAAGTGCTCGTATTAAGAAGGGTGTAAGACAAGGCTGTAGCCTTTCGCCACTACTCTTCAATCTGTACATCGAGGAAGCAATGATGGAAATAAAAGAAAGGTTCAGGAGTGGAATTAAAATACAAGGTGAAAGGATATCAATGATACGATTCGCTGATGACATTGCTATCCTGAGTGAAAGTGAAGAAGAATTAAATGATCTGCTGAACGGAATGAACAGTCTAATGAGTACACAGGATGGTTTGAGAGTAAATCGGAGAAAGACGAATGTAATGAGAAGTAGTAGAAATGAGAACATCGAGAAACTTAACATCAGGATTGATGGTCACGAACTCAATGAAGTTAAGGAATTCTGCTACCTAGGCAGTAAAATAACCAATGATGGACGGAGTAAGGAGGACATCAAAAGCAGATTCGCTATGGCAAAAAAGGCATTTCTGGCCAAGAGAAGTCTACTAATGTCAAACACCGGCCTTAATTTGAGGAACAAATTTCTGAGGATGTACGTCTGGAGTACAGCATTGTATGGTAGTGAAACATGGACTGTGGGAAAACCGGAACAGAAGAGAATCGAAGCATTTGAGATGTGGTGCTATAGACGAATGTAGAGGGCAAAAACTGTAGAGGAAGACAGAGATTGGAATACGTCAAGCAAATAATTGAGGACGTAGGTTGCAAGTGCTACTCTGAGGTGAAGAGGTTAGCGCAGGAAAGGAATTCGTGGCGGGCTGCATCAAACCAGTCAGTAGAGTGATGACCAAAAAAAAGAAAAAAAAAACAACGTATGTTAGTTGGCATGGAGGAAATCATTCTGTCCAAAATATCTTATTATTTTTGTCTTACAATATGCTCTAAGATACTACAAAAGATGCTTGCCAGTGATATTGAATTATTATTTTGTCGATCACCTCCGTTACACTTCCTGTAGAAGTGTTATCTTCCAATTACTGGCGACAATAAAGCAGGAGAGCGACAGTGAAGTTTGGAAGGTAGGAGACGAGGTACTGGCAGTACTGAAGCTAGTGAGGACGGGTCATGAGTCGTGCTTGGGTAGCCCAGTTGGTGGAGCACTTGCCCGCGAAAGGCAAAGGTCCCGATTTCGAGTGTCAGTCCAGCACACAGTTGTAATCTGCCAGGAAGATACTGGCCACAATGTTTGTTCTAAATACCTAGCGCACATTAAGTTTAAGAGACGGACTAACTTAAATTCTACATATAACACGGCAGTGATTCCATAACTACAGCACACTGCACGGTCGACCTAATTTTAAATAGTGTAAATGGTGACCCTCATTTAGTTATGTCACGCAGAAATAACAGATAAGTGTATTTGTTAAAAAAGATTAGTTTCTCTGTAGAATTCTGAGCTGAAAATAATGAAATTAAATTTACTGTCGAACTCAACACCAACAATGCTGCAGTCGTATACTCGCCCCGCACCTCCGATTCTGTTTAAACGTGCAGAAAGCAAGATAAACTGAATAAACACCATCCTCTGGCATTAAATAATACTGCCAAAAGTACATGGTACCCACGTTGTTAACTAATGAGTGTGCATGCGAACAGAAATGAACTCAGCCGTGCGGAGTGGCCGTGCGGTTTGAGGCGTCATGTACTGGACTGCGTGGTATCTCCCGCCGCAGATTCGAGTCCTCCCTCGGGCATGGGTGTGTGTGTTGTCCTTAGTATACGTTAGTTTAAGTTAGTTTAAGTAGTGTGTAAGTCTAGGAACCGATGACCTAAGCAGTTTGGTCACTTAGGAATTCACACACAGAAATGAATTTTTCGAAATAAATGCAACTAGCCTAATATTTTAAATAAACCTGGTCCATACACGTGCACAGCAATTGTCAAATTCGAATACCGTGCACGCTGTGGTTCTTGACCGATCAGAAAAAAGTACTAATAAATCGATTCAAGCGCAAATAATGGCGCTTTTCAAATCTTCTCATTTCCGACAACTATTTATTTACTATAAGAAAATGAAACCAGTTATGTTGGCCACTGATGCATTCTGTATACGGATGGTACTAGCCACTTTAGTATCAGCTAAGACCTGAAAATGGTGCACTGAAGCGCCACAACTGGTAGCTACACAATAAATGACATCTTAAAGACGGCTGCAGGTGTTTCATTTCCTTACAATGGTGAACGGCCATAGTCCCCCAGAACTCCAGTCACAATGATAGACATACAAAAACTTGTTACTAGGTGAGACATCAGAATCTACGATAAGCGGTGAATTGACTGAATGAACGGGATCATACGTGAGCACTCCTATACAAATAATCAGGAAAATAATATGGCAGGATGTAAAGCAAGATTCTAATATGGTCCTACAACTTTCCTAGTTAGGAAACCCATTAAAAACTAAATATAATTAGGTGTACTTCGAAGTTGTGCTTTGCGGTGTCCCTGTTGTAGGGTACAATGGCAAGGTTCAAGGACAATTTATTTGTTATTTTGAGAAAGCAACGAGCACTGCATATGCGCAACTTACATGGCACAACGTCGATCAAAAAAAAAAAAAACACTTTTAAAACTTTTCTGTTAAACCTGCACCCGTGATATAGGGGTAGCGTCTTCGATCAGTAATCAAAACGTCAGGGATCCCTGTTTCGAAACCCGCCACCCCTGTAATTTTGATTAATAACCAGCACTGGCGGCATGCCGAAGACTTCCTGCATAAATCAGCCTCATTCTGCCAACGATCGTATCAAAGTGGGTGGAGGAGCGCACAGAGGTTCAGGGCACTCTCTTCTCCTTGGGGTCGGAAACTGCCCCCAAAGGTGGAAGAATCAGAAATGATCAACGGCATGAGGATTCACAAGGCAATGGAAACCTCTGCACTGAAGAGACGTAACGTATATCTATAGTACATGTGGCGTATAATTCAAAAAAGTGTCATGACAATCCCTCCACAGGCAAAAGATTCAGGAATAGTCCCCAATTTGGAGCTGCGGGAGGTGATTGCCAATCGAGAGATGACCATGAGAAAAAGATTGAATAATTAACGAAAAGATAACATTCTACGAGTTGGGGCGTGGAATGTCAGAAGCTTGAACGTGGTAGGAAAGCTATAAATCTGAAAAGGAAAATGCAAAGGCTCAATATAGATATAGTAGAGATCAGAGAAATGAAATGAAAAGAAAACAAGGATTTCTGTTCGGATGAGTTTAGGGTATTATCAACAGCAGAAGAAAATTGTGTAACGGGAGTGGGATTCGTTATGAATAGGAAGGTGGAGGAGGGAGTGAGGGAGTGAATTACTGTGAACAATTCAGTGATAGGGCTGTTCTGATCACAATCCATAGCAAATCAACAGCGACAGCGATTTCCATGGATACATACCGACGTCGCGAGCTGAAGATGATGAAACAGAGAAAGTATATGAGGATACTGAAAAGGTGATACAATACGTAAAAGGAGATGGAAATGTAATAGTAATGCGGAATTGAGATTCAGTTTAGGGGAAGGAGTAGAAGAAAAGGTTACAGGAGAATATGAGCTTGGGTCAAGGGATGAGAGAGGAGAGAGGCTAAATGAGTTCTGTAATAAATTTCAGCCGGAAATAGAGAATACTCTGTTCAAGAATCATAAGAGGAGAAGATATATTTGGAAAAGGCTGGGTGGTACGGAAAGATTTCAGTTAGATTACATCATGGTCAGACAGAGATTCCGAAACCAGATACTGGATTGTAAGGCTTACCCAGGAGCAGACAAAGGCTTCGATAACAACTTAGTAGTGATGCAAAGAAGTGAGACACGGAAGTATTAGGGAATGACGATGCACACTTGAAGTTCTCCAAGGTTGTAGATACAGCAACAAGGAATATCTCAGTAGGTAGTACAGTTGAAGAGGAATGGATATCTCTGAAAACGACAATCACAGAAGCTGGAAAGGAAAACATAGGTACGAAGAAGGTAACTGCGAAGAAGCCATGTGAAGCACAAGACATACTTAAGTTCACCAATGAAGAAGGAAGTAAAAAAACGTTCAGGGAAATTTAAGAATACAGGAATACAAGTCGCTGAGGAATGAAACAAATAGGAAGTGCGGGGAAGCCAAAACGAAATCACTGCATGAAAAATGTCTAGAAATCGAAAAACAAATGGTAGTCGGAAGTACTGACTCAGAATATAAGAAAGACAAAACAACCTTCGGCGCCATTGAAAGCAAGGGTGGTAACATTAAGAGTGCAAGGGGATTCCCACTGTTAAAGGAGAGAACGGATAGGTGGAAAGAGTGCACTGAAGGGCTCTGTGAGGGAGAAGATATGTCTGGTGTGATAGAAGAAGAAATATAAGTAGATTTAGAAGAGATAGGGGATCCGTATTATAATCAGAATTTAAAAGATCTTTGGAAGACTTAAGATCAAATAACGGAAAAGGGATAAATAACTTTCGGTCAGAATTTCTAAATTCATTAAGGGAATTGACAGCAAACCGACTTTTCACGTTGGTGTGTAGAATGTATGAGTCTGGTGACATACCATCTCACTTTCGGAAACATATCATACACAATTCCAAAGACTGCAAGAGCTGACAAGTGCGACAAGTATCAGAATCAGCTTAACAGCTCATGCATCCAAGATGTTGAAAGAATACTTTACAGAAGAATGGAAAAGAAAATTGAGGATGCGTTAGATGATGATCAGTTTTGCTTCAGGAAATGTAAAAGCTCCAGAGAGGCAATTCTGATGTTGCAGTTGATTATGGAAGCTAGACGAAAGAAAAATCAAGACACGTTCAGAGGATTTGTCGACCTGGAAAAAGCGTTACAATGCAAAAAGGTGCATGAGGTTCGAAATCCTGAGAAAAATTTAGGTAATGTAGAGTAAGTATAAGAGCCAAGAGGGAATAATAAGAGTGAGCGGCAAAGAACGAAGTGCTCAGGTTAAAAGGGGTGTAAGACAGGGATGTAATCTTTCACCTCTACTGTTCAGTCAGCACACCGAAGAATCAATGATGGAAATAAAGGAAAGGTGCAGGAGTGGAATTAAAATTCAAGATGACAGCATATCAGTGATAAGATTCACTGATGCCATTGCTATCCAGAGTGAAAACGAAGAAGAATTACATGGTCTGCTGAATGGATTGAACCGTCTAATGAGTACAGAATACCGATTATTAACAAATCGAAAAAAGACGAAAGTAACGAGGAGTAGCAGAAATGAGAACAGCGAGAAACTTAACACCGCGACTGATAGTCATGAAGTAGACGAAGTTATGGAATTCTGTTACCTAGGTAACAAAATAACCAATAATGGTCGGAGCAAAGGGGACATCAAAAGGAGACTAGCACTACAAGAAGGGCATTCCTGGCTACGAGAAATCTTCTAGTATCAAACATAGGCCTTAATTTGAGGAAGAAATTTCTGAGAATGTGCGTTTGGAGCACTGTACAGCAGTGAAACATGAACTGTGGGGAAACCGGAACAGAAGAGAATCGAAGCATTTGAGATGTGGAGCTACAGATGAACGTTGAAAATTAGGTCAATTGATAAGATAAGGAATGAGGAGGTTCTGTGGAGAATCGGCGAGGAAAGGAGTATGTAGATAAACACTGACTAGAAGAACAGATAGGATGCTAAAACATCTGTTGAGACATCAGGGAATAGCTTCCTTGGTACTAGAGGGAGCTATAGAGTGTAAAAACTGTAGAGGAAGACAGAGACTAACATACATCCAGCAAATACTGAGGACAAACTAGGTTGCAAGTACTCCTCTGAGATGAAGAGGTTGGCACAGGAGAGGAATTCGTTGCGGGCCGCGTCAAACCAGTCACAAGAAAAAAAATGAAAATGTGTTTTGTAAGAAATACGATTCAGTGTTCCCTTAGACAAGCATTCATGTCAAAATCAGCTGTATAATCACTACGATGTGGCTTCATGAACGCATACTTGTCTGAAGGGACATGGCTCTGTATACTTCTCAGAAATCACAGACATTGGCATATCAAATTACTTTATTTGGTCCGCGCTCCCCATGCACTTGGTGTCGTGTGTAGTCTCATTGGATAAATCGATGGAACCAACACTCCAAAGACAGCTGTTCTGCTCCGTGGTGTTGGAGCCTTTGAAGTTATATCATGCTCATACGTGGTAGCAGGTTGCGTACAGAGTTCACTGTGAAGCTTGTGGACCTGCACTATCATGATCACACAATGACAGTGGAGCCGTCCACAGACTGCCTTCCTTAAAATTACACAACACCTTAACCGAATGAGATGCACAGACTGCCTCCTGCTGACGAAGGAGAACTGATACCGTGTTGGGGCCACCTGTATCGCTAGGAGAGTGCGAAGCTTGCTCTTTGCGTGCATTTTCCCATTTCCCAAAAATGTGACTCCAAAATAGTGGTCGAAAGATGATTTGATATCGTATAGCAATAAGTGAGAGTAATGTCACAGACCAAAAAAAGTCCATTAATATAATCTCCCTACAGCTATGAACTACACAGGGCCATGGAATGTTGCTCAGTTTTAGAGATTACTGCAGTTTCTGAGTTCCACTGATATTAACGTATTCATGATGCTGTTATTATTAATCAAGCCGACTCTGACTCCCAGTGATATGAGGCACTCCTGGACGTCATTTTGTTCCTCTGTTTACGCAGGCTCATTCTGGTGTTTTCTCAAATGTCCTCTGTCTGTCCTCTCCTTGGTTTTCCTGTATCTCTTGAACTTCCTTCCGAGTGTCACACCTAGTTGGAATGAATGTCTAATAGTTGGCAGCTGATGATGGAAGTGATCACTGTCTCAAAAATCTAAGGATACTAGTCATTGAATACTGGCCCTTGTTTTTACTGCACTACAGGTGGGAATCTTCCTACACGTCGTTCATGGGGCCTGAAGATGGCGTAATATATCCTCGAAACTAGTTGCTCAACAAAATACCCATTCGAAAAATTAGACTGCTGAAAAGTGTTTTGATTTGACTTTCTGTACTGAACAGTCGAGGTCCTGCAACCATCTGTATGACGATCGACTAACTTGAGGGTCTTCTTCTCTTGTGGGAAGCCAAAGTACCTTGTTTCCATCTGCTATATTTTGGCTTCTAAAGACACTTTCATGTTTTCTGGTACTGATTTATCCTCATAGTTCTTCTCAAAACTACATTTCAAAGGCTAGATTTTAACATGATCCACTCTTTCACTGTCTGTGAATCACATGTGTACAAAACAATGGGATCAGCTGTGGCATAAATTCAAGTGCTGAAATGCCAGGCGAGAGCGTTGGAGCAGAGAGGGCTGTGAGACGACGTCAGCCAATCACTCGCTGACCGACCC
Source organism: Schistocerca cancellata (assembly GCF_023864275.1). Taxonomy (NCBI): domain Eukaryota; kingdom Metazoa; phylum Arthropoda; class Insecta; order Orthoptera; family Acrididae; genus Schistocerca; species Schistocerca cancellata. Next base: position 600,858,033 of record NC_064630.1, read on the forward strand.
CCCTCCAGAGCAACAGAGCGAAGGCAGCGCCCTCTACACGAAGAGGACATACGCCCTGCGCCGCTCGGCCGCAGCGAGTTCTTCCACTATCACTCTGACTATCCTTTCAACTTAAAAAAAAAAAAAGAAACCAGCACAAAAGTCAAGTAACAACAACAACCACCATGTCATCCCACATTCTCACCACACCATTTAGGAAGGCGAAGCGCATAAAGCGCTAGAACTTCGTCCCCAGCAGAGGGTTCAGCCCTCAGTCATGTGCGTCTGCGTCTGCGCCGCAGCGAGTTCTACGAGCGTCAAGACTAGGGTCACGGATAGAAGAATCAACTGTGTTACTTTACTTGTATTAGGAATTGAATCTACTGAAGAGATTTTCTTATTTGCATGTCGCCCTTTGTTGTGACACATCTGCATTTGTCAATGTTATTATTGGCATTATTATTGCAATAAAAACGCATTAATAGGATTTGTTTGAACTGTTGTTTAGTGATCCGAGAAACAGGTTTCCTAGAAATCCCATCTTTGACAAGTAGACAGGATACAACATTGACAACTAGGCAGGATACAATAGAATAAATCAAAGTTTCAGCTATTTTTATTTTGGTCAGTAATGTTTTTTCCTTTTCTTTAAAAAAGTTTGCAAGTTGTGGCTTTTTTCTTATAACCTCAATGCAAGAGCTGCAGTTTACTGTCATAGATACTAAAAATGTATTTATCGAGTTTTTAAATCGGATTTAGACCAGGTAAGGACTGTAAAGCAGATCTGACTTAAGAATTTGAAGACGGCTTCGAATCAAGGAACTTCACTGGGGTAGCATTTACTGATCAAAAAGCAGCTACTGTACAATCAACCATTGTAAAAAGTATGAAACAACTATAGATCGTAATCTTACATGAATCATATTAAATATCATTTCACACATAAATATCTACATTTACATTCATACTCTGCCAATCACCGTGATCTCCATGCCATAGAGTGCGTCCCTCTGTAACAGTTATTAGAGATTTTCATTGACGAATGGAGCCGGGGAAGAGTGATGTTTGAAATGCCTCTGTGCATGCTGTAAGTAGTCTGATCTTCTCCTCAAGACCGCATTGAGAGCACTCTGTAGGTGGCTGTAGTATATTCCTACAGTCATCATTCAAAGCCGTTTTCTGGCACTTTGTAAGTAGGCTTTCTCTGGATAGTCAGTCTTCAAGAGTCTAGCTATCTATTTCTTCCAATATCTGTATGACAGTTCCCCCACAGCAGAAAAGCCTGTGACCATTTGTGCAGCCTTATCTGTGTACATTCAGTATCTACTGTCAGTCCTATTTTAGGGTAAGTCGCAAAGGTGATCATTAAGCAGTCTCCTTTGTAGACATTGTATTTTAGTAATATTCTATCAATAAACCGAATATTGCTGCCTCGGGTATGGATGTGTGTGATATCCTTGGGTTAGTTAGGTTTAAGTAGTTCTACGTTCTAGGGGACTGATGACCTCATCAGTTAAGTCCCATAGTGCTCAGAGCCATTTGAACCACTTTTTGAAACCATCAGTCGAGTCACAAATTTCGCTTGATACCCCAGACGATCGCATTTTCGATAATAAGCAGAGGTGGTAATTGGTGTATGTGATGCTCAGTGAAATGCTTTTCGGAAATCACGGAATACTGCATCTACTTGCCTGCCTTGATACATGGCTTTCAGTAGGTCACGTGAGGAAACTGAAAGTTGGGTTTCACATGATCGATGCTTTCTAAATCTGTTCTGGTTGGCATGGAGGAGGTCGTTCTGTTCGAGATATAACATTACGTTTGAGCTCATATTATGTTCCAAGATCCTGCAGGAAATGGATATTAAGGATATTGGACAGTAGTTCTGTGAATCATTTCTGGTTCCCTTCTTGTATACAGGTGTGACCTATGCGTTTTGTTTTTTAATCTACGACAGATTATTTGACAAGCAAGGTTGTGACTTCCTAAGCTTGTGCCATACAACTGAGGCCGTTAGGGTTCCCTTAATGGGTCTGATGGGCTCTCCACATCGGAGACTGCTGTACATTTAGCTGAGCGTGTCTGGGTTGCAAACAACGTATTTAAAAAAAAAAATAAGTGACACTGCATCCTATCCAGTTATCATTAACTGTATGAGACCCGGAAGCATCATTGTAAGATCCAAAGAAACACGTCACACAGGTGTGAGTATTATAGTCCCTGTAGTTAAATGCCTAATCATTCGCAGTAGAGTGCCAGAGTTTGATGTGCTCCTAAGGGCAGTGAAGCTCACATGATACTAGGTACAAAAGTCAGGCTAAAACTGTAAGTTGGCTGTAGTGGAACATTTAAGGGTTTACCGAACTGATAGACTATGGGGAAATGGAACCAGTATTTTCTTCACAGTAGACAATAAACACAGATCTACTGGGATGGAAACTGAAGCTCCAGTTAAAGTTGTTCAGGCAAGACTCGTTATGGAGGACAGGTATATATTTATAATGGGATCATTCTATTTACCACCAGACTCACTTCCTGAAGTAACAGACGACTTCAGAGAAAACCTCAGTTCACAAGCACAAATGTTCCCTAATGATATAGAAATCATCTTGGAGATCTTTAGTATCCACCAATCAACTGGGGTAGTAACAGTTTTGTAGAGGTGGAGATGACAAGACATCTGTGAAACATTACCAAATGCCTTCTCAGAAAACTACTTACAACAGATAGTTCGTAACCCCACTCCTCAAGCAAACATACGATACCGCGCTGAATGAAATAATGCCTCCGAATTTGTTATCCTTTTCTCACTATCAGTTGACGTATTACATGTCAAGCATGTTATCTTATCAAATTTCCCACTTTTCTGACGCAAGTTGCAACCCTTTGCCTCTAGAGGGCTCTGAAGCGTAGCGTGTAACATGATGGTGTGTAACGTAATTACGTCGGCACCTGAGAAACAGCTCAGAACCGTAAAATTAGGAACCCGAGGAGTTCGTCCACTCATGGAGGACCCTCTCCTACACCATGGAAATGCCAGACCACACACAAGCACTATTCTTCGCCTTGGGTTTCCTGTGCTCGATCGTCCTCCATACAATCCCGACTTGGCCCCATTCCAATTCCATTTGTTTCCAAAGCGTAAAGAACACCGTCGAGGAATTCACTTTAATAGGAGTGCAAGCAGAGGTAATGTTGTGGCTCCGTCAACAATTTCAAACCTTCCACAGTGACGGTATCAAAAAACTGGTGTCTCATTAGGAGAAATGCGTTTGCTCCCTAGGGTGACCCGGCTGAAAAATAAACATGTAGACATGTTGAATAAATGGGGTTGTAGGAAAAAAATTCCTCTACCAGTCGCAATGAAAGGTTGTTTATTTGTCACACGACCGGTTTCTGGCTTGCGCCCTTTTTCAGGTGTTTATACATTCATGTACATGTACTGTTCGAGATCACTGCATAAATACAAAAAAAATTATTTGCTAGTGACTACACAGGTACAAGTGGGACAATTGTAAGTGGTAAGGCAGCATTTGCCGAAAATATATCTGTACTTACAAAAAGATGTACATAAATGTATAAACACCTGAAGATGGGCGCAAGCCCGAAACCGGTCGTGTAACGAATAAACAACCTTTTATTGTGACTGGTAGCGGATATTTTTCTACAACCCCATAAAGGAACAGTCACAGAGTTCGACAGCATTCACTATGAATAAATTCATTTCATGGTGAATAAAGATGCAGAATATTAATAAAGTTGGTTTATTTAAAAAGCTTTAAGAGTTTTCAATAAATTTCGGAGCCATTCCTTTTAAGCACATACTCGTATTAGATCTAGCAGCAACAAACGAAAGTGACCTCTCAGTGACCATGAGAAAGCAATAGCAGCAATGAATTCTGAACAGAGTACAAATGATAATTGAAACAAGTAGAAAGATCCGTATGTTCAGTAAATGAGACAAATAAACCGAAGTGCCATATCCAAATGAGGAACTTAAAACCTTATATCAGGACAGGATCATGTAGAGGAACTATAGCTCAATTTTGGTAGAGTAGTTGACCATGCACTGAACAAATATGCACCTAGAACAGTTTATGGTGTAGCGACCTCAGTGGTATACAGTCCCTGTAAAGAAACTTCTAGAGAAACAGAGACAACTGCGTAATAGGTATAAAACAAAGCTTAGGACTACACATTGAGAGATAATTAAACACATACGGCTGTCAGGAAAGCAACGTGTGAAGCCATCAGTGACTGCTGTTGCAGAATACTATGAATGAACTTTCACATAGCCTTCAGCTATTCTGGTCATATGTAAAGGCAGTTAGTGGCACCAAATTTAGAATCCACATACTCATGGACAAGACAAGAACTGAAACTGTGGGTATGAAGATAAAAGCAGAAAATCTTAACTCTGTTTTCAAATGTTCCTTTAGAAACGAACACGCAGGAGCATTGCCGAAATTTAATTCTTGTATCACTGAAAAGATGAGTGATATAGATATGTGTCAGTGACGTTGAAAAATATCTCAAATCGTTAAAACTAAAGGAAGAATCTCTGCCGGATTCTATACTGAATTTGCAGATGAGTTAACGCCCTCGCTAACAAAATACCGTAGCAGACCCCTCAATGTGTAAGAACAGCGGTGCTTTGCGATTTATGTTAAGAATGTCAACACTGGTTCATGTAATTTACATAATTTCAAATTGTACGAAGTTTGGCACACGTTCGGTACTGCTGCACCCTTATGGTAAAAGGCTCATTTCTGACGGTGACATGCACACATGTCGGAAGATTTTAAATGTTGATTTGTTGTGAAGCAAAATCTTTTGCAGAAGCATTAGATAATGAGCATAAGGACGAAACTTCAGCTGTGACATAAATAACTTTTACAGTCGTCGATGAATGTTACGCCGTTCAAGAAATCTTACAGAAAGTGTCTTTTTCGTAGAATTTCAATGTCAGCACAGTCGACGTAGGGTCCAAAATAAGGGGTATCCAGAGAAATGCTTTGGTTCCCCTGTTATTTAATATTTACACTTCTGCTCTCACCCTTTGTTTCCAGAATGAGACCTCTTACCGGGTGGAACTATATCCTACGTTGCTTTGGAGGAATTCGATAATACTACTGCATGACCCAACTAAAACAAGATCCCGTATATGCATTTCATACGAGGAATATACAAGCCCTGAGGTAACTGCGATTGAGTTAGAAGGTGTAAGTAGGCGGTTTATGTGTTTGTATGTTGGCAGCTCTATGTAGCGCTCTGCATTAATAACGCTGACAATGCTGTGCGCACTCTGTAAGAGACTCTGTGGCTGGTCGGACTATCTGTTGGAGGTGAACAGCCAGCGGCGATGGAAGTTGGAGTTGAATAACCAGCAGTGGTGGAAGTTGGGCGTGAGTAGACGGCAGTGTAGGAGGTTGGAGGTTAATAATTAGCAGTGTTGGAAGTTCGCAGTATTATAGCGCGCGGACGGTCTGCATGTGTATCCGTCATTGAGATTTATTACTGATGATTATATAATTTTTGAACTGGTTGTCACACTCTTAAGGTAAATACACTCCTGGAAATTGAAATAAGAACACCGTGAATTCATTGTCCCAGGAAGGGGAAACTTTATTGACACATTCCTGGGGTCAGATACATCACATGATCACACTGACAGAACCACAGGCACATAGACACAGGCAACAGAGCATGCACAATGTCGGCACTAGTACAGTGTATATCCACCTTTCGCAGCAATGCAGGCTGCTATTCTCCCATGGAGACGATCGTAGAGATGCTGGATGTAGTCCTGTGGAACGGCTTGCCATGCTATTTCCACCTGGCGCCTCAGTTGGACCAGCGTTCGTGCTGGACGTGCAGACCGCGTGAGACGACGCTTCATCCAGTCCCAAACATGCTCAATGGGAGACAGAACCGGAGATCTTGCTGGCCAGGGTAGTTGACTTACACCTTCTAGAGCACGTTGGGTGGCACGGGATACATGCGGACGTGCATTGTCCTGTTGGAACAGCAAGTTCCCTTGCCGGTCTAGGAATGGTAGAACGATGGGTTCGATGACGGTTTGGATGTACCGTGCACTATTCAGTGTCCCCTCGACGATCACCAGTGGTGTACGGCCAGTGCAGGAGATCGCTCCCCACACCATGATGCCGGGTGTTGGCCCTGTGTGCCTCGGTCGTAAGCAGTCCTGATTGTGGCGCTCACCTGCACGGCGCCAAACACGCATACGACCATCATTGGCACCAAGGCAGAAGCGACTCTCATCGCTGAAGACGACACGTCTCCATTCGTCCCTCCATTCACGCCTGTCGCGACATCACTGGAGGCGGGCTGCATGATTTTGGGGCGTGAGTGGAAGACGGCCTAACGGTGTGCGGGACCGTAGCCCTGCTTCATGGAGACGGTTGCGAATGGTCCTCGCCGATACCCCAGGAGCAACAGTGTCCCTAATTTGCTGGGAAGTGGCGGTGCGGTCCCCTACGGCACTGCGTAGGATCCTACGGTCTTGGCGTGCATCCGTGCGTCGCTGCGGTCCGGTCCCAGGTCGACGGGCACGTGCACCTTCCGCCGACCACTGGCGACAACATCGATGTACTGTGGAGACCTCACGCCCCACGTGTTGAGCAATTCAGCGGTACGTCCACCCGGCCTCCCGCATGCCCACTATACGCCCTCGATCAAAGTCCGTCAACTGCACATACGGTTCACGTCCACGCTGTCGCGGCATGCTACCAGTGTTAAAGACTGCGATGGAGCTCCGTATGCGACGGCAAACTGGCTGACACTGACGGCGGCGGTGCACAAATGCTGCGCAGCTAGCGCCATTCGACGGCCAACACCGCGGTTCCTGGTGTGTCCGCTGTGCCGTGCGTGTGATCATTGCTTGTACAGCCCTCTCGCAGTGTCCGGAGCAAGTATGGTGGGTCTGACACACCGGTGTCAATGTGTTCTTTTTTCCATTTCCAGGAGTGTACATTGTTTGCGCTAGAACAAAATCTTTCCCTTGGTAACCACATGCCTATTAGTAGTTAGAGCCTACAGTAGTTAGACTCTGTTATTTAGCTGGCAGTACTGCTACTTGCGGCATTGCTGTAGTTCGTGTAATGAAGGTAGGAAAAGTTTGAGTTCCGTTTATCAGGGTCATTTCTGTAGGTCAGTGTTGAAACGATAAAAACAAGCAAAGAGACAGTAGGTTCAGCACGTCACTTTCACTCAGCAGTTTCAGAATTAAATAACATATAAGAGATGTCTACTGAAGTAAACAATTTTATTGAGAAGCTTCAAAGGAAGTCCAGCTCAGGTACAATGGGTTTAATATTTCCGTACATTTACCTTCAAGTAGCATTGTCTGAATGTAAAACTAAAGGCACAAGCAAATACCAACATATTGTGAAAAATTACGGAAAAATCCGAACTGGATCAGAAGCGGGATTCCAAGGTCAAAAGACAATTCGCAGAAATGGGGTTTTCCACATCATCAGCACATTGGGGCTGTGCAGTTCAGCAAACAATGGAGCACATATACCAATGCAGACTTCACGCTCTGAAGCAATAGTGAATGCTATATACCAGTCTAAATTTCCTTATTTGGTTAGCTTTGTCCTTATTTTTTTGTTTCAACATTCGTTTAATGTGATCTTCAAATTCAAACTAGCATTAATTTATACGACTTTGACTATAGAGTTATATGAACTACAAGATGTACCATTGTCTTCAAATTGTGAACTGGTTGTTTGTTTATGCGTGTGATAGTCAAATGAACACTGAACACCCGTCACGTCGGTACCATCAAGCCAAAGCGCCCAGGTACGCTGTCGGACAGACTCATTTTGTCGCACCATAACATTCGCCAATTAAGGGGGTTAGGACCTCAAACGGGCCGACTTGGAGCAGGAGAGGCATCACACGACATTTTAATTTCCAGTGTCTATACTTTCACAAATAAGTTCATAAAACTTTGTCAGCATCACCAGGAAGGATTCAGGATTGACACTCATTGCAGTGGAAGTTCGAAAACATAACAAAATAATTTTCTTTTTTACGTGCGAAATTTCATTATTTTTTCACTTACTAACGGCTGCATTTGTTGCTATAGGTACATATTTCTTCATAAGAGAGATTCTTCGATGAACTTTGCACAGCATACATACCATACTTACAGGTGTATGAAACTCTAGAATTTATTTAATTTATGAAAAAACGATTCAGCTGTTATATTTTAAACTTTATGTTTAGGAAAAACAAAAATTTTATAGTTAATTACCTTAATTCTTACCACAGTTATTAATAGATTTGGAAAATGCTAGAGTTTCATACACCTTTAAGTATGGTTTGTATGCTATGCAAAATTCATCGAAGAATCTCTCTTACTTATAAAGAAAAGTGTACCTATAGCAACAAATGCTGCCATTAGTAAGTGAAAAAAATGATGAAATTTCACATGCAAAAAAAATTACTTCGTTATGTTTTCGAACTTCCACTGCTATGAATGTGAATTCTGAATCCTTCCTGGTGATGCTGACAAAGTTTTATGAATTTATTTGCAAAAGTATAGACAGTGGAAATTAAAATGTCCTGTGGTGCCTCTCCTGCTCCAAGTCGGCCCGTTTGACGTCCTACCCCCCTTAAACGAAGGTTACGCAGCAGTGATATGGTTGGGAAACACTGCAACATCCTCCGTACAGCGTGAATCTTTCACCGAGCGATTTTCACATCTCTGGCGACCTGAAGTAAGACATACGTGGACGCCGTTTTCCCTCGGGCGACCATGACAAGTGCGGTTGTCGATCCGTCATCGGCCGATCGCGTTCTACGAAACAAGATCTTATTTCTCGTCACCAAGTGGGGTAAATGTATTAACGCGTGTTTTGGCCACTGTTGAACGGAATCATTCCATGGCCCTGTTATGGCCGGCGTTAGGTTTTAATTGATTTCCCCTTGCTAGTCATACAACTTATGCATATGTATGTATCGGGTACTATAAAAATTGGTGCTTTTGAAATGAGTAAATACATAAATATTGGCAATGATTTCTGTAACCATCACTCATATCTGCAGTAGTGTGAGAAAATATTTGGGGCGGTATTTCTGAAAATTCCTTTGTAAAGTTACATTTGAAAATTATGTTTTCCGTATAAGAATCTACTTAAAGTTTGCATGTTGAATAAATTTTCGCAGAAATTAGATACCACCTACACATTACTTTGTATGAGGTGTACGGGGCGACGGTTGTTTAAACGAACGGATCCTGAAATTCCACAGCGATGAAGCGAGAAACCCTGGGTGGGCTTCAGAAATTTATTTTCGCCTGTATCGGCCAGAATTTCTTCGGGATCGCGCCGGCGAGAGTTTAATTCGGAAGCGCCTACCGGCAGCCGTCTGCGGAAAGAGGCAAAGGTAGGTGGGCTGCTGGCGGGAGAGCCCCTCCTACCTCGGACAAGTATTTAACCGGCGCCGCGGCACGTTCAATAAGCCGACATTTGGCTGTTGGGCATTCCTTCCCCGTTTAATAGAATTCCCTGAGTGCGGCGGTGTGGGCGGGCGTGCCGCTGCCCGGAATACCAATGGACGGCCGCCAGCCGCACCCCCAACCCGCCACCCCGCATCTGCGGCCGGCGTGCTGCCCACCACAGGCCAGGGGGCGCCGGCAGGCGCTGAGCAAGCAATCCCGCGCCGCACCTGCGTCGCCCGGCGCGCGTTACGCCACCTGCGAGATTACGCCGTACAGCTACGAGTCGCATTACAACACGTGATTACTAGTTGCTGTGATGAGGCTAGTAGTGTTGGGGCTGGAAATGGAAGCAGATTTCGACGCATTTGATTGCAGATGATCATGTGCACATCCAAGGAAGGGGGAAGGAAAAATAATGGGACGTCACAACCCTGTCCCCCTCCCCCACCCCACCGCAGATTTTTTGTGTGAATAGCCTATATTCGTATTGTTTCAAACATCAGTTATCAAAATTTAAGGCTAAGTTTAGAATGCCTTATGTCGTCCATGTCTCGACTTTTGCAAGGAACTGCGAGTGTTTTTGACAATAAAAGTTCAAGTAATCTCCAGCAGTCACTTGTTAAAACAATTATCTGCTCCAGCCACACCTTAGTCCAGTAATTACATCCTTACATCGTTATAATCTTTGGTTTCATTGTGTTATTGGTTCATGTTCTGTGAGACGAATTAAGTTAAAAAGTATGTTTATGACGAATCGCATTCTCTGGTTCAAATTGTTCAAATGACTCTGAGCACAATGCGACTTAAATTCTGAGGTCATCAGTCGCCTAGAATATAGAACTAATTGAACCTAACTAACCTAAGGACCTCACACACATCCATGCCCGAGGCAGGATTCGAACCTGCGACCATAGCGGTCGCTCGGCTCCAGACTGTAGCGTCTAGAACCGCACGGCCACTCCGGCCGGCGCATTCTCTGTGCTGGAGCAGATTATCAGTAATTCTATGACCGTTTAAAATTTATAATGTTAGTGCCATATTACGCTAACAAGCGCCTGTTACACGTTTTTGTAGTAAAATGAAAGTACAATAAACAACTTTCTGCATCCAGCTAGCAAGAGTTCCACGTCAAGACGAGAATGTAAACTCTCGAAATGCGTCATGGGATGAAATCAATAGAGTGACTTTTAATAACTTTCAAATAATAAAAAAAGCCTTGAAAAGGCAAGAAATTTCAGACCGCACACGCTACGTTTAGTCGCTCGCATGGGTGCCTGCCCATGTCGCTGAACGGTACAACGAATCTTTTACGTTGGGATAAATTTATTTTATTTTTTGTTAGATGTTTTCGTTAAATAGCTGAATAAATTGTAATTAGGAATAATTTAACTAAGCAGAGTACAAAAGATAAAGTCAAAGAGATGTTCATTGGGCGGACATTGTCGTAATGTAACGTCATTGCGTTGTTCGGTTGTTACGACAAGTCGTTTGTGTTCCGTTCTGCTGTTCGATCGTGCGCGTATCTGAAAGGAATTAATTCGGGGACTATAATAAACTTTCACTTAATAGTTACGATTCGATGTTCCGGCAAGAGTGGTTAACGTCAGTGTTAATTTGAGTTCTGGGCGACAGGATTAGTTTTGACAGATACGTGAAAACGGACGTAACGATAGTTGTTCGCATATCATCCTTGAACGTGAATTTTATTAAATTAACGATTGCGGGCTCATTAAAAGCTATTATCTCATGATTTGGATCAATCCCTCTTTCCTCCTAGATAGTGATCATTCATTAACATTTACGTCATAAGAACAAGGATTATTAATAATAGTGATGTTAAATGACAATTACGTGTTGTTCCGTTAGTGAGGAACCGACGTAATGTCCCTGAAATTACGTTGATATATAATTTGTGTTAAATACTCAACTGAGATAGGAAGTAAATTGAAATTAGTGAACATTTGATACTGAGACTATAGAAACAGAAGCGCTTAAGGTTTCTCTTCTCTAAAATGTCAAAATAGGTACGAACTTTAGCTCAATAGTCGACATTATGTATTGCAAAGACATTAGCATTTCATACTTATTTTGAAGACGCGTTGTTAAACAAAGGAACGTTGAGTCTCTGTACGCGTAATAAAAGTAAATCTAAAAATATAGTTAATAACGGCGAACTTCGCTTTAACAAACTGTATTCCGTGTCGTCGTCGGGCAATAAGTGCTCAACTCTGGAGACTTGTGTGGTGAAATTAGTAGTCGGGCATATAAAACAAACTTAAAAATCCATTCAAGCTACTGTGGAGTCGGCACAACACGACGTGGGCAGTTATACTGGTAAGGTTTCACTCAAGAAGATTCGCAAATCCACATGCTGACTAAAGCCTCTGTCAACGAGATCCGACACGGCTCGTGAGTTCATAGGGAGAACCGGAAAACCACAAGACAACAAGTAAGCCAAAGACTGAAAGGGAAAGACCCTCCACCAAGGAAAAACGAAAGAACAGAACACTTATTTCACTGGCGTAGGTGGAAACGACTCAAAGATTACTGTGTGGACGTAAATGCATAGTACTGTTAACTATCTACTGTTCACTAGGAGAACACGGCAAGAGTCATAATCCGATTTCCTAGAAACTTCTCTGAGTGGAAGAAGTTTCACAAAAGCGAACACGTGTCTCGGCTTATCCGTAGTTACTCGACCGTTTCTGAGAAAACAACGGTCGAGGTTTCGATACCTCTTAGCGCATGACAACTCCAGCGCTAGCGGTGACAATGACCAGCATCGCGGATTCATAATTTTTTGACACTTACTCGAAACCCGTTTTATTATCTTTTTTTTCGTGTTCATGGAAGATTAGTACACGAATGTGTTTTCCAGTCTATAATGAAATAACGTTACCCTTAAGCGTGTACTAACTGTCTGACTGAAGAATCAATTAAAAAATTAAAAATCAATAAATGAGTGAGAAAAAGATTTGAAATTACGTTCGGTGAAATTCCTATAGTGCGTCTTGTCAATAATATTGGTGGTGTCATGTACTTGCTCCCAAAATTCGGGTTCGGTATACCAGAAACTATACCTCTTTATACCTGCAAGCCTACAAGGATTGTCGGTCCTGACGTGCCCAGCTGGTTTGTCCCCTTGAGCTAATCAGTAAGGAAAACATAAATCATTTTCAAGTTAGTTATCGATACGAACTGACAGCAATAGGACCTCCAGCAAAATTAAAACGAAAAAATGATGAAACCGAGTCCGTTGCAAGGATTATGCAAACCGATCTTAAAGACGTGTGTGCTACGGAAGAATCTCTGGATTCTCTAAACGAGTGTGACACTGTGAACACTGAAACAAGACAAGAAATAACTTGTGCATTGTACTGCTGTACTGAACTGCTAGAGGAGCTGGATGTAATTAATAGTCGGCCGGAACCGGGCGACCGCTACGGTCGCAGGTTCGAATCCTGCCTCGGGTATGGATGTGTGTGATGTCCTTAGGCTAGTTAGGTTTAAGTAGTTCTAAGTTCTAGGGGACTGATGACCTCAGCAGTTAAGTTCCATCGTGCTCAGAGCCATTTGAACCATTTTTTTGTAATTAATAAAACATAAACAATAAAATCCGTCCGATCGAAAATCTTGGGTACAGGAATGTAAAATGTCGTCGATCTTATCAGGTGTGGTGCTAGACAGAGGAACTGTAGGGGAAGCAGTTGAATGACCTACTGAACATGCAACCATCTGAGGGAAACCTTCCAGTTCACCACAAAAAAGTGTATACAAGCCATAAATCGACTCAGTTCCATTGATATAAAACCAACATTGAAACCAATTTTTGATAAAGTGTTCACGAGATTTTCATGTAATTTTAAAATTTTCGGTGGGAAGTGCATGAGAAAAAGAACGATCTGTCATTTTCAGTTACAGGCAAACACTGTTAAATCATGCCGAACTTCATCCAAAATGGACTTTGAAACGATCGTTTCAAATACCACAAGCAAACTAAAAAATAGTCAAAACCTATGGAGCTGGAGAATCATTTGAAGAAGGGTGGAACAAACTACAAAAGGTATATAAATTATTTGATTTATCTACGATTATTTTGAAGAAGTCAGAAATAACAGATAGTTGGTAACAACGTGAAAGTTGCGGCAGTAGTGTGGCAACCTGTGTTCTATAATTCTTATTGCGGGTTGCATACATTGAGAGGCAAATTGATTGATTTATGACCCCCTCCCCTTCCTTAACCTCTTGTTCTGCTATTTGATTTATGATCCCCTGGGGTTGATTTAACACCCATTGGGCATAATCAGCCCTTCTGAGGGATGCACGGACCATGGCCCACAGGATACATGCACTTCACCATTTATCCGATGCCGACTCGACCCTTAGATTAGGAAAAGCAGCAGATGAGTTTTGTTGCTTGGGAGGCAAAACAATTGATGATGGGTGAAGTAGAGAAGGTAGAAAATGTAGTAGCAGGAAAAGTGTTTCTGAAGGAGAGAAGTTGCTATCATCAAATATTGCTTCAAGTGTTAGGAAGTATTTTCTGTAGGTAAAGATTAGATGAGCATAGAGTAGAGGCTTTTGAAATAGGTGCAAGAAAGAATACTGAAGAATAGGTGGATAGACAGCACAGCTAACCAGGATGAAATGAAAAGAATTGGGGGGGCGACAAGAAATTTGTGGTACAACTTGACTAAAAGGGGGATCGGTTTATTGGACACATTCTGAAACATCAAGGGATTACCAATTTAGTATTGGAGCGAAGTGTGGAGGGTACAAATCGTAGAGGCAAACTAAGAGGTGAATATAAGAAGCCCATTTAGAAGCTTATAAGTTGCAGTAGTTATTCAGAGATGAAGAGGTTTGCAGCATGGACAGCTACATGAAACAAGTCTTCAGACTAAAGACCACAACAAAAACGTTCGCAAAACAAAAAATGGGAATTAATTTTTCTTACAGCCATTATGTAGTCACCGTCAGGGGGCTGTGGCCAGCAGTACTAGTAGGTCACTTCATTCCTCATCCATTTTAACACAGCCAATAATGTACAGAATGCCGCATCGACCCTTAGAACGTTTCTACCTCCAAAATGTATGCAGTTTTAATTGATTTGTACTTTACAGGTAGTTAAAATATATATCAGCTACATGAAAGCAAAATTTTTGATCCAGTTAAATACACTCCTGGAAATGGAAAAAAGAACACATTGACACCGGTGTGTCAGACCTACCATACTTGCTCCGGACACTGCGAGAGGGCTGTACAAGCAATGATCACACGCACGGCACAGCGGACACACCAGGAACCGCGGTGTTGGCCGTCGAATGGCGCTAGCTGCGCAGCATTTGTGCACCGCCGCCGTCAGTGTCAGCCAGTTTGCCGTGGCATACGGAGCTCCATCGCAGTCTTTAACACTGGTAGCATGCCGCGACAGCGTGGACGTGAACCGTATGTGCAGTTGACGGACTTTGAGCGAGGGCGTATAGTGGGCATGCGGGAGGCCGGGTGGACGTACCGCCGAATTGCTCAACTCGTGGGGCGTGAGGTCTCCACAGTACATCGATGTTGTCGCCAGTGGTCGGCGGAAGGTGCACGTGTCCGTCGACCTGGGACCGGACCGCAGCGACGCACGGATGCACGCCAAGACCGTAGGAACCTACGCAGTGCCGTAGGGGACCGCACCGCCACTTCCCAGCAAATTAGGGACACTGTTGCTCCTGGGGTATCGGCGAGGACCATTCGCAACCGTCTCCATGAAGCTGGGCTACGGTCCCGCACACCGTTAGGCCGTCTTCCGCTCACGCCCCAACATCGTGCAGCCCGCCTCCAGTGGTGTCGCGACAGGCGTGAATGGAGGGACGAATGGAGACGTGTCGTCTTCAGCGATGAGAGTCGCTTCTGCCTTGGTGCCAATGATGGTCGTATGCGTGTTTGGCGCCGTGCAGGTGAGCGCCACAATCAGGATTGCATACGACCGAGGCACACAGGGCCAACACCCGGCATCATGGTGTGGGGAGCGATCTCCTACACTGGCCGTACACCACTGGTGATCGTCGAGGGGACACTGAATAGTGCACGGTACATCCAAACCGTCATCGAACCCATCGTTCTACCATTCCTAGACCGGCAAGGGAACTTGCTGTTCCAACAGGACAATGCACGTCCGCATGTATCCCGTGCCACCCAACGTGCTCTAGAAGGTGTAAGTCAACTACCCAGGCCAGCAAGATCTCCGGATCTGTCCCCCATTGAGCATGTTTGGGACTGGATGAAGCGTCGTCTCACGTGGTCTGCACGTCCAGCACGAACGCTGGTCCAACTGAGGCGCCAGGTGGAAACGGCATGACAAGCCGTTCCACAGGACTACATCCAGCATCTCTACGATCGTCTCCATGGGAGAATAGCAGCCTGCATTGCTGCGAAAGGTGGATATACACTGTACTAGTGCCGACATTGTGCATGCTCTGTTGCCTGTGCCTATGGGCCTGTGGTTCTGTCAGTGTGATCATGTGATGTATCTGACCCCAGGAATGTGTCAATAAAGTTTCCCCTTCCTGGGACAATGAATTCACGGTGTTCTTATTTCAATTTCCAGGAGTGTATTATAACTCTTTGCTTCTAATCCTCTCTAAAATAACGAAATGAATTTTTTCATAAGTCCATAGAAAGAGTAACATTTCTTATATTTGCCTACATAAATAAACATTACTTTTGCTTATGATTTTGTAAGTTACAGAGAAAAACACCTTATCCGAAACAAAATATACGTTTGGAACGATGACATGAAGTTATTATCTAAGAAAATGAAACCAAAAGTATATTTTCGATGCCCTAGTTCAATTAACATTTGGATGTATAACATTGGTCTCAAGAAATTGTCTTAAAATTGATTTATTTCAGTTGATGCCTTGTGTAACGCTTGTAAATATGGCTGATTTCCTTCGATAGACATTGTTTATTGCAAGCCAAATAGCTATTTTATTTTATGAACTTCGTAGTCCTGCTTGTATAAGACGTGACAAGGATCTTTCTGACCTGGTAGCAAACTAGCTGCCTTTCAAGTACTTTATTTTATTTTACCATGAAGACGTGTTAAAGTAGCTTGTTTAACGATAAGTTATCAGTTTGGCACAATAACAATAGTTTTTGAGAGGTTAGCAGCAATGTAAAACGTCATTCCAGACTCAACTGAAGGTAAGTGTATTTCTTAGTCCCAAAACACTTTCAGATGAATGTAACGTTTGTATTATATACGGAATACATATTTAAATACTGTTAATCCTTGCTTAGAACAAAATTATATACCCCATTACCTGTAACGACAGAATAGCCTCTGAAGTCAGCACAAGCGATAGAAACTTTAAATCATTTATTAGTGAATGGCTTGAAGGTACAGCTTTTATTGATCAAGAAGACAGCAGAGATTCTGACAGTGATGATCATTACCATAAAGAACCCAGTTATTCTGTCTTCCCAGGTGAAACAATAAGTGCAGCATTAGATGATACAGTTTACAGAATTGCTGATTTCCTTATTGTTGGTGATGGAACCGTGTAGGGTAAATCTGCCACACGTTAGGAAAATATGAATACACAGTATCATGAGAATTTCACTTTGTCTTGTACGAGGCAGTGTAATTAAACAACAAGGAAAATCCACTCGAAATGAAGTCTCCCATGGCCTGAGAACTTTTATAATCATCATTTGTCTTGAAGAGAATTTGACTGTTGTACGTTGTGTGGCCAAAAAGAAAAAATGTGTGATGTTGCTAAGTCTCTGCAAAACAGGACCACTGTAGATGAAAAATGTAAACACAACGTTATTCTATAACGAAGGTACATCAGTTTATTCTCTTGACCAGAAGGCAAGTACATACACTTGGAAAAGAGAGTCAAGAAGATGGTATTTAATCTTATAGACAAACGTACTGGATGTAGTAACGATAAACGTCTTGTATTTCTTTTCGCAGCAGCATCGCTACTACGTGAAAGAAGCATCTGATAAAAACAGAACTTTCCTCATACTCAGAGGAGAATCAACAAGCCACGCTTCCAAAGTAAAGTTGTACAAACCACAGCCCGTTGTGGAGTTAGTAGCCAACGGAAGAAGACTGTGGCAACGGCAAGATCACCAAAATGAAAACAACTCATCTGCAAGACAGGAAAGGGATCAATCATAGAGCAAATGGACAGAAGATTTACGCAAAGAACATGGTAAAATTATATGTGAAGAATATTACTTTTCAGAAGCAAATATTCTGGTATGGATCAGTGAACCTGACAGTTATTAAACTCTGCAAAATTATAACTTAATCTATATTATATTTCATATTATATTAAAGTGAAAGTCACAAATCGTGATAAATATTTTCTTATTCATTCTTTATCGACGACCCCTTCAGTACTTTATAATATTTCCTTTAGTACCAACATTTAGTACTTGTTTTAAGGTAGGGAGTCTTACAGAGTCCTCGCATGCATTTTTGCTAGTTCAGCCACTAATGCATCGAAGGGTTAACAAAAACCTTGGTAAATGTCGTTAATTTTTGGACAAATCTGCTGTAAACAACAGCCAATTAATTATCGCTCATAAACTGAGTGTAAAAGAAGTGTTTTACAAACTTAGGTGCGCATATTTCGCGCGGCTAGGTTGGCGACACTGGCAGCCAGCACTTGCGGCGGAGGCTGGCCGGATTAAGCGGCTCAGCGCCGCTCTGGCGGCCACCCCGTCCTCGGCCGGCGCTCCCCTTATTAAAACTTCGTTAACATCTATCCGGGGGACAGCCAGGAATTTCTGGCTCTATTAACGTGTGCACTGTCGGCCCGACCCGCCGCCGATCCCCGAAAACTTTTCGTAATGTTTTCATTTTCTGTGCGGACGTTCTGACGCAGCGTAATATAATACGTAATTTAACTTTTGATGCCTGGCTTGAACGTCGACGGAGGCCTGCGGATATACGGCGAGCGGCGGGAGGAAGGAGTGGAGCGGAGGAAAGCGATGAATATTAAGATAAGATGAAGTTTCTCCCCCTGAAATAATACGAGATACAGCGAGATTGGGGGCGGCATGAGGGAGGCCCGGATAACGGTGCTCTGTCGGAGACTGAAAATGGAGCAGATAAAAAAAGTAACTCTGCTGCCCTCGTATCAGCGCCTAATCCACCTAAACGACAGATGAGCTACGACATTACAGGCATCCTCTTGAAGGATTATGTTAACCAGTCTTGGACTTCTTCGAAACTTCCCATCAACATACATTAATTTTATAACCGGACAAAATCTAATATGAAGACCAAAAACAGACGCTGACTTCTTGAATGGGACAACAATAACTGAATTTTTTATTAACCCTCTGCTTACTACGAAATCTGTCAAGCGTCGCATAACAATCTGATCCCTCAGGCCCATGATGTTTAAATTGACAATATTTTGACTGCTTATGATATGAACGACTTTTTAGATACAAATACTTTTAAAATAATTTTATTTAAGTTTACGTTTTAAAAAACACAGTTTTTATGCTTTTACTGGTGGCTTTTATTCTTATTGCAAATTCGCTCAGGGTCTACATACAATAGCAGAATGTTCCGCGCATACAGCTTTGGTGCACTTGTAGCAAGTAATTTTACTTTTTCTGTCTTTCTTCTGTACACAATATGCACATCTTCTCCTTTCCTTAGCTGGTGGTCTTACTGCCCTTCTATTAGTCGGTTCTACTAATGAATTCATTGACTGCTTTACCCCAGCTAGTTGTTTTCACAAATTGAGTTGCTTTTTTAAATTGATGAGAAATTCCGACGTCACATATTTTTATTGGTAACCAGCTTCGTCCAAATTATGTATGCATTCATTACACTTACATCGATCATGCTGAATAAAACCCCAAATGGCCACCGCCTTGTTTTTCTCTTCACACTGTAGCATTGCGTCTTCTGGTCCATGAAGTAAACGCTACCCTTTGTGGCACTGTATGTCATTATAACTTCAGGCTTCTTCACTTGTGGTCGTGACACCACTGACTGGTAATGACGAGAGGTAAGGATGGTAATAACTTTGTTTTTCTGAGGAACATAATAGGCTACCAAATAATGTAGAGTATAGCTCACTTCATTTAGGTGTAATAAAATTGGCAGGCAATTCATCTTTTTTTGGGACAATACCGACTAGCGTCAGATCTCTTAACAACAAATAATGAGCTAAATCGAGACACGTAAAAAAATTATCAAAGGTTATATTAAGTCTACACTTTTTAAATTCGATCACCAGGGTTTTCACAACAGTCTCTGCAAGTGGAACGACTCTGGTTTCTTCCTCCTTCCCCACATACATTTGTCTTCCAGCAGTAGCTTGTTTCACTGTCACAAGTTGCCCCGAACTTTATTCCGTATTTACCAGATTTTGTTGGGATGTGTCTTCGAAATGGACAGCGACATCGAAATGTGATAAACTATTCATCCACAGTCAAGCACCATCCTGGAATGTAGAAAACCCTGAGGGAAATTTTCCATATCTCGCAACTTCTTTGATTGGTTCCAATTTGTCACTTGACCTATGTTCACATCGGACTGCTGCATTGTCAAAGCGCAACATCCTCAGAATAGCATTGAAGCGGTTGCGAGGCATAATTTCATTGAACAGTGGAAAGCCATTCTCAGCATTCCAAAGCTGACTGGTATTTTTATTTCTTGACTTTTAATCTCCAGTCAGTATCAGAAAACCAAGAAAATTTTTCACTTCATGCATATCTATACCCATTCAGTGTTCAAAAACTATTTGAATTTACTTGTTGGTCCACATACATACTTTGTCAAAGAGGGATACACGAAAGAACAACTTAAAACAAGATTCTTCTTTATAACAGTTACTAATCGAATAACTTGCAGGACCCCGTTCTTCTTTCAGTACACCCTTTTTGCTCCGCCTACCAGAAAATCCAGTCTAAGGAGTTCTAGCCTGTATTTCATTCCGATTACGAGAAAACAACAAGTCACATTCAATAGAATTTTCATTAAATTGTCTTCTCCATCTTCTTAAAGGAATTCCTCACGATCATTATCTACGTGTAGTTCTGAATTTTCAGCGACATAGACCTCACTATCATCACCACACGAAGACTCCCATCTACTAGGTGGGCTTTCACAATCAGAAGATTGCTCTAGTAAAACCATTCCCTCCTCATCTGACAGTCCTCTTTTAGCTCGTAGAACAGACAACTGTTATGAAATAAGGCAACAAAATAAACATGTGATTACCACAAGGAGGACTGTTTAACCGTGAAAGAATAACAGCGCCAGTCAACAATGGGAAATGGTGCAACAGACGCTGCGCAGATATCAGGTTTCCAGAATGAGATTTTCACTCTGCAGCGGAGTGTGCGCTGATATGAAACTTCCTGGCAGGTTAAAACTGTGTGCCGGACCGAGACTCTAACTCGAGACCTTTGCCTTTCGCGGGCAAGTGCTCTACCGCTTGCCCGTGAAAGGCAAATGTCCCGAGATCGAGTCTCGGTCCGACACACAGTTTTAACCTGCCAGGAAGTTTCTGACATCAGGTTGTTGAAGAGTTGCTGCTAACCATATGAGAGGCTAGTACGGGACGAAACGCGCACAAACACTTTTACACAAAGTCATAGGCAAGTTTTTATATTTTTAGGCACTGGGCATGATGGTTACAAAGCTCACCGAAGGAGAATTATTGGTTGTTTAATAGACCTAATTTTATAAATTTTGAATGAATAAATTTTATAATGTCATAGAAATTTTTGGAGGCAGCAAGGTGAATAAAGTCTGTTAGCTCTTCGTATGATACTTGCCACCTCAATGTATCTCACAACTCTGTATGATAACAGCAGTTATTTAATATCTGCTTTAAATAATTATTTTTGCTTGACGGTATTAAACTACAATTCTTCTACATCACAATAACACTATGCATTGTCAAAAAAAATAGGCTATGCATTATTCTGTATAACTTTCTAAGATACAAATATCACTATGGCCAGTTCGTTACTCGTGGAAAATTCTAAAGGTGTAGAACGAGATATTTTAGGAATTCATTGAGGATATATCCTTATCCTACGAGTTCGGAAAGTAAGTGGCAGAGTCGGCACGTCCAAAAATTTTCTCTATGGACCCTGAAAGGCACTTCGATTTGGACCCTTGGTCAGCCTTGTCTAATGTTTACTACATAAATAATCTGTATCTTAGTGAAACTGAGGCTACCTTATACTGGTAAACAAGAGTGTTGAGTCATATGTTCATCCATCCCGATCCATTTTTTAATTTGTATAGATGAGCCAAACAAAATAGGTCAGGATTATTCCACACGCCTTGAGATACGCAACTCAACTTGCATCATTCACACGTGGGACAGATAATGTAAGATGTATTGCCTATCTTAAGGTGTTTGAAAATTTTCCGGATTTGTTTTAGTTTGCCCAGCACTATTACGCTGTTCAGTCACATTAATAACATCACAAATCAAAAGCCTAAGTGACCACTTTCTGCAGTATGACCACTCCGAGACGTGCAGGAAGAGAGTCAGTGAGATTCTGAAAGCTACCAACACGGATGTGGAGCCTTGACGACTCGAGGGCTGTGGCCAGCTGTGCTACGTTCCTCGGTTGACAATCCAAGGACCCGACAGTACGATCGAAGTGGTCCCAAAGATGCCTGAACGGGTTTAAATCCAGGGAGCTTGATGTTCAGGGTAGTAAAGAAAACTCATCCTGGTGTTCTTGGAACAACGCACATACATTGCGAGCTGTATGACATTTACATAGTTCTGGTGCAGATTCTATAGTACAGAGCAAAAATAAACTGCGTGTAGCTGTGGACATGGTCCCCAAGAATAGATGCATACTTGTGTTGATCCATTATCACCCAGGAAATGCGACGAACACATATCGTTATTACAGTCTGTTCTCTTTCAGACGTTTCGCGCTGTGCACAAAAGCAGCCATCTGTCCAATGCAGCATAAAACGTGATTCATTTGGTAAGGACATCTGTCACCACTCAGTGGATGTCTTGATTCATTAGTGGGGTCGCCGATGAACGGCTGTCAGCATGGGTGCATGAACAAGTTGCCTGCTGTGGAGTCCCATCCGCAGCAACGTTCATTGAGAGGTCATTAAGGATAAACTTACGGTAGCACCTTGTCAATAGTGGACAAAGACCTCCGCCACAAGAATTCACTCTCATTCTGCCAACGAACTTGTCAATGAGGGCGAAGGAGCAGACCGAGTTCCATGGCAGTCTCTAGCCCTTGGAGCGAGGAACTACCCCTAAAGGCGGAAGAACCAGCGATGATCAACAGCAAGATGACGCAGCAGGCAATAGAAATCACTGCATTAAACACACATCATGTGTATCCAAAGGACACGTGGCCTGTAACTGGGAAGTGTGAGGACGATCTCTCAATTGGTAAAAGATTCCGGAATAGTCCCCTAATCGGATCTCTGGGAGGGGTCTGCCAATGGGGAGGTGATCATGAGAAAAAGACTGAACAACAAGCGCAAGGATAACGTTCTACGAGTCGGTGCGTGGAATGCCAGAAGCTTGAACGTCGTACAGAAGCTAGAAAATCTGGAAAAGAAAATGCTAAAACTCAGTCTAGATTCAGTGGGGGTCAGTGAAGTGAAGTGGAAGGAAGACGAGGATCTTTTGTGAGATAAGTGTAGGGTATAACGGTAGTTGGATTCGTTATAAATAGGAAGAAAGGGCAGAGAGTGAGTTATTGTGGTAGAGCTGTTCTCATCAGAATCGACAGAAAACCTACACCAGCAACTATGGTTTAGGTGTATATGCCAGCAAGTTGAAGATGAAGAGATAGAGAAAATATATGAGGACACTGAATGGGTAGTTCAATACGTAAAGGAAGATGAAAATTTAATAGTCATGGGGGACTGGAATGCGGTAGCAGGGGAAGAAGCAGAAGAAAGGGCTATGGGAAAACATGGGCTTGCTATTAGGAATGAGAGAGAAGGAAGAGTAATTGAGTTCTGCAATAACTGTCAGCTGGTAACAGCGAATACCCTGTTCAAGAATCACAAGAAGCGGTGTACTTGGAAAGGGCCGGGAGATACAAGAAGATTTCAGTTAGATTACATCATGGGGACGAAAATTACGAAATCAGATACGGATTTTAAGTCGTACCGAGGAGCATAAATAGATTCAGATAACAACTTGGTACTGATTAAGAGTAAGCTGAAGTTTAAGAGATTAGACAGTACGAATAAATGTGTAAAGAAGTGGAATGCGAAGTACTATGGAATGAAGAGGTACGCTTGAAGTTCTCTTAAGGCTGTAGATAATGTCACAAGGAAAGCTCAGTATGCTGACCCGTTGAAGAGGAACGGACATCTCTAGTAAAGGCAATCACAGAAAAACGTAGGTACAAAGAACACAAAACCGAAGAGCCATGAGCAATAGAATAAGAACTTCAGTTGATCTATGCAAGAGGGAAGTACAAAAATGTTCCGGGAAATTCAGAAATATAGAAATACAAGACATTGAGGAACGAAATAAATACGAAGGGCAATGAAGCTAAGACGAAATGGCACAGGAAAAATCGGAAAAAATTAAATTAAAAGCAAGGGTGGAAATAACATTAACTGTGCAATTGCAATTCCACTGTTACATGCAGTGGCGAGAGCGGAAACGTGGAAAGAGTACATTGGAGGCCTAATAAGGGAGAAGATTTGTCTGATGTGATGGAAGAAAAAACAGTAGACGGGATACAGTATTAGAATCAAAATTAAGAAGAACTTTGGAAGAGTTGTGATCAAATAAGGCAGAGCGGATAGACAGCATTCCACTAAGAATTTCTAAAATCATTTGGGAAAATGGCAGACAAAACGATTATTTACGTTGGGGTGTAGAATTTGTGAGTGTGGCGATCTGTCATCTGACTTTGGGCAAAATGTCATCGACACAATTCCGGATACTGCAAGAGCTGAGAACTGAGAGAGCTGTAGCACAATCAGCTTAATGATTCATGCATCCAAGTTGCTGACAAGAATAATATACACAAGAACGGAAAAAAATTTAAGGGGGTGTTAAACGGCAACTAGTTGGGCTTTAGGAAAAGTAAAGCACCAGAGGGCCAATTCTGACATAGCGGTTGATGTTGACAGCAGGTTTAAAGACAAATCAAGACACAGTCATGAGGTTTATTGACCTGGAAAATGCGTTCGACAGTGCCAAATGGGGCAAGATTTTAGAATTTGTGAGGGAAATAGGGGTACGCTATAGGGAGAGACGGGTAGTAGACAACATGTGCAACAGGGAATAACGGGAGTGGTAGATCAAGAACGAAGTGCCCGGATTAAATAGGGTGTTTGACTGTGATGTAGTCTTTCTGCCCAACTCCACAATCTGTATGACCAAGAAGCAATGTTGCAAATAAAAGAAAGGTTCAAGAGTGGAATTACAATTCAAGGTGAAAGGATATCAATGATAAGATCCGCTGATGACTTTTATACAGTCAGAGAAACTGAAGAAGAATTACAGGATCTGCTAGAAAGATTGAATATTCTGATGGGAACAGAATTAGTATTGGAAGTTAATCGAAGAAAGACGAAAGTAATGAGAAGTAGCAGAAATGAGAACAGCGAGAAAGCTAACATCAGGATTGACAATCACGAAGTAAATGAAGTCAAGAATTCTACTACCCAGGCAGCTAAATAACCAATGAAGGACAGAGCAAGAAGGACATCAAAAGCAGACTAGCATTGGCAAAAGGGATATACCTGGTCAAGAGCAGTCTACTAGTATAAACACAGGGCTTAATTTGAAGAAGTTTATGAGAATACACGTTTGGAGCACAGCATTGTATGGGAGTGAAACATGGACTGTGGGAAAACCGGAACAGAAGACATTCGAAGCATTTGAGATGTGGAGGTACAGACGAATGTTTGAAATTAGGTGAACTGAAAAGGTAAGGAATGAGGAGGTTCTCCAGAGAATGAGCGAGGCAAGGAATACACTCCTGGAAATTGAAATAAGAACACCGTGAATTCATTGTCCCAGGAAGGGGAAACTTTATTGACACATTCCTGGGGTCAGATACATCACATGATCACACTGACAGAACCACAGGCACATAGACACAGGCAACAGAGCATGCACAATGTCGGCACTAGTACAGTGTATATCCACCTTTCGCAGCAATGCAGGCTGCTATTCTCCCATGGAGACGATCGTAGAGATGCTGGATGTAGTCCTGTGGAACGGCTTGCCATGCCATTTCCACCTGGCGCCTCAGTTGGACCAGCGTTCGTGCTGGACATGCAGACCGCGTGAGACGACGCTTCATCCAGTCCCAAACATGCTCAATGGGGGACAGATTCGGAGATCTTGCTGGCCTGGGTAGTTGACTTACACCTTCTAGAGCACGTTGGGTGGCACGGGATACATGCGGACGTGCATTGTCCTGTTGGAACAGCAAGTTCCCTTGCCGGTCTAGGAATGGTAGAACGATGGGTTCGATGACGGTTTGGATGTACCGTGCACTATTCAGTGTCCCCTCGACGATCACCAGTGGTGTACGGCCAGTGTAGGAGATCGCTCCCCACACCATGATGCCGGGTGTTGGCCCTGTGTGCCTCGGTCGTATGCAGTCCTGATTGTGGCGCTCACCTGCACGGCGCCAAACACGCATACGACCATCATTGGCACCAAGGCAGAAGCGACTCTCATCGCTGAAGACGACACGTCTCCATTCGTCCCTCCATTCACGCCTGTCGCGACACCACTGGAGGCGGGCTGCACGATGTTGGGGCGTGAGCGGAAGACGGCCTAACGGTGTGCGGGACCATAGCCCAGCTTCATGGAGACGATTGCGAATGGTCCTCGCCGATACCCCAGGAGCAACAGTGTCCCTAATTTGCTGGGAAGTGGCGGTGCGGTCCCCTACGGCACTGCGTAGGATCCTACGGTCTTGGCGTGCATCCGTGCGTCGCTGCGGTCCGGTCCCAGGTCGACGGGCACGTGCACCTTCCGCCGACCACTGGCGACAACATCGATGTACTGTGGACACCTCACGCCCCACGTGTTGAGCAATTCGGCGGTACGTCCACCCGGCCTCCCGCATGCCCACTATACGCCCTCGCTCAAAGTCCGTCAACTGCACATACGGTTCACGTGCACGCTGTCGCGGCATCCTACCAGTGTTAAAGACTGCGATGGAGCTCCGTATGCCACGGCAAACTGGCTGACACTGACGGCGGCGGTGCACAAATGCTGCGCAGCTAGCGCCATTCGACGGCCAACACCGCGGTTCCTGGTGTGTCCGCTGTGCCGTGCGTGTGATCATTGCTTGTACAGCCCTCTCGCAGTGTCCGGAGCAAGTATGGTGGGTCTGACACACCGGTGTCAATGTGTTCTTTTTTCCATTTACAGGAGTGTATGTCCAATGGAGCATGAAACGTGATTCATCTGATAAGGTCACCTGCCGCCAGTCAGTGGACGTCCAGACCCCAATCTCTCTCGCTGTCATAATGGCAGTCAGGATGGATGCATGAACCAGGGGCCTGCTGACGAGGCCCGTACTCAGCAACATTCGCTGAACGGTCGTTGAAAACAACACATTTGGTAGCCGCCTGGTTCATCTGGCCGGTCAAAAAATGTTCAAATGTGTGTGAAATCTTATGGGACTTAACTGCTAATGTCATCAATCCCACAACACAATCGTCGTTAATGCGTAAGGCCAGTGGATGGATAGGGAAGTATGGCACCACCCAGCACGTAAAGACTGCCCCTTTGTCCTACAACAAGTAATTGAACAGAAAATTGCTAAGTAGTAGCCGAAAAGTAGTATTTCACCCGTAAGATTATCATTTTAAAATTGCTACGTTACCTCTAACTATTTGTCAATGACTAGCCATTCTCTTGCATTGCCTAACATTTATTAAAGGACTCAAAATGTGTTGTGCAATATGTGTGAACTGAATACTCAGTGAAGAGTAAACTATTCGACATTTAACAGACAAGTTTTAGATATCACCGTACCAAACTGCCAGAAGAAAATATTATCCGGTGACATGGAACTCGCTAACGATCACCAGCTATAGACTCCTTCACTTCAGTAGAGCTTCTCCCGCTGTCAGTATCTTCATCTGCTTTGATAGTGAAAGAGGAAACAGTTTTTTGAATTCCACCTTACAGTCAGGAAAGATCTGAATCATATCTTACAGATCGTCATAAACACTAAACCGATTAACTGCAATGGAGAGACATAACATCAGATGATTGTTATGAATCAGTTCTTGGGTTATCACTAGTTTCCTTACATACAAGGTGAAGCAGAACCCTACTGACAAAATTACGGGGGGTATTCATTTATCTTTTTTGAGTATTTTGGAACAAGGGATGTATAGTCTCGTGTGACTCTTTAACAGGTATTGCATTTCGTTTCATTCCTTGAGCACCTTTGTCTTTGTACCTGTATTTCAATGAAAATAACTGTGTTACACAGCAGATTTTGATGGTGTACAATGTCTGTTTGGATGGGAAACACTTATTCCATTCACTCATGGTACTTTCTATTGACAACCTTAAACCCCACTTCATTCTTCGACCTTTCCTTTTCTTTCTTTTTTTTCTCTCGGCTTAGTTTATGTTTTATAACTATGATACACAGGTATAGTCGTGCAAGCGTGCACTGGAATAGCGACACAAGGGCGCTATACTGAGATGTTCTCCCATTGGCGACAACCCCATCACACTAATTTTGCATATAACTGAGAATTGTTACATTACTCTGGCTTACAGAATTTTTCACTGTTAGGAAGTTTTTTTCCCGTAAGTAAAGGCAACCGGGGTGGTAAGTTGATTTATTACCACATTTGTCTTCAACGAGTCATCAGGGACAATGTGTTCCTTTCATCAAAATTCTCCGAAATTATTTCTGAAGAAATTTCTTGATTTTAATATCGGTGGAGTTGTGGCTCACTTAGTACAAGCAACAATTATTTCATGTTATCTCCTACTACACAAGCTGTACTAGACTACTCATTTCACTAAATGGTCTTAGAGCAAACATTGCTGTTTCTTTCCAAGCTAGCTGGGCATATGAAAAGAATTAAGATATTCAATTTCCAGTTCTTACAGCACTGTAACTTTGAAGAAGTAAGGATGAATGAAAGAAAAACTGGCTTTTGATCTTTTAGAAGTATGGGTAACAGCAGCTTCCAGATCTTGAGTGAATAGAAGCGACACTCATCCGACGCTATAGTTCACCCGAAAGACGTTACAAATGATGTCGAGGCGTTGTGCACAGCAGGCAGTAAATTCACATAATTTTCCTCGAATTACGATTTAAAGGACCATGCTATGTGGTATATGGACAGGAACATTAATTGTGGTGACGCAGCCTACGTAATATTGCAGGTCTTGTTACTGTATAGTGTTTCTGTTATTATGTGCTTTAATTACGTTACTGAGCAGACGTAATAGTCTGGTTAGAGAGAGAGTGCGCGACCTGCGCCACCGGCTGGATGTTTTGTCCAGGGAGTTGCTGTATCTTCACCTAACTATAGCAGCTTCCTTGACCACTCAAGACTGGGACCAGGTTGACGGTGCCTCCTGGTCTCTAGCAGAATGCACCAGCAAGAAGTCAATGGCACGCCAACTAGCCAAGTTTGAGCGCCTCAACAACAAGGCGCAAGAGACTGGGGACACACGCACGGTGGTCAATCTAAGTGACAAGCAGCTCGATGACACCACCTTAAATGTACTTAGCAAGGGCCTCAATTTCGCAGTGACCCCTAGAAATGTGCCTGTCACTGCCTTCATCAGTGCAGTTGAGCAAGTGGCCAACACACTACCTTCTAGTGTGGCCGAAGAGATCCGAAGAGAGACCTGCAGGGCGCTCACCAAGACCAAGCCACCCAAATCCAACATTTCAGGTGATGAAAGGGCGGCACTGAGGCGTCTCCGGGAGGATGACAGCATTGTGGTGTTGCCCACAGACAAGGGGAACTCCACAGTCATCCTAAAGAAAACAGAATATGACAGAAAGGTGCAGCAACTTCTGGAGGATCCTGCATACAGGTCAATAGCAAGCGACCCTACAGAGAAAGTGGACAAAAAGACGAGGGCTCTGTTGAAGGAGACGGGCCTGCCTGAACAAGTCATCAAGAAGCTGCGTCCCAAAGCGCCAGCACCACCTAGACTTTATGGACTCCCCAAGGTTCATAAGGATGGGGTTCCACTGCGACCTATCGTCAGCAATATTGGCGCAGCAACTTACCCTACTGCGAAATACCTGTTGACACCACATGTGGGTAAATGTGCACATCACATCCGGAACTCAGAGGATTTCCTGCAACGACTGGGCCAGCAACACATCACAGACAGACATCATGGTTAGTTTCGATGTGGTGTCTCTCTTCACACGGGTACCACTGAAGGAGTCACTTGAGCTTATTGGAGAGAAGTTCCATGGGGCTCTCCTTGATCTATTCAGGCATGTACTCACCTCGACGTACTTCCTATATGGGGGTCAATTTTACGAACAAACAGAAGGTGTGGCTATGGGCAGCCCTCTATCACCAGTGGTGGCCAACCTATTTATGGAAAGGTTTGAAGAGGAGGCACTCTCTTCAGCCACATATAAGCCCAAGTGCTTTTTTGAGTATGTGGATGATACCTTTGTCATCTGGCACCATGGTAGAGAGAAGTTAGATGAGTTCCTGCTACATCTGAACTCTTGCCATCCGAAAATTCAGTTCACAATGGAAATGGAGAAGGATGGACTACTTCCATTCTTGTATGTTCTGGTGAAGAAAAAGGCAGATGGCACATTTGGACACAGTGTGTACCGCAAACCTACGCACACTGACTTATACCTACAAGCCAGCAGTTGCCACCATCCGGCACAGAAGAATGGAGTGCTCAAAACACTGGTCCACAGAGCACAAACTCTGTCAGATACTGATAGTCTGGCCACAGAAATAGAACACTTACAATCAGTGTTCAGCAGGAATGGGTACTCCTCTAGAGATATCCAGAAGGCACTTCAACCTGCTAACCGGCCAAAGGATCAAGAAGAAGAACCAGAAGAGGCAAAGAAGATGGCATACCTGCCATATGCCGGACCTATCTCTGCCAAGATCAGCAGGATTCTCCAGAAATATAACATCAAGAGCATATTTTGCCCACCCACCAAAATTGGGGCTATTCTGGGGAATGTAAAAGATGACCTGGGGCTACGCAAGCCAGTTATTTACAACATACCATGCCAGTGTGGGATGTCATACATTGGCCAGACCACCAGAACTGTGAACATCAGGTGTAAAGAACACCAGAGACAAACCAGACTCAGGCAGGCAACTAAATCAGCCATTGCAGAGCATTGTTTGGAACTTGGTCATTCAATGGATTACAATGACACCAAGATTGTGACACAGACCTCAAGATTTTGGGACAGTGTCATTAAAGAAGCCATTGAGATTAAGGTCACAGACAATCTAATCAACCGTGACTCGAGATACCAAATCAGCACTGCCTGGAATCCAGCGCTTGAGCTCGTGAAAACTCAACGCAGGACACTCAAAGATTCTACAAGAAATAGAAGTGGAGACCGAGAGAACAGCCGTGAGACAAGGTGTCTGACATTGGAGACCAGATCTGACACACCCCAGATCATGAACTCGACTTCAGAAGACGGCCAGGCCGGGTGCGGACGGCGGAGGGAACACCAGCGACCAGAGAGGGACAAAGTAGCCGCGTCTGGCGGGCGCGGACCTCAGACGGAACACACGACGCGGCGCGGACCGATTAGGGAGCGCCCAGCACGAAACAGAAGTGGAAATCATAGTAACAGTCAGGAGATAGAGTACCCAACATCTCAGACCAGGTCTGACACACCTCAGATGATAACCACATCCGTTGAGGACGGCCAGAACGGGCGCCGACGGCAGTCGGAACATCTGTGACAGGAGGGGTCCATTGAAGCCGAGTCTGGAGGGCGCGGACCACAGATGGAACACTCGACCCGGCGCGGACCGGTTTGGGAACGCCCAGCTCCTCCCAGGCATAAATACTGGACTCGATCGACCCAAGGACCAGTCTCAGGTAGCACCTGAAGAAGACAGCGAGGCTGTTGAAATATCGTGCGAGAACGACGCGAACATCCGGCTGGATTCCCGAATATCCAAGATGTAAACCTAATAGTTCTGAGCTCAAATCAAGAGAAGTAGCCCCAGATAACAACACACACACACACACACACACACACACACACACACACACACACACACACACATAAGCAAATACCGTAAACCAGGTCCACATCTGAAATCTGTTTCCATCACATCCATCATTTACCTGTGACAGAGTTTGGTCATCCATCCCTCCACCTTCTCTTCTCTGTCTCCCTACATCTCAATCCTGGGGACAATTGCCCAGTATTTGTCCCAACAAAATTGCAGGGTAAGTCAGCAGGGCTGTACAAAAGGCAGACCTGCGGACCTTCTGTTTATATAGTGCGTGCCACAGAGCGACTTAGAAATGCTTTTCATACTGCCATAAGGAAAGTAGGCAAAGAGGAATAGAATTTAAGCTTTGTAACACTGAGTTGGGTTGTAATTTTAATGTGATGCGATCTGACAAGCCCGACTATGATTGACTGGCGTCAGATGACTTCCCAAGCTGATTAGCTTTCTTAAATAAACTATGTACACTATGTGGTCAGAAATATCCGGACCCCTGGCTGAAGGTAACTTACAAGTTCGTGGCGCCTTCCATCGGTAATGCTGGAATTCAATATGGTGTTGGCCCAACCCTAGCCTCCATGACAGCTTCCACTCTCGCAGGCATACGATCAGTTAGGTGCTGGACGGTTTCTTGGAGAATACCAGCCCATTCTTCACAGTGCTGCACTGAGGAGAGGTATCGATGTCGGTCGGTGAGACCTGGCATGAGGTCGGCGCTCCAGAACATCCCAAAGGTGTTCTATAGGATTCAGGTCAGGTCTCTGTGCAGGCCAGTCCATTACAGGGATGTTATTGTCGTGTAACCACTCCGCCACAGGCCGTGCATTATGAACAGGTGTTCGATCGTGTTGAAAGATGGAATCCCCATACTCGAATTGCTGTTCAACAGTGGGAAGCAAGAAGATGCTTAAAACATAGTTCCACGCAAAACAACAAGGGGTGCAAAACCCTCCATTAAAATCATAACCACAACATAACACCATTGCCTCCGAATTTTACTGTAGGCACTACACACGCTGGCAGATGATGTTCACCGGGCATTCGCCATACCCACACCCTGCCATCGGATCGCAACATTGTGTACCGTGATTAGTCACTCCACACAAAATTTTTCCCTTTTCAATAGTCCAATTTTTACGTTCCTTACACCAACCGAGGCGTCGTTTGCCATTTACCGGCGTGATGTGTGGCTTATGAACAGCCGCTCGATCGTGAAATCCAAATTTTCTCATCTCCCTCCTAACGGTCATAGTACTTGCAGTGGATGCTGAAGCAGTCTGGAATTCCTGTGTGATGGTCTGGATAGACGTCTTGAAACGTCCCCTTTGAACAATTTTACATGTGAAACGTCCACTTAGAACAATTATACAAGCCTGTGCTTAACCTGACACACAATATTATTTAGCGCAACGCAATCTGACTTTCAATAACCCCTACAAAACAATGGCCCTGACTAACTTTAACCTATACCTTTTACAAATCACTTACCTCACAAAAATCTTCGCTACTCAAGCTACTGCAAAACAGCGAGCGCCACTACTGCCAGCTAAATAAAAGATTCAAACTACTGAAGGTACTAACTACTGATAGGGATAGTTAGCAAATGAAAGATATTAATAGAGAACAAACAATGTATTTACCTTAATATTCATAATTGACATTCAGTCTTACAGATTATCAAAACTCCGCCATCTCTCTCCACACGTCCACCACTGCTGGCGGCTCACCTCCAACTGAGCAACGCTATGCGCTGTTAACATATAGCTGCCCCTCTACAATGGCAGACAACAATGCAAACTAGCCACATACTGCACACAGCACAGCCACAAAGAGCGCTACGTAACGTTGCCAATAAGAAAACATAAACATCAAACTTACATAAAGAAAACATAAACAGCCTACTTACATAGAGAAAACATAAACAGCCTACTTACATAGAGAAAACATAAACAGCCTACTTACATAGCCCCCATGCTCCCCACAAAAAATTTTACAAATGTTTTTGGCCAGTGGCCAATTATGATTTGATAAAATTTTTCATAATTACACTAACAAAGATATCCAATGCACACACTTATTGATACAAGCTAAAATTTTCTCACAGTCCATAAAGACAGTCCTGATCATTCATCATAATAGTAATTACAGTTTTTTTTCACAAAGTCTCATTAGTAAAAGAAATTGCACACAGAAGTAGTGGATTTCAATGCAGTCTTGAAGAAGTAGTGTTGTCCTTCCAACGGAAAGACAGTGCTGACTCGTGACATGCTGACAGGTAATGGGCCACAACAGAGCAAATCCACAGCAGAGTCAGTCGACGTTTCGAAGAATATTGGTAGGTAGGTCATCACTGAGCAGACCCACTGCAGTCCTGGTAGAGATTGTGGTATTTGTGGGCCACCAGAGGTGTAGACCCACTGTAGTCCTTGTAGAGATGGCCAGCAGCCATCTGTTGCGACTGTGCAGGTGCACAATCACCATTGAAGAGTCTTGCAGATAATAGAGCAAGTCCATAACCACCACTTGTGCACTCACAAAGTTTTTGGAATTGTCCTTAGAACGAGCAATGCTGTTATCCAGTCCCTTGCTGAATTATTAACACACGTGCAAACACTATCAGTCCCTACTTCTCACATATTGTCCATATAATATGGACAGAAATGTGTGCAGTGAAATGGAACTTCCAAGTTACTTGATTAGATGAACTGGTGTCAATCACAATATTATAACATAAGAATACAATTACAAAGGTACAAAATACATCATTAAAAACATAATAATACAGATAATATTTGTAGTAATAGGGGCTTTACAAAAGAATAGAAATAAACATATACATCAGTGTTACAGGAATGATGACATGAGTACAAAAATAAAAGATCAGAATCACTTTTGAAACGTCAACTTCACACATGAGCATTAAAACAGAATAAATAATGTCTAAACATCTTTACAAGGTAAATAACAGAGTATTAGAAAAATTCTACAACATAGCTGTCATCAGCTAAACACATAAGGACAGGAAAAACACAAATACACAAGGGTACACAAACACATAGTGGGATAACACAAAAGGAAAGGACAACACACAATTACATATTGGGAAAAAGCAGCAAAGAGGAAAGGACAGGGTTTGTTTTACTGCAGTATTTTGCTTGGAGATCTCCCTTCATTCCATAGATTGTTCGTCTTATTTCAACCTTTGCTTCCACCAAAAAAATTCTATCTAAGCATGCTTTCTGTATTTATATGTTCACACATTGCTTACCTCATCATTTATTTCCAAGAAAATCCTACCTATACCTCGTTCCTGTATTCTATTCATATTTCTTTCAAAATAATTGTTTCTGATTGTACCATACTCATTTGGGCCCAAATCTTTCTTCGCAATGCATTCTTTACCTATTCTCCATAGTCAGTTTCTTATATAGTCTACCCCCTCTTAAGCTAACTTAAATCTACTGAGCTCAGATATATATACCAAGGGACAAGGCAATGCAGCATCACAACAAATCAACACAAACAGAAATGACAAA
Source organism: Schistocerca cancellata (assembly GCF_023864275.1). NCBI lineage: Eukaryota > Metazoa > Arthropoda > Insecta > Orthoptera > Acrididae > Schistocerca > Schistocerca cancellata. Next base: position 600,893,233 of record NC_064630.1, read on the forward strand.
AAATGCAAATTGGCAAAGCTAGCAGCATAAATTAGCAAAAGTCAAATTCAATAACACTATGCCTGGCAAACAGCAGCAACTTATACCTAAACATGACATAGCTCAAGCAGAAAAAATATTACAGTAAAAACAACAATGCAGACAAGGGAAATGCATATTCACATCTTAATGTCTATGTAATTAAAGTGGTCATCTTAATGTCTATGTAATTAAAGTGGTGCACCATAACAACTTATTGTAAAAAAAAAAATTACCATGTACTTGAAAAGAAAATTTTGTTTTACTGTTGCTAGTTCCTTCTTATTGTTCTTTCCTTTCCAAGTGCTCCTTTTTAAAGAATGTGGATCATAAAGTAATTAATTAATAAATCTGTTGACAGAAAGAGTTCACATTAGCAAATGCATTTCATTTTATAAGAGCAATGCTGCAACACAGCTGGAAACCAGACATCAAATGAAATAAGCAACTACGAAAAGCAAAGCATAAAAATATCATTCAGTAGTCATGTGACACTTCAATTCATAAGTTAATTGCTCTCAACTCTCGTACAAAGACTCTTGTCATAATCAGGTGTGCAGATGTAAAAATATTTCTTGTCAATTCATAAGCATTTCAATAATTAGCACAAAGTGCGAGTAATCATATGTTTTTAAGTAACGAGGGTGTCGCATTAGCGGTGAAAGGCACACCTTAATGGCTTGTTCTCCAGGTGTTTGACACAGCTGTGTGCCCACAACACATTACAAAAATCATATGTTTTCAAGTAGCGAGCGTGTCGCATTAGCGATGCCCTCTACAAAGGAATGTCATTAACTGTGGTATAGGCCTCTCTTTGTCATTCTCTTCCACCTGTGCCTCTGGCACACCCTAATGGCTTTCTTTTCTACCTGAGCGTCTGAAAAGGCTTGTTCTCCAGGTGTCTGACACACCTGGGTGCCCACGTCACATTATGTGCAGGTGGTCACTTAACTTTCTTACGGAAATATTTACGACAGTAGTTTCCGCTACAGTGACAGTCTCATATAAAAACATTTCACAGGTCAAGAATTTTATTGACATAAACATACCTCAACAGCATAATACACATCGTCGTCGTAAAAATAACATCATAACACCTCAGTCAAATGTCAAAATCGTCGTAGCTTCCTCCAATAATTTCAAAACCTAACAAAATTCTCTGCTCATGTCAAAAGTGTCATCTGCCTCAAACGTACTTTAAAATCATGCTCCCTTACCAAATACATCATTCACAGCTCTCATAGTATCACAATGGTTCCGAAAAAATATGAAGAGTTCACACAGTACAGACAAAATACAATTTCTTAAGTGTGAAATAATCCAACTCTGTAATTGCGTAAACATCTGTCACTGACGTAGTAAAAAGATGTTTGTTTCTCTGTTAAATTATCAGATAGGTGTGTAATTTATGTGTTAGAGAAATATGGTACCGATGTGTAAAGTTGTATAAGCAAATACCATATTAGCTAGGGCTCCTTGTGCTTGCCAAACACATGGTACACAAAGTAGGCGTGTACCCCCCTGAGGTTTGTTGTAATTATACCCTCAGGTGTTACAGATTACAGCAATGGAATGAAATGTATCACGAAAAACTTTCTTTGTAATTCAAAAATCTTTAAAAATAAATGTTTTAAGTACAAAATTAATCACTCAAATACGTGTCCAGTAGCGCTAAATGTGCGTCTTGCTGTAAGTTAATCTCTGGGAAGTGTCGTAGTTATTGTCCTCCGAAAGCTAAGTTCTGCAGAAGTCAATGTACTTACCTCATGATAAACAAAAGTGAAATGCTTTGCGTATAGATAACTTAGTTATTATGCTTATTGTTGCGATGAAGAAATTAGTGTGCTGTAAAGTATTGTTGTGCTACGGAAAAGGCTGTCTCATTGTAGCTATACCACAAAAGTTACTACTAAAACATGTTTTACTTTCCAGAATAATTCAGAAAAACTGTGCAGATAAAAAACAGATACACCACAAAAGCAACATTGTAAATTGTCACTCATTAGTAACGTCGTGATATAATCGTGTAGCTGTCACACAAACCAACCACTGTGTCATCTGGCATTTCACAGAAAGCACCTCAAATCCAGAATCCACTCGTAAGCAAACCAAAATGTTGCATGTTAACAGTTTCTTAAGTCTGACAAATTGTACAAGTAGCGTGAAGTGAAAATTGCAAAGACTAAGTTAAAAAGCAGATTATCTGTCAATAAATGGTTTTACATGAGAAATGTGGTGTAAACCTTTACTCTTCCTAGTACGCAGAGTTTCAACTTCAACGCAATTATCATGTGGTATACGTCGGATTCTGTAAGGTCCATTGTAAACTAGAAAGAATTTGTGACTCAAGTGTTTCTTCTTGTGTGACAATGAATGAGCTTTAATGAGAACTTTCTGACCAATACATAATTTCTTTGCATTTGCTTTACCGTGTAGTTTTCTCCTTTTGTCTGCTGCAGATTTTATATTTGTAAGAGCCAAATCAATTATGTCTTTGTGTCGAAGTTTACGTGTATTCGGGAAAGGTACAAGCTCTCTGATTCTGTTCGGAGGTTCTACATTCTTCAGTACAAGAGTAGGTGGTAAAGCAGTGGAATCATGAGGCATTTCATTCAGCACATTTTGAAATAAGTGTAAATATCTGTCCCAATGCTGATGCTTTCTGTGACAATAAAGTCTGCAAAGCTTATTGATTTCTTTCATAATCCGTTCAGACGGGTTACAGTGTGGTGAATACAATGAAATAAAAACAGGTTTGATTTTATGATTCCGAAGCATGCGTGACCAAACAGCAGATCTGAATTGCGGTCCGTTATCTGAAATGACTTTACTAACGTGTCCCACTTCACGTAAGAAATTTTTAACAAAGGCGTTGGATACAGACCGTCCAGTGGCTTTACGTAACGGAGTGAAAGAAACAAATTTTGAAGTAAGTTCAACAGCGACTAGAACGTACGCAAATCCATTAGATGTTCTGACAAGCGGTCCCAAGAGATCAACAGCAGCAAATTCTTTTAATTTAGAAGGAATGATTGGAAACAACGGGGCACGATGTGAGATAGTAGATGGTTTCGCCTTTTGACAAAGTTTACAAATAGACAAGACTCTTCGAATTCTCTTTTCCATATTGTTAAAATAACAAGTCGTTCGAAGAATATGATAACATTTTCGTGGACCAAAATGTGCGTAGCTGAAATGAATGTACCAAATGAGCTTATTAACAAAATCGTCTGGAATGCAAAGTACCCATAGCTTGTCATCAACAGTGCAGCGTTTGAAGAGTATGTTGTTTCTAACCAGGTAATAATGCCGAATCTGAGTGTGTGTCTTTTCATGCCATTTACTTTTGATATCTTTCCAAATCGGATCTTTATCTTGTTCATGAGCAATGTCCTTTAAAGATGTGGTGATGAAGTTTTCAAAGGCGACTTTCTGAATGTAAAGAATACTGAAATTTTTCTCGAGGTTGCCTTCTGTGTTACTTTTCTCAAGCCCAGCCGGTGCGCGTGACAGCGCGTCCGCAACAATGTTCTCCTGTGTTGAAATCGAATCTACTGTGTTCTTTAAGTTTTCCTGAGTTTTTGCCAGTTGCGTAACCGAATCGGTAGATGCAACTGAGTCAATTTTAGCCCACAAGGTCTCATGATTTTCATGAACAATGGTTTGCAGCTCTTTTATGGCTGCTTCGTGATTCTGTAATACATTCTCATGACGCGAAAAAATAGGTTGGAAATGCTCACAAATTTGTGTTTTTACGTCATTACAGACTTTTTGACATTTCGATTCAATGTTATGTAACTCAGCAGTTAAATCTTCACGTGTTTGTTCGAGAGTTTGTTCCAATGAGTCTAACTTTTTAAGATTTTGTTCCACTGTGTCTAACTTTTTAAGATTTTGTTCCATTGTGTCTAACTTTTGAAGATTTTGTCCCATCTGTCTCTGATTTTGTTCCATTTGTTGCATTAATTGCAATAATAATGTATTAGTGTCTGGAATCTGTTTCTCTATGCTTTTTGGCAGTGCGTTTTCACCGGCAGCATTCACATTTTGACAAGCAGAAAATGTGTCTTGACTCATTTGAGAAAACGGTGAGGACGCAAAACCTGAATCTACAGTATTTGCAAAATTGTGTCCTGTCATTTCGGATTCCTGAGGCGAGCTGTTGCCGACCGATCGATCGATAATGCTTCCCTGTTCACTACCTGTTTCACTGCCTACGCCATTGTCTGACGCCCGCTCCATTTCCCTATGCACAGTTACCAAATTACTACTTTGAATATTAGTTAACTCATTACATGGTGGGGCCAACACACTGCTTTCGTCTTCACTGTCATTTCTCAGTTTACTTTGGAGTCGAATGTTACGTTTTTCACACGCCATTATTTTCACAATATTTCACACGATAACACAGAAAAGCACAATTTGAATAGCAAAAATAAGAGAACACATTAACATAGCACTGAAAATAATATCTAGTTAATTGCAGCTGCGAAATACTTGGTGCAAATCTACATGCATGCCACAACTGTTTTACTGTGCAACAATGAAAGTCTGCAACTACCCAGGAGATTCTCTCTACAATTACGCACTAGCAATAAACAAAAGCTACATTAAATACACAAACTACAAGAAAAAATCAGAAGATTCCAGTGAGGTATGCTGGCAGGGTCGCCATATGAAACGTCCCCTTTGAACAATTTTACATGTGAAACGTCCACTTAGAACAATTATACAAGCCTGTGCTTAACCTGACACACAATATTATTTAGCGCAACGCAATCTGACTTTCAATAACCCCTACAAAACAATGGCCCTGACTAACTTTAACCTATACCTTTTACAAATCACTTACCTCACAAAAATCTTCGCTACTCAAGCTACTGCAAAACAGCGAGCGCCACTACTGCCAGCTAAATAAAAGATTCAAACTACTGAAGGTACTAACTACTGATAGGGATAGTTAGCAAATGAAAGATATTAATAGAGAACAAACAATGTATTTACCTTAATATTCATAATTGACATTCAGTCTTACAGATTATCAAAACTCCGCCATCTCTCTCCACACGTCCACCACTGCTGGCGGCTCACCTCCAACTGAGCAACGCTATGCGCTGTTAACATATAGCTGCCCCTCTACAATGGCAGACAACAATGCAAACTAGCCACATACTGCACACAGCACAGCCACAAAGAGCGCTACGTAACGTTGCCAATAAGAAAACATAAACATCAAACTTACATAAAGAAAACATAAACAGCCTACTTACATAGAGAAAACATAAACAGCCTACTTACATAGAGAAAACATAAACAGCCTACTTACAGTCTGCCGGTCACACATTACGACGCCGGCTGGGGTGGGTGAGCGGTTCTAGGCGCTACAGTCTAGACCCGCGCGACAGATACGGTCGCAGGTTTGAATCCTGCCTCGCGCATGGATGTGTGTGATGTCCTGAGGTTAGTTAGGTTTAAGTAGTTCTAAGTTCTAGGGGACTGATGACCTCAAAAGTTAAGTCCCATAGTGCTCAGAGCCATTTTAACCATTTTTAAATCACATTACGACCCTCTTCAACTGTCGGCGGTCTCTGTCAGTCAACACACAAGGTCGGGCTGTACGCTTTTGTGCTGTACGTTTCCTGTCGCGTTTCTACTTCACCATCACATCGGAAACAGTGGACCTAAGGATGTTTAGAAATGTGGAAGTCTCTGGTACAGACGTATGACACAAACGAAACCCAATCACCCGCCACGTTCGAAGTCTGTGAGTCCCACGGAGCGCCCAATTCTGCCCTCTACGGTGTCTAATGATTACTGATGTCCCTGATATGGAGTACGTGTCGGTATGTGGCTGCACAATGCACCCAATAAGAGAAACGTATTTTTTTGAAGGTGTCTGGATACTTTTTCAAAAAAATGGCTCTGAGCACTATGGGACTTAACTGCTGTGGTCATCAGTCCCCTAGAACTTAGAACTACTTAAACGTAACTAACCTAAGGACATCACACACATCCATGCCCGACGCAGGATTCGAACCCGAGACCTTAGCAGGATACTTTTTATGACATAGTTTGTGATTAGTGGGGTCAAGGCTAACACTACGATGCTATAAAGGTATTAATCACAAAAATAAGGACATTGCAAAATGGAATCTGTACAGTTACAACATTCAGTTAATTCGTTTGGCCAGAATAAGATTAAGATTGGGAGAACACCTATCTGCTTTGCAAAATTCGCGGCCATCGTTTTCATGTCAGGAAGAATAAATGCTTGATACTATCTAGCCTCTTTGTCAGTAAAAACCTCCACTCTGACAACATAGTGCTCAGAGAACAATGTAGTGGACCTGAACATTTATCGTTATAATAACCTATTTCTCAAGCTGTGACACATTCCTCACCATAAATAATTGAGTGGAGAGCACGCATAACATGACGATCTGTGCAAGGCTTCAGTCGCTGTGGAAACGAAGTATGATGTGCAGATGTGAATTTACGTACCCGGAGAAAGCCTGATTGTACCCACAAACTCCTGCGTTCGAAGTTACTCAGGTCCAGAGTCAAGACCAACTGCTTGCACACTTGCCAGGAGCAGACAATTGGAATGAAGTGCACGGTCTTATGTGAGCACTCTGGAAGGTCTAATGCTCGAAGAAGAAGCACCAATTTTTCATCTGCTCTGAGACAAACAAAATGATGCTGCTTCAAGCGGCACAGTCGGCACTTTCTCGCACTAAGCTTGAGAGTGATCGCTGAATGTTTTGCCAACAATCATCTCAGACAAATTATACGCTCTCCAGTGATGTGTGTCGGCTGGGCACATAAAAGTCCCGACACAAATTCTGCCTCAATATTAGTAAATCCCAGTTCAATAATGTGAACTCTCGACTCAGCCAGTGACGACCTTCGTTACAACTCGATTTCTACCAATTCTTGCTAGACTGAAACCTCTGCCGAACCCCAAGCAGTTCATACAATTTATTGAACGATTTAAAGCAACATTCACCCGAAGAACTTGGATAATCACAAGGCCTCCTGCATACACTGACGGGAAAGTGCTACGTATTCGGTGGGGGAAGAATTCTTAACTGTTGACTCCCAGGAGATGCATTCCTGAGGAGCTGGAAAAGCTGCAGGCGAGTCTTTTTGGATAGCTATCTTTACTGTCCCGTTTCAACTTTCGCCCACGCCCACGACAAAGAGAGGCGACACTGGCTGAGGTGCTCCCCACGACGGATTTGTGGCGGACTGTAAAATTCTGCCCTTCACCCGCTGAGAAAAAACTCCTAGCTTACACCCTACCTGCTCAAGGTCTGCTACCTCCTCAGATTCTCTCACAAAAATTACTACGCCATGCTTGCAGTACTACAGTTGTTAGTTTGAACCTATCCAATGTCAACCAGTACGATTACTATACTGATAACTCCACCAATCTGTGTATCGCAAATGATATAAATATGCTAACCTAATCGACGAAATTAATTAAGGTTAATTAGGCATGTAGGGAGGCAAAATTTAGCAGCCTCATAGTTTCGAAGTACAGTGGTCATTAGAGACTGAGCATAAATCCGGAACAAAATATGTTAAGCAGTGGACAGTACGATGTAGCCATCACGTCAACTGTCTAAAAAGACGCAGAGAATCCACTTAAATATGAGATATCCTTCCCACTCCTCCCGCAAAGAAGCTCGTCACTTCCATCAATCAAACTTTAAGAAGCTTCTTATTGACGTAGTGCATTAATCCTACAAACACCGATATGGCCTGCTCTCAGTTAACTCCCAGTCATGATCTGCCACAAACAAGGTAACACTACCCTTGTTTTCAAACGACATGGTTTTTAGTACATTCCAGTTGCATATTCTTATTGACTAGTCGATTTTCTTCTTCCTGTACTTGTTAAACAGTCTCTTCCAGACGCTGGACTCCTTGACGGTCACTTCAGTAATTTGCTGAACATTCGCGACAATCTATTACCATTGTACTCGCTATGTTCATGGCTAGACTATCTAGCTTTTAGTCCTGTTAATAAAAGAAACGTAACTGAAACATTTTATTGCGTCCATCGCTTCTATTTTCAAAACTTTCCAATCAGTAAAGATTGTTTTCGGTAGTCGTTTCGATACACAGCTGTTGAAATTTCTTGTTATTGACCGCAGTGCAAAACCTGAAATGTGTTGAATCCTGGTGTTTTGAATTTATCGGTTTGATAACAATGGCAGGTAAGAAAAGTACATATATGGCTATGCTCCTTGTCTGTTGCATAACTCATCCATTTGTACCATGAGGTCACCTTTCAGCCACATTCCATGTCGGATGTTTTCCCCGTGTTCTGAAAAACCCCCACGCTGTTTCTTATTGTTGGTTTCACTCTTTGTAAGACGACTATGGGTTCCTCCTATACCTTTTCTGTATGTTTCCTAAGACTACAATCTTTGCTGATTTCGGTCAGCCTGTCTTCAGTTCGCTTCCAGAAATGTCATGAAGACTCTGCTCGTATATTTTGACATTAAAATATGGTTTGTCACTAACAACAACTGAATAGCCCTTAAAATCTTCATGAATAACAAAGTTTGCTTTTGAAAGCACTGCCAGATGTTTCTCTTGATGCACAGATAAATTCTCCATGGTGAACCTGGTAAGTGCTGCAGTTATAAACTGATTGCTATACACCCTATGGTAAGCAATCTTGATTACATTAGAAACTGTTGTGCACAGCGCCTTTTACTAGGAAGGATTGGAACACAGTAATCAGTAGCAGTCCCACTGGTTATTTTTATTATTCTTCAATATCCAGATTCCAGTAAAAAATAACCATCTTCAGTGCTAAAAGAAAAGGAAATTACATAATTAGAATTGTTTTACATCAAACAATAAATAAAACAACACGTTACCCGATAGCAATAATTCATTCTAGTCAACATATCATTTGGATGAGTTAAAATCCAAACAACTCGCAGTAGTACACGTCACCATATGACTTTTCTAATGCACAGGCAGAAGGAAACTGAGGTTGTTGGTTACAAGTAAAGCAGCCTAAATTTGCGTCGAACAATATTAGTAATGCCCTGTGTATTAAAAACAAAAAGTAACTAAGTTTCGTTCCAATATAGTAGTTTAAACGCCTTCTTAAATAAATAAGATCAGCAAATACATTTGCCTATTATGTTTAAAATTAATCAAGAAATGCCGATTTACAATGTGTTTGTCGTATATTAGTGGTGAAGTGATCCGCGAAATGGTATGCAAAAGATCATTCATTCATCTGTCCTACACAGAACTGTTAGATCATATTAGAAATAAAATAATTAAATTTTTTTAAGATCGTCTAGATAAAATACAGTTCCACAACAATGACAAATACATCAGAAGATAAACTGTATCATAGTCGCTCGTATCATAGTTGCTAAGTGATCCACCTAAACAAGTAAGGTAACAGAAACATAATAAAGTATATATAAATGGTTTTTATGAAGCTCTGTTACCTGAAGGTCAACATAAAAGGCTAATTCACCAGGTACATTTAATAAAAGCACACAAATGTCCTCTACCGACGTAAATTTCTTAGGTAACGTGTGGAGTTGTTCTAGTTGCTGTCTGCTACACGCAAAGAACGATATAACAAATTCTCTTATATTTCTCCCCTAAGGCAAACAGTTCAGTGTTCTCACATACTATCATGCTTAGTGTTGTCATGTTAAAGGCACGCCAAAATTTCGATATTATGAGAGCCATATTTTGCTATGGATTTCTACCCCACCTAAGTTCTATAATTCTGTCCATATCCTGGAACGCCATTTGTTCTGCCTCACTTCCCGCAACCATTTATCTTCTCCCACAAGGATTCTTTACCAACGCATCAAATTCTCGTCTCTCCTCTTTCACACTGAACACCTCTGAACAATATACACCATCCGCAAGCCCGACTCAAGTAATCCTATACTTTCCGACTTCTTCCAAATCCTGGTATGCTGTCACGCCTTGAGCAACAAATGCCGCCAACCCTGTACCTATTCACTCTCCACGTACTCTCCCAAAGAAATTTATCCATGTTTCTCAGATCATGTATTCCACCCCAACGTTTACCCATCTTTCCAGCTATAACTTCCCCCTCTCCCCATTCCATCTCTTGAGAACTATCTCTCCTTCACCTTTCCAACCTCTCCACATTTCCTTGCCCCCGTGTTTCTCTGATTTTCTTTCTCCTCCTCCCCTTTCCCCAAAAATTATTAGCCTCACCGATATCTCCCTCTACTCCACCCCTCTTCTTTCGCAACTGCCAATCCTATGCTATGGATACCATGCTCCAGTCCTCCATTCTTATACCATCACATTCTTTCTCTCTTCACTGGCCAACCTTTTCCCCTTCAACACCAGACTCCCTATTCTAGGCTAGGTTCTTCCAGTTTCCGTTCCAAGAACGTGCTTCTTTTATTTATAATTATTTTGGCATCATGTTTTGGATGTTTTTAAATGTGTTCTTATTTTCTTTCGTTTATTACAGTCTTTAACTACAAGTGCAAGAAGGCATATTTCTCGTATGTGTAAAAACTTCCATTTTATTTTCACCTTTAGAAAGTCTTAAATTCATTATAAAACCTCAGCTTTCTGTGTCTTGGTTTTTCGTCTCATTTAACGTTTATCAACTGCCTGAAGAACGATGTTGATTGCTCCGCTAACAGCCCCCTTCCCCCCCCCCTCCCCCGCACTGCCCATAATGGGTGTATGAGGTTAAAATAACAATAAAGACAAAAAATCGATATTAGTCCGCCCTAATATTTATCCCTTCTACTCTCTTCACCACCTGCCCCACTTCACATAAGAACTCTTCTCTTCTTCTCTGTCTCCATCGATCCCCTTTCTTCTTGTAACTACTAACCTACCCACATACCACACCACTCCTCACCCTCTGTCTTTCCCAGTCACTGTATTTCTCACTATCCAGCTCAACTCCTACCTATCATCTCTTAGTTTTCCTATCTGAGAGAACCTCACCTTTTCACCCACACCCCGCAACCCTACGGAACACTGTCTCTCCTCCGAAAATATTTCTCATCCAGTGCAGGTTCTTTAGATTTTAAGTTAGCCTTCAGTATCTCAGTATTTTTTTTTTAAATGAGAAGAACTTCACAATTCTGCGATGTGTTTCTAAAATGTATATAATTACATTTTTAGCTGTCTAGCTTTGATTTTTATTTTAAAATAGAAATCAGCTGTAATATTTGTTTCTAATTTTCATTTTATATTTCTTCATTCACTTGACTAAAGAGAATATTTTACCGCTGACATACCAAGCCCCCCCGCCCCCTCCCAAGTCTGTTTGGGGTGAAGGGGATGATATAACAATCTTCTCTTTTCTACGTCATCAGGCCCTGTGGACCGCTCGCTGCTACAAGTTTCCTCTTCCATTGTATTCTGTCCATTGCTACTATCCGCCATCCGTCCACGTCTACTGATGCTTGGTTTAAATCTTCATGGAGGCCATCCCTCCAACGTTTCTTGGGTCTCCCTGGGGGTCCCTTTCCTTTAGGTGTGAAATGCAGGAGCTTCCTAGGCCATCAGTGATCTTCCATCTCGGCCACATGGCCGGCCCACTGCATTCGTTTGGCTTTCACAGTTATTGCTATGTTGGGCTACTGGTATAGTTCCTCAAGCTCTTAGTTGTGTCAGATCCTCCATTCCCCTGTGTCTACATCCACAACCGGACCGAAGATCTTCCGAAGCACTCTTCTCTCAAAAACGAGGAGCTTATGGGAGTCCTGTTTCCAGACACTCCATCCCTCACAGCCATATAGAACAACAGGCTGGATCAGTGATCTGAGGCTCTCCCGGCGAATGTGCTGTATCCAAGGTTCTCGGGTGTCCAGCCGGATCCGATCGTCGAAGTTCCACGATATTTCGGCGAATAACCGTTCCGCCATCATTAGGTGGTGCTGATGGAATGATCTGTCTGCGCTGTGTCCATGGTATTTATGTCCACGTGGTCCCGAATCGTACCCCGGCGCGGACGGTCGGCTGAGCGCCGCGAGGTGGGAGGGTAGGGGGGTACCTGCAGCCATGCCCGGTGATAGGCGCAATTAATCTCCGTCCGCCGTGGCGGAAGGATCTCGCGTCCGCTCTCGCCGTTGCTCTTTGATGGTGTTTAATTATGGTTTCCAGGCCTTGCTTAGTTGAAACCCGGTGTCCCTGTTGATGAGGTTATCTGTTACACGAAATTCTATGGCCTCCTTATGGATACTGTCCCAGTAGGCACTTGTGGCCGTCAGGATTTTTGTCTCTTCGAATTTCGCTGTGTGTCCGGTTTAAATGCAGTGCTCTGCTAGGCCCGAATGGTTGGGTTAGCGTAAGCAGGTGTGACGTTCGTGTTCCTTGCATCGGTCCTCGACCGTGCGAACTGTTTGGCCGATGTAGGATTTGCCACAGCCGCACGGGATTTGGTATACGCTCGCTTTCTTAAGGCCTACATCATTTTTTGCCGTTCCTAGTAGGTCACGAATCTTTGCTGGTGGTAAGAAGACTGTGTCAATCTTGTGTCGCCTCAACAGTCTCACTATTTTTGACAACACAGACATAAAAACCACGGACACAGCGGAGACAGATCATTCCATCAGTACCGCCTAATGATGGCGGAACGGTTATTCGCCGAAAAATCGTGGAACTTCGACGATCGGATCCGGCTGGACACCCGAGAACCTTGGATACAGGCTGGATCAGGGTTTTGTATAGTCGAATCGTGAACTGTCTGGAGAGATATCTGAACCGAAGCAGTTGTGCTAGACCGTGGTAAGATCGGTTTCATGCTTGTATTCTGGCATTGATCTCTGCTTCACATGACGAGTTCTCAGTGAAAAGTGCCCCTAGGTATTTAATTTCATGCACTCTCTTGTAGGACTGGTCTCCCATCTGTAGCGATTGTAGATGACCAGCAGTCTGCCTTTGACCACACATCATAACGAGGTACTCTGTCTTGGCTTCGTTTATTTTTAGCCCAAATTTGCTGGAAGCCTCCTTTAGTGCTATGGTCACTTGCTCCTACTCCTCTTCTGTCCTAGGGAGTAACCAAATGTCGTCTGCATAGGCTAAGTATGCCATTCTCTTTCCTACAATTTCAATCCCTTCGTTCTCTTGGAAGGTCTCGTGTATGATCTTCTCGAGGGTAAAGTTTAACAGGATAGAGGACAAACCATTTCCCTGCCTGAGTCCTGTCACGATTTCAAATTCCTCAGATACACGATTTCCCATCTTCACTTTTGCACGTGGTTCGCTCAGACAGATCTTTATCAGATTGATGAGTTTTTCTGCCATGAAATAACAATAAAGAAAAAAAAAGGAAACTTCGATATCAGTACAATCCTGGGTTGTAACGTCTCCTGCCTAAAAGCAGGAGACACTTGAAGAGCCTTCAAAACCGGCTGTTCTTTGCGAACACCTGACCAACGTGCAAGCGAACATCAGATTACCTCAGATAGCAGTATATATCAGTCTCCTCCAGGAAGTCCATGAATCGATCTTCTTAGCTTTGTGCAACAACTTAACACGCGGCCTCAGAGAGTGGAAGGTGCGTCCACCAGGTGGGCAGGCAAGCTGGATCTCTCAACTACATCCCGTTTATATAAAGCTACACACTCACCAAACCTCAAGTCTGTCTGATACTGTAATTTTCTTTTATTTTAGCACTGAAGAAAGCTATTTATAGCTACAATCAGGATATGCAAGAATAATAAAAAACAGTGGGACTTCTGGGTTGCTACTCTTCCTTGTATTAAGTATAATATGCGTTCACTCTGACACTTTCAACACCACAAACATTGAAATAAAACCATGAAAGAGAATTTTTGTACTCGGTAAAAGTACAGAACAGAATCCTAGCTCATGAGAAAATTCCGATTCAGAGAAGTGATTTCTTGAACACATTTATGTAACCATTCTGACTATTTGATTACCTGAAATCATTTGTTTTTGCCATTGAACAGAAAAGAAAATTTTGATTTGTCAGTCATTTTCATATCCAGGTCCCCTTAACATCACTTTAGTGCTCACCCAGTGAACTGGATATGGCGATACACCACACTCTGAAAAGAACAGTGACACATCTAAAAAATGCAGTACCTGAGAAAAATCGACTTAAAGAATTCTATAAACCTTATACCGAAATGTTGTATACTTCCTAGAAACTTCAAATGAGAATTTTTGGAGGTAAGTCTCATCATATTCTGTACAACAGTAAAATGGACTTGTAGCTATGTTCTCGTCGAATATTAATTAGTTCTTTGAGTTTTGTCGCTTTTCTTGCTTTTCTAGAAACGCTTTTGTTTTCGTTGAGACTCCCCATGTAATAATTATGCCACACTTCCACCACAAATAATACGCATTTTACTTACTTACTGTAGTATAAGACGACACTCAAATATCCATCAGGAAAAATAAGTAGTTTATGTAGAATAAAAAATGAAAAGCAATTTGAAATTTTATTATTAGACAAAAACCAGATGCAAAATTATAATTTATGAAAATTAATGCAGTTTAATAAATAACACCAATTAGGTACAATTTAAGGAATACAGTTTACGAAAACATGAAATCTTAAATGGGTTTATACAGTGTCGAAATACTTTTCATCAAGACAAGGGGCTCAGTGTGATTCTTCTTCGTAGCAGAAATCTTCGTTTCTCCTAGTACGCTGTAACGGGTGAAATATCGTAGTGTTTACAACGGCTGTAATCGTCAAAACAGTGTCTGTTCCTTCAGAATTCATGCACGTCTGAATGACATAGTAAAATACAGACATAAAACAGAGACACTGTATAAACACAGTCACTGTAATAATCAACGATATGAAAAATTTCATTCAACTTACCTTATACGTGAAAAGAGCAACAACTGAGAATGTGCTGCTCTTCGCCGGCTGGTGTGGCCGAGCGGTTGGTTCTAGGCGCTGCAGTCTGGAAACGCGAGACCGCTACGGTCGCAGGTTCGAATCCTGCCTCGGTCATGGATGTGTGTGACGTCCTTAGGTTAGTTAGGTTTAAGTAGTTCTAAGTTCTAGGGGACTGATGACCTCAGATGTTAAGTACCATAGTGCTCAGAGCCATTTGAACCATTTTGCTGCTCTTTTTGCATGACCTGCCAGTAGTAACGCTGCAGTGACACTGTTCTTTCAGTAACAAATCATGAAGTAGCCTACAACTAAACTGACACAACTTCCTCAGAAGTGGACAAATTGTAGATAGAGATGTGACGTTTTTCGTACGTGTTGTGACACTTCACACGTATTTTTCAGTGACGTTAACTAAAAACTGCCTTTCTTTGACTTGCTGTAAAATGTGAACTTTCACGGCCTGAAATGTCACACTTAATGAAATGTTTTGAGCTGTCATGCTGTGGTCGAATGGATTTCACATTTAAACCCAACGTTTTGACGCTATCTGCGGAGGACATTTTCAAGCCAGGGTGTGGATCGCACACTCGAAGAAGCTACTCTCTACCTTGGACAAGTCCTACACTGTTGGGGACGAAACATTGCGTTTCAGTGTGAAACCCACTGGACCACAGCGTAACAGCCCGGAACATTTTCTTATTTGAAACTTCGTGGCAGATTAAAACTGTGTGCCGGACCGAGACTCGAACTCTGGACCTTTGCCTTTCGCGGGCAAGTGCTCTACCATCTGAGCTCCCCTACCACGACTCACGCCCCGTCCTCACAGCCTTACTTCCGCCAGTACCTCGTCTCCTACCTTCCAAACTTTACAAGTAACAACTTTACAAGTTTGGAAGGTAGGAGACGAGGTACTGGCGGAAGTAAGGCTGTGAGGACAGGGCGTGAGTCGTGCTTGGGTAGCTCCGATGGTAGAGCACTTGCCCGCGAAAGGCAAAAGTCCCGAGTTCGAGTCACGGTCCGGCACACAGTTTTAATCCGGCAGGAAGTTTCATATCAGCGCACACTCCGCTGCAGAGTGAAAATCTCATTCTGGAAACATTTTCTTATTTGTTTTCGACTTGACTCGCTTTTCCTACCACGGTGCGATAATACAACTGGAAACATTCCTTCGAAACAATGGTCGCTCGTCGGTCCACGAGAAGAGTTGTACGGCAAAACTGCCGTGCTTGCGGAAATAGGGTGGCCATCCACTTAGCGGCAGAGTGCTGAGCGCAGATGTAGCAAGGCAGAACGCTTGGGGCATTTTGCAACAGCGAGGCACGGCGCGACGTGGGCGACGGGGAGTGGCCCAGTGGCCATGTTTAGCGCAGGTGAGAGCAGGCGCGAGCAAACAGCGGCCGACGCGACGCGACAACAGTGGCTGGCGGGCGGCAGGTAGCGGCGCGCTAATTTCGGGTGTGCGGCCTGGCCGAGTGTTTGGACGACACGGCGCGCAATCAGCGGCGCCGCCCACGCGGTTGCACAGCGCGGTGCCGGCAGGAAATGAAACTGCGCCGGTACATAGCGCCCGGCCCGCTCCTCTCATCCGTTTTTCATTTCGGACAGCGAAATCACGTTCCTGCAACGGCTGCACCGAGCCTCTGTCATAACTTCCCTTTTCCATCCCTGTCGCATACCTCCGGGAAGTACGCTTTCGGCGTTCTCATTTTTTTGGGAAACTTGCTCGTAAGCCAAGTAAAAATTGGGAACGTCCATTATCGTCAGTATTTGTTCTCACCCTGTTGAGGAGCAAACATCTGACTACGTCTCCTGCAGACCTACTTAATGTCGGGAACTTCAAGACGAGCCGTTCGAAGTGCAAAATGGACAAAAAATAATTTTTTACTCGTTTAAACTACACAGACGGTAATGAAAGTTGTTAGACCATCAAGTATTAGAGCGATATTTATCAAACTCTGTGGAGATGTGTGTTTTTTTTTTTCTTTTGTTTGGAGCCATCCTTCGTCTGACTGGTCTGATGCGACCACTCCACGACTTCCTCGCCTATTGAATTGGAAATAAAACACAATTTGAAACTCTTAAAACAAGTTAGTTCAGTGACATTTGCGCTTAGAATCATTGAAAATCTTGGGGAGAGGTAAATCAGTAAGTTGACATATTTAGCATATATTCATGCAGTAACGTCGTATGAAATAATGTTCTGACGTAACTCATCTTTAGTAAAGAAAGGCTTCATTGCCGCGCCGGTCCCCAGCACGAATCCGCCTGGTGGATTAGAGTCGAGGTCCAGTGTACTGGCCAGTCTGTGGATGGTTTTTAGGAGGTTTGCCATCTGCCTCCGTGAAATGTGTTTGAAATCTTATGGGACTTAATTGCTAAGGTCATCAGTCCCTAAGCTTACACACTACTTAACCTAAATTATCCTAAGGACAAACACACACATCCATGTCCGAAGGAGGACTCGAACCTCCGCCGGGATCAGCGGCACAGTCCGTGACCGCAGCGCCCAGACCGCTTGGCTAATCCCTCGCGGCAGCCTCGGTGAATGCGGGCTGATTCCCCTTATCTGACCGTAGTGTCCGAGCGGTTATAGGCGCTTCAGTCTGTTCTAGGGGACTGATGACCTCAGATGTTAAGTCCCATAGTGCTCAGAGCCATTTGAACCATTTGGTTCCCTTTATTCCACCTCAGTTCCACTATGTCGGCGATTATTGCGCAAACACTTCCTCCACATACGCGTACACCTTCATTATACTCTATCATGTAAACATTTGGGTTATACTCGTCTGGTGTGAGACGTTCCCGGTGTGTGGGGGGGGGGGGGGTGAGGTTCACTGGGGGGGGGGGGGGGGGTACCGCACAGTAACCCTTGGTTCAGTGTGGGGGGCGGCGGAAGGTTGAGTGGACTGCTATAGTCTGTTGTGGGGTTGTGCACCACTGAGGCTACGGCGGGGACGCATCCTATCCGTCGTTTCTAGGTCCCCAATTCCTTACAATAGAATACAATATACTTCCTACAAGGCCTCATTGCGCAAAAACGTGCTGTAAGAACAATATGTGGTGGTCACTCACGATGATCCAGAAGACATCTGATTAAGGAGTTGGCCATTCTGGTTCATAAGGTATTTATTCCATCATGAATTTTATTGCAGGATAGAAATGAGCGTGTGGCATTGTTAGCAGGGAGGCCCCATCCGGGGATGTTCGGCCGGCGAGTGCAAGTCTTATTTAAGACGACTCCACATTGGGCGACCGGTGTGCCGCTGATAAGGATGAAATGATGATGAGAACAGCCCAACACCCAGTCCACGAGCGGAGAAAACCTCCAACCCGCCGGGAATCGAACCCGGGCTCGCTGCATGAGAGGCAAGCACGTAACTACTTAGCTAAGCAGGCAGACTGTCTATTGCAAATAATCCACTACGTGATTTGGAATAGGAATTAAAATCCAGGGATAAGAAATGAGGTTTGCTGAAGACATTGTAGCTCTGTCAGAGACAGCAAAGGACTTGGAAGGGCAGTTGAACGGAATGGACAGTGTCTTGAAAATAGAATCTTAGACGAATATCAAAACAAGCAAAACGAGGATAATGGAATGTGGACAAATTAAATCAGGTGATTATGAGGGAATCGGATTAGGAAATGAGACAGTTAAAATAATAGACGAGTTTTGCTATTTGGGCAGCAACGTAATTGAGGATGGTCGAAGTAGAGGTGATATAAATTGTAGACTGGCGATGGCAAGGAAAGCGTTTCTGAAGAAGAGAAATTTGTTAACATTGAGTATAGATTAAAGTGTCAGGAAGTCTTTTCTGAAAGTATTTGTATGGAGTGTTATGTACGGATGTGAAATACGGACAATAAACAGTTTAAACAAGAAGAGAACAGAAGCTTTTGGAATGTGATGCTGAAGAAGAATGCTGAAGATTAGGTGCGGAGACCACGTAACTAATGAGGAGGTACTGAATAGAATTGGGGAGAAGAGGAATTTGTGGCACAACTTGACTAGAAGAAGCGGTCGGTTGGTGGGTCACATTGTGTGGCATCAAGGGATCACCAATTTGGTAGTGGTGGGAAGCGTGGAGGGTCAAAATCGCAGAGGGAGACCAAGAGATGAATACACTAAGCAGGTTCAGAAGGATGTAGGTTGCAGTAATTAGTCGGAAATGAAGAGGCTTGCTCAGGATAGAGTAGTAAGGGGAGCTGCAGCAAACAAGTCTTTGGACTGAAGACGACAACAACAACAACAATCAACTACAGATGAAAAGGAACAGTGAGGTAGATAATTACAATACCAGAAGGGAAAGTTACATTCATTACTCTACATTAAATTGTTTTCAGCAGAAAAAAGGTAGTACAACGGTTCAACAAAAACTTTTGATCACTCACCCAGTGATATAAAATATCTGACGGACTGTAAAAGTTTCTCCTTGACAACTCCTTCTATTCCGTGGAGCAATTTCTATTACCATATTACTGTACCGAGCGAGGTGGCGCAGTGGTTAGCACACTGGACTCGCATTCGGAAGGACGACGGTTCAATCCCGCGTCCGGCCATCCTGATCTAGGTTTTCCGTGATTTCCCTAAATCGCTCCAGGCAAATGCCGGGATGGTTCCTTAGAAAGGGCACGGCCGACTTCCTTCCCCGTCCTTCTCTTATCCTATGAGACCGATAACCTCGCTGTTTGGTCTCTTCCCCCAAACAAACAACAACATATCTATTACTGTAATCTGAAAAGGGTGGTGGGTAATAATTACTAATTCACGTCTGTACATTTTTCTTCTTTTTGAAAAATCAGCCTTAGAAACGTTCAGAATGTAACCGTATGTACAAATTGATACGCAAAGTGAGTATAAAATGACTCGTTCAACATCATTACGATCCACCGTGTAAAATGATCCATGGAACATGTAACTAACTCGTTAACTACGCCTACCTCTTCGTCATAGAGAACCACTTGAACCATAAGCCCTTACTTATTTGTACGATGCATTATAATGACTGTAGAATCCCATTATTAGGTATTCATGTGCCTTTACATACCATTACTGACTTACTCGTTCAGTACCACTATACTCTTACTCTGTGTCCTCACATTCAGCTTATGGTGTCGGCATACATACTGGAACTATCGTTGTTATCGGTGGTTTTCTGTCGATTCTCATGAGAGCAAGCTTATCACCGAACAGCTCACAGTAATTTACTTCCTGCCCTATCTTCCTGTTCATTACGAATCCTACTACTGTTATACAATTTTCTGTTCCTCCGTATATTCGTTTCATCATAAATCCTTACTTTGTTCCATTTCACTTCACTGACCTGCATTATACCTGGATTGAGCCTTTGCATCTTCCTTTTCGGACTATCTAGCTCTCCGAACATATTCAACCTCCTGGGGTGATTAATTCGGAAGCTTCTTTTCCAGTTGAAAGGTTATCACATTTTTTTCAAGCAGAGGACATAGACACAGCCCTATCAGGAATAGGTCAGCGGGAATTTCAATTGAAGAGGAATGAATATCTCTGTAAAAGGCAATCACTGAAGCTGGATAGAAAAACGTAGGTACAAAGAAAGTAGCTGCGAAGAAACCATGGCAACAGGAGAAATATTTCAGTTGATCGATGAAAGAAAAAAGTATGAAAAGGAATTGAGGGAAATCCGAGACTGCGGCAGGTCACTTAGGAATGACTCATTAAAGAGTTCGCCGGCCGGAGTGGCCGTGCGGTTCTAGACGGTACAGTCTGGAGCCGAGCCGGCCGCGGTGGTCTAGCGGTTCTGGCGCTGCAGTCCGGAACCGCGGGACTGCTACGGTCGCAGGTTCGAATCCTGCCTCGGGCATGGGTGTGTGTGATGTCCTTAGGTTAGTTAGGTTTAAGTAGTTCTAAGTTCTAGGGGACTTATGACGTAAGATGTTGAGTCCCATAGTGCTCAGAGCCATTTCTGGAGCCGAGCAACCGCTACGGTCGCAGCTTCACTTCTGCCAGTATCTCGTCTCCTACCTTCCAAACTTTACAGAAGCTCTCCTCCGAACCTTACAGAACTAGCACTTCTGAAAGAAAGGATACTGCGGAGACATGGCTTAGCCACAGCTTGGGCGATGTTTCCAGAAATAGAATTTCACTCTGCAGCGGAGTGTGCACTGATATGAAACTTCCTGGCAGATTAAAACTATGTGCCGGACCGAGACTCGAACTCGGGACCTTTGCCTTTCGCGGACAAGTGCTCTACCAGGAGAGCTTCTGTAAAGTTCGGAAGGTAGGTGACGAGGTACTGGCAGAAGTAAAGCTGTGAGGACGGGGCTCAGTTGGTACAGCACTTGCCCGCGAAAGGCAAAGGTCCCAAGTTAGAGTCTCGGTCCGGCACACAGTTTTAATCTGCCAGGAAGTTTTAATGTTTATAACTGTTAAAGGCATAATTTCCTCTGGTCGCACTGTAGCTAAAATTTATCTCGTGGATGTTACACATACTCGAGCCCTAACATCAGCTCTTACCAACCGAAATCGAGACTTATTTGAGCAGGATACGGTTTTCCAGTGGTCTGAGTCCTACCGATATCGTCACGAGTCCAGAAGAGTCACTGCAGGCAATGTCGTGCTGTTAGCAAAGGCACTTGCGTCGGTCGTCTGCTGCCAGTGTCGATTAACTCCACATATCGCCGCACTGTCCAAACGGTTATATTCGACGTACGTCTCTCATTGATTTCTGCGGTTATTTCACTCAGTGTTGCTTGTCTATTAGCGCTGAGAACTCTACGTAAACCCCGCTGCCCTCGGTCGTTAACATAAAGCCGTCGGCCACTGCATTGCCCTTGGTGAAAGTCGGTATTCCAGGCATGCTCTTGACACTGTAGATCTCGGAGTATTGAACTCTAAACGATGTCCAAAATGGAAGGTCCTATGCGTCTAGCTTGAACTACCATCCCCCTTTAGTCTGTTAATCCCCTCGTGCAGCCATAATGACGTCAGAAACAATATAGTCACGGAGACCTGAAATGAAGTCATTTGCGTAAGTCAGATTGCACTCGCCACCGTCTCACTCGTCACTGAACGTACAAACAATATAGAGCTGGTACCCCATCTCCCTGTGTTTCACTTCCAAATAAGCTGTAGCGGATCTTATTTTTCTCATTCGTTACATAATGAAAACATAAAATCGGCAGGTCATTTATTTGCCTGAACGCTACCCGACCACACCAATACCGTGTTGACGTGCGCATTAGACTGGAACGAAATAAGCGGTGATAAATATACCGAAAGAGAGAGAGAGAGAGAGAGAGAGAGATGAAGCCAGAGATGCAACCGCACCGAAATTTTGGCTTTCGCACGCCCGCGGCCGGCGCTACTGATATACCGGCTGCGGCGAATTATGTGGACAGTGTATTTAATTAATGCTCGGCGTTATCTGCGGCATCCAGCGGAGAATGCGCGCTATCGGCCGGCCGCGTGTATGCGCGCGCACACGGGGCTTTGCCGCCGCCGCGATAGCGATAACAAATTGCGCGGACCGGCACCAGATGGCTCTCAGATCGCATCTGCCCCGAAATTCGCGCGTCCGCCGCCGCGCGCGGCATCGCATCGCATCGCATCGCGTAGCGGCCGCTGTCACCCTGCCGCAAATGCAGATCGGCTCTTCGGCTTTAACGCGAGAGCCGGTAATCCCCGGGACGCTAAACACGTCAGCCGCCGTTGTCAAGGGATAAAGGAAGGCAGCCACTTCACTTCACTTTGACACACACGTTTCGGTACGAATGTGTTGCTCCATAAATTCGGAGCCGAAAATGGAAACACAGCTGCTGGTACGTTACGCGCAGGACCGAAGGGCAATATACAGTTTTTCACCATAAACTGATCGAACAACTTACCCTACAGATCTACTTTATTATTTCATTTTTAATGAGCGCCATCAGAATCGTGCAATTTAACCTATTTGGAAAGACGATATCACTTGTAACACTGGTTTTGTCTCTCAGATGTGAGAAATATACCAGTTACTAAATCCAGATGTTTTTACGAGTATACCAGTAATATCGTGAAACTTTTCTATTTCAGATCTGGAAAGATGTGAAGTTGCATTTTCTTCAATTATTTACTATTTGGCCACACAAACTGCAGCCGGTCCTTGACCTCACTCAGTCCAGCCTTCCACACTCTCCTGTCCCCTGCATCTTCATCTCCCAGACCCAGTATCTGCATGCCTCCCATGGTATTATTTTTCCATCTCATTCTCGGCCGTCCTAGTGGTCTCTTCCCTTCAGTTTCACCATCCATTACAGCCTTTATTACCGTGTTCTACCTCCTCACATGTCCGTACCAGCTTAGTCTCTTAATTTTCATACTCGCCACGGCGTCATGCAGTGTGTATAATTGTCTGAGTTCTTTTTCCTTACTCTCCACTGTTCATTTTCTTTCGCTGATCCATATATTTTTCTCAGTACTTTATTTTCAAAATTGACGAGTTTTTTCTCGATTTTCTTTGTCAGGGTCTATGTATCACTTGTACAGCACGCTATTGGCTTGATGATGGTTTGATATATTCTTCTTTTGCCTTCGATCTTATGATGTTATGCATAGCTCCTAGACATCGTCCCCCAACTTGAATTCTTGTTACTATCTCTCGTTCTATAATATTGTGTTGGCTGATGTTGACACCGAGGTACGTGAACATGTCTGTCTTCTGTATTGTTAGAATTCCGATTTTTAGATGGTTTGTGTGTGTACATAGTTCCACATAGTCAGCCCGTACACAACTTCCCACTAGAGCGTGCCCTGCTAAGCACAACAGTGCAGGCCCAGCGCTCGTCCGTCTCTGCACTACGAGATGGCGCTGCCTAAGAGACGGACCAAATTCTGCTTCCGCCGATCTGCGTATTAATATGTCTCGCAGCCAATGAGATTGCTGCTAATGTAGAACCTTTTCTCATCGCGGATCACACTCGTGCAGTGATACCTGAACGCGCGAGGTATTATAACAAGTGTACAGACCTCCGATTAGTCAGTCTGCATCAGTCTGCATTAGTCTGCATTAGTCTACATTTGTCTGCAACAGTCTGTACAAGTCTGCATTTGTCTGTACCAGTCAATAGTCAAGTTTCAGTATGCGCCTAGTAAGAGAAATGTATAGTATCAGAGATATGTGAGAATAAGATTAACATACCAAGACCAAAGGAACTTCAGATTGTCAATTCTAAACAGCATTTAGAATCAAGTTACGTAATATCTATGTTTTTTAATATTTTAATAAATGTGTGTGAAAATTAATCAAGTTCTGTTTAAAGTTAGTCATCGTCAATCTGCTACTCTAAGCGTGCAAGTGGCATTTCTATCGTCTGACCTAATGGCAGAAGATAAACACGCCACGATAAGACCACGAGACATGTTGCTGACACTCACCTACTTCGTTAGAGCGACAAGTCAAATAATCTGATGGTGTGTATACCGAAGGTGTTACACTACGCACACCACAGTTTGGTCCTAAAAGAACTCTTCTTCCTACTACCATGGACTTTGTTTTACTTTCATTTATATTTAGACCTACTTTCTTAGCTTCTTCCATTAGCATAGACCAACTTTTCTCCAGGTCTTCCACGTTATTTCCTATGAGCACAATATCATCCGAGCCAGGACATTTACTTTTTTTCCTATGGTAAATGGAAATGCCGTGTGGCTAGGGCCTCCCGTCGGGTAGACTGTTCGCCTGGTGCAAGTCTTTCGAGTTGACGCCACTTTGGCGACTTGCGTGACCATGGGGATGAAATGATGATGATTAGGACAACACAACACCCAGTCCCTGAGCCGAGAAAATCTCCGACCCAGCCGGGAATCGAACCCGGGCCGTTAGGAATGACATTCCCTCACACTGACCACTCAGCTACCAGGGGCGGATTTTCTTATGGTGACTCCTGCACTTTCACATGTTAATCTCATCAGGGTGTTGTTGAGGGTCAAATTGAACAGGGTTGGTGGTATAATATCTCACTGTCTCACTGCTGTTTTTACATCATTTGCTTCTGAGAACTCCCTTTGCACTTTCACTACACACTTTGATTCAATCACACATATTTTAGTTAGCTTTATCAGCTTGTCAGGTATCCCATACTTTGCCATTATCCTCCACATTTCCTCTCTTGCTAGGCTGTCAAATGCTTTGTTGAAATCTATAAACAGGCAAATGGTATCACGATTGTGCTCCCAGTTCTTATCTAATATTTTTCTTAGTGTGAATATTTGGTCGATTGTTGATTTACCTTTTCTGAACACTGCTTGTGCTGTGTCTAAAATTTCCTCAGTGTATGGGTTGAGCCTGTTCAGTGTAATTCTTGATATTACTTTATAGCATGTGCATAGGAGAGATATCCTTCTGTAGTTATGTGCCAGCATTTTGTCTCTTTTCTTGTATATGCGATATAAAGCAGCAGCTTTCCATTCCCTGGCATTACTTCTTTTCTCCATATCTCTTCGGTTAGCCGTTCATGTATCTTCTTCCCCTTCTTTGAAGAGCTCTACTGATGTCATGTCTGTGCCAGGGGCCTTCCCATTTTGTAGTCGTTTTATTGCCTCCTTCACCTCAATCAGAGTTGTTTTTTCGACTAATGGTTGTACGTTCTGATTGTTTTTCCTGCTTGTTGTTGTAGGGATCTTCCGGGTTGTTCAGTAGTTCTTTAAACTATTTCCTGCAGTTCTCTAAACTTCCTTCATTGGTAGTGATCTGTTTTCCTTTCCTGTCCTTCATTGTCAGATACTTAGCTCTGTATTCGTTTCTACAGCAATTTGGTTTTCATGGTTGTTATTGTTCATCACTGCTTGTCTGGCTCTCTTCCTGTCCTGTACTTCTTTTCTGTATGTTTCATTGAACCATGATTTGCGCTTTATATTGCTATTATTATTATCTCCTAGTAGTTCATGCACTGTCTTCCTCATAACTTTTGTCATCTTCTTCCACTTTGTGTTGATATCTTCACCTTCTTATCTATTGTTGTCATTCTCTAATTCAGCGAATCTATTTTTAAGCTTAATCTTAAACTGTTTATTCCCCTGCTCCCCTTTTAGCCTACTAACATCTACTCTTTGGGTTCTTTTACCACTGTAGTTCTTACTTGGTGGTTTTGGTACTGATTGTTTGCACATAGTTTCCGGCGTTGCGTTATGATTGCCAGGAATGCCCCGAATTGCTGGTGTAAAATGATGTAAAGCAACTTTCTCCTTCTCGGTGATCATCTTTGGAAATTCCTTGCACTACATGGTCTTCTCCATCTGTGGTCCCATAAAAACACCAGTTTTGATTTTTGCCTCAAGGAGTTTGGGAAAGAAGCATAGAAGATATCTGAACGCTACAGACTCCTTATTCAGACCTCTAACGAATTGCTCCATTAACTGTTTGTTGTCCGGTCGTCCTCAGCTGCATGTAATAATGTTGATGATTATTATTTTAGGCTCATCTAACTACAGCCGAGTAAAAGAAATTTTTCCTCTATCGCTTTTATGTTTAGCAAGGAATCATCAGTGGCCTGCAATATATACCTCTTTCTATTTGAACTATTTTGCTTTACGTTTTGAACGCACGGGGATAGATCACTGATATCACAAAGACACATTGAAAGATCTGGTAATAACAGTCAACAGTTGGCAACACCTTCCAAATATGAGGGCTAATTCGGAAAGTAGGGTCCGAGAGGTCGCTGAATGGAAACCATTGAGGAAATCAAAAGTGTTCTATTTGTAAAGTCAGTTACACCTTACAGCTACTTCTTAACGTAGTCGTCGCTCCGACTGAGATATTTGTCGCAGATTTGTAAGAATTTTCCAATTTCCTCGTCATAGAAGGCAGCCGTCTGTGCTTTCCGTCTGTGCTTTCTCTACTCTGGTCTACATCTCGTTGTCTGTGACAAAATGCTGTTCATGTGAGCAGAAACGAAACTCACTGGGAGCCAAATTCATGCTGTACTGTGGGTAATCAAACGGTTCCCATCGAAAACACTGCAGGAGCGTCTTCATTGCCCCATAATAGTGCGGGCAAGAATTGTCATGAAGAAGGAAACGCATGACAACTGTGGTATGTTGGCTGCATGATATCAGGCGAAATCTCTCACCAGACCCTCAAACTTAGCGAGAGACATCACTTTCCACTCATCTTTACGTGCTCACTGTCCGCTCAAAAGTGAAAAGACGAAAGTGACGCGATCGGCATGTGTATTAGAGACACTGCCCAACATATTTGTGCAAAGTTTCATTGGATTTTAACTGTAGTTTCCATTTCGCAACCGATCGGACTTTACTTTCCAAATGGCCCTCGTATAACATCAAGGAAACAAATGTGCTAAACCAAAATTTTGTATGGCAGGAAGCAGAATAAGGACAGCTGTAAAACAGGAAAAAGAAGACACGTAGACTAGTAACTATGAACATCTTCAACTTTTATAGTCCTGTCCTCCTCAGTTGCGCGGAATATTACGGTATATTAATAATTTTTACTTATGGACCGTCTAACAGCAACTGAATAAAACACAATTTTAGTGCCATACGCGTTTCGCCTTTATTTTCTACAAGGCATCATCAGTAGCATGTTGCGTGGGCAATTTCCTACATATTATGTAGGAAATTGCCCACGCAACCAGCCACTGATGATGCCATGCAGAAAATAAAGGCGAAACGCGTATGGCACTAAAATTGTGTTTTATTCAGTTGCTGTCAGACGGTCCATAAGTAAAAATTATTAATATACCGTAATAGTAATTATGAAATTTGTAAATTGAAATTCTATCACTACATCACAAATAAGAAGAAAGTGGTAGTTCTGTTTATAATCTATTCATATAATGTCCAAAATGTAAATCAAAATCGTTTAAACACAAATACCTGTACATTCCAAGCCACTGATGATGTCTTGCAAATTATAAAGGCAATCATGTATGGCAAGAAAAATTTGTTTTATTTAGATGTGATCATGTAGAGCTAAAGTAATAATCATCAACATAAGCAATTAGCCCCAACCTTATGAGTAAATGAGTTATCAGTAACCTTCTTGTCCCTGCTAGTTGTTCCCGCTTGACATTGTTCATTCCCACTTTAAATTCATTCCTCTTAGCACTCTCTCGCCTCTAATAACCTCTCTCGTCTCTTATAATGAATCTGTGTCTGCAGAGAAACTCAGAAATACCACTTTGGAGATCTCTCGTAAATCCAACCAATTTAATGTCTTGACTTATCCTACAACCGCTCTCATCATATTTGATAGATTCTAGAAAGAACTTTACGCTGCATGATATCAGGCGAAATATCTCACCAGACCCTCAAACTCAGCGAGAGACATTACTTTCCACTCATCTTTACGTGCTCACTGTCCGCTCAGAAGTGAAAAGACCAAAGTGACGCGATCGGCATGTGTACTAGAGACACTGCCCAACATATATTAAAAGAATGAACTAGCTGACCGAGAGGAAGAGATGAATACCGGTTCCCGTTACGAAGCTTTGGAACTTTTTGCCGGCCGCGGTGGTCTCGCGGTTCTAGGCGCGCAGTCCGGAACCGTGTGACTGCTACGGTCGCAGGTTCGAATCCTGCCTCGGGCATGGATGTGTGTGATGTCCTTAGGTTAGTTAGGTTTAAGTAGTTCTAAGTTCTAGGGGACTGATGACCACAGCTGTTAAGTCGCATAGTGCTCAGAGCCATTTTTTTGAACTTTTTGATGAGCTGTCTACGAACAGGCGCCACTGACTTGGACTGAAATCTGTTACGACAGCTTCAAACGGACCACTCACACTGTGGTAGAAACGTAGGCAGTTATGACCAGCGAAAAACTAAAAAAAATTAATGGTGCTTTCTCTGTTCTGATACTTGTACATTTTCATCTAACTGAATCCACTGCTTCGGTCTTGATGTCGGAAGTTCACCACTTGACTCGGTGTGACTAAAGTCTGTGATCAATTCATTACTATGTTCCTCTTTTGAATATAGTGTAAACTCTCTTCCAAATATAACTGTAGTGCCTGCAGCGGTGTGGGTACAAGAAGCTCTGGGCAATGAGGCACTAGAGTAATGGGTGAGATTATGTACAGATAAAAAACAGCAGGTGCATTCTTCCCTCTCAGAGGCTTGGAAGGATCCAACACGCGGAAATGTCAGCTTTTCACTTGATTCTTTCCAGTTTCTTGGAACTGCGAAGGATCTCTATTCTTCTCTGTAGAATGCTGACGAGGAAAAGAAGAACGAAGCAAATTATTCATAAAAACCTTATTTTTTTCTTGTGCATTTGCCCGACATTTTCGGAGGTTCGACACGGTTAGTAACGGATTTGGTGGCCAGAAGTCTTTCCTGTCGCCACTCCTTATCCGCAGAGACAAAATGTGTATACCCCAGCTGTTTGCGTATCGTGTGATTCATGTGAAAGTGTCTGAAAGTTTTCTAAATGTTTACAAATCGTGTAAACGAAGCGGTACTTGGATACCAGCACAGTATTTACCTAGGCGGATACGAGAAAACGCTTGGAAACCATATCCAAGCTTTTTGTATGTTCTTTCTTTTACTGGAGGTCTGGTGGACCATGGGTGTACACTATTGCAAGAAAATGAAACGCCTACAGTCTTCCTTATGATCTTATTTATTGTCCATATACACGATGCATCAGTGGCCATTCAGGTTGGTTGGAGACACATCACAGTTACAGATAGTTTGCGCAAACCAGTATGTTGGCCACTGACGTATCGTATATGTGGATCGCGATAAATCTCCAGCATCAAATAAGGCCGGAAGATGGTGCACTGAAGCGCTGAAACAGGTAGCTACACAATAAATAAGATCATAAGGATGATTGTAGGCGTTTCATTTTCTTACACAAACGGACTGGTTGGCGTGGACAGACTCTCATGTTTAATAAGGTGGGCACATTCAATACGGGGTCTGCGCATCTCCCCGTCCCGGAAGCGATGCTTTAACACGCCTGACTGACCGAGCGGGTAAACGATACACAAAAATATTTTTTAAAAGTACAATAAAATATTGTCCGTCCTACCTTGCAGAGCTCTTTGGCAGTGCTCTTAAGGCAAATGAGATGTCCGTAGTTTGTCCTGATCCCTGCAGACTTGCCAAATTACACTTTGTGGGTTTCACGCATCTTATTAGAAGCCTGAATGTAGTACTTTTTAGCTCTACTTGTATTGATAAAATGCTCACATTGTAAGACATGTATATTTCTATTGTCTATTGTCAAAGCACAATTTATGAAAGGTGTTTGTATTTTATTAATAGGATTAAGAAGAAATAATTAATATTTGTGATTTAGGAAATAACTATAGTAGCAGGGAATGTTTGCACCAAAGTATTGTTGGCGGGAGAGACAGCACATTGATATAATTTTAAAAAGGGCGGGAGACACCGCGTATGGATACGTTTTAAGAAAAGAGCGAGAAAGACAGCGCATTGATACATTTTGTAATGGTAGCAGGGATTGTCTGCACCAAAAAGCATTGTTGACAGGAGAGAGACCGCACTTTAGCGTTCGTAGGAAGTCGGTAGTAAGCGAGAAGTGAAGCGAGTCGGTAGCAGGTCTGAAGCGAGAGGTTGAGAGGAGCGGTGTGCCTGCCAGCCACCAGCTATGATTTACAAGAGATTATAAACGGATGTACAGAGACATCAGCTAACTATTATCATAAGAGGAACTAATATTATTGAATTATTATTTTTTTCTGCGAAACTCAAAATTACTGAAGGTATGTTTGCGCAATGCTAGTTGTAACATTATCGTAAAAAGTAAGTCCCATTTGTACGTTTGTAAAATCGTTTCATTACCAACAGTAAATATTTGAAGAATCGTTTTCAGAATATAATTAATTTTTGCCAGCAGTATTGCATTACTGATTATAATCCATCCCAAAAACCATCAGCGTAAAACTTTGCAAAATTTTATTGTTGTCAAGAAAAAGTTTCACTATCAATTACGTAACTTCAGTCAAATTAATTAAAGAATAACGTCAGCTTTGCTAATAAATACAGCCACTTATTATGACAGCCCACCAGCAGCTAATAGAGTATAGTAAAACAGAGCAAGTATATTCATGTCGCAGTTCGATATAGCAGTCAGATGGCGATCCAGTAACAGTAAAAAAGGTAAGGAACAGTTTTTGGGTTACTGCATGTAACGACTGAGGACCACGACGACGACACATTCTCTTTCGTCGAAATAATCAGCAAATCACTTTTAATAAGCAGCATTTAAATCTGTATGCGAAGATTGCACTTATTATTATTGAGGAAGAGAATTAATCGCAAAGGGAAGATTTCATTTGTTATTATTAAGCAAGAGACAGAAATCCTAAGGGAAGGTTTCATAGGTTATTGTAGAGGGGAAGGTTGCGTAACTAAAGAGATATAGAGGAGAGGGGAAGGTTTCAACGTATAAAACAAAATTTATCCAATTGATACTT
This sequence comes from Schistocerca cancellata, assembly GCF_023864275.1. NCBI lineage: Eukaryota > Metazoa > Arthropoda > Insecta > Orthoptera > Acrididae > Schistocerca > Schistocerca cancellata. The sequence goes on from NC_064630.1 coordinate 600,924,545, forward strand.
GCAGCCTGCAGTTGCTATCTTTTAAGAATGTAATTAATCTTATTTGATAACTGTCTGTAAACTGAACTACTTACCCTAATTCCATAGTACATCACCGATGTATTAGAAATAAGATGTGGTCCCAGAAGAAATGGTCAATCTTTAGGGATAAGACAGGAACGATAATTCGAAGCAAGAAAGTCTAACAAACATAGGCCCTAACATTCATATCTTGAGAGCTGTGAACAATTCTTCATCGTCGATGCCGTCAGACAAGTCTCTTCCACTGCAAGCGCTTTGCTTTCCCCATTTTTGGAGGAGGCGGCATGGAATGAGACAGGAAATGGTTCAAATGGCTCTGAGCACTATGCGACTTAACTTCTAAGGTCATCAGTCGCTTAGAACTTAGAACTAATTAAACCTAGCTAACATCGTGTAGTCAGTCGCTAATTTCGTAAAGGTGACAGCAAGGTCGTAGATCCCACTACGTCTACGGATGGGTAAAGTGGGAAAATAGCCATTGTCTTTCAAAGTTAGAACTTCAGAGTAGTACAAGAAGATGCCGCAACAATCCAGTCTAGAAACAGCCATCTCCACCCGCCCCACAGAGCAGTCTGCAATATACAAGCTAAAATGTAAATTTTGTCCAAAATCCTACATAGGACAAACAGGCTAAGATTAAAAGAGCCCTTAGAGGCAATGCGTCTGAAGTAGCTGATATCATGGAGTGGCTTCCTTGCACCCCACTGCTACACACTCACATTACATGGGCAAACAAGGTTAGACAACATCTACAGCAAAATTATGGCAACACAGACTAGAACAATTTACAACAATTTGTTAACAGAAACTGTACATTACCTAACTATTGTATGACGGTCGCAATAGATCAGTGTTCATTTGCTGTACCTGTCTTTATCTCTGATCTAATGTGGATCCAGTGGGCGATAACTACGATTACTGTAGTACGTCCAGTTTGGTGGCGCCTGCGGACACATTCCTCATGCTGTCTGGGGATACTGCTGATATTGAGACTGTAGCTGTTTTCTGAGGAGGACGACGAAAAGTCTGCTAATATATTAGGTCAGTACATAAGTTCGTAGAGTTATTCCATAAGTTTGATTAACACAACAGATACACACAACAGAGACTTCAGCCATCAGTAATGTATCACCCTTCACCGTTTGCAACAGTCTGCCAACGCTGGGGTAACTTCTCGATGGAATCTCACTACTCGATATTTCCTTGTGCATAAGAAGTCAAACCGTAGTGTATAACAACAAGAGAATACCTACAAGATTCGCATTAGTTGAGAAAGAAGTGCCATCTTGGAGATATATATATATATATATATATATATATATATATATATATATATATATACACTCCTGGAAATTGAAATAAGAACACCGTGAATTCATTGTCCCAGGAAGGGGAAACTTTATTGACACATTCCTGGGGTCAGATACATCACATGATCACACTGACAGAACCACAGGCACATAGACACAGGCAACAGAGCATGCACAATGTCGGCACTAGTACAGTGTATATCCACCTTTCGCAGCAATGCAGGCTGCTATTCTCCCATGGAGACGATCGTAGAGATGCTGGATGTAGTCCTGTGGAACGGCTTGCCATGCCATTTCCACCTGGTGCCTCAGTTGGACCAGCGTTCGTGCTGGACGTGCAGACCGCGTGAGACGACGCTTCATCCAGTCCCAAACATGCTCAATGGGGGACAGATCCGGAGATCTTGCTGGCCAGGGTAGTTGACTTACACCTTCTAGAGCACGTTGGGTGGCACGGGATACATGCGGACGTGCATTGTCCTGTTGGAACAGCAAGTTCCCTTGCCGGTCTAGGAATGGTAGAACGATGGGTTCGATGACGGTTTGGATGTACCGTGCACTATTCAGTGTCCCCTCGACGATCACCAGTGGTGTACGGCCATTGTAGGAGATCGCTCCCCACACCATGATGCCGGGTGTTGGCCCTGTGTGCCTCGGTCGTATGCAGTCCTGATTGTGGTGCTCACCTGCACGGCGCCAAACACGCATACGACCATCATTGGCACCAAGGCAGAAGCGACTCTCATCGCTGAAGACGACACGTCTCCATTCGTCCCTCCATTCTCGCCTGTCGCGACACCACTGGAGGCGGACTGCACGATGTTGGGGCGTGAGCGGAAGACGGCCTAACGGTGTGCGGGACCGTAGCCCAGCTTCATGGAGACGGTTGCGAATGGTCCTCGCCGATACCCCAGGAGCAACAGTGTTCCTAATTTGCTGGGAAGTGGCGGTGCGGTCCCCTACGGCACTGCGTAGGATCCTACGGTCTTGGCGTGCATCCGTGCGTCGCTGCGGTCCGGTTCCAGGTCGACGGGCAGGTGCACCTTCCGCCGACCACTGGCGACAACATCGATGTACTGTGGAGACCTCACGCCCCACGTGTTGAGCAATTCGGCGGTACGTCCACCCGGCCTCCCGGATGCCCACTATACGCCCTCGCTCAAAGTCCGTCAACTGCACATACGGTTCACGTCCACGCTGTCGCGGCATGCTACCAGTGTTAAAGACTGCGATGGAGCTCCGTATGCCACGGCAAACTGGCTGACACTGACGGCGGCGGTGCACAAATGCTGCGCAGCTAGCGCCATTCGACGGCCAACACCGCGGTTCCTGGTGTGTCCGCTGTGCCGTGTGTGTGATCATTGCTTGTACAGCCCTCTCGCAGTGTCCGGAGCAAGTATGGTGGGTCTGACACACCGGTGTCAATGTGTTTTTTTTTTCCATTTCCAGGATATATATATATATATATATATATATATATATATATATATATAGAGAGAGAGAGAGAGAGAAAGTTATATATATAAATCACTTGTGCCCGAAATATCTTTTCTCTATAATTCAGTTAAGTACCTCCATGTTAGTTATTCCATCTACCCATCTAATTTTCATCTCGTATCTATCAGCTTGGTGATGGATGGAAGCAGGGGGTATGGGAGATGCGGCTGGGATATGTGAGGAAGCCATGCTTGGTTTTGTAGAGTAGGCAACCTCAAATGGATATGGGCTCTAGTATATGTCGAGCCTTGCAGAGAGACTAGCGTAGAGCGCCGCATAAAAAGAGCCTTAAGACTACAACAACAAAGAGTTGAAAAACCAAACTGTAGCAGGATATCAGAGCTATGCCTCCGGGATTTAAACCAGGGTCCTCTCGTACGTGTGCCCAGAGTCTCAACTTTTGCGAAATCTCCTTGGGCGCAAGGGAATGACGCAGATCAAAGAGTTGTCATCCGCCCACTATTTTTACGGCCAGATTCATACATGACAAGTGGTTCGCGATGGAACGAATTTGAATGGAAGCGCAAAACGCATTTTGTGAAATACAGGGCATTAACTTGAACGAAACGGCCGCAGGCTTTCATTTATCGCCCGGAAAAGGACTCATCTGCTGACTACACACTTTCCATTGCAAAACACGCCCAAAAAATCAAAGGACCGTTAATGTGCGGCTCTGCCCCACGGCGCAGTCCTCTTTCCATTTCGCTGCGGCACGCAGCACGCGCATGTCGGCCGTTGGCATATTAGCGTTATTCATCGACACCTAATCACGTCGAGGTAAAATCCGTTCCCTCTCGTCGCGAGCATGTTATGGGGCCGTAAATCTGTGTGGTGCCTCATAAAGCCATTGCCCTGATGGACGTTGTAAAAACGAAAGGACTAAAAAAAACTGTAGCGGGTCGAAATTAAAACCCATTACCGGGAAAATTAACTTTCGTAAATGCCTTCGAAAATAAACTGCTTCGTGATTTATGGCCGTGGCACTTCATGAGGTCCCCATCGACAAACATTGCATTCCATCTCCAGCACGGTCTCCAGGGAGCACGGTCGGGTTCCTAACTTCGCCCGTGTGAAGTTATTAGCCCAGTTACGGTGTTTCCCTCCCCACGAGGAAAGACCTAAAATGTCTTTCACGTATTCCGAAAGAGTTGCGGAAAATTTTACCGTATTTTACGGACTATAAGAGTCTACGGACTATAAGACGCACCTTAATTTTCAAGCAATTTAAAAGAAAACAACGTTTTTACCAGTAGATTGCCAAGCCAGACTAAAAAGGTTCTTATTTTATAAAACCGAACTGACTTTTAAAATACCTTATAGTCGTCTTTTGAGCTTTCTTCTTCTCATCCTCCTCCTTCTTCTTCTTCTTCGTCTTCTTCCTCATCAACGTTATCGTTGTCTTCGCATATAACATGATCTTCATTGCCATCGACAACATTATTTATGCCGCACCTCTTGAGGGATTTAACAACAATGCTTTCTTTCGCTCTAGACCATTACTGTTTTATCCACTGACGCACTTGTTTGGTTTTAGGTCGTTTTAAAGCTCCCTTCGACGTGAATTCATGTTCGGTTTCATCCATCATCAATTTGTTCCATCCCTCTCTCACATACGCTTTAATTTTTATCGAGACATCAAGAGGTTGCAGTTGTGAAGTAAGTCCTCCCGGAATAACAGCAAGCTCTGTATTTCCCTCTCTCAGTTTCACTTTCACAGAATTTTTCAAATGACTACTAAACTCATCTAGCACAAGAAGAGAACTTTTCTTCAGTGTAGCACCTTTCCTTCTCTTTCACACTCTGTTAATCCATAATTCTTACCAGCCTCGTCCAGCCAAGCCTTGTCATTTACGTGAACAACAAGACCTGTCGGTATTTCAGAAAGTTTTGGCATTGTTTTGCGCTTGAAAATGGTCATTGGATTAAGCTTAGTAATTCAGCACAACATGAAAGCACAGCAGTATAGTGTATTTTTTCACGTCCACTTTTTTCTTATACTTACAGTTTTAGCACGTTTCGTGGCAACAGTTCTGTTACTCGGGACATCAAATGTCAGAGGAGTTTAATCCATATTCGCTATTTGGCTTAGTTCCACACCGGCTTTCTTTCGATGTCGAATAATAAAGCGATGGAAAGATAATATGTTCTCTTCATACTCTTGTGGAACTTTCTGAGATGTTTTGGTTTTGGATCGCATCGTACTGTAAGTTCAAAAATGGCTCTGAGCTCTATGGGACTTAACTGCTAAGATCATCAGTCCCCTAGAACTTAGAACTACTTAAACCTAACTAACCTAAGGGCATCACACACATCCATGCCCGAGGCAGGATTCGAACCTGCGACCGTAGCGGTCGCGCGGTTCCAGACTGTAGCGCCTAGAGCCGCTCGGCCACACCGGCCGGCTACTGTAAGTTCATGACGCTTCATAAACTTATAGCACCATCCAACTTCACCTGTATAGTGTGTCGAGTTCTTCCGTAGCGCTAGCTTATGAGCATGTTTTTGAATCATTTTTGTACTAATTCCAGTGCCATTTTGATGGCGTCCTTGAATCCTCTTCAATACGTTATCTTCGAGTTTTGGCCATTTTGCATTCTGTTTTCTATTTGCACATTTAGTCTTCCTCACTTTTTTCCAATTCTTCTTTACAGCCCGCTAATCGCGAATGTTTTTTTTCCTGTTAAAGGACGGCCGAAATGCCCCTCAGCTTCTCTGTTTCCATGTTCTTCTGCATATGCTATTATTTTCAGTTTATAGCCTCCATCATAAGAACACTTTCCATTGCTTTCCATTAAGAAACTAGCTACCAATAAAAATATACAGTAACATTTAACCAACGAAATGCAAATATCCAGCAGTATATGTTAGCACAAAGCAATCTTATAAACCCACGCTAAGCTGATGTCCGTTGTATTCTTCTTAGTCAGTTAAGACTGACTATAATTTAAACTGTGGTACACTGTAAAATGTAATTCATAAATTTCTTACAGATCATGGCATAGTTATCATCAGCTGTTTTTCATGCAGCACTGTGTAAGGAACGCATCTAAATTGTTAACACTTTATTTGTATATTATGCAATCAGAACACACTGCCGTAAGTTAACGTATTTTCTTCCTGTAATAACTATCAGCAGACAATGAAATGAAAGCAATAGTGGTGATTACAATGACACATGATGCTTCATTATACACGTTCGTTATACAATTTCCGTTTATCATTCTGATGATGGCCAGTGTAGGCCGAAACCGATTAAGAGTTTTGAAGCATTTTGAGATTACGTTAACAATTTAGTGAACAACGTTCTCCGAAGACAAAATGTCATTCTCTCCAAAAGTCCAGAAAAATTATTTTCACAGTGTCAGTTACGTTTCGTGATATGGCATGACAACAGACTGAGAAAATAAAAGTCACTACGATATCATATAACTTGAGAGTATCCATACCCGATTCTTAAAACTCCAGCTACTTCTCGTTACCCCCACATGCTTCTCCCCATTGTATGTTGGCGTACTGTATATGATTAGTATATTTATGCTCCACATTTCTCTGCCAAATTTCAGGTCGGTAACACACACTGTTAGAGGCTTGGAATTTCAAGCACGTTTTAATTATACCTTTAAAACACGCTGTTTATTTTCCCAAACTAATTTCAAGTCCTCCATTTCATTTCTCCATCAGCTTCTGCAACTCATCGATGAAGTTTTTTCAATTTTTTACACTCATTGCTGTGTGCAAGGTATTTTCTTTACACAAGCTTTCATTTGATGGAAGTAAAACTTCATTCTTAATTATTGATATATGATCATATTTCGTATCTGTTAATTTATTCTATAATTTTTATCATGTTAACAGCACACGGCGTACAGTCGTGCTGTTCACCTTCTTCCTTCCGCTTTTAGGCATATCAGGCATGTATTCGTTATGCCTTATGGTTGTACACTCCTGGAAATGGAAAAAGAACACATTGACACCGGTGTGTCAGACCCACCATACTTGCTCCGGACACTGCGAGAGGGCTGTACAAGCAATGATCACACGCACGGCACAGCGGACACACCAGGAACCGCGGTGTTGGCCGTCGAATGGCGCTAGCTGCGCAGCATTTGTGCACCGCCGCCGTCAGTGTCAGCCAGTTTGCCGTGGCATACGGAGCTCCATCGCAGTCTTTAACACTGGTAGCATGCCGCGACAGCGTGGACGTGAACCGTATGTGCAGTTGACGGACTTTGAGCGAGGGCGTATAGTGGGCATGCGGGAGGCCGGGTGGACGTACCGCCGAATTGCTCAACACGTGGGGCGTGAGGTCTACACAGTACATCGATGTTGTCGCCAGTGGTCGGCGGAAGGTGCACCTGCCCGTCGACCTGGGACCGGACCGCAGCGACGCACGGATGCACGCCAAGACCGTAGGATCCTACGCAGTGCCGTAGGGGACCGCACCGCCACTTCCCAGCAAATTAGAGACACTGTTGCTCCTGGGGTATCAGCGAGGACCATACGCAACCGTCTCCATGAAGCTGGGCTACGGTCCCGCACACCGTCAGGCCGTCTTCCGCTCACGCCCCAACATCGTGCAGCCCGCCTCCAGTGGTGTCGCGACAGGCGTGAATGGAGGGACGAATGGAGACGTGTCGTCTTCAGCGATGAGAGTCGCTTCTGCCTTGGTGCCAATGATGGTCGTATGCGTGTTTGGCGCCGTGCAGGTGAGCGCCACAATCAGGACTGCATACGACCGAGGCACACAGGGCCAACACCCGGCATCATGGTGTGGGGAGCGATCTCCTACACTGGCCGTACACCACTGGTGATCGTCGAGGGGACACTGAATAGTGCACGGTACATCCAAACCGTCATCGAACCCATCGTTCTACCATTCCTAGACCGGCAAGGGAACTTGCTGTTCCAACAGGACAATGCACGTCCGCATGTATCCCGTGCCACCCAACGTGCTCTAGAAGGTGTAAGTCAACTACCCTGGCCAGCAAGATCTCCGGATCTGTCCCCCATTGAGCATGTTTGGGACTGGATGAAGCGTCGTCTCACGCGGTCTGCACGTCCAGCACGAACGCTGGTCCAACTGAGGCGCCAGGTGGAAATGGCATGGCAAGCCGTTCCACAGGACTACATCCAGCATCTCTACGATCGTCTCCATGGGAGAATAGCAGCCTGCATTGCTGCGAAAGGTGGATATACACTGTACTAGTGCCGACATTGTGCATGCTCTGTTGCCTGTGTCTATGTGCCTGTGGTTCTGTCAGTGTGATCATGTGATGTATCTGACCCCAGGAATGTGTCAATAAAGTTTCCCCTTCCTGGGACAATGAATTCACGGTGTTCTTATTTCAATTTCCAGGAGTGTATATATTGATCATTCCACCTTCTCTCCGCCATCTTAAATATCATCTTCGCACTGAGAAATTATTAAATACCAGAGGAAAAAGACTCTGGCCGGCTGAAGTGGCCACGCGGTTCTGGCGCTGCAGTCTGGAGCCGCGAGACCGCTACGGTCGCAGGCTCGAATCCTGCCTCGGGCATGGATGTGTGTTAGGTTAGTTGGGTTTAACTAGTTCTAAGTTCTAGGGGACTAATGACCTCAGCAGTTGAGTCCCATAGTGCTCAGAGCCATTTGAACCATTTGAAAAAGACTCTGACAGAAAAGAGGGGAATGAGCTGCCTCATTCCGCATTCTTCACCAAAATTTTTGGCATGGAACATATTCGCGCTCTTCTATCGTTGAATATCGTAAATCCTTTCACCCAGCCTCTCTTTGTAGTTGAACCTTCATAATCAGCATCTCTATCATTGCCATTGGCTATATCTGTGTCTCTCACACTGTCTTCTTTTTTACCTATCGGTTTACAGTGTATTCCACTGTCACTGTCTTCTCTCTCACTTACACTATCTGCTTTTGTTTCTTTCTTGCCGCCACTGCCGCCATCATACCTCAGCGGCTTTATGATTCAGGGGATCCAGTTTACCTTTTCCCCTACGTACAGCACAAAAGCGCAGAGGCCGGCCTCGTCTGTTGACTGACAAGCGACCGCCGACAGTTGAAGAGGGTCGTAATGTGTAATAGGCAGACATCAATCCAGACCATCACACAGGACTTCCAAACTGCTGCATGATCCACTGCAAGTACTAAGTCAGTTAGGCGGGAGGAGAAGAAACTTGAATTTCATGTTCGAGCGGCTGCTCATAAGCCACACATCACGCAAGTAAATGCCAAACGACGCCTAGAATAGTGTAAGGAGCGTAAACATTGGACGATTGAACAGTGGAAAACGTTGTGTGGAGTGACAAATCACATTTCACAATGTGGCGATCCGATGGCAGGATGTGGGTATGGCGAATGCACGGTGAAAGTCATCTGCCAGCAGTAAAATTCGCAGGCGGTGGTGTTATGGTGTGATCGTGTTTTCCATGGAGTAGGCTTGTTGTTTAGCGTGGCACTAACACAGCACAGGCCTATATTTTAAGTACCTTATTGTTTCCAACTGTTGAAGAACAATTAGGGGATGGCGACTGCATCTTTCAACACGATCGAGCACCTTTACATAATGCACTGCCTGCGGCGGAGTGGTTACAAGACAATAGCATCTCTGTAAGGTCTGGTCAGCACAGAGTCCAGACCTGAATCCCATAGAACACCTTTGGGATGTTTTGGAACGCCGACTTTGTGCCAGGCTTCACTGACTAACATCAATACATCTCCCCACTGCAGCACTCCGTGAAGAATGGGCTGCCATTCCGCAAGAAACCTTCCAGTACCTGATCGAACGTGTGCCTGCCAGAGTGGAAGCTGTCATCAAGGCTAAGGGTGGGCCAACACCGTATATAATTCCAGCATTGACGATGGATGGCGCCACGAACTTACAAGTTATTTTCGGCCAGGTATCCGGATACTTTTGATCACATAGTGTATATTAATTTTGATATTTTGTGGTCCCTGTAACTCCTGTATTCCTTAATTTGTTCATTTCAACTTTTCGCTCCCATTTCTTTTCTGATATCAGCATTCCTCCTATTGTCCAGCAGTGTGTACCGAGCTACTCAGGAATAACATCTCCCATACTTGTAAGTAGGGCAGCAAGAAGAGCTCTGGTTCAAAATTCTGATTCAGCATCTCTCAGCACTTTTCTTGCAGTGTCATACAACAGCTGAATCAATTGCACATGTCATAATTTTCTGACATCAACATCAGCATTTCCTTATCTCCGAGAGATATGATCTACCATGTGCCAAGATCAAGTAGAAGAGGGCAGAGGAGGGCACTTCCACACTCCCTTCACTTCCTGTACTCCTGAAATTACCATTAGCGCCTCTACTCTGTACCCAAAAGCAGTAAAAGCTCTGAGTTCCTGAAAAATTTGTCAACCATGTTTGCATTACTGACTTCCAAGTAATTCGTTTAAGGATTGGCTCACCAGTCACAGTGATGACTTTGACTTACAGCTATATATAATTCACCTTAGCATACCAGGACGAGTATACAGCATATTTCTCTTTATATAATCAAAACCCAACTTTTTCTTATAAAACGTAAATAATAAAACAGGAATTTGAATTTGTTGAAAATGAGAATTACCTTAAATACTATTTCACAAACACAGAATTCACGAAAAAACAGCTGATCCTCTTCCACCTCTTAAGTTCCTTCTGTCACCAGCAGTTGAGTGCACTGAAAAATCGAGTATAATTCGATCTTTGCAGCATATCAGTAGATGGATGCACTGTTAAAATCACCCTTAGTTTGTTGTTTGCACCACGTGTACTTAGTTCCCATGTTACCCGAAGAAAGCTGTACAGTAAAGAACGCAACAGAGTCGTAAATTTGTTATTTTCCCAGCTAAGTTGTTTCTGTATTCTAAAATCTCTGAAAAAATGCCTTGGCAGCACAAAAAGTCGATGTTTAGAGTCTTGACTGAGGCTACTACATGAAAAAATGCTGTAAGACACAAATAATGTAACTCGTGGTAACAACATTGAAAAAATATGTCTGTAATAGGAAATGTAAGTTAATTTCCACATATACGTGTATCTGCCGAATTAGTGCCCAAAATTCTAAATTAAGTATCCTCAATGCTGGAGTTCAACTACCTGATAACAGTTACCATATGAGAATGTAGGTCTAATAACTTTATTTTGTAAACTAACCTGACCAGGCTTGTAACTGCAGAAAAACAAGTGTTAGCTAAAAAATACTGCCATAAGCAGGCAAATAGACAGACTGTAACGACGCAGACCTACTCTTGATGCAAGTCACAACACACCCTCAAATTAATTATTTTGACATTTAAATTGTTCTGAAGCACCATTTTAGTATGAGAAAAGATAATGCATCATATTACTCACGAGAAATAACATAAAGGACGCTGCTGATTGCCACTTATTGCTGTTACGACAAATGACAGAAGCCTTCTGAAGGCTATTTACAATAACAGTAGTTGGCCATCAGACCTGTGGTGGTAAAGGACAATAGATCGTAAATCAACTACTACCCTCATCTAATACGTTGAGAAATAGTAGACAATCTGCAAAATTCGTAGTCAACACAAAAAGTGTGATGTTTACATTCCTAGTTGAGGTTAATTCGTGAAAAAACCACAGTAAAACTCAAATCAATTAATGTGATGTGCAGTGCAGAAGGGAGTGCGAGCTAATTTCCTTACATACATATGTGCACCAAATTAGTGCACAAAATTTTCAAATATGTATTCCCCTGTTTGACTTCATATCTAACTACAGCTGACATTACAGTAGAAGTTAGGCCTAATAATTACGTGTCATAAAACTATCCCGATCAGGCTTAAAACCATAGAAAAATACGAGTACGTGTTAGCGAAGTAGGAAATAGACTTAACGTAAGTAATTAGGCCTACTCTTGATGTAAGTCACCACACATCCTTAGGGAATATATTCCCACATTAAAATTGTTCTCAGGCATCATTTTAAAAGGGACAAAGATAATGCATCATGTTACTCATTAGAAAACCTATACAGGGTGTTATTTATTGCCAATTATTGCTATTATTACATATGACACAGGCCTACTGGAGGCTATGCGTAATAACAGATATCTGCTGTCAGAAGCCACCTAAAAGATTTATAGACTATTTGTTATCTTTAACATTTCTCAAAATATTCTAAAAATTCGTCAGCAGTGCGAAACGTGACATGTTCACATTGGAGCAGTAGATATACAGGGTGGTCAGAAAATGTGTGAAATTCTTGTAGGGATGCTACAGGGCAGGTTGTACTGAGACATAAATGTTAAAAAATAAATTCGATACGTTGCTCCGTTTCCGAGTTATTTAGCACTGAAGTTAGCCAATCGGGGCGTCGCGCGTGTAAATTCACGTTTCAGCTGACGAGACAAAGCACTCGTTGGACAACACCGCCCCTGGCAGGCCGCTTGATGTGAGCGCGCAATGCCCCGATTGGCTAACTTCAATGCTAAATAAATCGGAAACGGAGCAAAGTATCGAATTTCTTTTTTAACATTTATGTCTCAGTACAACCTGCTCTGTAACATCCCTACAAGCATTTCACACATTTTCTGACCACCCTGTATACGTAAACTGCGTTTCCAATCTGTGAAGTTGTATTTCCAGAAACTATGGCTCACGAAAATAAAAACCTGTAACCAACTGCAGCACCCCATACATAAAAACAACACGATTGTCTTACTCGGGAAGGCAGGAATCAGGTTTTTTTTATTTCAAAAATATCATGTAAACTGCAAAGAGACATTGATTGCTTGTAGGTTAAACACCCAATCAACGACAGTAACAATGAGAGATGTGACATTTACAAATACGATGTCAGAGTCGACATCTCAGAAAACAAATAAAGCTACGTACAATATATTATGAGCTATCTCACACTTTTCAAGCATAAATTAAAATTTTGCCTCATCTAAATTGTCCATATAATTCATTATAACAAATTTTTTTCATATTATGAGCAAAATCGCTGCAAAAATTCATTTTTGCATCCCTTGCAAGGACAATGAGCCATCGACATACGCCTAACAGCTAATGAAAGACATTGTATGACCAGCCTCTATTGCTATGAATGCTAAACAAATGCCTAAGACATATTAAAGTGAGTTATTATCTATAATGTATAGATATATATGTATAGATGTTGAAGTTGATGGCATCTAAAAATTAGCGGATCACAACCAGAAATTTCGTTAGAGATTCTGCCAACCCAAGATTCTAACTCCGCTGAAATATAGGCTTAATATCAAATCATTCATGCTAGGACTTCCAACAAGCAGCGCTTAAACATAATGGCAGCAGGTGTTATGAGGCATGACACCTCAACATTACAGTGTGGCAGTATAACAGTGCCAGTCTGCAGAGAAGAAGTTATCGACGTCGCAGTACATGGGAAACAGTGACAGTATAATGTCATGAAAGCACCAACAGGTATGGAGAATTACCAATAATTCCCAAAGTGAAGTAATTATATTACATAACAGATCAGTTGAAAAGAAAGGTACAAGGCATTGTGTACATACCTAAACAGTCTTGGACAGATATCAAACACACAATCCAGCTTAATTTTTAACTTTTAATTTAAATCTATATTGGCGTCTCCTAATCATTTCTCCAACCCGCATTTGGCCAGGTACACGGAAAGTATATTCTCTGAATCCAATGCATATCTAAGTTCTTTACTGCAAACTATTTCTTTAATTGTTTTGACAGTCAGCTCCGTTACTTCCAACTGTTCTTCCAGGCAAGAGTTTTCAGGGATTTTAAGTTTATCTCTTATTTCCTGCGTCAAACTATGGATATAACATTCCACATCTTCCTGAGTGTACGCTAGCAGCTCTTCTGTTGCTCATTATTGCGGAATTTCCGTATAGCACTTTATGTTTGCCACTTTTACAGAAGAGTGGTAGATAAATCTTGTTATTCCGGTGTTTTTCAACTCTGCAAACGGTTGCTCTGTTGCTAGTGCACAATATCCAGTCCACCACATTTGTATATAATGTACCATCCTTTCTAAGCAGATCCAACTGGATATGGAGCTTCGAAAACACCATTTTTTGTGTGTTCTTTAATGTAGCAAACACGCTCCAATCTATTTTCTTAGGACTTGTGGATTAACATAATCTGTGGGTACCAGTCCCAGTTCGGCGATACCTATATCTGGTGGTATTGTGGAGAACAATGTCCTGGGGGAGAATATTTCCCCTGCTTTGATACAGTACTTTTTTGTAGTACTTCTGTTGCCGTTATTGAACTCAGTGTTAAGAATCTCCAATTAGTTTACAGGTAGGTTATTGAAACTGTACGCAGACAGAACACTATTTATAAGTTTCTTCGTCTTGAGTATCAGGAATGGTTATTTGTACACCACTCAGTTTTCGTCTTTTCTTATTACTCTAATGACAAAATGCAGAACGTTGTTAAACGCCACACAGTACGTATTCGTTAACTGGCACCAAATGTGCGTGATTGGAACAGAGTACTGTGGAGCACATTGTAAATACTGTTTGTTAGAGTTTAAAACACCTGAACAGTCTTACACAGGGTCAAACAGACGATCCACTCTGTTGTTGTCCATTGTAGCCTCGAGCATGGTAATATCACGTTCTTCAGCTAAGGTGGACGTGAAATGTCCTCGAAGGTGCTTGAATGAACGCGTTATAAAATCTGTAAGGTGATTACCAGTAACTTCATTCATGCCTGGGCTTGCGATTTGAGACAGAAAATAATTACGTATCTTTATAATCGCAAGTCATCCACATTAAACAGTCAGACCCAACTGTCTTACCATTGTCCACAATCACATCGCTGTTTCCCTAGCAGTCTCCTTCATGCAGAAGTCTTGGTTTGATATTAGGTTGTCACAAATCTCCATTTATTAGAAATTTCAGCAAAATCTTGAGTAATGTCCAAATTCAAAAGGTAATAGTAATCCACATGTAGCTCTTGGAATATTCCTAACAACTCTTTCATTAGAACATACAATTTAACGTGGTATAGCCATAGCATGTTTATATTTCCACACAATGGTTTCCAGTGCTACCTTGCCGATTTTTCCAGTATTGGTCTCGCTGTCACACTGTTGTTCCCGTGTAAGAGAAAAAGTAGCTTCGCCTGGCATCATGTATCATAGTGACGAACTTGGCGAATTTACTACGTAGATAATAGTTAACTGATCCACCCATCACCTTTTTTTTTCGTTATAGACCGCCCCTTCTCTACATGCTCCTGACGGCCCAGCAACCATAGATTTTGACATTTGACAACCATTATGTTATATCAAAACGGTTCTGCAATCGTTCTAAGCACACTTGAATTCTTCCTGCTACGAAGTGTGCCATTTTTTGTATATCCATAACATTATTGTCCAGGTTCTCCAGTAATAACCACAAACCAAAGCATTCGTTGGTTGGTCCCGTCTTCCTCACTAATAGTTGAAGAATGTTACACAGAAGGCTATTCCGCTGCGACCAATAAGCTACCTTTAATGCTCTAAAGATCAAAGATGTCGGAACTTCTGATCACATGATCTTCCACTCATTCCTTCCAAATTTACTTGTGCTTGCAGTGTAACTGTAAACTCCTAGTTCAATTGCACTATCGTGTGTGCGCATGTGTCAGTTCCTCGCAGAGCTGTCAGGCATCGGGTGTTGGGCATCATGTATTATGCGTCAGGCGTCGTTCTTCATGTGTCAGACATTTGGTGTTAGGCAGTCAGCACACCCGATCGAATCTATTTTCTGTTAATGGCAGACAGTGAGGCAACACTTCATCCTAGCATGGTGGTACAGCACGTTATGACCAATGGTGCAGCAACATAGGCGTAAAGTGGCCAGATAGGGAAAGCATCTGACGTCACTCACCGGTAGGCAGAGCCACCTAGGGAATTTGAAGTTAATGACAGCGTGATTAGCTTAGTGTTAGATACATTCCAGTTTGTAAGGTTCGGGTTATAGAAGAAGGCATCTATCTGTAACATACGTTTCTAGCTCTAATTATGAGAACAGATCAAAACACAAGTGTACTTACAAAAATTAAAATGTATTAAACAACATGACGGGATTCAATCACTATCATTGTTTATTTAGTGTTGTTTTGATACGCACCCGATGATGTTGCCATAAATCACAAAACTGCTAGTAAGATTGGTTCAAGATACAGCTGTTGACGCAGTTCTTCCTGTAAAATGTACTACCACAACTGCAGATGTCTCGACCATCCAGTCGTTCCTGATTTGTCTTCGGAAGGAACATGGACGCAAAACCTGAGATCTGGACGAACTGCAAAAAAAGTTGCTTGTTAAATCCTATATCCGCCTCGATAGCTGGGTGGTCAGCGCGGCAGGATGCCATGCAAAAAGGGGCCCGGGTTCGATTCCCGGCTGGGTCGGAGGTTTTCTCCGCTCGGGGACTGGGTGTTGTGTTGTCTTCATCATTATATCATCCCCGTCGACAAGCAAGTCTTCGAACTAGCATCAACTAAAAAGACTTACACCAGGTGACGGGACGCCCTTGCCACACAACATTTCATTTCGGTACCCCATAAGAAGGTAGTAAGTTCGATATACCGCGAGCAATTACCTTCTGTTCTGCTGGACGGTATTTTAGCCAAGTATCAGAGATAGTGAAAAACTTGGGTGAAGAATTTTGGATGAGTATCCCTAACAAAGCAGAAATTACAGTTGCTATGTGGCCCGCAGCTCGTGGTCTATAGGCTAGCGTTGCTGCCTCTAGATCACGAGGTCCCGGGGTAGATTCCCGGCCAGGTCGGGAATTTTGTCCGTCCGGGGACTGGGTGTTTGTGTTGTCCTCATTTCGTCATCATCGTCATTTGTGAGAGTGACTAGGTTGTGATTGTGAAAAGAAAGTGGACTGTGTAAAAACTGGGACTTCGTAGGGGCGCTGATGACCGCGCAGTTGAGCACCCCACAAACCAAACATCATCGTCACTGCTGCTATGTGCAAGAAGACTTCCATTTGCCTCTGTACCCTCAAAACGTTTCAGAACATATTTCAGCAGGACGTGAATGTAAACTTGTGCAATCACTCGTTCTACCGAAGATTCAGTATTGCGGTGTTATTCAACGCGACGTTAGCAGTGAAAACAGTAGGTGGTTTGAACTAACCAGGAATGCTTGTGTGCTGGACAACATTCGTCTGTATACGAGATCAGTACCTCATACGCACAATTGGGATCGCTGCGGACGGACAAGTTACGTAACTACTATACGCTGTATCTACAGAGATTGGAATATATCCAGCAATAAATGAGGACGTAGGTCTACTCTGGGAGAAAGAGATTGGCACAGGTGAGGAATTCAGACAGAAGAGTGATGACTAAAAATAAAAATCTTCTTCATCGACTCCTCAATGCTCAAAAGCCTAGTACCTCGCACCAGAGATTAAATAAAATACCTGTCAGCTCGTTATAAACGAAACACAAACTTACGTAGTGTGCTAGCTTTTCCCTTTCATAAAACATCCCTGTTACAGGATGATCAGTTTGATTTTACGAAAGATAAAGGCACCAAAAAGGCAGCCCTGACTCTACCTTGGTAATGGAAGCAAGACTGAGGAAAATCTAGATGCGTTTATAACATATGTGGAATAGAAAAAGCTTTCGACAGTGTGGAATGGTACACGATGCTCGTAATTCTGAGAAAAAATGGGAGTAACCCGCAGGGAAAGACGGATGATATACAGTATGTACATGAACCGAGACGGGGCAATAAGACTGGAAAACAAAGAACGAATTTCTCAGATTAAAAAGGGGGTAAGACAGGAATGTAGTATTTCACCCTTACTGTCCAATCCATACATCCAATAAGTACTGACAGAAATAAAACAAAGGTTCAGGAGTGGAAATAAAAATCGGGGTGACAGGATATCAGTGATGGGATTCGCTGAACACACTGCTGTCATAAGTGAATGGAATGAACGTTCTAGTGAGTGTAAAATGTGCACTATGACAGGAAAAAGACAGCAATAATGAGAAGTAGCAGTAACGAGAGAAACAAAGTAGACGAAGTTAGGGAAGTCAGCTAACAAAGGAGCAAAACACCCAATGATGGACGAACTAGGAGGTTGTAAGAAGAGTAGCACGGGCAAAGAGGGCAAACATAGGCCTTAAATTGAGAGAGAAACTTCTGAGAACGTACGTTTGCAGCACATAATTGTGTAGTAGAGTACTACGTATATTGGAAAAGCCGATACAGAAGAGAATCGAAGTGTACGGGATAGGGTGCTGCAGGAAAACGTTGAAAAATCAAGTGGACAAATAAGGGATGAGGGAGTTCTCTGCAGACTCGGCGAAGAAAGGAGCGTAAGGAAAACACTGACAAGGCAAAGGGACAGGATGACACGAAATGAGGTGAGGCATCAATTCGCTGTAAGAAGGAGCTGTTTCTTTCGCTACTATCATTATCCCATCATTACCAAGAGCTTTTCACTTCTCCATGTCCAAATACTTATATAAAATCGTTTGGTAATGTGTTCTCCTGGTAACGTGTCGTTTGCGTTTTCCTTTAAATGGTGAACTATGTGTACAATTCAGCACTGTATTCTGTGGACGTAATGATGTCATCCGATTCCCTGGTTAGTGGAATGTTACGCTAACCCAGAGTAAAAGCCAGTTTAGTTTTCACACTTTTCCAGTTTCGTCGTCATGATTTATGATTTTCAAAGGTTTCTGAATAATTTTGTTTGGTTCGTATATTCTGTATTAGTTTATTGTGCGAAAGAATACAAACTTCAAATGTCTCTGAGCACTATGCGAGTTAACTTCTGAGGTCATCAGTTGCCTAGAACTTTGAATTAATTAAACCTAAGTAACCTAAGGACATCACACACATCCATGCCCGAGGCAGGATTCGAACCTGCGACCGTAGCGGTCGCTCGGATCCAGAATGTAGCGCCTAGAACCGCACGGCCACCACGGCTGACTTAGAAATTTCCTCAGGCTGCACTTTACTGTTATTGATTAATAAAACAACATATATGATCCGCTTGGGAACAAACATTCCGTCATCAGAAGTATCTGAGACACTAATCACATCTATGTCCGCTAAGTTCGTCCTTGTGTAGATAGTAGATAACCACCGGTATCCTGACGTACCACTTCACTTATAAAACTATGTTTGCTGGCAAGCTACACGGTCTGGTTTCTCTTAGATTTCTTATCTGTCGTAAAAATATTAAAAAACTTTCCTCAAAATTTTAATGATTCTACCTACTGGTCAAAGTGGCATGGCTGGATACTAGTGATTATAGGCTATCCACGCAAGGAAGCACTTCGTTGGCTCTGCCACAATCCCTGACAAAAAAACAAACTAAACCACCCAAAGAGGCTATGAAAACGAAATTTATCTTTACAGGTTGAGAGACTAAGTAATATTATTTCAGTGATTAGAAAAAGGCTTCAAATTTACAAAGAACTTGGCAGTATGATCCTGCCTATTAAAAAGCGTTGCACCTCCTCTGGCCGGGTGCATCCACTGAATCGGTTGGGAAGGGTGTCACGAAGATGTTTTATCTGCTCCTGAGGCAACTTAAAAAGGGATATGGATAGGTTAAAGTTAGATATAGCGGGAATCAGTGAAGTTCGGTGGCAGGAGGAACAAGACTTTTGGTCATGTGAATACAGGGTTATAAATACAAAACGAAATAGGGGTAATGCAGGAGTAGGTTTAATAATGAATAAAAAATTGGAGTGCCGGTAAGCTACTACAAACAGAATAGTGAACGCATTATTGTGGCCAAGATAGACCCGAAGCCCATACCTACTACAGTAGTACAAGTTTATATGCCAACTACCTCTGCAGATGATGAAGAAATTGATGAAATGTATGAAGAGATAAAAGAAATTATTCAGGTAGTGAAGGGAGACGAAAATTTAATAGTCATGGGTGACTGGAATTCGAGAGTAGGAAAAGGGAGAGAAGGAAACATAGTAGGTGAATATGGATTGGGGGAAAGAAATGAAAGAGAAAGCCGTCTGGTAGAATTTTGCACAGAGCATAACTTAATCATAGGTAACACTTGGATCAAGAATCATAAAAGAAGGTTGTACACATGTAAGAATCCTGGAAATACTAGAAGGTATCAGGTAGATTATATAATGGTAAGACAGAGAGTTAGGAACCAGGTATTAAAATGTAAGACATTTCCAGGAGCAGATGTGGACTGTGACCACAATCTATTGGTTATGAGCTGTAGATTAAAAATGAAGAAACTGCAAAAAGGTGGGAATTTAAGGAGATGGTACCTGGATAAACTGACTGAACCAGGGATTGTACAGAGTTTTAGGGAGAGCATAAGGGAACAACTTGACAGAAATGGGGGAAAGAAACACAGTAGAAGAAGAATGGGTAGCTCTGAGGGATGAAGTAGTGAAGGCAGCAGAGGGTTCAGTAGGTAAAAAGATCAGGGCTAGTAGAAATCCTTGGGTAACATAAGATAGATTAGATTTAATTAATGAAAAGAGAAAACATAAAAATGCAGTAAATGAAGCAGGCAAAAAGGAATTCAAACGTCTCAAAAATGAGATCAACAGGAAGTGCAAAATGGCTAAGCAGGGATGGCTAGAGGACAAATCTAAGGATGTAGAGGCTTATCTCACTAGGGGTAAAAATTAAAGAGACCTTTGGAGAAAAGAGAACCACTTGTACAAATATCAAGAGCTCAGATGGAAACCCAGTTCTAAGCAAAGAAGGGAAAGCAGAAAGGTGGAAGGGGTATATAGAGGGTCTATTTAAGGGCGACGTACTTGAAGACAATATTCTGGAAATGGGAGAGAATGTAGATGAAGATGAAATGGGAGATACAATACTGCGTGAAGAGTTTGACAGAGCACTGAGAGACCTGAGTCGAAACAAGGCCCTGGGAGTAGACAACATTCCTTTAGAACTACTGACGGCCTTGGGAGAACCAGTTCTGACAAAACTCTACAATCTGGTGAGCAAAATGTATGAGACAGGCGAAATACCCTCAGACTTCAAGAAGAAGATAATAATTGCATTCCAAAGAAATCAGGTGTTGACAGATTTGAAAATTACCGAACAATCAGTTTAATAAGCCACAGATGCAAAATACTAACGCGAATTCTTTACAGACGAATGGAAAACTAGTAGAAGCCAACATTTGGGAAGATCAGTTTTGATTCCGTAGAAATATTGGAACACGTGAGGCAATACTGACCCTACGACTTATCTTAGAAGAAAGATTAAGGAAAGGCAAACCTACATTTCTAGCATTTGTAGACTTAGAGAAAGCTTTTGACAATGGTGACTGGAATACTCTCTTTCAAATTCTAAAGGTGGCAGGGGTAAAACATAGGGAGCGAAAGATTATTTACAATTTGTACAGAAACCAGATGGCAGTTATAAGAGTCGAGGGGCATGAAAGGCAAGCAGCGGTTGGGAAGGGAGTGAGACAGAGTTGTAGCCTCTCCCCGATGTTATTCAATCTGTATATTGAGCAAGCAGTAAAGGAAACAAAAGAAAAATTCGGAGTAGGTATTAAAATCCATGGAGAAGAAATAAAAATTTGAGGTTCGCCGATGACATTGTAATTCTGTCAGAGACAGCAAATGACTTGGAAGAGCAGTTGAACAGAATGGACAGTGTCTTGAAAGGAGGATATAAGATGAACATCAACAAAAGCAAAACGAGGATAATGGAATGTAGTCGAATTAAGTCGGGTGATGCTGAGGGACTTAGATTAGGAAATGATACACTTAAAGTAGTAAAGGAGGTTTGTTATTTGGGGAGCAAAATAACTGGTGATGATGGTCGAAGTAGAGAGGATATAAAATGTAGACTGGCAATGGCAAGGAAAGCGTTTCTGGAGAAGAGAAATTTGTTAACATTGAGTATAGATTTAAGTGTCAGGAAGTAGTTTCTGAAAGTATTTGTATGGAGTGTAGCCATGTATGGGAATGAAACATGGACGATAAATAGTTTGGACAAGAAGAGAATAGAAGCTTTCGAAATGTGGTGCTACAGAAGAATGCTGAAGATAAGATGGGTAGATCACATAACAATGAGGAGGTATTGAATAGAATTGGGGAGAAGCGGAGTTTGTGGCACAACTTGACAAGAAGAAAGGACCGGTTGGTAGGACGTGTTCTGAGGCATCAAGGGATCACAAATTTAATATTGGAGGGAAGCGTGGAGGGTAAAATTTCTAGAGGGAGACCAAGAGATGAATACATTAAGCAGATTCAGAAGGATGTAGGTTGCAGTAAGTACTGGGAGACGAAGAAGCTTGCACAGGATAGAGTAGCATGAAGAGCTGCATCAAACCAGTCTCAGGACTGAAGACCACAACAACAACTGACTTTTTGATCACCTAGTAACTAAGATTCTACAAATATTATGCTAAGGAACTTGCTCCCTTTTTCCAGTATTTTCCTGTCGAGCGCTTGGGCAAAAAGGGTACCTAGCGACTGGAAGAAAGTTCAGGTCTAAAAATGGTTCTGAGCACAATGGGACTTAACATCTGAGGTCATCAGTTCTCTAGATCAGAACTACTTAAATCTAACTAACTTAGGGACATCACAGACAAGTGCCCGAAGCAGGATTCGAACCTGCCACCGTAGCAGCAGCGCGGTTCCGGACTGAAGCGCCTAGAACCGGTCGGCCACAGCGGCCGACAAAGCGCAGATCTCTCCCGTTTTTAAGAAGGGCCGTAGGACAGACGCACACAATTACATACCTACACCGTTGACGTCAATTTGTTGTAGGATTATGAAACATGTATATGATATTCATGGAGAAGGAAAATCTGGACTATAAAAATCAGCATGGTTTCCGCAAACAGAGATCCTGGGTAAGTCAGCTCGCTCTGTTCCTTCATGAGATCCACAGCGCCGTAGATGACGGCGCTGAGATTGATGTCGTGTTCCTTGACTTCAGGAAGTCATTTGACACCGTCCAGTACTGCCGTTTAGCTGACAGAACACGAGCCTATTGAGTATCGGAGCAGATTTGCGACTGGATTCAAGACTTCCTTGAAGACAGAAATCAACACGTCGCCGTTAACGGAACCAAATCTACAGGTATAAAGGTAACTTTCGGAGTGCCCCAAAGAAGTGTGACACAACCATTTTATAAATGATCTAGTAAAACGCGTCAGATGCTCTCTAAGGATGCTCGCAGATGATGAGGTTGTCTATAAGAAGTAGCAAACCCCAGAAGATAGTAACGATTTGCAGAACGACCTCGAGAGTATTCATGAATGGTGCAGGCACTGGCAGTTGACGGAAATTTTTGAAATTTGCGGTAAGGTCTTATGGGACCATCCTGCTGATTTCATCGGTCCCCAAGCCTGCACACAACTTAATCTAACTTAAACTAACTTACGCTATGGACAACACATACACCCAAGCCCGACGAAGGACTCGAACCTTCGACGGGGGAGCCTAATGGACTGTGACAAGGCTGGCAGTTGACCTGAACGTAAATAAATGTAACATATTGCTCATACGTAGGAAAAGAAATTCACTACTGTATACCTACGTCATTGATAACAAATCGCTGGAAATAGTATCTCCCGTAACATAACTAGGAGTTACTATTCGGAGCAACCTTAAGTGGAATGACCATACAAAACAAATAGTGTAAAAAGCAGATGCCAGATTCATAGGAAGAGTCTTCAGGAAATGTAACTCATTCAGGAAATATGTGGCTTATAAGGTGCTTGTTCAGCCGATTCTCGAGTATTGTTCATCTGTGTGGGATCCCTATCAGATAGGAATGATAGAAGAGATAGAGAAGATCCAACGACGAGCGGCACGTTTCGTCACGGGAGCGTTACACAGAAGCTCAAGAAACATCATTAATAGACGAGGCGTTGAGCATCACGGAAAGATTTACTACTGAAATACCAAGAGTGCAATTTCCGGTTAGGATTGTACGGCGTATTACTTCCCTCACATACGTCTCGTGTAAAGACCATGATAAGACAATTCGTGAAATTAGAACCAATACAAATCATTCTTCCTAAGCGCTATTCGCGAGTGGAACAGGGTTGGAGGGCTCAGTTAGTGGTTGCAAAAAGTCCCCTCCACCACACACCATTATGTGGTTCGGAGTATGTAGTAGATGTAAATGTAGATAAAATCTGGATATTGCTTAATTCGACCAGCCGGTCAGATGGGAATACACAACGACGCCCTTTTCCAACATTTATGAGATTCTCATATCGCTGTCTTACACAAGCACAACGCGATCACCCAACATGTAACATCGTTCACGTCCGTTATATACCCTACAACACTGAACACAAATAGTACTAATGCACACTGGTGATCCTTCTACCTATCACACAGAAATGCAAATCTAACCATTTATATCCCACCATTTCTCTGTATAAGTACGAAGTTATTTTGAGATCCGACTGTATCTTTTCTAGTCAGAGTATATAAACTTGATTATATTAATAATCACCATCAGTAGTGTGTAGTGAAGAAGTCTGTAAAATGTCACGTGCCTCCAAATTCCATCGTCAAAAACGATCGACAGGAAAAAAAACTACAGAACTACTCTTTACATGTAATCCTCGTCCTTTTCTCTGATTCGCCACTTGCCGACTTTGCTCGAAAAATTGTATTTGTTTGTTGGATGTAAGGACCGAAAGTTATGCAAAACACCATTTTTTCCAAGTGCCCCAAACATTTTTCAGCACCTCTGTGCCATCATCAGTGGGTTTCTGTTTCATTTAATCTATAATGTGAAAATTTTTAATAAATGATTACAAAATTATGTGAATATTTAGTTCAAACACCAATTCGTTTCTTTTTGTTAATAGCTTTACACTCGGTTGGCATGGTTTTTCAGGACCACTTGTGTATTATTTGTTATATTTAGCTTGTCATCTGCAACCAAACGATGTTCATGAGAAATTTTCTTGGGAATTAACCTTTCATTTTATGTTCGAAACGTAGTTTGTCGGGATATTTCGCGCCTATGTTCGTTTTTACTTACGTTTTTGTGTGGCAAGCCCTTTTATGCTCAGGATCATGGTGAGGTGTTGTATTTTCACAAATAAAGTCGTAAAAGCAATTTGCACTTCACCAAAACACGCTGATGCTGAGAACAAAAGGGCTTGCCACACATAAACGTAAGTAAAAACCGACATAGGCGCCAAATATCGCGACAAACTAAATTACGTTTAGAGCATAAAGGATAGGTTAACTCCCAACAAAATGTCTCATCAGCATCGTTTGATTGCAGATGACCAGATACATGTAATAAATAATACAAAAGTGGTACTGTAAAACCATGCCAACCAAATCTAAAGATACTAACAGAAAGAAACGAATTGTTGTTTGAACTATATATCAACATAATTTTGTAATCATTTAGTAAAAATGGCAACATTACAGATTAAATAATACAGAAACCCACTGATGATGACACAGAGCTGCTGGAACATGTTTGGGAACTTGGAAAAACCGGTGTTTTGCGTAACTGGCGGACCTTACATCCAACAATTTTAACTGCAAACAAGGTAAACACAAGGAGCTGCATATCCATTTTTTTTCTTTATTGAGTTTCGATTCCCCCTAAAGGGGGCGGGCTGGCAGCAGCTTATTACGCCGCTCTTCAGCCTACAGAATTTGGTTTAAAAAGATGAAGATAATAAAAAATAATAACAGTTGGCGATAAAATCGGTGACTTAAAGGTAAAATGGCAGAAAATTCTGGAGCTTAAAACATAAAACACAGGGTTGATGATGCTAATAAAATACACAGGAAGCAGAAAAATAATAGACAGACAATTAAAAAAACACGGCGACAGTCTGGGTTCTGTTCGCAAGAGATATAAAATGCACACCCAGCGACAGCATGATTTCTGTTCGCAACACTGTGGAAAGACGCACAACACTGAACACTCACTTAAACACTGCACTAAAAAGTTGGCACAAATATGACATACCACACCCGAGAGCAGGTGGGGGGAAACTGGTCAGATGACAGGAAAAAAAGGGGAGAAGGAGAGGAAAAGTGAAGGGGGAGGGGGGAAAGGAGCCAATGGAAGATGAGGATCCATAAGAGGGGTGCGGGGTGCTGAGCAGACGTGCCAGGGAGTGGGGAAGGCAGAGGAGGGGAGCACAAAAGGAGTTGGGGGGGGAGGGGAGAAAGGAGATAGGGAGGGTGTAGGCGGGGAGAAAACACAGGATGGAAGGGAGGAGGAAGAGGGAGCCCAGGGAAAGGACGGAGGAATGGAGGGGGGTGAGAATCAGAGTTGATAGGAGGGAAAAATGGAGGGAGAGAGGTCACCATCCGGGAGGGGGAGTTGATGGAAGCCACCTTGGGAAAGGAGATGTAGGGTGTAGAGATGGAGGGTAGGGGGGATACAACAGTGAAGACGTGGCAGGGGGCAGGGATGGGAGAGGAGAGGAGCAACCAGGGGGTGAGGGGGTTCAAGGCGGCGGGAGGTGTAGAGGATGCGGATATGTTCGAGGAAGAGGAGCAGATGGGGGAAAGGAATGAGATCATAGAGGATCCGCGTGAGGGACGGGAGGCATATACGGAAGGCGAGGCGGAGTGCATGACGCTCAAGGATCTGGAGGGACTTATAGAATTGGGGTGGGGGGGGCAGATATTCAGGCAGGACTGGCATAACAGAGGATGGGACAGATTAAAGATCTGTAGGTGTGGAGGATGGTAGAGGGGTGCAATCCCCATGTCCGGCCAGAGAGGAGTTTGAGGAGTCGGAGGCGGTTGTGGGCTTTCAATTGGATGGAGTGGAGATGAGGGATCCAGGTGAGGTGACGGTCAATGGTGAGACCAAGGTAGGTGAGGGTGGGGGTGAGGCGGACAGGACGGGCGCAGACAGTAAGGGAGAAATCCAGAAGCCGGAAGGAGCGAGTGGTACGACCTATGATGATTGCCTGGGTCTTGGAAGGATTGATTTTCAGGAGCCACTGGTTACACCATGCAGCAAAAAGGTCAAGGTGATTCTGGAGAAGGCGTTGGGACCATTGGAGGGTAGGAGCGAGGGCAAGGAATGCGGTGTCATCAGCATATTACAAGAGGTGTACTAAAGGGGGGGGGGGCGTTGGGGCATATCTGCCGTGTACAGGAGGTAGAGGAGAGGGGAGAGGGGAGAGCCCTGGGGCACACCCGCAGAGGGGTAGGTGTGGGAATTAGTATTATGGATGGTAACATAGGAGGGGCGGTGGGAAAGGAAGGAGGCCATCAGATGGATGTAGTTGATAGGAACGGCGTAGGTTTGGAGTTTAAACAGGAGAGCGTGATGCCAGACACTGTCGTAGGCCTTTTCGAGGTCAAGGGAGACAAAAATGGTGGAGCGACGGGAGTTAAGCTGGAGGGAGAGGAGATGAGTGAGGCGGAGGAGTTGGTCATCAGCAGAGAAGCCACATTGGGTGTTGGGGAGGAGGTGGTTTTGGTGGAGGTGGTGATGGATGCGCCGGGAAAGGATGGATTCCAAGAGCTTGCTGAACACCGATGTGAGACAGATAGGACGATAGGAAGAGGCATCAGATGGAGGCTTGTTGGGTTTGGAGAACATCAGGATACGGGAGGTTTTCCACACGTCAGGACAGAAGCCAGTGGCAAGGAAGACATTGTAGAGGGTGGCAAGGATTGAAAGGAAGGAGGGAGAGCAGTGTCTGAGGTGGCGGTAGGTAAGGCAGTCGTGGCCGGGAGCAGTGTTGCGTTTAGTGCCTGCATATCCAAATGATGAATATGTATTTGTTTGATTTACGTTGAAGTCCAGAACAGAGAAATGGTAGGCACAAAATTCTTGGAATAATTTATACAGGGTGTCTCACCTAACGCTGCCACCTCAAGTATCTCTGGAGCAACAATACAGGGTGGTCCATTGAAAGTGTTCGGGCCAAAAATCTCACGAAATAAGCGTCAAACGAAAAAATTACAAAGAACGAAACTTATCTAGCTTGAAGGGGGAAACCATATAGCGCTATGGTTGGCCCGCTAGATGGCACTGCCATAGGTAACATGGGTATCAACTGCGTTTTTTTTGATAGGAACCTCCATTTTTTATTACATATTCGTGTAGTACGTAAAGAAATATGAATGTTTTAGTTGGATGACTTTTTTCGCTTTGTGATAGATGGCGCTGTAATAGTCACAAACATATGGCTCACAATTTAGACGAACAGTTGGTAACAGGTAGATTTTTTAAATTAAAATACAGAATGTAGGTACGTTTGAACATTTTATTTCGGTTTTTCCAATAAGATACATGTACCTTTGTGAACTTATCATTTCTGAGAACGCATGCTGTTACTGCGTGATTACCTGCAAATACCACATTAATGCAATAAATGCTCAAAATGATGTCCGTCAACCTCAATGCATTTGGCAATTCGTGTAACGACATTCCTCTCAAAAGCGAGTAGTTCGCCTTCCATAATGTTCCCACATGCATTGACAATGCGCTGAAGCATGTTGTCAGGCGTTGTCGTTGGATTACGATAGCAAATATCTTTCAACTTTCCCCACAGAAAGAAATCCGGGGACGTCATATCCGGTGAACGTGCGGGCCATGGTATGGTGCTTCGACGACCAATGCACCTGTCATGAAATATGCTATTCAATACCGCTTCAACCGCACGCGAGCTGTGTGCCGGACAGCCATTATGTTGCAAGTACATGGCCATTCTGTCATGCAGTGAAACATATTGAAATAACATCGGTAGATCATTACTTACGAAATCAGCATACAATGAACCGTTTAGATTGCCATCGATAAAATGGGTGCCAATTATCCTTCCTCCCATAATGCCGTACCATAAATTAACCCACCAAGGTCGCTGATGTTCCACTTGTCGCAGCCATCGTGGATTTTCCGTTGCCAAATAGCCGGTTTACGTTGCCGCTGTTGGTGAATGACGCTTCGTCGCTAAATAGAACGCGTGCAAAAAATCTGTCATCGTCCCGTAATTTCTCTTGTGCCCAGTGGCAGAACTGTACACGACGTTCAAAGTCGTCGCCATGCAATTCCTGGTGCATAGAAAGATGGTATGGGTGCAATCGATGCTGATGTAGCGTTCTCAACACGACGTTTTTGAGATTCCCGATTCTCGCGCAATTTGTCTGCTACTGATGTACGGATTAGCCGCGGCAGCAGCTAAAACACCTACTTGGGCATCATCATTTGTTGCAGGTCGTGGTTGACGTTTTACATGTAGCTGAACACTTTCTGTTTCCTTAAATAACGTTACTATCCGGCGAACGGACCGGACACTTGGATGATGTCGTCCAGGATACCGAGCAGCATACATAGCAAACGCCCGTTGGGCATTTTGATCACAATAGCCATACATCAACACGATATCTACCTTTTTTGCAATTGGTAAACGGTCGATTTTAACACGGGTAATGTATTATGAAGCAAATACCGTCCGCACTGCCGGAATGTTACGTGATACAAACTTATACGTTTGTGACTATTACAGCGCCATCTATCACAAAGCGAAAAAAAGTGGTCCATCAAAAACATTCATATTTCTTTCGTACTACACGAATATGTAATTAAAATGGGGTTCCTATTTTTAAAAAACTCAGTTGATATCCGTTTTACCTATGGCAGCGCCATGTAGGGGGCCAACCATAGCGCCATCTGGTTTCCCCCTTCAAGCTAGATGAGTTTCGTTCTTTGTAGTTTTTTCGTTTGATACTTATTTCGGGAGATATTTGGCCCGGTCACTATCTATGGCTATGGAGCACACTCTATATATTAAAAAACGATTTTCACCATCGTATTATTGTGACGCGTGCGGCAATATCTGTAGAAACTCTGCAGTCTATGAAACACTCTCTCATTACCCGTCTGCAAACGTTTATTGATGCAAACGGAGGGCACTTCGAACATATGTTGACATGACACAGTTTCATTCGTCAACATGTGGGTGTATTTTCTATGCCGGATGTAATACACAAAAATACAGTTTCTGTGGGCGACAAGGCAATATTAAATGGGTTTAGCAAAGTGAATTCAAGTGTTTTATCTCTAATTATGGCTCTAGTTGCCATTTCGCTAGAATAAACATACATTTACATTTTGAAAAACGTAACTTTGCACTGGACGTGTCACTTGTTTATTTTTGTGGATTGTGCATACTTTCCCATTGTGTGAGTCTCTGACACAGGCAGCGTGAGGTGCACGCTTGAGTTTCAGAACGTGCACTAGCTGTGAGCTTCATTTATTTCAAGCGTCAACTTCGCTTCGCATTTCCTTGGGATGTAATTGACGTATTGCGATTCAACCAACGACATTATTTTTGTGATTTTTCATGCAACTGATTGCATACGAATAATAGGGGATGTCCACTGAAAAATACACAGGTTCGTGTTGAAAATAGTATTTCTTTACGTTTTAAAATGTTGCATAGTATTTCGTTTCCCGCCGTGCGTTCACGCTGGTGAAAACAGTTTTTGAATATCTATTGTAGATATGTTTGAGGTGGCAGACATAGGTGAGACCGCCTGTATATTAGCCTCAGATGAATTCGTGAGCCTGCTGGTGTGGCCAAGCGTTTCTAGGTGCTTCAGTGAGGAACCGCGCCACCGTTACGGTCACAGGTTCGAATCCTGCCTCGAGTATGGATGTGTGTTATGTCTTTAGGTTAGTTAGTTTTAAGTAGTTATAGGTTTTAGTGGACTGATGACCTCATATTAAGTCTCATAGTGCTCAGAGCCATTTGAACCATTTTTGAAGTCGTCAGTAGATAGGATATCTCATACGGTTTCCAGGGCCAAAGACCGTAGAATCGGAGCACACTCCAAAAGGCCAAAACTGTAGCAGTCAGTACAGACTGTATTATAAAGAGCACGCTCTCGGAGACATTCTGTGCAGCTGTGATGACTTGAAATGAGCACGCCACTGCAAGAGGCGAGGAACACCGTCAAATCAACCAAAAAACTGAAAAATAGTGTTCCGTTAATCAGGAACGATAGCAAAATGCTTAACGACCTTATTGAGCAACATAGCTCACATCAACCATAACTGTCTCTCTTTGTGTTCTACTATTGGATGAGCAGATTCTGCATATTTTATGAAGGAATAGTATACCACAATAATCACTAATGAACTAGCCAATTGTTAGATAGTTCTTCCTTTTCTGGGTTCATATTTTTTTTCCTTTTTTCTTTTAATGTTCGGAGCTTACCGGTGGATACTTCATATGAAACTGTTCGGCAACCTTTAGGCATTCTGGAGCAAATTTCTTATAAAAAAAAAAATTCTTCCATTTGCTTAATGGCCGCTGATAACATCCATTTGATTTCATGTAATTTATGTAGAAAGCTTCTCTAAACTTTTTTTATAAGAGAAACTACGGTAGCCATTCGCACATTTGAACACTGACCTGTCGCAATGAACGTCCCTTACAATAGGACCTGACGTTCATCCCATCAATGATACATCGAATTGTATAATTTCCGCGACACTTTTCAGAATCCACGCAGGTACGTAAATGCTTCACAGACTGTGTCGTCTTCCACTGTTTGCAACTTCTCCCCTCCCTTCTATTTGTATTTCCGCAAAAGAAGACAATCGTCCCTTCACGTGATTGGAATAAATTATTTTCTTCCATTTATCGCAGGATGACAGTCGCCTTACATAGGCAGTAGATAACATGTGCTATAACATGTCGATAACAGTTCTGTGAGGTGGTTATAACAGTTTTGATTGGAAAAGTGTTGTTTATTATTATGATCTCGCCTGTATCAAGAGTGTAGGTCAGAACGAACTGACGGAGGCTACGAAACCCATTATGGAGCGAAATATTGGTCTTTGACTTCAACTGTGTTTTATCATAAAGGCAAAAAAACTTCCAATTTTGCAAATTAAATTTATACTTGTTGAGGGTCAGGCATATTTCGCTTAATTATGTCAAACATCTTCAGTGGACTACAATACACATAAAATTACTTTATTATTCGTATTCTGATGTGACGTTTGTAGTAATCCTTTGGAAGAGTGTTTCGATCTGGCTATTTCTGTTTCGAATGATATGTTTCTGTTTTTTACTTACATTCATTTTTGTGTCCTGTTCAGGCAGCCATGTGTCGTTCTATATGTGAAAACTGCACATGGGTCGATGTCTTTCAGTAAATATTTCTTAGCAAACAATCTATATTGTAGACAACTGCACATGCTTACAAACACACATTCACCCTCCCCCCCATCCCCCCCACACACACACACACTCATTCACTAACGCATCACCCACCATTCCTCCAACCCTCAGTCCAACAACCCGCTCGACATTCCCACGATCCCTCAGTCTGTTCCAAAACAAGTGACCAAAGGATGTGCAACCATGTGCAATTTTCTACACTGTAGGTTATTTGCAAAGAAATATTTACTGGAAGAAACAAATATTTTCTGGAAGAAAACGATAGCTTGTGAATTTAGCACATATAGAGGAACGAATGGCTGCATGAACAAGACACAAAAATGAATGTAACTAAAAAACACAAGCATATAATTGTAAACAGAAGCAGCTAAATCCAAACAAACTCCCGAAGAACCACAGCTAGTCTCACTTCAAAAAATGTATAATTAAGTAAACGTACTCTACCATGAAAGATGCTTACCTTGATTAGGCGAAACTGGTCTTGTACTCAAAAATAAATTTTAGTTTCAAAAGACATAAGTTTTCTTATTTTTATGATGAAACATAATTGAACTTATTACTAGCAACTAACAAAAATGGCTGTAAATATTAATAATAATACAGGTCATTGGTTGGTACGTGTGCCATGTGAGACCAGAGATACACATTTTTATACTCTAAAAGAGCATT
This sequence comes from Schistocerca cancellata, assembly GCF_023864275.1. Taxonomy (NCBI): domain Eukaryota; kingdom Metazoa; phylum Arthropoda; class Insecta; order Orthoptera; family Acrididae; genus Schistocerca; species Schistocerca cancellata. The sequence goes on from NC_064630.1 coordinate 600,957,179, forward strand.
ATAGATGTAGATGGGGTGGTCATACAGATTTCACACACTGCTTTTAGGGGCATTATTATTGTGGCCAAAGTGCAATCCTAGGAAACCTCTGCGTGAGAGCCACACTTGCATTAAATATTAGTGCGTGAGATTAGCGACTCCTAGATTAGTGCCGTACCTCCAGGAAAGCGCCCTTGTTGAAATATGTATACAGATTGTTATGAAACTCATTACGGCAACATCAACAAATTACAGGGTAATCCCCGTGATCCTCTCACCGGCCGCCTCTGGCTCACGCAACGCCACGCGTCCGCGGCCCACCACCAGAGCGCAGCACCGTATCCGCAGCACACGTCGCATCCACGTGCGGCGCAGTCTGCAAAGCAAGAAAAACTTCACGTGGCACAAAAGTGACCGTGTAACGCCCGAAGAAGGATAACATTGGAAGAAATATAAAATTGAAAGTACAGCGACGAACGCCAAACTATTTACTATTTTAGTTTTATGTGTTGTTCATACGACACATTGTATTTCTGCCCAAACCACATCTTCCTGCTGGCCGGAGTGGCCGAGCGGTTCTAGGCGCTTTAGTCTGGAACCGCGCGACCGCTACGGTCGCAGGTTCGAATCCTGCCTCGGGCATGGATGTGTGTGATGTCCTTAGGTTAGTCCGGTTTAAGTAGTTCTAAGTTCTAGGGGATTGATGACCTCCGATGTTAAGTCCCATAGTGCTCATCAATTATTTGGTGGATATATTCCAAGCTCTGCCTTCTTCTACAGTTTTTATCCTCTAAAACTTGCTCTAGTACCATGAAAGTTATTCCATGATGTCTTATCGGATGTTCTACCACCCTGTCCCTTCTTCTTCTCGGTGTTTTCGGTATATTTCTTTCCATGCAGACTCTGCAGAGAACTCTTATTTCTTACCTTATCAGTCCACCCAAGTTTCAATGTTTGTCCTTAACATCGCGTCTCAAATGTTAGATTCTTTTCTGTTCCCATTTTCCCACAGCCCATGTTTCATTACCATACAATGCAATGCTCCAAACGTACATTCTCAGAAATCTCTTCCTCAAATTAAGGCCTACGTTTGTCGCTTGTGGACTCCCATTTGCCACGAAAGCCCTCTTGGCCAGTGCTAGTCTGCCTCTTACGTCCTCTTTGCTTCGTTCGTCATTGATTATTTTGGTTCGAAGGCAGCAACATTCATTAACTTCGTCTACTTCGTGACTATCCATTTTCATGCTAAGCTTCTCGCTGTTCTCATTTCTGCTACTTCTCAATACTTTCGTCTTTCTTCGATTTACGCTTAATCCATTTTGTCTGTTCATTTTGTCTACCCATTCCCTTCAACAGGTCCTGGGATTCTTCTTTACTTCCCTGGAGACAGCAGTGTATCACCACATCCTGTCATTCATATCCTTTCATCGCAAATGTTACTTTCATTTTTTTACATTTTACCCTCATTCTTTGACATTTCTTTTATTTCTGTCATTGCTTCTTCGGTGTGCAGATTGAACAGTATCGGCAAAAGACTGCATCCTCGTCTTACACCCTTTTTTAATCCCACCACTCTCATTGTCCCCTCTTGGCTCTTTCACATACTGAATATTACCAGTCTTTCCCTATAGCTTACCCCTATTGTTCCCAGAATTTCGAACATCTTGCACCATTTTATGTTGTCGAACGCTATTTCCATGTATACAAGTCCTACGAAAGTGTCTTGATTTTTCTTTAGTCTTGCTTCCATTATCCAACGCACCGTCACAACGGCCTCTCTGGTGCCTTTACCTTTCCTAAAGCTAAACTGATGGGCGTCTAACAGATCCTCAATTTTCTTTTTCATTCTTCTTTATACTATTCTTGTCAGCAACTTGGATGCTCTTGCAGTCTCGAGAATTGTGTGGATGATGTTTTTCCGAAAAACAGATGTTATATCGCATGACGGACTCGCATTTGGGAAGACGACGGTTCAAGAGCGCGTCCGGCCATTCTGATATAGGTTTCAGGCAAATGCCTGGATGGTTCCTTTGAAAGTACACGGCCGACTTCCTTCCCCGTCCTTTCCTAATCCGATGGGACCGTTGACTCGCTGTGTGGTTCCTTCCCCCAAATCAGCCAACTAACCAACGATCTTACACATCAACGTGAAGTCGCTCTGTTGCCACTCCCCCAATGGTATTAGAAATTCTGATGAAATGTTATCTATCCCTTCCGCCTTATTTGCTCTTAAGTCTTCGAAAGCTCTTTTAATCCTGTTTTTTTCTTCTGTCACGTCATCAGACAAGTCTTCCCCCTCACAGAAGCCTTCAGTGTACTCTTTCCGTCTAACTGCTAGGAACTCTGCATTTAACAAAGGAACTCCCATTACGCTCTTAACGTTATCCGCTTCCTTTTAATTTCACCAAAGGTTGTTTTGACATTCTGTATGCTGCGTCTGTCCTTCCGGCAACCATATCTTTTTCGATTTCTTCACATTTTACATACAGCCATGTCGCCTTAGCTTCCCTCCACTTCCGATTTATTTCATTACTAAGTGACTTGTATTTCTGTATTCCTGAATTCCCCTGAGCATTTTCATACTTCCTTCTTTCGTCAATCAACTGAAGTATTTCTTATGTTACCTTCTTAGTCCCTATGTTCTATTTCCAATTTATGTGACTGCCCTTTTTAGAGATGTGGATTGCCCTTCAGCTGAACTACCTACTGAGCTATTCCTTACCATAGTATCTATAGCCTTAGCGTGGTACGCCACGAATCAACTATTTGTTCGATGTATTTAGATCTCTGTCTTCCCCAACACTTTTTACCCACTACAGTTCCCCCTGGTACCAAGTAAGTTATTGCCTGATATCTTCAGACATGTCCTACCATCTTGTTCCTTCTTCTTGTCACTGTTTTCATATTTTACTTTAATCGTCGATTCTATGGAGAATCTACTCATTTCTTACCAGCCCACCAAATTTTCAACGTCTTTCTTTAGCACCACACTCCAGTCGCTTCCATTATCTTCTTTTCCAGTTTTCCCACAACGAGAATTCACTACCACGCTGTGCTACAAACATATGCTCTCATAAATTTCTTGCTGAAATTAAAGCCGAAGTTTAATGGTAGTAGACTTATTTTAGCCAGAAATGCCCTCTTAGCATGATACCATCCGTTTTATGTGCTTGTTGCTTCTTTGCTTCGCCCATTACGTGTCATTTCACTTCCAAAGGACGACTCGTCGTTCACTTAATCTATTTCTAGTCACTACTTTTGATGTCAAGTTTATTGCTAATATCCTTTATGCTACCCCTCTTAACTTTCGTCATCTCCGGTTTACCTGCAATACATATCCTGTACTCATCAGACTGTTCAATCCATTCAACAGGTCCCGTACTTCTTCTGAAGTTTCATCTCACTTAAGAACATTTCTTCTATTTCCGTCACTCCTATTTAGACATATAGAGTGAACAGTAGTGGTGCAAGATTGTAACATTTTGTGAATAAAACCGTCTTGATCGCTACTTAAATTTTCTTTATTTGATATGTCGTTTCCGCTACTGCCATCTTCAGTATCTGCAGTTAGGATTACAGGAATATTAAGAGCGACAGGAGTCTAATATACAACAAACGATTAACAGTTTTAAAAGATTAATGAACTCTAGAGGGGCAAACTGGTGCCATCTCAAAAGCTAATTTCATGAGTAAGTAGATATACTCATATAAATTGTGTTTTATATTTTTACGTTGAATATTGAAATTTTTAAGGCCAGCTGTGTTTTTATAAGTATGAAAATAGACAAAAATATGAATAATATAATGAAATTTGAAGATAACGTCCACTACACTGGCGCCACAGATTTTTGAGCCAACTGTTGGTTGACACCTTGATTAAGAACAGATTTTAAAACCGTAACTTTGTTCTGCAACTTTCAAGGTTTTCACGTGAGTGTCCTTTTAAAACGCTTCTTTTTTTAATTTTTTAATTTTCATCTTTTACAGTTTTTGTTGCATAGCAAAGGCTTGGCTTGATTGCAGACATTTGTTGATGACAAGTGCCGAAAGATCACGGACTCATACAGGAAATTCATTTCCCCTATTAATTAGCCAGCATCCTCGTCCTACTCCCATTTAAATACGAAACAAAGAAGACAGTGATAGTCATTCCTATATTTATCAATCGTATCATCTCTGACGCTTTTCTTCCTATCCCACCGCGCGTCAAGGCTCCTCTTTCCATCTGTATCTCCTCTTTACCATACGGCCTGACTGTTACTTCAGTCTCCTACTGCATCACTATTACTTACCATCCACCCATATACCCAGCCTCGTCTCCACAGCCGGCCGGAGTGGCCGAGCGGTTCTAGGCGCTACAGTCTGGAACCGCAGGACCGCTACGGTCGCAGGTTCGAATCCTGCCTCGGGCATGGATGTGTGTGATGTCCTTAGGTTAGTTAGGTTTAAGTAGTTCTAAGTTCTAGGGGACTGATGACCACAGCAGTTGAGTCCCATAGTGCTCAGAGCCATTTGAACCATTTTTTTTCGTCTCCACATTTACACTCCACCGGAGTACCTTGTTTCTGCGAATACTCATCGACCCTACATAAAGTATAACATATCCCATTCTCAGCTATCCTTTTCCAGTGCAGGTCATTAGGCTTCTGCTGCCTATTTAAGGCATCGCTTTAATATCTTATACAATACATCTATATGTTTTACTTAATTAAAATGATGGAAATTCCAGTCTAAACTGTTTTTAGTGCCATCTATGAAAGTCATTCCTTTAACAATTTGAAAAGAAAAACATATGTAAATATTTTTGACTTTGTGTCTATTTAAACCTACTGGCTGAAGATTGAGATTATGTTTCGCTAAAGCCCACAGGCGGCGAAGTTAATAAAACAAAGATGAAAAATAAAAATTGTATTTACGCCCCTGTCAATAGCTACACATGTTGAAATTCCCTCCTTACATGTGGCGAATCGTAAGTAGGGCACATTGCAGACTTAGTTTATCTGGGAACATACAGTCACTCTGCAAAAGGAGTCTGTTGACAAATTAATTGTGCATCTTACCTTACAATATTGTTCAAGATTGTGGGACCCATGGTATATAGGACTAAAAATAGAGAAGGTATTTAAGGAAGGGAGGCGCGAAAAGTCGCAGGTTTATTTGGTGCGACAGAGAGCGCCACAGAAAGGAAAAACCTGAAAACCACTACAAGACAGATGACGATCATCCCATGGCATATTTACTAATTCAAAAAAACGGTATTGCATGAAGGATATAGAGACCTATTGGGAAGAACCTGTAGTCTAGGGGTGAGCTGGCACGGTAGCTCAGCGTGTTCAGTCAGAGATCTGGCTGGTGTCTGTAATAAAAAAATTGATTGAAGGGATCAACAACTAACTTCAACGGATGTCATGTGACGGCCACTACGAATAAATTAAAAAAAAGGTCAGATCATTGATCAGTGATCAAAATGATGTCGGCCCTGGGTTCGAAGTCCGCCACCGCTTCAATTTTGATTATTAATCGGGACTGTCGGACGAAGACTTCTGGCATAAGAAATCGCCCTTATTTTGTCAACGGCCTTGTAAAAGAGGGCAGAGAATGGGAAAGATGTCTTGTTCTTGGGGTGGAAAACTGCCCCTAAGGCGGAAGAATCAGCAATGATAAACGGCATGAGGATGTTGAATGCAATGGAAACCACTGCATTAAAAGCACATAACGTTCATCCACAGAACATGTGACCTGTAACTGAAAAATGTCATGAGGATCTCTTCATCGGTAAAAGATTCCTGAATAATCCCCCATTCGGATCTCCGGGAGGGGACTGCCAATGGGGGAGGTGAGCGTAAGAAAAAAATTGCAAAACCAGAAGAAGGATAACATACCACGAATAAGGACGTGGAATGTCAGAAGCTTGAATGTGGTATGGAAGCTAGAAAATCCGTAAAGGGAATTGCGAAACCTCAATCTAGATGCAGTAGGAGTCAGTGAAGTCAAACGGAAAGAGGTCAAGGACTGCGAAGAAACCAAGGGTAACAGAATAAATACTTCAGTTGATCAATGAAAGGAGAAGGTAAAAAAATATTCAGGGAAATCCAAAAGTACATAAATACACGTCGTTGAGCAATGAAATAAATAGGAAGTGTAGGGAAGGTAAGACGGAATGGCTGAAGGAAAAATGTGAAGAAATCGAAAAAAAAGAAATGATTGTCGGAAGACAGCTCAGCATATAGGAAAGTGAAATCAACCTTCTGTGGAATTAAAAGCAAGGATGGTAACATTAAGAGTGCAATGGAAATGCCACTGTTAAATGCAGAGGAGAGAACGGTTTGGACGAATGTGTACATTGAAGGCATTTATGAGACGGGAGATTCTTCTGATGTGATAGAAGAAGAAACAGGAATCGAGTTAGAAGAGATAGGGGATCCAGTATTAGGATCAGAATTCGAGAGAACTTTGGAGGTCTTCAGATGAAATCAAGAAGAAGGGATAGATAACATACCATCAGAACTTTTAAAATCATTAGGGGAAACAAAACGACTACTCACGTTGATGAGTAGAATGTATCAGTGTGGCGACACATCATCTTACTTCCGGAAAAGTATCATCCACACAATTCCGAAGACTGCAAGAGCTGAGAAATGCAAGAATTATCGCACAGACAGCTTAACATCTCATGCATCAAAGTTACTTACAGGAATAATATACAGAAGAATGGAAAAGAAAATTGAGAATGTGTTAGATGATGATCAGTTTGCCTTTAGGAAAGGTGAAGACACAAGAATTTCAATTCTTACGTTGAAGTTGATAATGGAAGCATGATTGAAAAAAATATCAAGACATGTTCATAGGATTATCGACCTGGAAAAAGGGTAATGTCAAGTGGTGCAAGATGTTCGAAATTCTGAGAAAAGTTGGGATAAGCTATAGGGAGAGACGGGCAATACATAATACGCATAAGAGCCAAGAGGGAATAATAAGAGTTGACGACCAAGAACGAAGCGCTCGGATTAAAAAGGTGTAAGACAGGGATGTAGCCTTTCGCCCCTAATGTTCAATCTATACATTGAAGAAGTAATGTTGAAAATAAAAGAAAGGTTCAGGGATGGAATTAAACTTCAAGGTCGACGGGGATACGATTCACAGCAGTATCCTTTCTCCCGTCAAAACCTGCAGCTTCCCGAAAAATCCCATCAATTACAACCTAATAATTTCACTACTATCTAGCAGTACTATATATCTCGGAGTAACATTCGACTAAATAACCACCCACACGAAAGCCGTACTAGGTTAAAACTATGAAATATACTAACTCGCGGAACATGGGTCTACACCCTTCAAGTACATCTAAATATGCTTCATCCGAACTGGTCTTACCGTTGGATGTTTTTGGATTTCCATTAAACATTACAGAACTTGTGAAAATTATTAAGCGTTTACCTCTCTCAAATTCTTGGAACGCTTCCCAAAATCATATACCACATTCGAGTTGAGCGTGTAATTCCAACACAATAGGTCGTAAAAAAATGAACAGGCCACATACAACTACAACGAAAAATTAAATATATGGCGAGGCAGAAACTCAGAATTTTCGGGAACAATGCGGTCGCCATCCCAATAGGCAAAAAGTGCGTGGTAGCAGAGAAACAGCACAAAGCACTATCTTCATTAGATGCAGTAATTTTAATTTAAGGGAAATCCATTTCACATTCAAAAAATTACTGTAAACTATGTAGTAATTAAGCACTGTACAGGTCAGTAATGCTAAATGCGGCGTCGTAGCTACGCTAATTCTTTTAGCAACACCCTTAGACGAATCACATCACAGATTATCTCAGCCAGGCAGTTGAAACATGAAAATAGTCAATATTCGGTAGGGTAAGTACCAGGTGTATACCATGCATTCCTATCCTGCATTGAGCCACCGTGAGTTGTATGAATAACATTAGTAGAGAGCTGTTTTTGTAATCTAATGAATTTTGTAGTCTTTTCAACGTACGAAATAAAAGTCCAGAAACTAGTCGTGTATATGTGTATGGATAGTAAGATCTGTTTCTTAATGAAAACAGATGGTTTGGTTCGCATAACTTTACATTTCAGCGCTTTCATGTAGAAAATTTAGCTATCATTTTTAGATATTTAATGAGAACACAGTTCGTACAAGTGCAAAATTTTACCTTAAAATTTCCTTGAAACGTGTTTTTTTTCTTCATTTCAATCTTCAAAATATTGCAGTAACAAGACAGCGGGAGGCCATTAGTATTTAAATATGAAAATAGTAAACGCCACGAGTTCCTTCCTGTGACAACCTCTTCATTTCAGACTAGAGACAGCAACCAGCGTCCTCAATTATTTGGTGGATGTATTCCACTCTCTGTCTTGCTCTACTGTTTTTGCCCTCTACAGATCCCTTCAGCACCATGGAGGTTGTGCCCTAATGTTAGAACGGATGTTCTATCATCCTGACCCTTCCGCTTGTCAGTGTTTTCCATATATTCCTTTCCTCAGCAACACTTGCAGACTCTTCATACCTTACCTTATCAGTCAACCTAATTTCCAACATTCGTCTCTAGCACATCTCAAATGCCTCAGTTTTCTTCTGTTCTTGTTTTCACAGTCCATGTTTCACTACCATACAATTCTGTGCTCCAAACGTACATTCTCAGAAATTCCTTCCTCAAATTAAGGCCTATGTTCTATACTAGCAGCTGTCTCTTGGCCAGGAATGCTCTTTTTGCCAGTCCTAGGCGGTTTTGGATGGTCTACTTGCTTGTAGTTATTGGGTATTTTGATGCCTAAGTAGTAGAATTCCTTAACTTCTACGTCTTGATATTAATCCTGATGTTACGTTTCTCGCTGTTCTCATTTCTGCTACTTCTCACTATTTTCGTCTTTCTTCTGTTTACTCTCAGTCCGTATTCTGTACTCATGAAACAGTTAATTCCATTCAGCAGATCATGTAATTCTTATTAACTTTCACTCGGGATAGCAATGTGATCATCGAATCGTATCATTGATATCCTCTGATCTTGAATTTTAATTCCATCCCTGAAACTTTCTTTTATTTCCATCATTGCTTCTTCAATGTACATATTAGACAGTAGGGGCGAAAGACAACATACCTGTCTTACACATTTTTAATCCGAGCACTTCATTCTTGGTCGCCCACTCTTATTATTCCCTCTTGGCTCTTGTACACGTTGTATACTACCCGTCTATCTCTATAACTGACCCCTATCTTCCTCAGAGTTGCGCAGACCTTTCGTCATTTGACATCTTCGAACGCTTTTTCCAGGTCGATAAAGACTTTCAACATGTCTCGATTTTTCTTTAGTCTTGCTTCCTATATCAACCGCATCAGCAGAATTGCCACCCTGGAGCCTTTGCGTTTCCTAATGCCAAACTGATCACTATCTACCAGATCCTCAATTCTCTTTTCCATTCTTATGTAAAATTATATCTGTTAGCAACTTTGGTGCCAGAGCTGTTAAAATGAATGTGCAATAAATCTCGCACTTGTCGGCAGCATCTGTGGCACCCACCTGGATGACACTTTTCGCATTTTCAGGTCGTCATGCAGGATTGTGTGCACAGAACCCACAGAAATGCCAACTCTGGGGGCGATATGTTCAACAGTCATTCGGCGATCTCCCAAAACAATTCTCTCCACTTTCTTGTTCATGTCGTCAGACCGGCTTGTGCGAGCCTGAGGTTGTTTCAGTTTGTTGTCACACGATGTTCTGCCTTCATTAAACTGTCGCACCCACGAACGCACTTTCGATACATCCATAACTCCATCACCACATGTCTCCTTCAACTGTCGACGAATTTCTAGTGGTTTCACACCACGCAAATTCAGAAAACGAATGATTGCACGCTGTTCAAGTAAGGAAAACGTTGCCATTTTAAGTGTTTAAAACAGTTCTCATTCTCACCGCTGGCTGTAAAATTCCATCTGCTGTACGGTGCTGCCATCTCTGGGACGTATTGACAATGAACGCGGCCTCATTTTAAAACAATGCGCATGTTTCTATCTCTTTCCAGTCGGAGAAAAAAAATCGGAGGCCTTAGAACTTGAATGCACCTCGTATTATTCCTTTTCCACTTTTTGTTTTTATTTGAAAAATGGCTCTGAGTACTATGGAACTTAACTTCTGAGGCCATCAGTCACCCAGAACCTAAGGACAGCACACACATCCATGCCCGAGGCGGGATTCGAACCTGCGACCGTAACGGTCCCTCGGCTCCAGACTGTAGCGCCCAGAACCGCACGGCCACTCCGACCGGCTTTTATTTGAAATGTTTACTCAATATTTAACTGTATGGATACTGGAAGAGACATTGTTTTAGCTCAAGCACAATAATAATAACTGGCTCTGGCTCGACGCCAGCTGTAAATTTTTGAAATGGACGCCACTTCCGCTAGTTGTGTGTCATTGATCTATCCGATTTATCCAACCAGGGAAATGCGACCTACAGTCTCGTACCAATTCCTGGCTAACGTCAGGGAAGTACGGTGTTTCGTTACTACCCTCTTTGCTTAGGTTCATGTGTGAAATGTTTCGGCATTTTGCAGTCAGTAAGCTTTAGAAAAAGCATACCCCCGAAATCTTTATAATTTGATCATTGTAAGTAAGACTTAGTAGTGATTCTGATGTCTCTGGGAAGGTGCGGGGAAGTAAGTTCATCTCCTGGACACTGATTTGCATCTAAATGGCGCTTAACTTTCCAATCCCTTACAGCGTATATGTACGTCATTTGATTTTCCGCTGTACATATGTAAAGGTGACTGGTGTATTATGGGAGACCAGTATTCGATTCAGATGCACCAATGCAGGTTTAATGTAGCCCTTGGACCTTCACACTGACGATGAAACGCAGAAATTGCATCGGGATTGATTACAAAAGGAACAATACAGACTTCTGTCCAGGGGGAGTAACGCTTCAAACAGTCTGTGCTTTGAACCTTTCCTGGGAGTCGAGTAGTAGATTCCGATGCACCACTGCAGGTTTACTGTGACCCTTGCACCTTTACATTGACGATGAAACACAGAAATTGCATCTGGATTGAATACAAAATGCACAATGCCGACTTCTGTCCAGGGGGAGTAACGCTTCAAACAGACTGTGTTGTAAACTTTCCTGGGAGACCAGTATTAGATTTCGATGCATAAGCAGGTTTACTGTAACCCTTGGACCTTCACATTGGCGATGAAACACAGAAATTGTGTCAGGATTGAATACAAAAGGCACAATGCCGACATCTGTAAACGGGGAGTAACGCTTCAAACGGTCTGTGACTTGAACCTTTCCTGGGAGTCCAGTAGTAGATTGTAATGCACCTTTGCAGGCTTACGGTAACCCTTGGACCTTCATATTGACGATGAAACACAGAAATTGTATCGAGACTGAATACAAAAGGTACAATGCCTACTTCTGTCCAGGGGGAGTAACGCTTCAAACAGTCTGTGTTGGAAACTTTCCTGGGAGACCAGTATTAGATTTCGATGCACAAGCAGGTTTACTGTAACCCTTGGTCCTTCACATTGACGATGAAACACAGATATTGCATCGGGACTGAATATAAAAGGCACAATGACGACTTCTATCCAGTGGGGGCAACGCTTCAAACAGTCTGTGTTGGAACCTTTCCTGGGAGTCCAGTAGTAGGTTCCGATGCACCGCTGCAGGTTTACTGTAACCCTTGGCCTTCACATTGACGATGAGCACAGAAATTGCATCGGGATTGAATACAAAAGGCACAATGCCGACTTCTGTCCAGGGGGAGTAACGCTTCAAACGGTATCCTGTAAATCATGGGGGAAGGCCAGAAGGAAGATTCCTTATTCCTAGATTTATGGAAAGCCTTTGACGTAGTGTTCCACTGCAGACTGTTACCGAAGATCCGAGCGTACAGAATAGTTTCTCAGATATGTCAGTATCTCGAAGAAATATTATCGAACAGAAACCAGTACTTAGTCCTGTGCGAGTGCTCATCAGAGACAACGATTTCGCCAGGAGCGCCCTAAGGAAGAGTGATAGACCCCACTCTTGTTGTCTATATACAGTACATAAACGATGTGATGGATAGGGACCAGTCTACAACTGTTTACTGATGACACTGCAGTTTCCGTGAAAGTATCGTCATCCAATGACTATAGGAGTATCAGAATGACCAAGACTGAATTTCTTTTTGTTGTGATGAATGGCGCTTGCTTCAAATGCAGGAAAATTAAAGTTACTGCAGATGAGTAAAAAAAATTCCCTTAATATTCGAATATGATATTAGTGACGTGATACTTGACATAATCACGTCGATTAAATACACTCCAAGACAAGAAAAATAAATAAACCGACGCACCGAAAAGAAATTAGCAAAAATGAACTGTAATTAAGGGCTAGGTATGATGTACATGTACATACATAAACTGATTACAATTTTAGAAAAACTGGATGATTGATTAAAGACAAGAGTTTCACAAACTGAGGAAGTCAACAATGCGTTGGCCCACCTCCGTTCCCTATGCAAGCAATTAGCCGGCCGCGGTGGCCGAGCGGTTCTAGGCGCTTTAGTACGGAACCACGCGACTGCTACGGCCGCAGGTTCGAATCCTGCCTCGGGAATGGATGTGTGTGATGTCCTTAGGTTAGTTAGGTTTATGTAGTTCTAAGTTCTAGGGGACTGATGACCTCCGAGTTAAGTGCTATAGTGCTCAGAGCCATTTGAACCATTTTTACAAGCCGTTATTCGGATTGGCATCGATTGATACAGTTGCTGGATGTCGTTCGGAAGGGTATCGTGCCGAATTCTCTTCAACTGACGCATTAGATCGTCAAAATCTCGAACTGGTTGAAGGGCCCAGCCCATAATTCTCAAAACGTTGCCAACTGGAGAGAGATCCAGCGACCTTCCTGCGCAAGGGAATATTTGGCGAGGACGAAGACAAGCAGTAGAAACTCTCGCCGACATTATCTTGCTGGAATGTAAGGGTGACACGGATAACAGCCAGAGGGGTCCTACTATGAAAATAAATGGAACCCCAAACCACCACTTCGGACTGTCCGGCCGTAAGGCGGGCGACAGTCGGATTTGCATCCCACCGCTGTCCAGGGCGTCTCCAGCCAAGTCTTCATCGAGGCGCAGTTTGAAGCAAAACTCATTACTGAATACAATTCTACTCCAGTCAATGAGATTCCAGGCTGAAGATGTGCCAAGAGACGCCATAGACAGCGATGGGATACCAGACTAAATGTCACCCGCCCTTCCCTCCCTACAGCCTGACAACCAGCGTTTATGGTCTGGGGTGCTTTGCATACCAGGATCCCTTTGGTTGTCATTCACGGTCTCCTTATAGCACAACGGTACGTCGCCGATGTTCTACGACCCGTTTTGTTGCCCTTCATGGCAAGCCATTCTGGGCTTACATTTCAGCAAGGCAATGACCATCCGCACAAAGCGAGAGATTTTGTTTACGCGCTTGAAAAACTGTGCCTTGCCAGAAAGGCCGTCGGATCTCCCACTGCTGAGAACGTATGGAACATTACAGGCAGGACCCTCTAACCAGCTTGGGATTTTGATGTTCTTATGCGCCAGCAGAACTTCTAACAACTGTATCAGTTAATGCCAAACCGAATAATTAACTGCGTAAATGACAGTGGTGAGGCAATGCGTTACTGACGTGCTCATTTTGTGAAGCTCTTCCTCTTACATAAATCATCCAGTTTTTCTGCAATTGAATGATTTGTTTGTTTGTACATTTACGTCACATCATAGATTTCCGTCCCGTTCGGATAGTTCCTTCGTAGTGAGTCTTCCCGTTTTTTTTAATATATTTTCTGTGTTAGAGTGTACCTGGCGTACGATGTCCATGTACGTCCATACACGGATACGCCATTTGCAGATCTGTAAATGATAAAAGTATCAGTTGTCCATGACAGGTAGAGCGACCAGTAGAGAGCATTACTGCTGTCCGTGTTTAGTGTTTTTAGTACGTCTGGTATATAAGACGCTTGTATAGCGTGAGGTGCTGAATGAAGACTGTGAGGGATATGGGGCTGTCACGTAATCCTGTATGACACTGTTATCGGCACCTGACATTCGAAAAGGGTCTCACTGTGAGTCACCATTTGGCTGGCTGTTCGAGTAGTACAATATCAAGATTTGTGGGGCATTCGATGTTACAGTGGCCCTATGGACTGACTGGGTATGTAAGGGCAGGCGTACTTGTCTGCAGCGTCTGTCGACCTGAGGGGGGGTTCGTCGTGTTGTGCACCAAGCTCATGATAACCCTCCACATCTACTGCTGCCATACGAGAACAAGAAATGGACTCCCTGATATATTTTGTGTCATTCCGCACGACTGGTCAGAGACTAGCAACAGCTGGACTACGGAATTACCGCTCCATGCATAGGATGCCCTGAACACTACAACACAAACGGCTGAGTATGGAGTGGTCTCATGAACGAGAATCATGGGCAGCTGACGAATGGTATGTCATTGTGTTGAGCAATGAGTCGCGATTCTGCACTGCCCCACATGCCCATCGTCCGCAAGTACAGTGGTGGCATAGAGAGAGAATCCATTCTTCCAATGACTTGAAGAGGATCAGCGGTATTAGCCCTGACATTATGGAATGGAGAGTCATAGTATATGACTTTAGGTCGCTGCTAGCTGTGACTAAGGCAACGGTATGTTCTGTGTCGTCATATGGTACCTCTCGTGTGCAGTATTGCGGTGCAATCTTTCAACTGGACAATGCTAGTCCACAAATGGCAAGTGTCTCTATGAAACGTCTGTTTGATGTTGAGGTACTCCCGTGAATAGCAATATCCCCAGCTCAGCCCCCGATAGAACATGTGTGCCACCAACTCGAACTCAGTCCCAGCATCAGTGGCTAGGATATTAAACGACCAGTTACAACAGTAGTCGGCCAGCTTGCCTTCGGAGAGGATACAACTGCTTCGTGATACCCTTCCCAACCTAATCAGTGCATGCATCCAGGCCAGAGCGGGTACAATGTAATACTGATAAGTGGGCTCATACTGTCAAGTTCTACTCGATATCGCAACCGCTGAAGTAACAACACATATCCTGTCAAACTGTGAAGTTTCATTTCGTTTCCTCCTTTACTTGTGGGTAGTTAGTTCCAAGCAGTGTAGAACGTTCACGTGAGGTGTGTTCCGGGGAAGACAAATTTCGACTTTTGTTTATTGGAAGAGACGTAGGAAGTGTAACTTATCTGCAGAGCATAAAAACTAGTGTGACAAAGTCTGAAGAACTAATCGTCTCTTTGAAACTCACACCAGGTTGGATTAAAGAAAGCAAAAGAAGTATTTCACAGGAGTGCTTCTGGATTTGTACCTGTTAGGTTCGATCTACACACGAGTGTTGCGGAAGTGCCCGTGGACTCATATGGGAATCCCTGGACGAGAGCGATACTGTTAAAAGTTAGATAATCAGCTTTTGCTACTGATTGCTGAAGGATTCTATTGCCGTCAATCTACATTTCGCTTAAGGACGGCGAAGACAGATAATAGAAATTAGGGCTTGTACAGTCGCTTTCCCCCTCGCTTAATTAGCGAGTGGAACAGGAAAGGGAATGTTTAATAGTGGCAGAAGGTAAACACCGCCGTGTACCTTACGGAGGTTTGCGAACTATGTATGTAGATAAAAATGTAGGTCTATATAAACAATTATGATAAAAAAACAGCGTCTTGGAACTAGCAGTGCAAGTGTTTGATTTAAACTTCTGGTTTGCCACAGCGGACTTCTGAATTCATTCTATAATTGTATTACGTGAGCATACATATTAGAACTCGATAACCTCTGGTGACGTTCTAGTACCAGTGGAAATATGTCTGTCGCTGGCCTGTGTGATAACAGGCGAAGCTGCAGAGTGGCGTCAGCCACGACTTTTTATAACTCGATAACCCCGGGGAATTAGCGAGCAGCTTGTTTAACAGTTGGAGCGCAACGTCGGATGAAGATGCAGGTGGCGGTGATTGGCGCAGGAGCCTCCGGGCTGGCGGCGGCCAGGCACCTGCTGGAGTCTCCACGGGGTCACAGCGTCACCGTCTTCGAGCGAGGCGACCAGCTGGGTGGCACGTGGGTCTTCACGGAAAAGACGGGACTCGACGTGGACGGACGGCCGGTCCACAGCAGCATGTACCGCAGCCTCGAGTGAGTCAGCTCGCCAGCAAGAGGCCTCGTTTTACCATTCTCACCAAAGTTCATCACACCAAAAGCGAGGGGCATTCAATAAGTAACATCCATTTCTTCTGAAAGCAGTTTGGTTCAATTCAGGATTCCAATGCACTGTATATTTCCCGACTCTTATGGCTACTCTAAGGCGCTACAATCATGGACTGTGCGGCTGGTCCCAGCGGAGGTTCGAGTCCTAACTCGGGTATGGGTGTGTGTGTTTGTCCTTGGGATAATTTAGGGGGGGATGCGTGTTCGAGTGGTAAAACTCTACCGGTCGACGTCGGAGCGAATGTCTTGCTGCATCAATAATCTCCCCATAATTCACATACAGTTTCTCGCAGAGAGTGTATCCTACATTGGACCAAACAGCTGGAAGTCAGAAGTTGCGAAATCTGGTCTGTAAGGGTGGATGAGGAACAACAGTTCAAATGGTTCAAATGGCTCTGAGCACTATGGGACTTAACTTCTAAGGTCATCAGTCCCCTAGAACTAATTAAACCTAACTAACCTAAGGACATTACACACATTCATGCCCGAGGCAGGATTCGAAACTGCGACCGTAGCGGTCTCGCGGTTCCAGACTGAAGTTCCTACAACCGCTCGGCCACCCCGGCCGGCGGAAGAACAGTGACAAGAAGTTCGTTTCTTTTTTTGTGGCGAGGAACACGCTGAAATCGTTTCTTCAGTTTCCTGAGGGTAGCGCAATACAATTCGGGGTTGATCGTTGTACTGTGATGTGGGACGTCAAAAGAATATCGCCTTCAGAGTTCCAGAACACTGTCGTCACGACTTTACTGGCTTAGGGTGGGGCTCTGAACTTTTTCTTCGGAGGAGAGGTGGTCTGGCGCCACTCCTTGGATTGCCGTTTTGTTTCCTGGCCGAAGTGATGAAACAATCTTTCATCGTCTACGACGGTATTCGACACGATCAGCCTCGTAACAATTCCGCAAACATTGCGCTTCGCTGCTCTTTGTGATCTTTGGCTGTGAGGAATCCAACAGGCACACTCCTTTGAGTTCACCAGCTGGTGGATGAGTGTGTCAGCACTATCAGCAGAGACGTCCAGTTGTGCCGCGAGATGTTTGACTGCGACCTTCTGACCACCTCGAATGAGAGTCAGCGCTTTCAACACTGCAGTAGTCATAGCTGTCTGCGGCCGACACACGGGAGATAAGCCAGGTTTCGCGACCGTGTTGTGATCATGGCGGCCCCTTCGTCCAACGACTCACCTTGCTTTTGTTCGCTACGAGATCTCCGCAGTCATCATGCAAGCGCCTATGAATATCTGCAATGCTCCGGTTTTCCGCAAGGGAAGAAAAAAAGAAAAACGGGAGATAAGCCTGGTTTCGCGACCGTGTTGTGATCATGGCGTCCCCTTCGCCCAACGACTCACCGTGCTTTTGGCCGCTGCGAGATCTCCATAGTCATTCTGCAAGCGCCTATGAATATCTGCAATGCTGGTTTTCCGCAAGGGAAGAAAAAAAGAAAAAGACAGCGCTCTCCTTGGAGCGTACAAATAAAGGGACTGGAGCGGGAATATTCCGCGATGTCCCACAACAAATTCCGCGTTTCTTCAACCGAAACTGGCTGCGAAATAAAAATGTTGCGTTAGTTATTGAACACCCCTCGCATTATTCATCCCACTTAAAAGAGCGTGCTGGTCACTTTGGAGCGCTGCGAACTGTATGAAAATACACTCCTGGAAATGGAAAAAAGAACACATTGACACCGGTGTGTCAGACCCACCATACTTGCTCCGGACACTGCGAGAGGGCTGTACAAGCAATGATCACACGCACGGCACAGCGGACACACCAGGAACCGCGGTGTTGGCCGTCGAATGGCGCTAGCTGCGCAGCATTTGTGCACCGCCGCCGTCAGTGTCAGCCAGTTTGCCGTGGCATACGGAGCTCCATCGCAGTCTTTAACACTGGTAGCATGCCGCGACAGCGTGGACGTGAACCGTATGTGCAGTTGACGGACTTTGAGCGAGGGCGTATAGTGGGCATGCGGGAGGCCGGGTGGACGTACCGCCGAATTGCTCAACACGTGGGGCGTGAGGTCTCCACAGTACATCGATGTTGTCGCCAGTGGTCGGCGGAAGGTGCACGTGCCCGTCGACCTGGGACCGGACCGCAGCGACGTACGGATGCACGCCAAGACCGTAGGATCCTACGCAGTGCCGTAGGGGACCGCACCGCCACTTCCCAGCAAATTAGGGACACTGTTGCTCGTGGGGTATCGGCGAGGACCATTCGCAACCGTCTCCATGAAGCTGGGCTACGGTCCCGCACACCGTTAGGCCGTCTTCCGCTCACGCCCCAACATCGTGCAGCCCGCCTCCAGTGGTGTCGCGACAGGCGTGAATGGAGGGACGAATGGAGACGTGTCGTCTTCAGCGATGAGAGTCGCTTCTGCCTTGGTGCCAATGATGGTCGTATGCGTGTTTGGCGCCGTGCAGGTGAGCGCCACAATCAGGACTGCATACGACCGAGGCACACAGGGCCAACACCCGGCATCATGGTGTGGGGAGCGATCTCCTACACTGGCCGTACACCACTGGTGATCGTCGAGGGGACACTGAATAGTGCACGGTACATCCAAACCGTCATCGAACCCATCGTTCTACCATTCCTAGACCGGCAAGGGAACTTGCTGTTCCAACAGGACAATGCACGTCCGCATGTATCCCGTGCCACCCAACGTGCTCTAGAAGGTGTAAGTCAACTACCCTGGCCAGCAAGATCTCCGGATCTGTCCCCCATTGAGCATGTTTGGGACTGGATGAAGCGTCGTCTCACGCGGTCTGCACGTCCAGCACGAACGCTGGTCCAACTGAGGCGCCAGGTGGAAATGGCATGGCAAGCCGTTCCACAGGACTACATCCAGCATCTCTACGATCGTCTCCATGGGAGAATAGCAGCCTGCATTGCTGCGAAAGGTGGATATACACTGTACTAGTGCCGACATTGTGCATGCTCTGTTGCCTGTGTCTATGTGCCTGTGGTTCTGTCAGTGTGATCATGTGATGTATCTGACCCCAGGAATGTGTCAATAAAGTTTCCCCTTCCTGGGACAATGAATTCACGGTGTTCTTATTTCAATTTCCAGGATTGTAGTACCACCTAGCCATGTGGATCTTCGCCAAAGATGTGTAGTTCTGTACATATCACGGTCACTTGTATCGAATCAGCAGAGTAAAATGGGTGGACGTAGAGACGCTTTAGAATGACAAAAAAGAAGAGGTATCGCGGTTTTACGCGCCGATTATCGTACTGTGAGTGAAACTGCCAGATTTTTCGGAGGATTAAGACGCACTGTGCACCGTATCTACAAGTAATGGTGAACAACATGCAGAAATGTAATACGAAGTATGAACAGTGGTCGTTAAAGGTTCCTATTCAACAGCGACCAGGGATACATGTCACGCTGTGTCAGTGCCAGTCAGTTTCAAACCCAACATGAGTTAATCAAATATAAAATTATTATAACTTAAAGAAACTTTCTATGAAACATTTTAGAATTTTCAGAAACTTTCAATGTATCGTCTCAACCGTATTTAAAATTAAAAATTTGTACGAAGTGATGACCAGTTTCGAGAGATTAAATAGCATCTTCAGACCACGTAGTGTGATTACCGCAACTAGCAGAGTACAACGCCGTAGCATCTTCCACACCATTCTTATTTTAAATCCTCACGTAAAATCGCTTACATTCTGCCACGTTATCTGTGACAGCAATTGAAACATACAGGCTATACAGAGCTGTAAAGAAAACTTTTGTATATATTGAAAGGTCTGTGTGATTATTTTCGTTAAAGTTAGCGCCTGCAAAAAGTGATTTGCCATGAAAGCTGTACTTGAAGAGAAATATGCAATTTGACTTCAAGCACAGCTTAAACGGCGAATCTCTGTAGTTATTGACTGTAACGATAATAATTATACAGACGTACAATGTATAAAAATTTTACGACGCTGTACGGGCTCTATGTGTCAGTTGCTGTCACAGGTAGCATGGCAGTGCATTAACAGGTTTTATCTAAGGATTTTAAACGTTAATGTTGTGGACAATGCAACCGTGTTGTAGAATGCTTTTCTCTTTTATAACACTGTCTGTGGTCTGGAGATGGCAGTTAAGCTACCGATACTGGTCAAAAGTTTTTAAAAAGTTTTAATGTTGATGCGATTGAGACAACATAGTGAAACTTTTTCAAAATTTTGAAATGTTTTAAAGGAAGTTTTTAAAAATTTCATCATTTTATACTTGATTATCGGTTTACTATCTCCTTCTCCTCGAGGCCCACGAGAAAGACAGGCCGCGGCGCGTAAGTCACGAAGGTAGTCCTTAACTCGCTCGTTCGCTCAGATCAGCACACGAAATGCGTTTCTAAACCTGTTAACTCGCAAATGGTCGTGTAAGTACTAACGAGAATTGCATCTTCCACTGGGATCTGCTGTTATGAAGTCTTACTGATTAACAGTACTACAGAAAAATTTAAGATCGATACTCGATATAAATGATATAACGACTTGTTTATAGCATTTACTCTCTTCTGATTAACCGTACCCATTGCATGCTGGAAGTGGTGCCTTATGCAACTGATAATCATTTTAGCATGATTTTATTTTATTGTACGCCAGTACGGCCGTAACAAGTTAAAAGCCGGCCTATGGACTCCTCATCATTGTAGGACTAACAACAGTTGTTGTTGTTGTGGTCTTCAGTCCTGAGACTGGTTTGATGCAGCTCTCCATGCTACTCTATCCCGTGCAAGCTTCTTCACCTCCCAGTACCTA
Source organism: Schistocerca cancellata (assembly GCF_023864275.1). NCBI lineage: Eukaryota > Metazoa > Arthropoda > Insecta > Orthoptera > Acrididae > Schistocerca > Schistocerca cancellata. Next base: position 600,978,156 of record NC_064630.1, read on the forward strand.
CCGCAACCTAGATCCTTCTGAATCTGCTTAGTGTATTCATCTCTTGGTCTCCCTCTACGATTTTTACCCTCCACGCTGCCCTCCTATACTAAATTGGTGACCCCTGATGCCTCAGAACATGTCCTACCGACCGATCCCTTCTTCTAGTCAAGTTTTGCCACAAACTTCTCTTCTCCCCAATCCTATTCAATACTTCCTCATTAGTTATGTGAACTACCCATCTAATCTTCAGCATTCTTCTGTAGCACCACACTTCGAAAGCTTCTATTCTCTTCTTGTCCAAACTATTTATCGTCCATGTTTCACTTCCATACATGGCTACACTCCATACAAATACTTTCAAAAATGACTTCCTCACACTTTGAAACGTCCCCTTAGAAGAATTTTACATGTGAAACGTCCACTTAGAAGAATTGTACAAGACTGTGCTTAACCTGGCACACAATAATTTTAGCGCAACGCAATCTGACTATCTAAAAATCCCTGCAAAAGAATGGCCCTGACTAACTTTAACCTATACCTTTTACAAAACACTTACCTCACAAAAATCTTCGCTACTCAAGCTACTGCAAAACAGCGAGCGCCACTACTGCCAGCTAAATAAAAGATTCAAACCACTGAAGGTACTAACTACTGATAGGGATAGTTAGCAAATGAAAGATATTAATAGAGAACAAACAATGTATTTACCTTAATATTCATAATTGACATTCAGTCTTACAGATTATCAAAACTCCGCCATCTCTCTCCCCACGTCCACCACTGCTGGCGGCTCACCTCCAACTGCCCAACGCTATCTGCTGTTCACATCCAGCTATAGCAGTTCATGACAACAATGGCAGGCAACAATGCAAACTAGCCACATACTGCACACAGCACAGCCAGTGATTTTCATACAGAGAGCGCTACGTAACGTTGCCAATAAGAAAACATAAACAGCAAACTTACATAAAGAAAACATAAACAGCCTACTTACATAGCCCCCATGCTCCCCACAAAAAATTTTACAAATGTTTTTGGCCAGTGGCCAATAATGATTTGATAAAATTTTTCATAATTACACTAACAAAGATATCCAATGCACACACTTATTGATACAATGTTGGTCAACAGCTAAAATTTTCTCACAGTCCATAAAGACAGTCCTGATCGTTCATCATAATAGTAATTACAGTTTTTTTCACAAAGTCTCATTAGTAAAAGAAATTGCACACAGAAGTAGTGGATTTCCATGCAGTCTTGAAGAAGTAGTGTTGTCCTTCCAACAGAAAGACAGTGCTGACTCTTGACATGCTGACAGGTAATGGGCCACAACAGAGCAAACCCACAGCAGAGTCATTTGACGTTTTGAAGAAGATTGGTAGATAGGTCATCAAAGAGTAGACCCACTGTAGTCCTGGTAGAGATTGTGGTATTTGTGGGCCACCAGAGGTGTAGACCCACTGTAGTCCTTGTAGAGATGGCCAGCAGCCATCTGTTGCGACTGTGCAGGTGCACAATCACCATTGAAGAGTCTTGCGGATAATAGAGCAAGTCCATAACCACCACTTGTGCACTCACAAAGTTTTTGGAATTGTCCTTAGAACCAGCAATGCTGTTATCCAGTCCCTTGCTGAATTAGTAACACACGTGCAAACACTAACAGTCCCAACTTCTCACATAGTGTCCATATACTATGACCAACAGAAATGTGTGCAGTGAAATGAATGCTTTCAAGTTACTTAATTTGATTAACTGGCGTCAATTACAATTATATAACATAAGAATACAATTACAAAGATACAAAATACAACATTAAAGACATAACAATACAGATAATATTTGTAGTAATAGGGGCTTTACAAAAGAATAGAAATAAACATATACATCAGTGTTACAGGAATGATAACATGAGTACATACATAAAAGATCAGAATCACTTTTGAAACGTCAACTTCACACATGAGCATGAAAACAACACAGAATAAATAATGTCTAAGCATCTTTACAAAGTAAATAACATATTATTAGAAAAAGTCTACAACAGAGCTCTCATCAGCTAAACACATAAAGACAGGAAAAACACAAATACACAAGGGTACACAAACACATAGTGGGATAACACCAAAAGGAAAGGACAACACACAATTACATATTTGGAAAAAGCAGCAAAGAGGAAAGGACAGGGTTTGGTTTACTGCAGTATTTTGCTTGGAGATCTCCCTTCATTCCATAGATCGTTCGTCTTATTTCAACCTTTGCTTCCACCAAAAAAAATCCTATCCAAGCATGCTTTCTGTATTTATGTGTTCACATATTTCTTACCTCATTATTTATTTCCAAGATAATCCTACCTATACCTCCTTCCTGTATTCTATTCATATTTCTTTCAAAATAATTATTTCTGATTGTACAATACTCATTGGGGCCCAAATCTTTCTTCGCAATGCATTCTTTACCTATTCTCCATAGTCAGTTTCTTATATAGTCTACCCCCTCTTAAGCTAACTTAAATCTACTGAGCTCAGACATATATACCAAGGGACGAGGTAATGCAGCAAAAAAAAAAAAAAAATAATTAACACAAACATCAATGACAAAATATAGAAATGGCAAAGCAAGCAACATAAATTAGCAAAGCAAGTGCAATATTACAACTAATATAAGGCAATGCAGGAAACAAGAAAAACTAGCTTAGAAGAGTAACACAAAGTCAAATTCAGTAACACTATGCCTGACAAACAGCAGCAACTTATACCTAAACATGACATAGCTCAAGCAGAAAAAATATTACAGTAAAAACAACAATGCAGACAAGGGAAATGCATATTCACATCTTAATGTCTATGTAATTAAAGTGGTGCACCACAACAACTGATTGTAAAAAAAATATTACCATGTACTTGAAAAGAAAATTTTGTTTTACTGTTGCTAGTTCCTTCTTATTGTTCTTTCCTTTCCAAGTGCTCCTTTTTAAAGAATGTGGATCATAAAATAATTATTTAATAGATCTGTTGACAGAAAGTGTTCAAATCTTCGCTACTCAAGCTACTGCAAAACAGCGAGCGCCACTACTGCCAGCTAAATAAAAGATTCAAACCACTGAAGGTACTAACTACTGATAGGGATAGTTAGCAAATGAAAGATATTAATAGAGAACAAACAATGTATTTACCTTAATATTCATAATTGACATTCAGTCTTACAGATTATCAAAACTCCGCCATCTCTCTCCCCACGTCCACCACTGCTGGCGGCTCACCTCCAACTGCCCAACGCTATCTGCTGTTCACATCCAGCTATAGCAGTTCATGACAACAATGGCAGGCAACAATGCAAACTAGCCACATACTGCACACAGCACAGCCAGTGATTTTCATACAGAGAGCGCTACGTAAAGTTGCCAATAAGAAAACATAAACAGCCTACTTACAACTTAAATCTATACTCGATGTTAACAAATTTCTCTTCTTCAGAAACGCTTTCCTTGCCATTGCCAGTCTACATTTTATATACTCTCTACTTCGACCATCATCAGTTATTTTGCTCCCCAAATAGCAAAACTCCTTTACTACTTTAAGCGTCTCATTTCCTAATCTAATTCCTTCAGCATCACCCGACTTAATTCGATTACATTCCATTTCCTCGTTTTGCTTTTGTTGATGTTAATCTTATATCCTCCTTTCAAGACACTGTCCATTCCGTTCAACTGCTCTTCCAAGTCATTTGCTGTCTCTGACAGAATTACAATGTAATCGGCGAACCTCAAATTTTTATTTCTTCTCCATGGATTTTAATACCTACTCCAAACTTTTCTTTTGTTTCCTTCACTGCTTGCTCAATATACAGATTGAATAACATCGGGGAGAGACTACAACCCTGTCTCACTCCCTTCCCAACCACTGCTTCCCTTTCATACCCCTCGACTCTTATAACTGCCATCTGGTTTCTGTACAAATTGTAAATAGCCTTTCGCTCCCTGTATTTTACTCCTGCCACCTTCAGAATTTGAAAGAGAGTAGTCCATCCAACATTGTCAAAAGCTTTCTCTAAGTCTACAAATGCTAGAAACGTAGGTTTGCCCTTCCTTACTCTAGCTTCTAAGATAAGTGGTAGGGTCAGTATTGCCTCACGTGTTCCAACATTTCTACGGAATCCAAACTGATCTTCCTCGAGGTCGGCTTCTACTAGTTTTTCCATTCGTCTGTAAAGAATTCGCGTTAGTATTTAGTAGCTAAACTGAGTGTTCGGTAATTTTCACATCTGTCAACCCCTGCTTTCTTTGGGATTGGAATTATTATATTCTTCTTGATGTCTGAGGGTATTTCGCCTGTTTCATACATCTTGCTCACCACATGGCAGAGTTTTGTCAGGACTGGCTCTCCCGTCAGTAGTTCTAATGGAATATTGTCTACTCCAGGGGCTTTGTTTCGACTCAGGTCTTTCAGTGCTCTGTCAAACTCTTCACGCAGTATCGTATCTCCCATTTCATCTTCATCTACATCCTCTTCCATTTCCATAATATTGTCCTCTAGTACATCGCCCTTGTATAGACCCTCTATATACTCCTTCCACCTTTCTGCTTTCCCTTCTTTGCTTAGAACTGGGTTTCCATCTGAGCTCTTGGTGTTCATGCAAGTGGTTCTCTTATCTCCAAAGGTCTCTTTAATTTTCCTAATAATAGCGGATTCCAGTAGAAGATACAGTTTTCAATTGAACGGACACGCCTCGTTACGAGTTAACGCGTGAAGAAAAGTAGTCTGTCTGATTATTTGAGCAAGCGAGCGAGCGCTGGACTACCTTCGTGACGTATGCGTCGCGGCCTGTCATTCTCGTAGGCCTTCTCCTTAACCTATTCTGACGTCAGATATATTCTCCAAAAAGAGTTGCTGTTCTAAGTTAATGCATTTTGTATCACAGGACGACAGCAGTGGGAACGAGAACTGGGTTACTAAAGCGCAGATTGACTGCTTCTCCTTCTTTTGCTGATGCTTTTGTCCCGCATCGGCGCAGGGTCGACATTGTTGTTTACGGCTTCGAGAAGATTAGTTTATAGGATGTTCAGATACGCTTCCTGTCAACACCCATTCCCCCCCTCCCGCCTCCTTCCTCTCCCCCCCTCCCTCCATCACCGCCCTACCGTCCGGCGGATGGAATATATTTACCCCATCTGTCTGCTTGTAATGTTAGCCGTGTGAAAGCCAGCGATTATTTTCGAAATGTCTGCAAGCCGTGCAACTGTGGTGAGACTTGGGCAACAGTTCGATATTTACCTATTGGGGCGTGGGAAATCACCTAAAAACCACAACCAAGCTGGCCGGCACACCGACACTCGTAACTGGGTGGATTCGATTCGGTACCTGCGTACCTCCACGTCTCGGAACCGATGGATTAAGACGCAGAATTCTTCGAGTGTTTCCGGATGACTAGCCTTCGTCTTAAGGCACCGATTCCGAGACGGGGAGATGCGCCGGTTTATTTACTAAAAATATTACAATTTCTCAGACTAAAAATTTAAGTAGTTTTGTGTCACAATAAAACACTATAGCCAGCTTATCAAGCGAGGTGACACAATGGTTAACACAATGGACTCGTACTAGGGAGAACGACAGTTGGAACCCGTGTCCGGCCTCCTGATTTAGGTTTTCCGTGTTTTGCCTGAAATTACTATAGGCAAATGCCGGGACGGTTCCTTCGAAATGGTACGGTCGACCTCCTTCCTCATCCTTCCCTAATCCGATGGGACCTATGACCTCGCTATTTGGTTCCCTTCCCCGTATCAATCGACCAACCATAGCCAGTTTATGTTTAATATAATGAGCAGATTCCCTGACTCTTTGGAAATAAAAGTAGAAGTAGCCAATCATTGGGTCTTTCTTGGCCACTCACTCAAATGCTATGTATAATAGTTACAGCGCTCACCTGCAAAATAAATTACAATACAATTTGGCCAAGACGTAAGGTTACAATCCTCGTACCAACTAAGCTCTCGCCCCTGTGACGATTACTTTCTACCCACATGATGAAGCTGAGAATTTCAAACTTAACGATATACTAGTGAACAAACAAATAATACTTCGTAAAATAACTAACATGTACAGAACAACATAATTTTAAAAATCACACTCCCAGCTTGGTGTTTAAAGTTTATCAAGCATGTTAATAAACAAACTAAAATGACACACCACAAAATAACTAGGATGTGGAGCTCCATTTAATTTTCGTAACCAGAAGACAACACATCTTGTAACGTATAATTAATAACAACAACGAAGTATCTGTGTGGATTAAATACTTAAGAGAGCACCCCTGTGGTCCATACTTGTGCACAACGCTCACAACGGCCATGAGCTTCGTCAGCAGTGACCGCAGTGATTAACAGCTGCGTCCGTAATGAAGGTAACCAATCCGGTGCGGCGCCTCTTACGAGCTCTGATCTGTCATTTGAACAATAAAAACACTACGAGTCTGAAAACGAAGTCTCGGAACACTCTCCCAAGACCACACGCTATGAGTGGACACACTTGAAACCCGGTTACAACTAAGCAGCCCTCTGTGTATAAAAGGCAGAACGTACCGCTTGCATTGTACATTTCGTTGTGTAGAGTGCACCTATTCACAACATGTACCTGTCTGGATATTCGACTATTTACAAACAGATGGGCCAAAGTTTAGTTGAGAAGCCTGGTTTCGCATACCCACAACACCTGGATGGTAATCCGAATTCCAGGTCAGTTGAAAACCAACGGCGTGCTTCAGATACCGTCGCAAACTGTAACAGTGCTATGGCGGTCCACTTCATGCACAGTAAAATAACACACAGAGCTCACACTGTTAACCCCTGCATTTAAGCCACCGACAAGGGGGACGAGTTAGTTAATGTTCAAACGGATGTGTGAAAGTTCTGAGAAGTCACTTCCTACTATTAACCCTTGAGGAGCCATTTCGTCACGTGAAACACGAAACAAGCTTGATGATATTCCAGTAACGTGCCACGTAAAGTAGAACCAATAAGAAGCAAGAACGCTCCCTACGTCACAAGCAGAAAGCAAGATGCCATACTACTGTATTTGACGTATTCAGCAGAAGCCCATATTCGATCGATTTTATAAGTTACACCCTATGAATATGTGCTGTTTCTTAGCAGCAGCACATTGAATGGCTCGGAAACGATCGTTATTGATACGATTTGTTGTAATGAAAGGACGGGAAGCGTCATATTGGTGGTTAAATAAATGTCGTATTCACTCATTTCCGCTTTAGAGCTCGCATATTATGATGGCAAGCCACATTAAGGCAATGAACTACTAATTATCCATGAAAACTTGTTGTTCTTTCTGGGGTTTGTTATAATTAAATGTCAATAACGTTTCAGCGATTGAAGTCTTTAGAAAACTATAACTTGAGATATGAGGTCAGTGGTAGCAGAGCACACCGTCATTAGCTAAGGCGCCACATTACGAAACCGAGAGTAGACCAGTAGATGATTCATATCCTGCTGCTTACATTTATTTTTTCCCACCATAGCATTTTCTAAAAGTTGTGGGAGTTTCCCAAGAAATTAGTAGAAATAATTTCTGTGATGTTTTATGTTACGTAAAAATAAGTGTGCATTCCGTCAGGAGAGAGTTTGTTCTGTTTGGTAAACTTTTACAAACTGATATCCTTCCTGAGTGGAGACGTATCTCCCATTTTTGTATTTTTACTTTTCACGGCTATTGAATTTTTTATTTACATATACCACAGACAGAGCAACACAACCAGCGTACAGTCAAGAAAGGAAATGTACATTGTAATAGAGCTAAAGTAGGAATATTACGTACGTCCATTTCCATGAACAAACGGTGTGGTTTGCAAGCCAAATAAAGCCGATAACTGCCGCTGGAGAGCGCTGGGAGTACAGAATCGCGTTAACCAGCTCATGTCACGCGCCGACGGCGCTGTGACTCGCGACATTAGATATCCCATTTGCGTTCTTTGACCCATGTGCTGACAGCTTTAACTTACTGCTGCTCCAGATAACCTTCTTGTTCGTTGAATCACACGCGAGATGCCACAGCACAGAGCCAAAAACCACAACACCTCACATTAACGACAATGTGTCGTCAAGGGACACGAATGAGTCCTATGTCAACCAATGCCCGAACGAACATAGTGAAGTGAACTGCATCTTGCTGATATTTGGAATCACGTAACTCGCAAAAGTTCATGCTGACAGTGGCACATAAAGCGGCATTTCGCAGCTCAGAAATTGGTCACTATCTGACTGCAGCGGTGTACTGTGGTTTTTTGAGTCACGATTTTGCCTGTTTTCAAATGATGCAAGGCGTTGATTCCAGAGATGGCTCAATGAGGTGTTCAACATGCAGAGTGTAGAGGACACTGTTGAGGCTGGAGATGGTTCTGTGATGTTTAGCGGAGTGTTTTTCGTGCCACCGAAGTTGCCATCTCCGTCGGGGAGGACATCACTCATGAAGGGATGGAGGTGGTCTGCAATAATATTCATGTCATTGTCTAACCTGTTGCTACCATATCTCTCATGGAATTCCAGGTGACAGTCCCCCAAAGTATATTTCGATACCCACAGGACTGCGTAGGTGGCAGTGTGCATGTTTCGAGCCGCCTTTCGGACAGATGACCACATGTCAAAGAGACAATCGAACTGTTGTAACAAGAAATGCCATTCATGTGATCAGGTGACATGTAGTATATTCTACGGTCCAATCTCGTTGATCCCATAACCACTATAATCGTAACTTACGATGCCGCTGGGTCAACATGAGAACACGTAGGGTTCCAAACTCTTGAGCTCGAACCAGCACTGTGCCCTGTCGATAGGCCTGCCACAGACCGTTGGTTATCCTTATTTACAGTGCAGACAAGTCTGCAACCTCCACACTCTGTGATGACACGTGGACGTCCAACGCCTTGTCACCTTCTCGTGTTTTCACCGTCCTTCATTCATTTGTCTTATATGTTAACTACAGTAAGTACATCTTACTATCGACTGGCTGGTCGGCTAGTTTTGACGTTTCCGAAATGTTCGTTCCCTAGCGCTGGGCCATAACAAACTACCCTTTGCCGAAGTCGCCCATGTCAGTGAGGTTCCCAACTTGTGGCCCGTATCATAGCTAGAACGATTTTCCATGCGCCGCAACTGTGCGTAAAACTTTCCTTCTCGTGTCAACTGCCCGAAACGCCCGCGGTAGTGATTCTCGCGTTGGGCAGTGGTCTTAATGTCTTGGCTCACCAATGTAGATGTAAATATTATAAGCAGTCCTACCACAACACACTGGCATCGTAGTTCTGTAAGGTAGTTTGTCCGTAGGAAAGTGTGAGAGTAAAAGGTGAAAATGGTTAGGTAGAGGTGTGCTCCAAACTCCAAGAATCTGCTAATGGAAATTTCTACTGAGTTATGAAACTTTCCCAGCTGGGTTTAAATATTCTGTACGAATTTAACATGACGCTCCATGACTTTGTTAAACTGATTTCTTCTTCGTGCAACGTTTTTTCTGTTTTAAAACTTCCCTTCTACGATTTATGGAATCTGGTCATACTTGTTATCAGCGATTTCCTTGCGTGGAGTCGTTCTTGAATGGTCAGTGTAACAGCAGCGGCTGCACCGGTAGCATGTTCCAGCCAGCAAAGCCGTGGGAGTTGTACGAAGTATCTGCTGAAAGCTTCTGCTGGTGCCACGGTCATCGTAGAAGTCGTTATAGAATCCAACTTGTGAATCTCCGTAGTATGGACTCGTGTCACATTCCATTGTTTTCACAAAGCACTCAGTGCTCCACAGAGAAGCACACAAAATGACCGTGGCGTGCATCTTGATCTTGAGGTAAAATATGTTTTTCTGCCAGACATATTGCCTACCGTGCTTCAGTTTAGCACATTTCGATCCGTTCGAGACTGACTTACTCATCCATAGCATTATTCCTTTTTTGTAGAAACTGACAACAAAGGTAACTAAGTTAATTTACCGCTAACTACCTGATAATTTTTAAATTACGTTGATTGTAATGCTGAATAAGTTGGTTCTGATGGGAAAATGGGGCTGTGAGAGGTGAATGGAGCCTAGGAGGGCGACAACATAGCGACCAATAGTGTGAGCTGTGGTTGCTGCGTGGGGCTCGGCGTTCTGAGCCCCTACATGATAACAACATCAGGTACAACAACAGCGAAATTAACACTGTTTGACGTCGCTTTCTAAACTCTCCACTCTAACTCCTCCCTTACCATCGTCACACAACAATCACTTGCGTAAATATGATAATGAAGATACCATACGTTATAAACTTTCGCATAATGAATTCTAGGTTAGTAACTTTTCGTCATGTGTACGCAAAAACCCGATGATAGGCAATACATGCTCCAAACGCATCGCACTGTGTTAAAATTAAACAAAATAAATAATGTGACAGGTGGAAGTACAGAACAAATAATTTGTTCCTAACAATCACAGTATATGCACCTATCAACAACAGTCCCTGTTAAATCGATGTGTGTTTATAAATCAGTTTTATTTGCAGACAGAATCACAAACAACTTTGATAACTTTTACGCACTTCGTCGGTTGCTTCTACTTCAAGTAGCCGGACCTCCTGTGGCTCAGGAGACGTCATATTCTATCTTTCGCAACTGTACTTGCAGCCTCTAGGCTGCATATTCGATTGACCTTGCTGACAAGGGCAAGAGGCTATCTACTAGTGATAGAGTCTTCTAAATCTGTAACATATGGTGCAGATCCTTGTAAATAAAACTGCATTTTAATAACTGACATTCACAAATTCTCCATCATCACATGTCTAATTTAAAAACAGCAATGGATTAGTCGCACTGCACACCAGTGAACAAGTCATCGCGCCATGTTACCAACAATAGCATGATACTAATTCGTTCACCACTGTTAAGTTGTCATCGCTTTATGAATAAGTGCCATTTCACCACTCACCTGTAGCTTTAGTTGGTAAGTTCTTAGAGTAAGGATAGCTTTTAATTTCTCTTGTTTCCTGACGGGCAGCTGGTGTCAGGTGTGACAACGTTCTGCGATTTACCGTCACAGTGTGCGTTAACCCGCTTCCTTGCAAGCTACAATACTTCTTTGTTTTGCCAGTTATCACCTGTTCCCCAGAGATACAAGGCTAGATGCTATTCCTATTTGTGAATAAGACAGCCTAGATGGGATAATAATATCTTCAATTTAGAAGTTTTTAGTATATATCTTGCCAGAATCAATAGCAATAATATACGAGATTTTAAGAATTTTTACGAAATGGGATACTTACATAACTCCTTGGGAAATTGTTTCAGATTAGTTATACCAGGTCCGGTTTCAGTACCAGTTATTAATTACGTGCGAAGTCGCCCACATAAAAGATCCAGTTATTATACAGAAAATGCTTCAGATACCCGTAGTCACAATTGTTTGATGTTGCAGGACGAATCTGCCCAAGGAGGTAATGGCATTTCCAGATTACGCTTTTCCTGAGGGCGAACAATCCTATCTGCCGGCTGGCGAGGTACTAAAATACCTCAACGCATACGCAGACCACTTTGGACTTCGTCGTTGCATTAAGGTAAGCATATCACCACGTCCATCTTTGTACGCGTGCACGTGTGTGTGTGTGTGTGTGTGTGTGTGTGTGTGTGTTTGTGTGTGTGTGTGTGTGTGCGTGTGCGTGTGTGTTCTTGTTCTAGTATAAGCAAATGCGACCGAACTTACCTCACAAATGATTTACACCTCTAGCACACAGACGGGTTGAAGGTGAGAGTAGAAATTATGTTCTGAAATGATAATTGTATCTCTGTACACATGTGTGCAAACATCCGCATTTATGTTTAGAGGGTGAAAGGATGGAATGAAGTGGCTGTAATCAAGTAACATAGGTAGCCAGTAGCTGCAGAGTTAGTTCAATAAGTAATAAATGGAATGAATGCAATGATTAGTAACAACAAGTGAATAATCCAAGTGTTCAAATAACTTCTACTCAAGTTGCGTTTCACAGGTACGTTCCTTACAGCAATCTTGCTATTCTATACAGACCGGTCAGCAAAATGTTACCAACATTTTGGCGAATGTTGGCAACATATTTGTTGGACATAGCAATTTGCATCTGTATACATGTTGTTAACGATGTTTCGTGTGCAAACCAAACCCAATGTTGGGTACAGAATGGAAGAGATTGTAATTGTTGTTGTAAGTGCTGCTTTTATGATAATTGCTGCCCGTGCCCAGAAACGAAAACGAAGGTGGCGGCAGAGAGAAATTTTGAAAAAGAGGGACAACCTTTGGCGACTAATTAATGTCTGAACGATGGTAGCTCGTTCCTCAATTTCGTCGGGTTAACAAAACCTGATTGCGGTGAACTTCTTTGTTTGTTAGCCCGTAAAATCTCCAGAAAGAACATAAACAACCTTGCTGCTATTCCACCATCAATAAGACTGGCGGTTACTCTGCCATACTTAGTTACAGGTTATTTGTTTGGTAGTCTGAAACCTTTGTTTCAATTACCGAAACGCTCAGTTCCCTCAACTGTACCCGAAGCGTGCGAAGCCACCACTGACCGTCTTAAAGGATGCTGCCAAGTAAGCATACAACCAAAATACAAATTATGTATTATTAAATATTGTACAAAGAATTTATTGACTTCAAGTGATTGTATTGTAGTGAAAAAAATGATATATTATACTCATAAGGTTTGTTATTGAGAATTCCCTTGAGGAAAGAGGTGTTCGTGAAGGTCTGTCATTACCAAAATAAAGCGAGATTATGGTATATTTTTGTCATTGCAAAGATATATACTGTGGCTGAGGTTGTTGAGTTTCAGAAGTATATAAACTTCATTGTGACAAAGACTTCTGCGATTGAGGCTGTTGATTTTCTGGCGTATTATAATATGAACGTGGCTGTGAAAACACTTCTGTCTGAGATTCTGAATTACAGGTTTGAGGGCTTGACGGATATTTTGGTTGAGCCGTAGAAAAAGAGGGCATTTACTGACTTGGCGTAAACACTGACCGATAGGGTGCTGACGTTATTATTATAGATGACGGCAGTGAAGCTGAAGACACTGTAGCTAATGCTGCAGGAGAATAGCAAACTTCTCAATGGTGTCTATTGTCTTTGTTCCACTGATAACTTGGTAACTGATCGAAGGAGATTTTTAAGGATTAGGCGCTATCAATTCATGTAAATTCACCCGTTACCCGTACGAAGAGAAAGCTACCTGTGCGATTTTTTGCTGTACATTGTTTTGAGCCCCGCAGTCCGCTGGCTACGTTTTCACCGTTAACAGTAAAACCACCTTTTGATTTCACATTTTCTTGAATACGTCGTATAAATTTGTCGGCTTTGTTTACCATGGCACAACAATCTGTTCTTATTTTGCGTTTCTTGGCAGCTGAACGTGTGGGTTGAGCCGTTGTAGCTTGAGATGTTATAGATGCGAATTGTTTATTTGCAATGAAATCATCACTCTCCTGTGGTGTTCCATCTTTCCTGTCTTGTTCGGTGAATAAAACAAACGCGCCGTCGCTGTCGTCATCGTAGTTGCATCTTCAGCCGCGTCTTCCTAAAAAGCGTAATTGTCATCATTTATTTATTTAATACACAACGTGTGGAAATTGTATTTAGCAACAAGTTTCGTCAGCAAAGAAGAGGATCTACCTGAATCTTTTGTACCTAGACGTATGTATTCTGTACTGTTTGCAGACCCCATGTTGAGGAAGAGTGGCGAGAAATTGCAAACAGATTTAGTATAAAATGGAATTTTCCCCTCTGCATTTGCACAGTTGATGGGAATCATGTACTGACTGAAGTACCGGGAAACAGTGGAAGCATATATTACAACTGTCATGGAACATACATCTTAAAGATGCTGACTACAGAATTCGGTATGCCGGTGTGGGATCCCAGGGGAGAATACAGGATCGAGGATAAAACATTTTATAAGAAGTTTATTAAAAAGAACTGTAACATCCACAACTTATGTTTATATCACTGAAAAGTCAAGAACTTACTCCTTTTGTGTTGGTAGCAGATAAAGCATTTACACTATGCCAGAACCTCACGATACACTTCCGAGGCCCATATATAAAGGGTTCCCTAGAAAGGACTTTTAATTATCGCATTAACGAGAATGTATCTGGCTTGCTGGCGATTTTTGTCAGTGTATTTGGAACTCCTGTTTCATTACATCCAAAAACAGTTGAAAATGTAGTACTTGCTTGCGTTTCTCTACACAACCGTCTTAGACGAAATACAAAATCAGTACTGACATACACACCGCCTGGTACATTTTACAGTGAAGACGGGTTTGTGGGGGTCAGAAGGCAAGACATGTTGCCCTGGAACTGTGGAAAATCTCTAGAAATGCTTTTCAGGGAGACCTACATTTTATTTCAGAATAGAGGGTACAGTGAAGAATAAAGGGTACAGTGAAGACAGGTTTGTGGGGGTCAGAAGGCAAGACATGTTTCCCTGGAAATGTGGAAAATCCCTAGAAATGCTTTTCAGAGAGCCCTACACTTTATTTCAGAATAAAGGGAAATACCGTGGCAAAATAAATTTGCCTTTTTAAATTTTACATCATTACTACTTTTTGTCTTACTTGATTTAAAATGAAAGTAAATATCTGCGTGATTACAGCTTTTATTGGTCGTCTATGCAGTATGTAGTTGCGTCTAATGGAATAACACAATTGTTGTGGCATTAGTTCTTTTTAAACCTAAGTCAATAAAATAAATAATAAGTATTTGCCTCTATAGTACCGCCCTTTCTATGAGAAATGTCATCATATTGTATATAAGCCATATACTATCTTCAGAAATTGTACCAGTTCCAAGTTTACTTTTCTCCTGTATTTTCTTTCGTTCCCGGAAATAAAGTGTTTTTACGGACTTAATTTTCCTGGACATTTCACACACATTTGTTTTAAAGTGCGAATCGTTTTCGACGTTTCATCGTATTTTAGATTTCTGGTCTGGTATTTCTTGCATTTAATGTCTCACAATCCGTGAGCAGCTCTCAGCATTTCGTCCACATCATGGCTGCTACAAAAGACTGTTTATGACTAGGTCACGTCGTCATGGACCAAGGTTATATTTAACCTTTAGCGAAGGTAAAGTTTAAACATGTTGCTGAATGACAGTCCAAGTCAGGAACTACATTACAAGAATAACAAAATATGCTCGAAGAATAACGTACCTGCTAGCCTGCTGAAGCTTTACGTTCACCGCTTGTTGAATTGTTGACAACTCCGTCTACACTGGACGATGTTTTGCATTTGAAATGGAAAACATTTGTACAAGCAGCAGTAAACGAATTTCCTTGATCGTATGCCGCTCCATGTTGACAAGTATCTGTGACCTTATTGCTGGTTGACGGGCTACATGTTGCTAGCACCCATGTGTTGCTACTATTTTGTTGGCTAGCTTGTACTAGGCTTAAGGACGAAACTATATGTGTACTGCCTACTTACTCTCCCGGAGTTGCTTTTAACCAAAATATCGTGGGGACACCACTTTAAATATTCCTTCTATCATGGGATCAAATGAAATTCATTGTACGTCAGTATCAATGATGGAACTAAGGTTGACTACAAATGAGTATTCCAGAAATTTAATTAATTTTCGAATAAAGTGTCACGTTACATGAATTATGTGTTTCCTGAGTAGTTGCCTATACAACAAAAATACATACGTCTATGTTTATTTACTAGAAATATATTTATTCTTACTCTAGAGGAGAGTTACAAAAATTAATAAACAAAAGTTTGTGTTAGTATATAAATAAACTAATGTCATAGCGAAGGTGCGAAAGATTTTACTTTAGTTTGTTTATAGACATTTAGATAAAATTATTTCCACTTTACATTACGGACGGATTTCAATCGATTTATAACATAAGATTTGGTCATGTATGTGACCCATCAGTGAGGTCAATCAAATACAACAGATAACTAATAACAACAATAATAATAGATAATCAGAAGAACGATCTATTTCCGCAGTTCCGGCAGCACGTGGAACGAGTGCAACCACGTGGCTCTGTATGGGAAGTGTCAGCTACAAATGTGGATACAGCTGAAGTCACAACTTACCATTTTGACTCTGTTATGGTGTGCAGTGGGTAAGTCATGTTAATGCTGAATTAAAAACTGCTGACTGAGATATACCTGTAACATGTAATAAATTATATACTAAGCATTTATAGTGACGCTGGATTTCAACATTGTTGCAGTTTATGTATAGATTCATGATGGTTTCCTATCCGAAGGTACCTAAGTGAAGAAATTTTTCGTAGCCAAGATCGCCATCAAAACTAGTTTTTACTGTCGGATTTCGAAAAGTAAGACTGGCACCTTCAGATTTTCAAAGATCTGAAGAGGACAGTCTTATACGTCGAAACTGGCTAGTAAAATTTGGTTTTGAACGCGTTATTGGCTATAAAAAATTCTTTAAAGTACATAAAGATGGCTCCTTGTCATTTCTCATTATGAGAAACTTTAATCCAAGTACCTACATTAATATTTTTAAGGTGTAAACCTTCGGTAAAGGCTTTATTACAAGTGACATTTAACAAATGATAGCAGTAACCAAAGAGTACTATCGTCATTCCGAGGACTGACTTGATACCACTCTCCAAGCTAGTCTGCCCTGTGCAAGTCTTCTCTTCATCTCTGCACAATAACTGCAACATACATCCATTTCAACTTACCACTACACTCAAACCGTGCTCTACAGTTTTCAGTTTACATATACACCCCTCCTTTTCCCCCAACGACCACACTTGCCTGAGTGACCAAACTCACTATTCTTTGATGCCTTAGGGTATGTCCTATAAAATGAGAGTTTCTATTAGTGAAGTTCTTCCATAAACTTCTGTTTTGCTCACTTCCGTTAAAAACCTCATAATCGATCCCATCAACCCATCTACTCTACAACATTCTTCTACTGCACCAGATTTCATTTGGAGATTACAAGTACGACGTAAGTGTATCGTTTTCGACATAGTCTCCCTGACGTTTATCACAAGTCCTGCAACGCAGCAAAAGGTACGGATTCGTCTGGAAAAAAATTAGTGTGGTCATGTGCGCTGCCACTCGAGCACCACATGGTGCACCTCTTCATCGAAATGAAATTTATTTCCTCCCATCCCCTGTCTGGATAGGCCAGACATGTGATAATTACTTGGTACGAGGTCTGTCGAAAATAGTGGAAGTGGGAATGAAACCGCAGGTCAGTTATGCACGAGCAATATAAGGTCAAGCATTGTCGTTTTGCAAAATCACACCTACAGTCACAGGTTCACGTTGAATTGATCGTATTTGAGTCGGAAGATGAATCCAACAAATCGAAATGTGAAGTTCTGTGAATGGTGTTTCTCCTAGGCCTATTGTTTTCCGAAAAAAAGCCCATTTCAACCCAAAAGAGAGTCTGTATAACTCTTCCTAATTGTGTTTACGGCAAGAATTACTTGGTTTTTGGCGGTGGGAAATGATGCCATTCCATGCTTGCTCTCTTGATTTAGGATTGTTTGTAGTGAACCTGGGTCTCGCCTCCTGTAACGATTTTCTAAAGGAAGCCGTGACATTCAGCTTCACAGTGCCGCAGAAGTTCTTCATGGACGTCAAGGTGTTACTGTTTCATTTCTGGAGTGAGATGCCGTAGCATCTGCCTTGCAGACACTTTGCAAAACCCAAGCACACCACGAACATTTTTATGTGTTGAGATGTGGCTAATTTTCAGATTTTCGGCTATTTCATCCATCATCACACGGCAATTGCCCATCACAATGGCGTCAGCTCTGATATCAGAACGGGGTTTACTTGACCTAAGCGGAGACCATCCGCCACCCAAGTCACGACGTTTGTAAACTTCCCACTCCAATCATGCTCTTCCTGCACTGATAAATATGTCAGACAGTATTATCATAAAAAAAAAAATTTCAATATGTTTCGTAACTTCACAGCTCAGAAAACGTATAACGGAATATTGTTCTTCGTTGATGTCTATTGCAAGCAAGACAGTCACTGCAAACTGCTATTGTAGCAGTGCTTCACTTGTCTACAGTATCCTGCCACCTATTGAAAGTTCTTTGAACCACATGTAAAAACGCTGCCAATATACAGAACAATAGCGCAGGAAATAGAATGTTTATGACAGTTTTAAGGTTTTCATTTGACAACCCCGTATCTCTCAATAAAACTGTACAATTCCACAAAAATTGATTCGTGACAGTTTAGTAATGGTATTATACTAATTAACCCTTTAACTGCCCTGGACGTGTAAACGAGAGCGCCCTTGTGTCTTGTGTCAGAGCACACAGGGACAGGTACAAAGGCGCGCCGCTTAACCCGTCCAGAGCAGTTAAAGGGTTAATAACGTTCATCTACGATTTAATAGCTGCAAATGCCATTACGAACTCGTACAGACACTACTGGAAGGAGAAGAGGCCACAGCTGAGGGGTTCGCGCGAGTTCCGTGGCCGGCAGAGCCACGCCCACAACTACCGGCACCCAGACGCCTACAGGGGGCGGCGAGTGCTCCTCATCGGCTCCGGGCCTTCTGGCATGGACCTAGCGCTGGAAGTCGCATCTGTCGCTCAGCAGGTAGGCCGCACTGCAGGCGACGGTAAATTTTTCGTAACATAAAAATAATTTCAATCAAATAACAAATGAAAAGACTGCCTCTGTAGCCGATATAGCTAACATATCTACATCTAATTCCATACTCCTCAAACCACCTGACGGTGTGTGGCGGAGGGTACCTTGAGTACCTCTATCGGTTCTCCCTTCTATTCCAGTCTCGTATTGTTCGTGGAAAGAAGGATTGTCGGTATGCTTCTGTGTGGGCTCTAATCTCTCTGATTTTATCCTCATGGTCTCTTCGCGAGATATACGTAGGAGGGAGCAATATACTGCTTGACTCTTCGGTGAAGGTATGTTCTCGAAACTTCAACAAAAGCCCGTGCCGAGCTACTGAGCGTCTCTCGTGCAGAGTCTTCCACTGGAGTTTTATCTATCATCTCCGTAACGCTTTCGCGATTACTAAGTGATCCTGTAACGAACCGCGCTGCTCTCCGTTGGATCTTCTCTATCTCTTCTATCAACCCTATCTGGTACGGATCCCACACTGCTGAACAGTATTCAAGCAGTGGGCGAAAAAGTGTACTGTAACCCACTTCCTTTATTTTCTGATTGCATTTTCTTAGGATTCTTCCAATGCAGCTCAGTCTGGCATCTGCTTTACCAACAATCAACTTTATATGATCATTCCATTTTAAATCACTCCTAATGCATACTCCCAGATAATTTATGGAATTAACTGCTTCCAGTTGCTGACCTGCTATTTTGTAGCTAAATGATAAGGGACCTTTCATTCTATGTATTCGCAGCACATTACACTAGTCTACATTGAGATTCAATTGCCATTCCCTGCACCATGCGTCAATTCGCTGCAGATCCTCCTGCATTTCAACACTATTTTCCATTGTTACAACCTCTCGATACACCACAGCATCATCTGCAAAAAGCCTCAGTGAACTTCCGATGACATCCACAAGGTCATTTATGTATATTGTGAATAGCAACGGTCCTACGACACTCCCCTGCGGCACACCTGAAATCACTCTTACTGCGGAAGACTTCTCTCGATTGAGAATGACATGCTGCGTTCTGGTATCTAGGAACTCTTCAATCCAATGACACAATTGGTCTGATAGTCCATATGCTCTTACTTTGTTCGTTAAACGACTGTGGGGAACTGTATCGAGGGAGAGGTTGGAATCTGGTGCCAGCACGTAGTGTATTCTTATAGAATAACACCAGGGGGCCGCCGAGCTTAATGTTCACAACCAGTGGACAGATCACCACCAACAGTATCACTTGGCTACGACACTGACATAGGCCTGTGCAGGGCGCTCGACACCAAAGTAAGCCGGTTCGAATCCTTGTTGTGGATGAAATTCTCACTGTAAGTATTTCTCCAGCAAGTGGAGCAGATATGCTGAAGCAAAGTTTCCCCAATTTTCCGTCAGTGTCGTAGCTAAGTGGTACTGTTGATGGTGATCTGTTCATTGGTTGTTAACATTAAGCTCGGTGGCCCCCTGGTGTTATTCTATAAGAATACACTATGTGTTGGCACCAGATTCCACCCTCTCCGACATCATACAACACAAACGTAATATTACACTACACAAGTATCCATTGCACTCACCTACACTCTACAAACACGCGTACGACACAACTCTCAACATCCACAAGAAAATGGACCAATGCGGAGGAAGACCACGGTTTCCGACAGGCGACTGGATCCACGCGTTGGGATATCCCAACAAATTAAGCAATACATAATTACATTTTCAAAGAGTGAAAATACGAGGGCCTGAACTTAATAGTGACAACACTGCTGCCGAAAATCAGCGAATATGAGAACGCTGTTGCAGTGCCGCGGTACCAGTGTTACACGGACACAAACAAAAAAGTAGCTTCCATTTGGTCTGTGTCGCTCGACGTTTTTCGAGCATTGTTCACTCAGAAAAACCATATGTCTTCACCAGTCGAGATAAACTAGATATGCTACTTCATTATAGAGAATGCACTAGGTACGTGAAGAGTACTGTTGAGTTGTACGAACAAAGCTATCCCGATAGACGATGAACAACAAGAATGATAATGCAGCGAACTTGCAAAGCTTTTGTTATTGGAAGACAATTGAAATAGTTTCCAGAGGGTAAGAAGCAAGTCTACAACAAGCAGAGCGAACGTAATTGATGATCTGGTAGCTGTTGTTCGTAATTCACATGTTAGTTCAGAGAAATTGAGACTGTTTCTGAAGTAAGTCAGTCAATCGGAGTTCACATTTGGTCGCAGGTAGCTTCCATCCATGTCATGCGTCACTTCGCCACCAGATTATTCAGCAGGATTACCGAAGACACGTGGAATTCTGTCGACTCTCAAGTGACATCAGGACAATAAGATAAGTTCTTTCTTCGAAGAAATCTCTTAACTGTAGAAGCTTCCCTTATAAATCACTGACACTTGAACGTAAGAAATGTACATTACTAGAATGGCTAGGACGAATCTGGCCCACGTTATTTACATACGTACGTAACGTCAGTTACATAGGCCATTGTCTTTCAGTGAGCCTTGTCAGCGCTTTTTCAGTAATTCGATCATTCTACTACAACCCAAGCAAATCGAAAAATCGTCTGTATTAATTACGAAAACACAGATGGCCCTACTGGTCTAACAAAAGGTGAAATTTCACTTTGAAGCACTGACTTATGCTGTGATGTAGTTGAAATAATGGTAATGTCAATGAAATAAAATGATAAACAGGTGTCATACACATTCGTATAGACAATAAATAAAGACTGATTCACTTTCAGCTATACTTCTAACAACTTTCCGAAGCCACCCAGTTGCTATAGCATCTCCGTGTTAGAACATAATCTTGCAGTAAAAAAGGTTTCTTCTGCTGATTATGCTGATATACAACTACACAGTCGAAACTAGATGCTACTTTGAACCAATATAAAGTTATTTTACAACAAAATTATAATACATTGCACAATATATCACTCTTTTACAGAAGAATTCTAATGAATCGTCCTGTTAAATCAAAATAAGAACAAATTAACCAATACGTCGCTTGGTTACAGTAAAATAGTAACAAATTGCCCCATATATTGACATGTTATAAGAAAACTGCACGATATTGCTGCATACATCATCATGTTACAGTAAAATTGTTGCGATTTGCCCCTGTTACATCAAAACTGTAACGAATTCCCCCTGATACATCAGATTTGTAACAAATCGTACTACATAACCATGTTGCACCTAAGCTTCAAGTGCCATTATCTATCGCTCATGCTAACTGCCATTACGACAAATATATAGTGATAGTATATGATAACCTGACAGTTGGTATCAGCTTTTGGATATTAAATATTTTGTTCCATGAACACTCTGGCTAAAGCAAGCCTAAGATCGAAATGTCAGTATCTTTACTTATTTTGATAAATATTACAGACAAGTTAGGTATGGAATTACCATGGTATCACTTGATTTAAGAGTTCACGGTTATGCTTTTAAGGCACCAAATTAGTCATTAATTGCACTCTTCCAGTAGCTAGCAGTTACAGAATATTAATTCAGACTGCCTGTTTGTTTGAATCAACTATCACTGCTTGCATGTTTGGGATAGTGATTAAGCCACTATCTGTTTTTCGCAGTTTTAGGCTTAACCAGCTTCTTTTTTGCACAGAGCCTCATTTAGCCATAAATCTAAGAGTCAGCAGCCTTTTTGGCATGTTATTATTAGCCACAAGTGTACTGTACTATTATAGAACAATTCAAATACGGAAATAGGATTGTAACGCTTAATTTGAAAGTCCACAATCATGTTTTAGGCAGCAGCTGTAAGTTAGAAATTAACTACAATTTTCCCATAGCTTATAAAACAGGAATTCAGAATGCTAAACTCTCCTTTAGGCCTAAGATGACGTGTCAGCTGCCTGCTAAGCGTGTTATTTTTATCTACATGTGTTTTGCACTGTCAGAGAAAGTAATCATTGCAGAAAGAAAAGAAATTTACTAATGAGTCAGCATGGTTTTTGACATAAACATTTCTACTGAAGAACAAAACAGAGAGAGGGAAATAAATTTACGGACAGGACAGTACAGTATTTTACATAATAGATATAACAGAGTTGGAACATTATGCTATGTGTGCGTGTATATTTATGAATGAATAGGGCAAATTCTTCCGATGCCTTTGAACGTGGCCAAGATGGTGACTACATACTGATTCTTTTATGTTAGTGGCTGGTAAAATACTGCACTGTGATTGACTTTTGATATCAATGGCTCATAAAATACTGAACTATAATTGCCTGTTTTGCAGGGGTGTAGCTCATGACGTCGTTATGATGATGATGGTATCATAGGTAACTAATTATTGTTTGGGGGTTTCACTTTGTAGTAAGTGGGTGTAGCTCATGACGTCATTTTGACGATTATGATATCATAGATGGCAGGCCATTGCTTTGGAGTTTCACTTGGTGATAAATGGGCTGTATAGTAAGTAGCCACATCACTTACTAACAACTTTACATCTCGTCTGACAGTAGTTTAGAAGGCCCAATAAGCTGGATTCAGGAAATGGGTACTCGCTTGAACAATTATTTAAATGAATATCCCGCCTTCTGAACCTCCATCTGAACACATCCAATTAGGTTCAGGATGTGGTAGGCACCCCTAAAACTTTGGACGTTTCTAGCTCATAATTAAAACTGAAAAAAATTGGACTTAGATAGACATGTACGTTGTGATTTAAATACATGTCCTACATGACTTAAAAAGTTTTTGTTCTGTGTAAAACATTATAAATCGTTCTTGTCACTCTCCGTAAAATAGCTAAATAAATTATGTCCAGAAATCTGTAGAACAAGTAAGTAACCTCCGTTGAACTTTTGAAATAAATTTTCTGTTCACAAAAATCTTACCTGAATCAGGCATTGTGTATTCCTTCAAGTATTAATTTTAATGACAGTATAGAAAATATCACTAAAACAGTCTTAACAGATTTTATTTGGTGATTCTGCAGGTCATTCTTAGTCATCATCTTGATAAGTCCATTGGTCATTTGTTTCCATCGAACGTGATTGAAAAGCCAGATGTGACATCAATCACAGAGACGGGTGCTAACTTCAGAGATGGTACATTCTGTGAGGTGGACGACATTTGTTACTGTACAGGTAAACTTCTCAATTAATTTACTGTCTCTGCGGATTTTATTCACGATTAATCGACATAGCTATGAATGTGCCACTGATATGCAAAAGTAACATATTTTACCTCAGTATATAATGGCTTCAGCCCACATCTGTGTAAGTGACTTGCATTTACACTTAGCTATGTGTTCAATTTAAGATCATATACCAAGGATAGAAGTACTGCATTTTTTAGTGATAAGCAGTGTTGCCTTTATTGCTCACAATGAACCAGATTTTGAAATTTAAAGGTAATTAACATTAATTTTTATCACTGGAACACACGATTTACTATAGGACTGTGACATGAAAAATATGACACATACATAAAATAAGTTACTGTTATGATGTAATGAGCGAAGTGAAGTTGCACCATGAGCAACATAGGTAATCCAAATTAGATGTGTCTTCCATTTGAAAACATAATTACTCCACTCGAAGTTGAGACGCCTCCTCTAGACTTATTTACTTTATTTTCTAGTACTATGACTGCTTTTAGCTACCAAGGTTGAGCCTCCGTTAATAACCAAATGTAAATGGCCTTGGTGTCTGTAACCGGTCTTGATGATAGAAAATACAATTGAAGCTGGTGCTGTTATTTGATGACAGAAGAAGCAAAACGTTCTAAGGGCCAAACCTAATATTTGTCAGGAGATTGTAAGATCAACGTATCTCTGTTTGTACGTAACTGATTTGTATCCAAAAGACTGAACAGGTATTCCGATACCATAGGGTTATGCTGCTCATCACATCACTGCGAAAAATAATGAGACAAATTACAAAAATTAAAATTTTCTGAAACATAATTTTTGCAGGCGTAATCGGTCTTAAGATAATTTTAGAAATACAATAAAAACAGTCTACACCAAATAAAATAGAAATTTTTTGAGAAGGTTGCCGCTTTCGATCAATGTTCGCTCATCTTCAGACCATTGGTGCTCCATGTCACCATACCCAGCAGTCGGCAAGGAGCAATGGTGTGAAGATGATCAAATATTGATCTAAACCGGTTACCTTTTTTGAAATATAGTTTTTTGTGAAGTCTAGACTGTTTTATTATATTTTTTAATTAGAAAATTAATATTTTATTAACAACCTTCGTTCCTGGAATATGACTGGTTTTAAGTACTGACAAGAAAGTTTTTGCAAGTTGATTCTTGCAAAGACGGAAACAGCAACCAGCCACTGATAACAAAAACAAAATGTATTTATATAAAT
The DNA here is from genome assembly GCF_023864275.1 of Schistocerca cancellata. NCBI lineage: Eukaryota > Metazoa > Arthropoda > Insecta > Orthoptera > Acrididae > Schistocerca > Schistocerca cancellata. Next base: position 601,003,132 of record NC_064630.1, read on the forward strand.
AGCGTCGTTACAGTTATCGAACCGACAGGTTCATCTTCAACCGACTGCTCATGTTTATATTACGTTTCTGTTGTTGTTTCCTTTACTTTTAGGCTGTTTTTACAACAAATAATGTAAACAACATTACATTAGTGTTTCGATGTTTTTTCAACAGTTAACGTAAACAACAACAAAAACTTAATATAAATGTGAAGAACCCTCTGAAGAGGAACCATCGGTTCGAACTCAGTAACGATGCTATTTGTGTAAATAAGTAGCATTATTGACAGTGGCTGGTTGCAGCTGTATTTTGTAGACAACCACGGTCTCAAAAATGTCGTATTTCCACAAAATAGTGGGAAGAAAACTTTTCTTTCAAGTGCCATTAATACTGGCATGGGGTTTTTCACACGCTGAACTGTAGTTAACAAAAATCACTTTTCGTATCTTTTAAATTTTGAAATGCGGAGGGAAGCACGCCGTCTACTAATGCATGTCTGAAAGACTTTTCCTATGGTTTAACACTTGGATGACATCAAGGGACATGCAACAGAGTACTGGGAACAAAACAGAACTGAAAACGCACATTAGGAAAAAATGCCACTTACAATGCTTTCCATTCCCCTCATCATTTTCTCCAAGTAATTTCTACACTTAAGGGCCCTGCACCATAACGTTCAACATGCTGGACAAGAATGTTTTTACATGAGTGCTTGCTGTCGAATCTTGAGAGAGGTAGAATTGTGAGAATATCAAACTCTTATCCAGGAAAGCTACAGTCTAAACATTTCTCACTGTCAAAATCCGGCAATTCCGTGCTTGATATCAAATATAAAGAGTGAAGTACTCACGACAATTCTCACACAATAAAGGTGCGAGCGTAAAATTTTGAGACGTTGTCGCAATAAACCCTAAATCTGTAATGTTGCACGACTTACTTACATTTGTCTTTCGCTGACAACGTTATACCAACTGTGCCATCCAAATTGGACTCTCGTAAGTCTCAGTTCGGAAGAAACTCGTGTGTTCTGGTAATGATATCTCCATCATATCCATTCCTCCATGGTTGCACGTTCAAAAGGTCCACACAAACGTGTTAGAACACGTTACTCGTAAGTTGAGTCTTTGAATCGCGTAGTGGAGTCCCCGCTTGGGATTGATAGAGTGATGGGCATATTACTTTGCCTGTGTGCGACATATCTTTGTAAGTTATTATATCTTATAACGAACTTAGCTCATTGTTTACTTTACTGCAGACCTAATATTGCTACATGGTATAAATGTAAACATACCTTTGTTGGTTTTGCAGTCTAACCTCTTGCTACATTCTTTCATCTTTCTTCGTTTTGTATTTCTTAAATGTTGTTGTTGTTGAGGTCTTCAGTCCTGAGACTGGTTTGATGCAGCTCTCCATGCTACTCTATCCTGTGCAAGCTTCTTCATCTCCCAGTACCTACTGCAACCTACATCCTTCTGAATCTGCTTAGTGTATTCATCTCTTGGTATCCCCCTACGATTTTTACCCTCCACGCTGCCCTCCAATACTAAATTGGTGATCCCTTGATGCCTCAGAACATGTCCTACCAACCGATCCCTTCTTCTGGTCAAGTTGTGCCACAAACTTCTCTTCTCCCCAATCCTATTCAATACTTCCTCATTAGTTATGTGGTCTACCCATCTAATCTTCAGCATTCTTCTGTAGCACCACATTTCGAAAGCTTCTATTCTCTTCTTGTCCAAACTATTTACCGCCCATGTTTCACTTCCATACATGGCTACACTCCATACAAATACTTTCAGAAATGACTTCCTGACACTTAAATCTATACTCGATGTTAACAAATTTCTCTTCTTCAGAAACGCTTTCCTTGCCATTGCTAGTCTACATTTTATATCCTCTCTACTTCGACCATCATCAGTTATTTTGCTCCCCAAATAGCAAAACTCCTTTACTACTTTAAGTGTCTCATTTCCTAATCTAATACCCTCAACATCACCCGACTTAATTCGACTACATTCCATTATCCTCGTTTTGCTTTTGTTGATGTTCATCTTATATCCTCCCTTCAAGACACCATCCATTCCGTTCAACTGCTCTTCCAAGTCCTTTGCTGTCTCTGACAGAATTACGATGTCATCGGCGAACCTCAACGTTTTTATTTCTTCTCCGTGGATTTTAATACCTACTCCGAATTTTTCTTTTGTTTCCCTTACTGCTCGTTCAATATACAGATTGAATAACATCGGGGAGAGGCTACAACCCTGTCTTACTCCTTTCCCAACCACTGCTTCCCTTTCATGTCCCTCGACTCTTATAACTGCCATCTGGTTTCTGTACAAATTGTAAATAGCCTTTCGCTCCCTGTATTTTACCCCTGCCACCTTTAGAATTTGAAAGAGAGTATTCCAGTCAACATTGTCAAAAGCTTTCTCTAAGTCTACAAATGCTAGAAATGTAGGTTTGCCTTTCCTTAATCTAGCTTCTAAGATAAGTCGTAAGGTCAGTATTGCTTCACGTGTTCCAGTATTTCTACGGAATCCAAACTGATCTTCCCCGAGATCAGTTTCTACTAGTTTTTCCATTCGTGTGTAAAGAATTCGTGTTAGTATTTTGCAGCTGTGGCTTATTAAACTGATTGTTCGATAATTTTCACATCTGTCAACACCTGCTTTCTTTGAGATTGGAATTATTATATTCTTCTTGAAGTCTGAGGGTATTTCGCCTGTTTCATTCATCCTGCTCACCAGATGGTAGCGTTTTGTCAGGACTGGCTCTCCCAAGGCCGTCAGTAGTTCCAATGGAATGTTGTCTACTCCGGGGGCCTTGTTTCGACTCAGGTCTTTCAGTGCTCTGTCAAACTCTTCACGCAGTATCGTATCTCCCATTTCATCTTCATCTACATCCTCTTCCATTTCCATAATATTGTCCTCAAGTGTATCGCCCTTGTATAGACCCTCTATATACTCCTTCCACCTTTCTGCTTTCCCTTCTTTGCTTAGAACTGGGTTTCCATCTGAGCTCTTGATGTTCATACAGGTGGTTCTCTTACCTCCAAAGGTCTCTTTAATTTTCCTGTAGGCAGTATCTATCTTACCCCTAGTGAGAGAAGCCTCTACATCCCTACATTTGTCCTCTAGCCATGCCTGCTTAGCCATTTTGCACTTCCTGTCGATCTCATTTTTGAGACGTTTGTATTCCTTTTTGCCTGCTTCATTTACTGCATTTTTATATTTTCTCCTTTCATCAATTAAATTCAATATTTCTTCTGTTACCCAAGGATTTCTACTAGCCCTCGTCTTTTTACCTACTTGATCCTCTGCTGCCTTCACTACTTCATCCCTCAAAGCTACCCAATCTTCTTCTACTGTATTTCTTTCCCCCATTCCTGTCAAATGTTCCCTTATGCTCTCCCTGAAACTCTGTACAACCTCTGGTTCTTTCAGTTTATCCAGGTCCCATCTCCTTAAATTCCCACCTTTTTGCAGTTTCTTCAGTTTTAATCTACAGGTCATAACCAATAGATTGTGGTCAGAGTCCACATCTGCCCCTGGAAATGTCTTACAATTTAAAACCTGGTTCCTAAATCTCTGTCTTACCATTATATAATCTATCTGATACCTTTTAGTATCTCCAGGGTTCTTCCATGTATACAACCTTCTATCATGATTCTTAAATAGTGGAGCATAATTTTTTGTACATCAGACAAAGCTAGTGCACCTGATGCGGGACATATATGAGAGAGACGAAATACACTCATACATAAAAAAGAATGATTCCAGTTCCAAAGACGGCATGTTTTGACAGTTGTGAATGCTACCGAAACATAAGTTTAATCATCCATGGTTGAAAAAAGCTGACACGAAATATTTGCAGGAGGGAAACCGACACCAAGAAACACCAGTCTGTGTTCCGAAGAACTGCAGGTATAAGTGAGGCGATACTGACACTAAGACTTCCTTTAGGAAATTTATTAAACTGTGGCAAACCTACATTTATAGTATTTGCACGTTTAGATAAATCTGTTTAAAGTTTTGTCAGGCATACAATGTCTGAAACTCTGATCTTAGCAGTGGTAGAATACGAGGAGCATAAGATTATTCACAACTTTTATAGAAATCACATTACAGTTATAAAACTCGCAGAACATGAAAGGGAATCCTAGCCCTGATGTTATTCAGTCAGCACATTGAGCAAGCTGTAACGGAAACCAAGGTAAATTTGGAAGAGAAATTAAAGTTCACGAAACAGAAATTAAAACTTCAAGATTTCCTGTGAAATAATTCCCCCAGGATGGTAAAGGGCATGGAAGCTCATTTGAAGGCAACGAATAGTGTCATTAAACCGGTTTTCAAGGCGAACAACAAAAAAATTGAAACACGAGAAATGGATTGTAGTCGAATTAGATTAATCGATTAAAATGTTACAAGTAAAATTAGTGGACGACTCTTGCATTTTCAGCTGTAAAATGTCTAACTACGGTGGAAGTAGAGTGGATATACACTACTGGCCATTAAAATTGCTACATCAAGAAGGAATGCAGATGATAAACGGGTATTCATTGGACAAATATTCTATACTAGAACTGACATGTTTTTACATTTTCACGCAATTTGGGTTCATAGATCCTGAGAAATCAGTACGACCTCTGGCCGTTATAACGGCCTTGATATACCTGGTCATTGAGTCAAACAGAATTTGGATGGGGTGTACAGGTACAGCTCTGCCCATGCAGCTTCAACACAATACCACAGTTCATGAATAGTAATGACTGGCGTATTGTGACGAGCCAATAGCTCGGCCACCATTGACCAGACGTTTTCAATTGGTGAGACATGTAGAGAATGTGCTGGCCAGGGCAGCAGTCAAACATATTCTGTATCCAGAAACGCCCATACAGGACTTGCAACATGCGGTCGTGCATTATCCTGCTGAAATGTAGGGTTTCGCAGGGATCGAATGAAGGGTAGAGCCACGGGTCGTAACACATCTGAAATTTAACGTCCACTGTTCAAAGTTCCGTCAATGGGAACAAGAGGTGACCGAGACGTGCAACCAATGGCACACCATATCATCACGCCGGGATATACGCCAGTATGGCGATGACGAATACACGCTTCCAATGTGCGTTCACCGCGATGTCACCAAACACGGATGCGACCATCATGATGTTAAACAGAACCTGGATTCATCCGAAAAAATTACGTTTTGTCATTCGTGCATCCAGGTGCGTCGTTGAGTACACCATCGCAGGCGCTCCTGTCTGTAATGCAGCGTCAAGGGTAACCGCAGCCATGGTCTCCGAGCTGATAGTCCATGATGCTTCAAACGTCGTCGAACTGTTCGTGCAGATGGTTGTTGTCTAGCAAACGCCCCCATCAGTTGATCAGGGATCGGTACGTGGCTGCACGATCCGTTACAGCCATGCGGATAAGATGCCTGTCATCTCGACTGCTAGTGATAAGAGGCCGTTTGGATCCAGCACGGCGTTCCGTATTACCCTCCTGAACCCACCGATTCCATATTCTGCTAACAGTCATTGGATGTCGACCAACGAGAGCATCAATGTCGCGATACGATAAACCGCAATCGTGATAGGCTACAATACGACCTTTATCAAAGTCGGAAACGTGATGGTACGCATTTCTCCTCCTTACACGAGGCATCACAACAACGTTTCACCAGGCAACGCCGGTCCATTACTGTTTTTTGTATGAGAAATCAGTTGGAAACTTTCCTCATGTCAGCAAGTTGTAGGTGTTGCCACCGGCTTCAACCTTGTGTGAATGCTCTGAAAAGCTAATCATTTGCATATCATAGCATCTTCTTCCTGTCGTTTAAATTTCGCGTCTGTAACACGTCATCTTCGTGGTATGGCAATTTTAATGGGCAGTAGTGTAACATAAATACACCATCAGCAAGAAAACCATTTCTGAAGAAAATACATTTTGTTGACACTAAATGTAAATTTAAATGTTAAAAACTATTTCATGAACGTGTTTGTCAGGAGTGTAGCCTACTGCGGAAGAAACGTGGATGATAAATTGCTCAATTAAGACAGCAGAATCTTTTGATAGGTAGTGCTACAAAAGAAGACTGACAATTAGGTGGATGGACAGAGTAATTACAGAGATGAAGAAAATAAATTTATTGCAGTTGAGAAAAACAGGATGATACATAGGGCACCCACAGGCATCAATAAATCGTCAGATTCGTATTATTTGTGGAGGGAGGAGGTAAGAGGGACGGAGGACTAGCATGCGGAGTAGCTGCCTCACGCCAGTCTTCGGACTAAAGAGCACAAAAAACAAGAGTCTGAAATGCGAGCTACAGCCTGCTACGTTGATAACACCTAGCGGCTTTTCATTGTTTTCCCATACGTACAGTTTTTTGCGTTGTTTCGGACGTTCTGCCATCTCACTTTTCGCCTCTGTGGCTTCTGTTCTCCCGGCGCAGGCTACAGCTACTCGTTCCCGTTCCTGACGCCGGACTGCGGCGTCCAGGTGGAGGCGGACGAGGTGCACCCGCTGCTGATGCACGTGGTCAGTGTGGAGCGACCCACGCTGGCCTTCATCGGCCTGCCCTTCATCGTCTGCCCGTTCGCTCTCTTCGACCTGCAGGTGAGCGGTGGCTTATTGTCTGCTTTTCCCTAAAGTAGTGACCAGTGTACGCCAAGAACAGATTTCATTTGCAGACGAAGGCGTCTCTTTCATATGATAGATCACAGCAATCAGTCGTCTTTTCCTTTCAGACTGTATTAGGCAAGTTTCTGGCCATTATCAGTGTACTATTTCATAGTATCAATGCACGTCCTAGTATGTCAGTCACCTGTTGTTCGGGTTTCTGTCACAGTTTGTTGAAGACGTCTTGAACGAAGTAAGACAGAAGCCCGAACAACATGAAACTGATGTACCAGAACATGCATTGATACTGTGAAAGCCGGTTGGAGTGGCCGTGCGGTTCTAGGCGCTACAGTCAGGAGCCGAGCGACCGCTACGGTCGCAATTTCGAATCCTGCCTCGGGCATGGATGTGTGTGATGTCCTTAGGTTAGTTAGGTTTAATTAGTTCTAAGTTCTAGGCGACTGATGACGTCAGAAGTTAAGTCGCATAGTGCCCAGAGCCATTTGATACTGTGAAATAGTGCAATGGTAATGTCTAGGTGCTAGCCAAAATGTAGATTTGCTTAATAAAACCAGAAAGGAAAGAACGACTTATTACTGTGCTGTATCGTTTGAAAGTCACTTCACGCTGTTTGAGTGCACCCACATTCCTAATGGAAAGTGGTTTGATGAACGTGACTTTGTCTCTGGTTTTCTTTAATACTTCCGTATTCCAACAGAAACTCTGATTTCCCTACCAAAAAGAAGTCGTTTCACCATCAGTGATATTTTCAGTGACATAATGGTTAACTTCCATTTTCGCTTTTGCCTTCTTTAGTCGTTTTACTGCATACTGTATTAACCCTTAATAGCGCTGAAATTTATATTAGATGTTACCGAATTTCGGTTTTTGAGAAATGTGTATTATGATATAGCAACTCTGTAGTTTATCTCCTCTTACTTTTGACCACAATCAGTTGTTTCTCAAAATCTATAAATGTAGAGTGGAAATAAATAACAGGTTAGGTGACGAAAAGATATTTTTTAGTTAGAACCGAAAAACCAAGCTAAGTGCTGTTGAAAACAACCTGAAAGCTACGACCATTTCTAGTAGTGCATATATGACCCGAAGTATAACATGAGCAGTTTGTGACGGTCCACCAGTGAGACTAAAGATGGATAAGTGCCACAAAGTTTTGTAGCAGTTTGAAAAACTTAGGAGCCTGAAAGAATGTTAGAATGTCAAGTACATAAGGAACTTATGAAACTTACGGTCAAAGCGGTACCAAGCAATCCATTTGTGATTACTAAGCTCCCACCTGACGACAACTTTATTTTAAATAATCATCCGATGCATATATTGCACAACGAAAATAAATGTTTACAAATGCAGTCAGATTCCAGTTAAAAAATTACACCTGGTGTTGCCGAGACGAGAACAATGTCTGACGAACTAGAACACTGGAGTACCTGCATGATTTTCAAGAAAGGAACTTAAACAATTTTGCAGTAGTTGTGTTGCTATTACTGTAGAAAAATCAAAACATATTGTGGAGGTTTCTTCATTAAAATATTTTTGTCAAAACAAAAAAAGCCGAATAACTGGGAAACAGTTGTTTAGCACTTAGTCTGTTATTGATTTCCATTCTAAAAATATGCTTTACTGATAGTAATATCCATCTTGCAGTGTGGATAATATTTATGAGCAGAGATGGATGAGAATAATTAATTGAGTTAGCTGTCCAATCTGTTGCCACTTCCCCATCAGCCGATAAAAGACATTTTATCTGCAGATCTGTGCTCTGACCATGGCAGCTTCTGAGATCGAACCTACAGCAGGTGTTTCTTCCATAAGAAGTTATATCATAAGGGACAGGAGGAAGGCCACAAACTAGCCACAGAATAACTGTAAATCAATGTAATAATTACATACTAAACGTTAAAACACTCCTGAATGCGAGGTAGCTTTGCTACAGCATGGGAAGACACCAGTCCAAAATTCTGGGTTACTAGTTTGTTGCGCAGCCTTGCACGGGGATTTCATCCAGACCACGTAGAGTCCTAAGCAGTGGAACGTGAGAAATCGTTATGAGAAAAAGGTACGGGAGATTGTTGTTGACACTGGAATACCAACGACGCTAATCACGGCAACTGTCACCCCATGAGCATCGATGACTTGTTTGTGGACAGTTTGCAAAGCAAGCTGTGTACGCGCTTATTTAGGTGGTCCTGAAAGATGACGTGCATACTGTAGCGCTGCAAGGGGATTCCTACCACTACATTTTACAAACAACTGATTCCTAAGAAATGGAAGCCCGTTCGTGCTAACTAAATGTGACAGCTACTTCTGCATTAACGATTTAAAAACACTTTAGAATAAATAAAGCAGCGAATGGGAGTCGCTAATGAGTGCTAGTTGAAGTACATAATGATGTAGAACTACTGAAACGTGTCAAACAGGTGATGTAATATGGGTTTACGAATATGACAGCAATACTAACACTTATTGCTTCCAGTGACTGCATCCCGGATCACCAAGATCGAAAACAGCTCGACAAATGCTGGAAGATGAAGGTTACGCGCACTGTGTTCTTCGTTTCGTGACACAAGAGTGAGAATGTCTGTCGTTTCATGTCGTCCGTTATGCTGAGACCAGAGTTTGAGCTGACCATCTCTACCTGAGAGGGGCATGTGCAGACCCAATTGGATGGGATCCTCCAGTACCGCTGCGAGCGTGAAGTTCAGAATTCTTCTCAAATGACAACAGTTTAATCGTTGCTTCCGTGCAGGGAGTCGAGGTCGACGACCGAGCTCAGGAGCCGCGCCTTAGCGCGCATCGACTGTATTCACAAAGACAGCAGACGCTGCTGCAGCGAAACAACAGCCGGTACCGTGTATAGCCTTTAAATGTGATATATACGTATGACATTTTTGGCTGGGAGTCCCCTTCTCGGGAGTTCAGCCACCTGGTGTAAGTCATGTTATTCGACGCCACTTCCGCGACATGCGCGTAGATGATGATAATGGACTCGCATGCCGGAGGATGATCGTTTAAATCCGCGTCCGGCCATCCATATTTAGGTCTTTCGTGATTTTCGTGTTTGACTCACCGCAAATGCTGCGATGGTTCCTTTGAAAGGGGAAGGTCGATTTCCTTCATTATCCTTGACACAATGTGTGCTTGTGCTCCATCTCTAATGACATCGATGTCGACCGGACGTTAAACCCAATCGTCCTTCCTTCTGGCGAAAGACTGGAGTGAGCTTGGCAGCGAGTAGCTGACGCCTGGACACACGTATACAGCTAGTAGCCCCAGGCCGCTGGTAGGGATGTGCAGACGCCCCACATTGAAGCCAGGATCCTCAAAGACGGACTAGTGTGTCAGACAATGGCACTCAATGGACGACCTCGCCTCGCCAGTACCATCCTGGAACCATCAGGGCTAGCTGGTGGCTCTTATACCAGAGGCTTCACCTGTTTGAGGAGCCAGCTGCAAGTGGCTCTAACTGCTTGGTCAAACACTCGGAGACACGGTCGTGGCCTTGGTGATAGCCAGAAGTGCAAGTTCTGCTAATAGGTGAGTGGGAAGCATTTATACTTGCTCGGGTTGGCTGTGTGTGGCAGGAGCCCACTTCTCGTCACATAGCCAGACAGGAAAGGGCAGCATAGTCCTATAATTTGTAGCAATGTAGGCCACTGCTGATGGTGCAAAGCTTTGGTGCAGAAAGCTACGGCAGAATTACAGTGAGGCGACAAAAAGTAAAGGGATAGCGATATACACATATGCAGATGACGATAGTATCACGTGCACAAGGTATAAAAGGAGTTGCATTTGTATTCAGCTGTACCATGTGAAAAGCTTGCGACGTGTGTCTGATTTTGTTCCCAGCTAGGCATACGTTACAAGGCTGGAACGTGTTTTACTTTGTTTTTGATTTGAGCATAGCTGCTCTAAATTCTGTCCATTGCTTTCTCGCATCGTAATTTTACGCTTTATCAAAATTTCATACTGACGAAGACACCCTTAGTCGGTGTCGAAACGTAGGTTAGTGTATCAAATAGTTATTTTCAATCGGTTGGCCGTATAAATCCTGTGTTTGAAAAATTATACACGGTTTCTAAGAAACAGCATGTTTAAAACTGTAAAACTTCCAAACAACAAAAATTGACTTTTTTTAACAATACTTCGTACAGTTTGTCATGTGAAAATGCAGTTTGTTCTCGCGCCAAAGAAAGTGGCACATTGAACTGGCCATATATCTCTGCTCACTCAGCGCCCTCTGTTGCAGTCGCGGTTCTTCGTTGCCGTGCTGGACGGTCGCTGCAGCCTGCCCGACACCGACACTATGCGACGCGACGCCGAAGCGGAGAGGCGTCGGCGCCGAGACGAGGGCATACGGCCACACTACCTGGGGCAGGAGCAGGTGCCCTACCTCAACCGGCTGGCAGACCTGGCTGGGGCGCAGCGCCTGCCGCCGGTGGTTTTTAAGCTCTTCGAGACCGTCGCCTACCGGCTGTACGATGACCTGGCCAACTACCGCCGTCATAATTTCCGCATAGTAGACAGTGAAACTTTCCAAGAGATTGCTTGATTACAAGCGCCTGTAGGTTTTCTTAGATATTAGTTTATTCTTTACATGTCATGAAAGCTGTAACAGTCTGGCAATGTACCTGATGCTAACTGAATTCAAAAACACAAGTGGAGGTAGACGTGTATAATCGTTGAAGTAGTATGCCTCCAAGTAAAAGTTATCAGTTCGCACAAATTTACGTTTTGAAAACGATGCGAGGAAGATTGCTCGTTAGGAAATAAGTATATCTAGATGATAAACTTGAAGCAGTAAATTTCGAGAACTTGAAAAGGCGCATTTTGTTCAATGAAACTCGATCGGTGGAATACCAAATGGAGATACGAATCTTCTTCTTCTTCTTCTTCTTCTTCTTCTTGCGCTACGGCCTCTGTAAGACCACGGATAGCCTCTTCGTGGAGTGCATTTTCCTCTTTGTCTCCCAGAACCTCTTCATTGTTTCTCTTCTTCTCTCCCGCTCTTCTTCAGATATCTTCAGCGTCCTTTTCTCCTGTCGGCTCCACTGGTGACGCTCGAATCTTTTCCCGTATTCTTCTCTGTCGTTGATCTCCGGCATATTGGTCGGTGTATATTTGTTCCTCCTATTTTCCTTTCCTTCGGCCTTGATTCCCAGTTCCATGCAGTCCTTCCGAAGTTCAACAACCCACATGGTTCCTATCTTTCCCCTTGTCCTCCCTGTTGTTTCCCACTCTCTCTTCTTCATTCTGTCCATACTCATCCTAACTACATGTCCAGCAAACTTTGCCCTTTTGAGTCTTATTTCCCCATATATTGTTCTCATATTCCGGTACAACTCTTCCCTAGGTCTTCGCAACCACCTCTTTTGGGACCCAGTATTTTTCTCTCTTCTTTCTCTAGTTCTTCTGCCCCATTTCTTCCTAGTGTCATCGTGTCAGCAGCATATAATGCTGCATTCCTCACCGTTGCCTTGCAATGGCTTATCTTTGCCTCTGTTGGTATCTTCTTTTTATTGTATATCTCTCTCGTCATACAGAAGGCCGACTTCATCTTCTTTATCCTATGTGTTATTCCCTCCTTGCTCCTGTTCCTTCCTGTTATAAATTCACCCAGGTATTTAAATTTTTCCACCATTTGCACAGTGCCGTCCAGTGTTTACCAGTCTGCAGTGGTATTTAATGTCTTTGTCTTGTTATAGGCGATCCTCAGGCCCATCTTTCTGGCTACCTTACTTAAGTTGTCGAGTTGTGTCTTTGCGTCTTTTTCCGTCTCACTTACTATTGCTATGTCGTCTGCAAAGGCTAGGCAATCCACTTGAACCCTGTTGTCCTTTTTGTCCCCCACATGGGACTTTGGTATTCCCATTTCCTAGTTTATTGCTCTCCACTGCCTGATCACTTCATCCAGTGCTGTATTGAACAACAATGGTGACAATATACAAGATACGAATATATATAATTAGTTCCTTTTGTATAACCTCTCTCCAGGAAGTTAGGTGAATGTGCCTATACTGCGAATTGATTGTTAGCTTACCTGACGTAGAAGTTACACAACTTTGAAGTAATCGCTGTCGACGGCAGTGCACTCCTGAGAATGGCTGACTAAAGCCTGGAAATTCTTGGCGAAGTTGTCTTCAGGATACCTCTCAGTTGATTGTTACTGTTAAACTGGATATATCGCGCCCGGTGGTCAAGTCTGTGTTTGCCTGCCGTGGCGTGTGGACGTTCGCTGTGGCTATGGGCAGCGGAGGGCTTGTATACTACGGAGTGTCTTTTATGCTGCAGGGATGTCTCCACCAAACTCTATCATTCCTTCCTGGAGGAGCGAAACACTGAAATTTAGTTGTGATTGGCACACGGAAAAGCCTGTCTCCTCTCGCTATTTGAAAATTGATGGACGGTCGCTCGATGTGGTATTCAGACTGAAAATAATATAAAATTTCTATATTCAAAATGTAACAGTAACGCACGCCGTTCTTGGCTTCCGACCTGTCAGAGCCTGTAATTTATCATCCGAAATGTCGCTCGATGAAATCGCAGAAATGCTTAGTTTATACGGGATAGTTTGCAGTATCAGAGAAGAAGTCTGGTCTGAACGCTTTTGGCATATCAAGCTGCCTTCATATCTCAACGATGTGAGGAGTCACCATAAGCGGAACATGCTTTGGATTCCACTTAAAAGTGTAGGTCCCCTTTCCCCGACTGTTTAGCGACACATAAGTAAACGAAGTGGCATCCAATTGAAAGAATTTCAGCAGGTATTTGAACCACACAAATTATTATTGTTAATATTACTGTTATTATTATGTTGTATGCCTGAAATGTTCAAACCTCTGGCTCTTCAGGACTGATTTTAGTTTGGGGCACAAAAAAAAATTCCAGGATAGTCAAGTCTGTGTAGAGGGGTGTGTGTTTGACGCCAGTCCCCTGTTGGTCAGGAACAGCTATATCAGACAGGCTGTGTGTGGCCGAGTATTATCGTCGAGAATGGTCCAGTCCTCTTGTTTGGTGTACTAGGGGCGCACTTGCTCGACCTGTCTCTCGTTCATTTCCCACTTCCTCTGCTTTCATTCGCATTGTTACACCACTATCCTGGGACAAAGGTTGTCTCAGTTTTTGTACGTTGTGCGGGGTGATTGCAGCTGCAGGCCAGTCAATACGGGTGCGTCTTCTATAGTGTTTCGCCCTTTTCGGAAGCGTTTAAATCACTCATAAACACACTTAGCGTGACAGCACGTCCTTGGTAAACTGTTATAAGCATTCCATGAGTCTCTTTCGCTGATTTTCCAAGTATGAAACAGAACAGCATATTCGTTCAGTGATCCATTTTGGGTTTCGACGGCCCATATCATTCCTTTATTCTACAATGCGCTAGTTACACACGAGAAGGACTCTCACAGTGCCACCGCTCGACAACTTACTCAGATATGACCTGCCCAGGGCGGGATTCGGCGGTGACGCATTCTTATGACCATGAACAGCATGACGTCACTGATCATAACTACTAGATGGAGACTGCATTTTGTCATGTATCAAAAACAGTACATCGTATTTAAATGCAAGACTTCCAGGCTCCGTACCACCACAGTACACTATTTCGATTTTATTGGGGATATCCAGCTTGAAAGCAGATCTCAGAAGAGGCAAAGTAACTTCACTTCGGTACAGGGTGACTAAATAAAAAGAATATGATCGTGATACACATACCATGAGAGTATTTCAGCATTTGTTTTCCATAAATGCAAATATTTTCCTTCTGGACATCAATTAAAACTGCAACTCAGATTCTAGAGTGGCTCTGGTCAACTTAACCCACCAGCCAACATGAAGAAGTATTGAGAAATGAATGCGTACTTGGCAGTCAACAATAACCCACAAGCTTACGGCTTACATTCTCACATGACTGTAAAATATAGTTGCAGACTTCGATACGCAGGCTCCGTTCTCGGTATCAGTCAGAATTATGAAATTTTCCATTTTCTGGTAAATATGTTGTCGCATATTGTTGATTGTGGACTATAATGCTGGCTCAGTTCAGTAGCGATCCAAATTATTGTTTTCTTTGCGATAACGATTTCGGATTTAAAGTTCTAAAACCTCTTCTTTCGTAAAGCCCAAAATTTTTGAAATGTCTGATGAGCCCACATTTAAAACAGAGGATTTTCCTGGGATATTACTGTTACGACGAGCCATTTATTTTTCATTGTACTCTCATACAGACTATCTGAGAAGTAACTGGGAAGACAGTAAAATAGATCTCCACCGAAAACACAATTTTTGCCGCGAAGACTATGGAACGCTTGCAGCGAAATGTGTTGCTATAAATTACTGGTGTGAGACGGGAATATCGTTATTCAGTCGCTATGACTTTCTTTATAACAGCGCTTCTCTGTCGTCAGTAAATGCCATCTCGAAAATTTTCTATTATAACTTAGTTCCATCTTTTGTAGACATATTCACATGCTTTCGTAGCATACCAATGTGTGAAAACCTTAGATTTGATAGGTTTAGGAGAACTGTTGAATCGAGAATTTTTCACATTCACTGAGCTTTCGTAAACGTTCTGCTCACTATGGTTACTCCCAGCTCATTCGCTCACTAAATTGAGTGTTCATATGCAGGTATATTTACGGCTAGTATTTTACGTATATACGTTCTCATTATATCGTCAGTGTTATTCTAATGCAGACATGCAATCATATAACTTCACAGCTCACACTGTCATGTTCTAATTTTAGTAAGTTAGGAAGGAGTAGCTCGGGAGATACTAAGGCATTTGAGAGAGTAGCAAAGCATTTTGTGGCCGAAGTAGTACATTGCAAACGCAATACACGCAATCCGCTTGCATCAGAGACACGTCTAGGAGCAGGAGGGTGCTTCCTCGTGCTGCGAGAAGAGTGAATTGGATCAAATAGCATCCATCTATCATACGCCACCCGAAATATGGAACCCATCAATCAAACATCCTTAAAACTAGGTCGTGTCTGTATCTGGAGAACGATTACGTCCACGTTTCCCCATCTGGATTTGCTATAATAAGATACTTAGAAAATATTTTTGCTGTTTCTGAATATCTGTGCATTAGGTAACTCATTTATACTATAGGAACGTCAACATCTATCGTAAATGTTGATGGGTATTTTCTGCAATAATAAATTCAGGGTCTGAAATGCTCAACTCGCTAACTCAAACTAATTTCCATAGAGTGTGTCCAGGATGGATGACCTTAATCTTGGGAGCCTTCTTATAGTCCACAGCTATTTCCTAGGAGCTCTGGAAAAAGTTTTGTAGAAAGAACTTCGTTTAATATGTATGAAACTCACAAGCACCGTTGTCAACAGGATTCTGTACGTGACGGTTTTCTGTTCAGAATAATCCTTTAAGATATTAGTCATGCCACGCCACATAAATGTACTCATGTTTTTAGATTTAAAAGTGGTACTACGTTCATAAATAAATAAAAATCTGTTGAATTTGTTTCTATATTTTACATGTTTGGTATCATAAGTGTTTTTTTTTTCTAGATTACATTTTACTTTACATATTTTGAGTATTTATTTATGTAACTTGTGCTTGATTTGCGGACACCAATGAATAATATACATTTAACTCGTTAATCACTGTCAGATACGAAGGCGTGCTCATACTGAGTAATGAGGGAGATTCCCCAACATACTCTCTATGAGAGAACGATTCAGCGAAGGATGAAGATTGTCGTAAATATCGTATGCCATGATGGGTACCATGCTCAGAAGTTTCTTGTTTTTCAGATTCAAAACTTCAACTTCTGCCTTTGATTCTCGATTTCTCTGTATTTAGACTCACATTATTAATCTGTAACCCACAACTGGTAACGGTGGGAGCTAGCAGGTATGAGTATTGCCAAACCATCAGTTTAATAAATCACGACCGATACGCGCTAAAATCAATTGCCTACAGAAATGAAACAGTTGTTGAAGCTATTATCAGAGAATGTCAGTCTGGGTTCTGAAGAAATTTAAGAACACTTGAGGCAATATTGATTCTACAATTTATCTTAGACGACTGGTTGGAGCAAGGGAAAATTGCATTTATAGGATATTTACAGGGTCTGCAGATCTCGAGAGAGAATGTGACCATTTTGTCAGGAATACATTCTGAAATTCTGAGGGTGGGGCATAGATACGAAGGAGCGATATATCTACTACAAATTATACAGAACCCATACTGCAATTGTAAGAGGCGAAGCACATGATACGGGGAGTGAGAGAGTATTGATTTCTATCCACTTTCCACTCAGTCTGAACGTAAAACAGACAGCAATGGTAACTATGAAGAAACATGGAAAAAGGATTAAATGTGGTGAGAAGAAATACAAGCTCTAAGTTTTACCGATGTCAGTGTAATTCCCTCAGAGACAGTAAAGAATTTGAAATGGATACTGTCTTGAAAAGAAGCTATAAAACGAAAATCAGCAAAACTAAAGCACGAATGATGACATTTAGCCGAATTGTATCGTAAGATGTTATGACGTTGAGGGAATTCGTCAGGAAATGAGACACAGTGTTGTAGACGAGTTATGTTATTTGGGGAACTAAACTATTGATGGTGATAAAAGTAAATATAAAAAGCAGACTGTAAGAAAATTTGTTTTTCTAAAACAAAGTGGTATTTTTTCGAAAACAAATTTTAGGCTTACGAAGTCATTTCCGAAAGTAATTGTCTGCAATGCTGATTTTTACGAGTTTGAAAAGCCGATACTAACAAGATAAGAACGGAAGCTTCTGACGTGTGGTGCTAGAGGAGAATGCTGAAGATTAGATGGTCGATTGGATAACTAATGAAGAGGTACTAAGTCGATTCGGGGAGAACATAAATTTATGGCACAAGCTGGTTAAAAGGAAGGATCGATTCATACAACACTTCTTGAGGTACCGAGCAATAGTTAATTCGTTAATGCATGATGGCACTGGATGGTAAAAATTGTAGAGGGATACCACATTTGACTAGAGTAAGGTGGTTCAACTGAATGTATATTTTGTAACTAAAACCGTTCGGATCCCTAAACAGATTTATTTATTCATTTATTACGCCACTTCGAGGAGTGTCACATCAGACATCATAAACTTTGAACTTGCGAAATAGGTTCAGTGTCAGTATTCAAGCCTATGCCTAATCGGATCTGATTGTAGACCCATACAGGAAATTTATTTCTCCTTATAAATATCAGTTTGATGTATGTTGCAACAGTTATGTGGAGACAAAAAGTTTTCTCACAGGATAGGACAACGTGGAGAATTGCACCAACCATTTTCTGGAATAAAGACCATAAACGAAAAATTCATCTTCTTTCATCGTTCTGACATAAATTATACGTATCTTAGAAACAATTAGCACAGTTAAGACAGCTATATATATTCAGGTCACAACCACACTGAAGTCCAATTCCGAGAGTAGGGGCGTCAGTGAAACGGAACCCTTAGCACTGAACGACTCTATATTACGAGCACCAAAGTACAAACACAACAGAACTGAACTTCTGAACGGAGATTGTTGCTATTCATACAAATGTAGAATGTTACACAACGCTGATATTTACACAGACATCTAACGCTACAGACTATCAAACACCACTTCCAGAAATGTTTACTACTAACTAAATAATAAATAATTGATGGTGATAGCCGTAGGCACACGGGACGAGTTAGCTTGTGCTGACGTGGCGCTCTGCGTGTTTTCTTACATCACTTCCCGCAAATTCATGTTGAGGAAGCATTTCCCCACATGAAACACAAAATAAGTTCTGCGACATTTCTGCAACGTCTCATGTAAAGTAGAACCAACATGATGCCAGAACATTCTCTGACTTACATGCAGAAACATTAGCGTCGAGGAGCCGATTCACAGCTGTCAAATATTTGTGAAACTTCATTGTAGATGACAATCAGCTGTTTATTTTTATTCTCATTGCTACCGGTTTCTTTTCAGAAGACCATTATCAAGCCGAAGCAAAGCGTAACCAGGTTGTCAGTACAACATTTGAAGTGAACATCTTTGATGTCGGTAGAAAGAACATAGCTTCTGTTACAATAAATAATAAACAGTTGACGGTCATCTATAATGAAGTTTCACAAGCAGAAAGCTTGAGGCCAGCGGGAAGCAAGCTATCATAATGTATTTGTAATATCCAGTAGAAGCTCATATTGGATGGGCTTTACGTTATGCCTTATACCCCACGAACATTGCTAACATTCTAAGCACGAGCACATTGAATGTCTCAAGGACGAATCGTTATATGTCCGATTTGTTGTAAGAAATCAGCAGAAAACTTAATATTGTTGGTTAAAGAATGTTCATATTTAGTTACTGTAGCATTATAAGACGCGTGTTATAAGAGTAAGCAGTTTTAAGGTAATGGCATATTGAAGAGTCATGAAAAACCTGTCGTTGTTATTTGTACCTGTTATCATTAAATGTAAATTAAGAAACTGAAGGCTATAAATGACTATAACATTAAATTCTAAGTTACTTAACACGAAGCCTTGTGTAACAGGCAAAAGCATCACATTACAGAACAGACAGTAGGTAGACAGAATCCTGCTCTATCTAAATTCTTTTCCACCTTTGCGTTTTCTAAAAGCTTGTGGGACTTTCTTACGAAATTAATAGAACTAAATTCTGTGACACTTGGTATTATGAAAATACAAGTACAATCGCTATCAGGAGTGCGTTTGTTCGATTTGGTGAACTTCTATAAGATGATGTCCTTACTGAATGGATATGTAGCTTTCCTTTTTTTGTCTTATTGCCTGTTCATGGATATTGAACTTTTTATTTATGTATTTCACAGACAGAACAACATGACGTGTATATGCACAAGGGAGGAACTGTGTGTTTTAATAGAGTTAATGTAGAAATTTTAAACGCGTCAATGTTTGTCACCGAACTTTATTGTTTGCAAGCCAAATAAAGCTGACAACTGCCGCTGGAGAGCGCTGAGAGCGGAAAATGACACTGACCACACCGTCCCGCTTGCGATGGCACTGTGTCTCATGAGGTAGGACATTCCATATGTGTGCACGTCAACGTTAGCTGCCGCGTCCATGAGCCGGTGCCTTAACTCACACACAACTTTTTCTATTTTTCTTCTTTTTTTTTTGTAGTTTTGTTGTAAGTTCCTATGGGACCAAACCGCTGAGGTCATCAGTCCCTGGGCTTACATACTACTTAATCTGACTTAAACTAAATTATGCTACGGACCATGCCCGAGGGAGGACTCGAACCTCCTACTGGGACTGTGCCTGAATTGCACTGATTTAATATTTGCACTATGTGCTGAAATTAAGGACAGGACTCTTTCAAAATCTATTCCCTAAGTTTTAAGTTTGACACCAGTTATATTGTACACAATCGCATCACGCAACATAATACCTGTATATAAAGCAGCGCAAGCACATATGAGTTTCAATTTGCTCATCATATCCTGCAACTCGCGATAAATTTGTTCTGACCGTTTCTTGCAATTAAAGAATTTATACGTAGCTGCCTGCGGGTCTCCCACATCGTCCCCTGCGCTCCTCGGAGTATGGGACCTCATCATCATCACATAGCTGCTAACACATACATTTGTTGGTCATAATAGTTATTCACTGAATCTTCAACCTGATCATAAGAAAGTTCACTCGGAGTTGTATTAGGGAACAACTTCTGTATGTGGTGAAACACTGCGCTTCCTACCACTTGCAATAAATAATGGCGTTTCACAGTCCCTGCTACCTTGCGAGCAATTACTTGGGCTTCATATTGTTGCAACCACTCGAGCCATTACTCTTGCTGTTCATTAAACTGGAGAAAAGGCGCTATGGCACTCAGAGATGCTGTAGGTGCCTGCTGCGCTGCATTGGTGGCTTGAGAGGTGAGTAGCTGCCGTAATGTATTTAGTAGAGTTGCAATTTTTTGACTCTGAAACTGAACCATCTGCGCTAGCTGCATTGCATCTATCGCTTGCAGCTGTGGCGCCTGAGCAGGTCCATTGTGAGAGAGGCAAATGCAATAAACAGATAAGGCAAGCAATAAAAGTAAGTACAAAAGCAAAAAAAAAAAAAATCCTCAACGCCCACCTGAAAACTCTGATTAGCAAAAATACTATAAGAAACACTATCAAAGCAAGGAAACACACCCCTGCAAAGAAAAAATGTAGAATTAAGGCGCCAGAAAAACACAATATTCCACAACAAAACAAAATAGAGAATCTGTGGCTGCTGTCGGCCCTGGGTTCTTTCAATAACTCGTCGCCAAAGTTTTATCCTGTCTACTTGTCAAATAGGAGGTATCTGGGAAACCTGCTTCTTGGATCGCTAGACAACAATTCAAGCAAATCGTATTAAAGAGTTTTATTATAAAAGAATCAATGACAATACTTAAATTTGAGAATAACACAGAAGTGCCGCAAGCAAAGGGCGACATGCAAATAAGAAATCTCTGCAGTATATACAACTCCTAATACAAGTGAAGTAATGCAGTTGATGCCTCTGTCCGGGTCGCGGGTCTTGACGCTTCTGTAGAACTGGCTGTGGTCAGTCGTGTGCAGCGCTTATGTTGTCTTCAGACAGAGGGCGCTGCGTCGCGTTGTCGTTCTGGAGAGGGATCGATCAGCGTGCTATTGGCTGACGTCTTCTTCACAGCCCTCTCTGCTCTAACGTTCCCGACTAGCGTGCCGGCGCTTGACTTCACACCATAACATAGTTCTTGCCAGTGCTCCTGTATAGCAGCACTGGCGTATCCTTGCATTCCAGTCGCTGCTTTAAATCTTCTTCACTAGGAAAAGTACCTAAGGTAGCCATTCCCGTCAAAGCTTAGCGATCGACGAGTGGATCTACAGTTTCTGTGAAACCCCCGTCGTCGATCTGCGCTTCCGGACTGCAGTACGACTTCATACATAGGAAGTGAACGACGTTTCTGCAGTTTTTCAGAAGCTTCAAATGGCTTTGATCACTATGCGACTTAACTTCTGAGATCATCAGTCGCCTAGAACTTAGAACTAATTGAACCTAACTAAACTAAGGACATCACACACATCCATGCCCGAGGCAGGATTCGAACCTGCGACCGTAGCGGTCGCTCGGCTCCAGACTGTAGCGCCTAGAACCGCACGGCCACTCCGGCCGGCTTCAGTTTTTACTTCTTCATGAAGTCATAATCTTCAACGTCATAAACGACATCCAACAAGCGATGACGAAAGTAATGAAACGCAAAGCAGCGTTTTAGGAACTTTTACGGCAAACCGACTTTCTATATAGATGCATGGATACGTACCAAGTCTTTCAGGCCGTACCTCACTTGCTGGTGTCTGGTGTTATAGCACACTTCGGCTTGTCTCATGGGCGTTTAGGGTCTGCAATGCTTCTTTTGTCCTAGTGGAGACGTTTTTATGTAGTCATCCTGATTAACATCCATCTGAAACGGTAACAGTGCATCCGTTGTCGTTTCCGTCTCATGACCGTCGAACAGAAAGAACAATGTGAAGGCTGCAGTGTTGGGCTTCGCTGCGTTATATGCGAATGTCACAGTGGGCAGTATTTTACCCAAACGTATGAATCTGTAATGGATAATCCTGAAGGCGTAACGCCCCAAAACAACTATGATATTTGTCTAACGAATGATTCTGACGTTAAATTAACTGATTTTGGAGGAGAGTGAGGCACATTGGCGTACATATAAAAAAATTAATACACACATTAGTTTATGGAATACTTCAGACATAAGGTACACTGTCAATTTTCTAGTAACTATGTCAGGACTAGATAACAGCACGTAGTAGCTATCAGAAGACCCCTACTAAATCATTTCATAATGCATGAGAGTAACAGATGAATACAACTTGAAAATATTATAATGTATTAATTAAAATAACAGTTAGGGGCTGCTAACCTACCTGTGTAATTGAGGCGTCAGCTTCCAGTCCACGTATGCAGTGGAACCGATATCGATGTTCACGCACAGGTAGCTATGAGAAAGACGTCAATGCATACCAGGTACTTCTGTAAACGTGCAATATGAAGTGAAAGCACTCTGGAAAAAAAAGAAACGAGACATCTTGTATGCCTGTATGTAAGCTGATTTTTCTTATATGATCAGCACTACTATAATCAGTACTCCCTCCTTCAGAGTAGCTTTCCGTTACCTAAATAAGTAGCAACAACAGACTAAAGTCAGTAAAATAGATTTGCAATTATCTGTATCCTTCTGACAATCCTCCTTAAAGGCTTATTTCCATTGCATATTCTATATACAAACTCATCGATTCAATCACGGTTGTTAGTCGTGATCAGGCTCTCACCATGTACCAGCTTGTTGTATAATTGTCATTGCTGATCTCCCAGAACAGTTTTTAGTTCATTCGACCTAAAACATTGTTACTTTGTAGCAGGACTTTGCCAGCATGTCGTACGTTAATAATAATTTATTACTGGAAATATCCTCAACAACTGGGCAGACACGTAATGAAAAAATATCAGAGTGGTTTAAGACCAAATGCACACATTATCGTTCTCTGTTGAATGCTAAACACATCTGTAGATAACAGTGTGTTTCTCTCTTATCGAGTTCACTGCTTCAACCGGCAAGATAGTGATAATTGTGAACTTGGCGTTACTGGTATACTTGGTTGGCTGCCATCTCATTTAATGGTCAGATAGCAACCGAGGCGTGAAGGGTAATTCCCGAGAATACCTGAAATGCCTTTCTTCATCTACCAGACGCCTAGGCGATTGTGGCAGTTGCTGGACGGTGGAGCTAAGGCGTGTGGGGCCTGCTACTTGAGTCCTGTATGCTATTATCAAGGCTTCAGCTTCTGCCATATGTGGCGGCCAGCATTCTACGGCAAGCTCCGTGCGGACACGTGTGGGTCTTGCTGCATTTTTTTTAGTTTCTTTTTCCAAATAAAGTGATTGTCTGTCCTACTCCTATCTAGTTTGCATGGCGATGGGAGTTATTGTTTACAGCGGATATTTACCGATCTGTTGCGAGCAAATTTTTTTCCATCGTTATTTACAGGTCTGTTATAATCCTGCAGTGCCACGCTCCTCTAGGGCAACCTCATAGTGATGCCATTCTTTTGTGATACAGTAATAATGCAAGGGCGAGTTCCTCGTAGATTTGGTAAGTATTTGTTACAGTGTGCTACGTGTATAACGTGGGATGTGGGTGTGCCTGTTAAATTATCGTGTTGTGCTAATTGTTCAATTCCATATTGACTTACGCCTTTGGGTGATGGTCTTAAAAATTGGGAAAAATTAGTCAAAATGTAAATAGTGATAGAGGGTGCTCATATGTTGGCGTTCAGCAGAAAACATTGTGACATAATTAATTTATAGTAATTCAGCAGTGCCCCAGCCACACATTGTAATATCAAAGAAGCCTATGTCAGAAATTATGTTATTATTTCTCACCATTTTGCAGAACATGCCATGATGTCTTTAAATTATAGTAATTCAGCCACGCCACAGTCACGCTGTGTTATTGGTAAATTCTATTAACACTTATTTTCGAATGTGACAGCGTCATTATTCTTTTTATTCTTGCTGCAGGTGGTGGCTGGTCTCTGCTGGAGCTTCTTGCTCCTTTCACTACAGCGTATTCACCTCAAATGATGGAACACAGACAACTGGAACAGTAATGAAGGGAGAGGGAAAATTTATTTAAGCCTACAGAGAGAAGGATTGGGGGGGGGGGGGGGATTAGCATTGTCTTAGATCGTTGTCAGAGCCAAAACTCTGGCAGAGAATGGGTGACTTTTATTTAGACGTCAAACAATTGCTCCATAGGCATGGGCCACGTTATTTTGTCACGTAAGAGGTATTAGATTACATAAAAAAAAACTAAACTCCTCCCGAACAGGCCACGTAGGCCCAACGGTACCGACCGGCCGCCGTGTCATCCTCAGTCCACAGGCGTCACTGGATGCGGATATGGAGTGGCATGTGGTCAGCACACCGCTCTCCCGACCGTATGTCACTTTACGAGACCGGAGCCGCTACTTCGCAATAAAGTAGCTCCTCAGTTTGCCTCACAATGGCTGAGTACACCCCGCTTGCCAACAGCGCCCGGCAGACCGGATGGTCATCGAAGTGCTAGCCCAGCCCGACATCGCTTAACTTTGGTGATATGACGGGGACCTGTGTTACCACTGCGTCAAGGCCGTTGGCGTATCAGGTTACATAGTGACCTTAAATATATCACAAACAATTGCCTTTGAGGCGTGGACAATGAGCTAGGGTGGTCCGTCACGGTACAGGTAACTACTATTACATAAATCGAGAACCTACTAGGAATTATCAAAACAACAAATAAAGGCAGGTGTCGGGTCTGAACTGTCAGCCAGCATCTCACCAGCCACCGACATTAACCGGTAAGTGGCAGTGCATGCGCCACAGCTTTTGGCAATATTACTGTCCGTAATTTTTGTCACAGTTGTATACGAGTACGTCTGACACCGGTCAACTACTAGCTGCGTTTCTGAAAATTTTACTGTCCGTATTCCATTCATTTGACGTGTATCTTTTCTGACCTTTCACTCGATTTTTATATTCACTTGGATGGCAATCTATAGTTTCTTCTATGATGACTGAACGTCAAAAACTGTACCTGCAAAATCTTGCAACTTACTAAGACTTTTCGGTGTGTAAGTGTACTTTTCTTGTTGTGTGTTCAATAATCAGAAAGCAGCTCCGACGTTCTGATGGCACAGAAACTTCTTTTAGAGAAGAAAGAGTACGAAGTGTATTTTTGTCCCACGAGCACAAAATTTTAATCAGTTGCTGCATTGTGGAACAGCTCAATACTTTGGAGTTCTTCCCCGTTGTAGACGATACAACGATCGTTATCTTGTCAGTACCCATTTTTTGCAAAACTGATTAATTAATCAGCCTAAAGGACACAGTTCATAATCCTCTGAAATTTCAAAACGTTCAGATTAAATAATCTAATTTTCATGGAAAAACAAAAACCGAAAATATATTAAGATGAATATTTCCTACCTTTACCGGCACAAATGATCCAACGAAAAAGTTTAATTATACAAACACTGTCATTGTGTAAAGGGGTGTGTACGTTCAACCAAAAAAGTATGGAACATAGCAGAGTTTCCAAAGACGTAAAAATCTGAAGCAGCAGCAGGGTCCGACAGGAATGATTTGAAACTTAATTTTTAGAACTACTCTGTTCGCTGAAGAGATTCCCCTCAGTTACGAACAGCTTTTTCGACCGCAACTTTGTTGATTTTTCTTAATATGTATAAATCCCGGTATAGAAAGGCAACATGGTGTTCTGTAATGGTGGCCATACAGAAATATGGCTCAGCTTTCGTTGACAGCAAATAAAAGGCCTTTCCCTTATTTCACAAGATGTCGTGACAGTAACTGCGGACCTATTTGTTACATTTGTAACGCAACACAGACAGAGCTGCTAATTAAGGCGTAAAAAGTTCATTGTGACATGCGTACTTTAGTTACAATATGTAAAATCACTTTACACAATATGGTATATCGACCCATTGTTTACTTGCATCACTTGTATCTCAAGTAATATCTCATACTTTCATCTCTTACTCGCTCAAAATCAATTGCTACTTGAAACATCAGCGAAACCTGTTGTAGCTAATCTCGTACGTCTTGAGTACCTAAGTCTTGAATATGTACGGAACACTAGAAACACGTACGATTCAAAGAGCATTCGTTGTTAAGAAAGCTTATGAAAAGATATTCCTGCAACATAATTCAAACTTCATTTTCGTATTTCTCTACATTAGAAGCCGCTACCGCGAGATTTAATTGATCCCTCAGAAATCTTTAATTTAGGTGAGTGATGCATATTGCACCCCTGCAAGAACCGTGACACAACTTAAAAATGCAGTACTTGAGAAATTCGACTACGAAAACAGAACTACATGTCCATATTACTGATGTACATAATATAATGGAAGCCGAAACATTATGTTCATCTCCTTAACAGCGTGTCGGTTCATCTTTGTAACCAACTTAATCTATGATTCTGAGTGGCATGAATTCCCCAAGTACTTCTTCGGTTCCAGGAGGCATATGGTTCCAGAACATCGCGCACAGGGCAGGCAGTTACTGTAAATAAGGGCCCGGTGATTTCTGGGTGCAAAGCTATTGCAGGTGGCGTCTCGTATGTTCCATTGGGTTCAAATTGTGTGAATTGATGGCTACGACGAGTGCATGAGGTCAGTTATACTACTGGAATCTTTCATAGCCATCGGGGAAGACACCAAGCATGAAGAGATGGAGGTGGTGGGCTATAATGTTCACGTAGTACAAGGACGTTAAGAGGTGGGATTACAATTCAGGGTGGAAGGATACCAGAGATAAGATTCACTGATAATATTGCTATCCTCAGTGAAAGCGAGGGAGAGTTAAAGGATATATTGAATGGAATGGTATAATGAGCACAAGCTACGAACTGAGACTAAACAGAAGAAATTGTCAATGTCAATAAATTTCATTAACAGCCCTGTACTTTAAGATATTATTTTATTTTATTCTGAAGGCAACCAGTTTCGGCATTTCATTGCGCCATGTTCAGGCCCCATACGCTTCTAACCAAATAAACGAATTTTACATATTGCGCTATAAATCACTGGATATCGTTAATTAAATTGTTATAAAATTGCTTCATTCAAAGACGTGACAGCAATCGAAGAAAGACGAAAATTAAAGGCAGTAGCAGAAACCAGATTAGCGATAAACATAACAACTCAACTGGTGGCCACGGCGTAGACGAAGCTCAGAAATTCTGCTACGTTGGAGGCCAAATTAAGCATTGCGGACGAAGGGATGATATCAGAAGCACACTAACCCAGCAAGGAGGTCCTTCCTCGCAAAATGAAATCTACTAATATTAAACATAGAACTTAAAGTGAGGAAGAAATTTCTGAGTATATTTGGAGTACAACATTGTATGGAAGTGAATCGTTGAGTGTGAGATAATCTGAAAAGAAGTGAAGTGGTTCTATTGAAGGACGAGAAAAATAAGATATACGGATATGAGGAGGTTCTCCGCAGAATCAGCACTGAAAGGAACTGTGTAAAACACTGACAAGAAGGAAGGACCGAATGATGGGATATATGTTAAAACATTAAGGAATAACTTTCACTGTATTCGAGGGAGCTGCAGAGGATTAAAACTGTAGGGGAAGGCAGACATTGGAATATATCCAACAAATCATTGAGGTTCTTGTGTGTGCTACGCTGTAATGAAGAGGTTGGTACAAAAGAGGACCATTCAGAAGAGTGATTACTCAAAACAAACGTCCATAGCTGTGATTGGAACTCAGATTACTACCATAGGTGACACGTAAGCCTAGGTCTGTATCTCCCGTAGCGCAATACTGCAACCCCCCACCCCCCACCCCCATCCGCCTGTGTCACCGAGCGAGGTGGCGCAGTGGTTAGACACTGGACTCGCATTCGGGAGGACGACGGTTCAATCCCGTCTCCGGCCATCCTGATTTAGGTTTTCCGTGATTTCCCTAAATCGCTTCAGGAAAATGCCGGGATGGTTCCTTTGAAAGGGCACGGCCGATTTCCTTCCCCATCCTTCCCTCACCCGAGCATGCGCTCCGTCTCTAATGACCTCGCTGTCGACGGGACGTTAAACACTAATCTCCTCCTCCTCCTCCTCCGCCTGTGTCCGTAGCATGGTGCATGTTAAAAGAGCAACTGTTCCCTGGATGGTTCCTCGTTCTCATGATCTGAATTATGTACACCGAAACACTTCTCCAGCACTGCACTCCTACGACAGATCTGCCACAAATCGCCACCTGTCGTGCTATAAAGAGTGGACAGCCCTCGGACTTGCACCTACTGCGATGAGGCATGCCAGTCCAACATCTCGTCGCCTACCAGTGGTTTCACCGCCGTTCAAACACTGTGAGAAGATTCAAGCCGTACCCGACTTTACGTTTCTCATTTGTAATAATCAAATCCAATTAATGATCGATTAAACTCATATGATTAATCAAACATTTTAATTCAAGTTACGAGATTAACAACAATAATTGTAAAGGTCACGCCGTCTTTCACTCTTCTTCTCTGTATTCTAATCGGGTTACCTGTAAAATCCCGTGGCGTAGAATTTCCCTTAACCTCATAAAATTAATTGTGGACAGGCCTCCTCTTTAAAAACTAAGTTCCAAATTTGGCGCACAAGTGTATAAAGCAAAATCATGGCCCTCGACACAGCTCTTAATGCAGGGAAATTGTAAAATAAATATCTGACTCTGACTAAAGTTATCTGACTGGAGTTATATGTCGATTATGATTTTTACCTGATTGCTAATATCTTCCTCGACACAGAATATAAGTCTACAGCTTAAAGTGAAAGGGTCAGACAGAAAACATTATTAAATGCAGAAGTACCATTTACTCGCAAACACAATTGCGGAATCAACAAAGAGGATGAATAATCAAAAATCTCTGACAATTATATCTATCCAAATTTGAAGATTAAATGGAACGCAGTAGCACTACCCTATCAGTTAATGTACTGTCTCCTAAGTTCACCGGTAACTGACATCTATTTAATACCGTAATTCTCAATTGGAAAAGTGACTGAAAGCTGCTGACAAAAATCCAGAAGTCCATGCAGTTATTACCAGTGCAAGAGAAGACAGACAAGCGATCGTCCTGGATTCCACAAGTCTGAAATGAAATGGAAGTACTCTACCGGTGTGGCGACGTATGCTCATCATAAGTATGACTGCGGCGTCGAGGTGTGTGCTGCAGATGAGCTGATACCTTCATGAAGGCAGAGTCGTCAAACCCTTTGTGAACTCACAGGATATGGCTGTCGCTACCACTCTGCTACGCCAAGTCTATCAGGACACCACAGCTTGCTATCCTGAATTTTATACGAACAGTCTCCCACCCTACACTGATCTGCTTCTCTCAATACGCCCACTTACGCCCTCCGTATTGCCTGCCGCCAGAGAGTGCCAGTTGCCAATCGCAAAATTACGAACGACTGCGGTCCAGTCGTGAGAATGTCGTCCAGCAGAGAGTCCCACCAAAAATATCGCGTCTTTTTCAACCTCCAATGATAACGTGAATGTCTCTCTTTCCCTACTACCAAAAAATTCATTTATTTCAGCGCTGCGATCTGATGTCTTTACGCCAACTGCAAGTTCTTACGCCAATGTCTAGAGCCTCACGACTGGGTTTCAGAAATTCAGAGAGGACGCTACGAGGCTAGACATTGTTTCCTGTGTCCCTCGCTACCTATAAGAGGCACGTGGTTATCTTGAAAAGAAGTCAGTAAAACTTGGAAATGGCCTCAGACTCCCCCACACGGCGCCGTACTGCTCTCCAACTAGACATGCATTCATGTGGGAGGACGACGCCTGCCGTCCCTGTGAGTTCCGAAACGACTTCATTTCCAAGACTTCTACGCCACCCAGGTCGCGGCCCTATCCACTGGTGACCGACCTGCTTGAGCGAAGCGTTACCTGTTGCTCTGTCTCAACTCCAAAGCTCTGCACATTTGCACGCACCACAGGAACATTAATAATCCACAAAAACCGTCACCGAATTAACAGTGAGAGACAAGCAAACTACACAGGGCACTCTACCGCCAGTCATCGTGGTTTATAATATCAACAACATTTTCATACATATTTTCTCTTTTGTCAGACTCAGAATGATAAATATATTCTAATTTTTCAGGAAAGCAGTATGAACTTGTTTAAAGCATTGCGCACTGTGCGTTTAATGGTTGTATGGTTGTTTTCCCGCCTGAGTGGCCTGAGGTTTTGGAAGTCCAACACTTAGACCAGAGGATGTGAGCTCAGATGCGCTGTTCTGTTACTCTCTAGGGACGAGGAGCGACTTGTGAAGAACTCGCCGAAAGGCGAGATGAGTTGTTGACTCCAACGAGACGTTGTAGCCATGTTGCCGGTCCATATCGTTTTGGCTTAGCGTCGCTCTGGCGCCAATAGCAAACTTTCCCTTCGTGCGTTAGAAGACAGTGCACAGTACGAGAGTCCAGCAGAGCGCTAACAACAGTGCCCCGTAAAGACTTGCCATAGCCAATAAATGTCTATTTTGCAACTAGTTTCTTTGACCAAAGCACTTTCTGCTGAAGGCATTGTATTTTTACCAGTGAGTTCTCAGAAGACAGATGCAAGGGGAACCTTTTGAACATATTGTTATCTGTTTGCCTCTCCCGAAAGCAGTCAAACTACGTATTTAGACTCATCTGTACTTTTCACCGCTTGATGAAAGTGCGTTGTCATACATACACCAAGACCCGATGGAATGAAAGATCTTTTCTCCATCCTTGGAAGAGAAACAAACGTATTGGGTATTCTTAACAAAAAAAAAGTTAGAGTGGTCGGTACTCTAGCCAGTACGATTCCCTATTGTTCTCCGATACGTTTACATATTTTCTTTCCAACGTAAGATGCCCGCAACGTCACCAGGTAGCATTCACTCCCGTGCCCGGCACTGATCAAATTTTCTGGTTTATCTAGTGTAATGTGTCATCACATATAATGAAGCTCTGTGCGCATTTCAGTTCCTAATACATAAGGTCAAAAAGGATAATCTTATATACATTTTATGTATCACTCCTTAATTAATACAATAAAGCAAAGAATCACGATCCAGTGACACATACGGAGAAACACTGACCCAGTACTGCCCTCATTCACGTTAAAGGAAAAGTTAGAGAAATTAGTGCATCATTTCAGTTTCATGTCCTTCAATAGGAATTTAATACCTTTCATTCAATAAACAATTGCTGATCCTTGCCAAAATTTACGTCAGTGTTACTGGAAAATTCAGATCCCAGCAAGTTTAGCCGGTTGAGAGTTTTTATTCGATTCCTTATCCACCAGATAATTAAAAACACACAATAAAACCTCATGGAAGATGAAAACTGTGCGCCGGACCGAGACTCGAATTCCGAACATTTGCCTTTTTCGGACAAGCGCTCTACTGACTGAGCTAGCCAAGCACAACACGTGCGCTCCTCATAGTGAAGATATGAGGACCGGTAGTGAGACGTGCTTGGGTAGCTCAGTCGGCCGAGCACTTGCCCGAAAAAAGGCAAAGGTTCCGAGTTCGATTCTTGGTCCGGCGCACAGTTTTCATCTGCCAACAAGTTTCATTTCACATCAGCGCACACTCCACTGCAGAGTGAAAATTTCATTTGAAAAGCACTCAGTGTTCACACTTTGCGATAGCGTAATTGTCCATCATGCGTGGCAGTAATTATACCTGGGAGTAAATTTAGTTATCTTCATTAACAGTCAATAATACGTATAAACGAACATTATTACATACTGCCCTCACAAGTGTTAAACGAAAAGTTATGGAAATTTGTGAATCACTTCAGTTGTTTATCTTTCTGTCTCCATTTAACGTCTTTCACTAATCAAATAGTTGTTGACCTTTTTCAACATTCACGCCGACGTTAGAGTAAGATACAAATTCCACGATCGCTTATCCAATGACAAGTTCTCTTCGGTTCCGTATCCACCTGATAACTGAAAGCAAATAATGCCTAAATATCACAGAGTCGCAATTATCCATCACACATGGCAGTGGTTATTCCAGTGAATGAACTTAGTTATCTCAACTAACGGTCAGTGCACTGTAGTTATTAAATTCAGCTTCATACCAGATAAGCAGACTGAATAGCTGTAACTTAAAATTAATATCTCAGTGTTCATAGTACATTATAACTTGTGTACACTGCGCTTACCCACTTCCAAAGTAAATACTATTTACGAACTGAGACAAGTTTCCAAAGCACTTAAGGACGATCATTCCGAAGAATATTTCGACTTCACATAATGCATAAAAAAATGGTTCAAATGGCTCTGAGCACTATGGGACTTAACATCTACGGTCATCAGTCCCCTAGAACTTAGAACTACTTAAACCTAACTAACCTAAGGACATGACACAACACCCACATAATGCATAATTTAGCTCAGATTCTCTTCTTTATTTGCAAGCATTCCTTAGTTTTTGACACATGTGTGCCTATGTGGTAAACGCATTTCATCACAATTTTTCCTCAATTAAAGGCGTTTCCATGTCTGGTTAAATTTAAGTCAATACGTCTGTAAACTGAACTTTTCTCCCACACGCAACTCGCTTTCTCATTTCGTAAGAAGATGTTCCCTTTTTCCTTTTAATAATGATTTTACTTGTCATAGTATACTGGCTAGAGATTTATACAACGGGCACAGTTTTTGTTGTACTGTTAAATAAATACATGCAGTTTCAGTAAAATTTTTACTGTGATACCATTAAAATCTTGACATTAATCCCGAACGGGTTAATTAATTTGTACTTAACATTTCACCTTTTGCCTACCTTGAAGTATGTGAGGTAGATGTTTGATTATATACCTAAAAGGTGGTTTATTTATTTTTGAACTTACTTTTCTAGCATCACAGCTTTTGTGATTCTTCAGGTGTGAGCATCGGGCCGTGGGTCACCGGATTTTAACATTAGCTCGAGGTTAATTAATACAACACATGAGTAGAACGTAATGTTACAAACCCAAAACATAATTTTAACCATTCTACTGATAAAGGACCGTAGGAAAAAAACTCCTATAGGAGCACAGAAAATGCGAATAAGTTTCTGTTTATTTAAAAGCCTCTGGCTGAAAAGTGGGATACCATCTGCCTCATTCTACCTTCGGCGGTATCTTTAAAATTCTTTTGCTGAGGCTGTTTATTATGTAGATTTCGCCTCATGCCGGATTTTCCGCATGGAAGTAGGATAACTTTAAATCTCCATATCTTAGAGACGGATAAAGATATCACGAAAATTTTCGAGGTTCTTCGAGATCGGGATCTTCGGAATATGTTGTAAAAATTTCATCCATTTGCTGTGCGTAGCCCGCCTCGGGATCCCCGGATAGGTTTTGGATCGCTGGTGACATTGAAAATGTAGTAAAAAACCTGTGTGTTTCGTTTGGAAACAGACTTTATCCATTCGGTCACTGTACTTATTGCTAACAGCGGTTTGGCCACTATACTATCGTTCTCAAGCTTGCATTCCTTACTGCTCGGTTCAGTTTTCTGGTCTGCCTCTAGGCAGTGTTAGTTGTGCGTTAACAGTGATACATAGCAGTATGAATTGGTTTACTGATGAAGAACTGACCAATATGCACTTTGTATATAGCAGTGTTAGTTGTGCGTTAACAGTGATACATAGCAGTATGAATTGGTTTACTGATGAAGAACTGACCAATATGCACTTTGTATATAGCAGTGTTAGTTGTGCGTTAACAGTGATACATAGCAGTATGAATTGGTTTACTGATGAAGAACTGACCAATATGCACTTTGTATATAGGTTCGCCGTAGGAAATGGAGGAGCGGGCAACGCGGGTATGCTGACAAGGGGACCGTACGAAGTTCTCGCCGATTTCATTCATTGTGTCGGGATGCGTAGACAGAGACTAGAACTTCAACATACGTACACAGGAAAACCAATTCTAAACGGTATTCGAGAAAAATCGATTTTCAAAATTTTATTTTACGAACTTTGTATTGCTGCTAGAATCTAGACAACCCCAGCCAAGCGAATAAGCTCTTAGATTCAAAAGTGCAAGGTCTTTGGAGCGAATTTCCCTGCCGGTATATCTTTTTTTTTTCATTCACATGTAATTCTACGAACAGATTTGTTATAACAGCGCAAATTATCAGTATTTAATGATTCATTTGTTGTTCTTATAATCCCTATCTTCAAAAAAGGAGGCAAAATATTTTCATAAGAAGACTGGAAATAAAAAAAATGATTCTCAAGAACATTCAGTTAAATCTGTACAGTCATTTTATTTATACTGTTGTACTTACATTTGTGACAGGGTAACATATGGTGCACTGCACGAAGAAAAAAAAATAATTCAAATGGCTCTGAGCTCTATGGGACTTAACATCTGAGGTCATTAGTCCCATAGAACTTAAAACTACTTAAACCTGACCAACCTAAGTACATCAAACACATCCATGCCCGAGGCAGGATTCGAACCTGCTACCGCAGCGATCTCGCAGTTCCAGACTGAAGCGTCTAGAAGCGCTCGGCCACAGCGGCTGGCTGCACTGCACGAATCACGATTATAATCGGCGGAGAAATGGGGGAATCAATCAATATTGCAGCGTACGGGACTTGTAATGAACGCCGAAGTTTCCATGTGCATAATTCTGTAATGTGACTATTGCAAATAAAACTGGTTTACATTAGTAAACAATTCTCTGTTATCACACAGTTTCCTTGCGTACCAAGCAAGGTGGGAATGATAAAAGGCATGTGCCGGTAGGACTCGAGCACTAAGGGTTCCCAAGAAACGTAATTCATCCGTCCTGGAAATCGAGATTGTTAAGTATTTTCTTGATGGTATTTTTGTTCCGCAATTGCAAATACAAAAGAGCGTAGTTTTGTCACCGGACTCGTTTCAGTTTTTTGAGGTAAAGCATCATCAGTGATCTGTAATGAAGTTTTTACATTTTGATTTGCCTTAAGATCTAAAATGTAAATAACTTAATTACAGACCACTGACGATGCTTTACATCAACAAAGCGAAAAGCGTCTGGTGAAAAAACACGCAGTTTAGCAGTTCCAACGACAGAACAAAAATCCCCTCAAGAGTTGTAAAGCAACTACGGACAGCATGGCTACACAATGAAGAATTAACTGTTTTTGCCTGTTATTGATAGCGATACTGACGGGATATAGGTCCCGGGAATTCCAAGACCACATCAAAATCTCTACAGTGTCTAAATCGCAGAGTGTTCTCCTGTGGAAATATCAGCGGTTGTCGAAGGCGTCACCCTGCTGCATAACCCTAAGTCATTTGAACACTGCACACGTCGGGAGAAACTCAGGTCTCATCTCTACGGTACTCCTCAGACAAGCCCGAACATACAAAAAGAAGCGAACAGAGGACTTAAGTTTATATGGGTAAAGAGAGAAGATTTATAAAACGTTTTTTATTTGCTTACTAAAATAGGATAACAGCTTACATTTCATGTCTGCTTGGAGTAATGTTCGTCTATTATGCTTTTGGCGGACGATAAATGCAATGTTCATTCAGATAGCAAAAAAGATATTTTTCATGTGATGTAATCAAAATTTAACAAATTTCAATTTTTTTTACTATTCTTATACTGTGAAACTTTGCTTCTTGCCGAATTCGTGATTCTAGGTCAACGGGAAGTATTCTATAGGTTTCGATGAGTGAGTTTCCGAGTTCCAAAATATTTAACATAAGTAGCCATTCACATAACTAACGGTATCCGTTGATTGCATTGACTTAGAAGCACAAAATTTTTACAGCGCAAGGGACCTTAGGACTTAGTATATGACATAAATTGTAATTTCATAGGCTAACCTGCTCCAGAGAAAAAGAGTCTTAACAGACGTAGTTATACGACTACAAATTAACAATTGTCGGATTTTTTCTTTTACTTGTACTGTGAAATTTCACTTCCCGTGAAATTTTATGATTATAGTCAACGAGAAGCACGCTATAGGTCTCGATGAATGACTTTTCGAGTATCAAAATACGTGGCGTAATTGGCCGTATCTTCTAACTACGTTGACTTATAAGCTAAACTATCATTGCTCATAATACACTATGTGATGAAAAGTATCCACACACTTGCCTGAAAATGACTTACAAGTTCATGGCGTCCTCCATCGGTAATGCTGGAATTCAATATGGTGTTGGCCCACCCTTAGCCTTCATGACAGCTTCCACTCTCGCAGGCATACGCTCAATCAGGTGCTGGAAGGTTTCTTGGGGAATGGCAGCCCATTCTTCACGGAGTGCTGCTCCGAGGAGTGGTATCGACGTCGGTCGCCTGGCACGAAGTCTGCGTTCCAAAACATCCCAAAGGTGTTCTATAGCACTCAGGACTCTGTGCAGGCCAGTCCATTACAGGGATGTTATTGTCGTGTAACCACACCGCCATCGGCCGTGCGTTTTGAACAGGTGCTGGATCGTGTTGAAAGATGGAATCCCCATCCCCGAATTACTCTTCAACAGGTAGGTGCTTACGCTTAAAACATCAATGTAGACCTGTGTTCCGACAGTGCCACGCAAAACAACAAGGGGTGCCAGCTCCCTCCATGAAAAACACCACCACACCCGTTACACCACCGCCTCCGAATTTTGCTATCGGTGCTACACACGCTAGCAGATGACGTTCACCGGTCATTCGCCATACCCTCACCCTGTCATCGAATCGCCACTTTGTGTACCGTGATTCATCACTCCCCACATCGTTTTTCACTGTTCAGTCGTCGAATGTTTACGCTCCTTGTACCAAACGAGGTGTGGTTTGGCAGCGGCTCGATCATAAAATTCAAGTTTTCTCACCTCCCGCCTTTCATAGTACTTTCAGCGACCCTGAAGCAGTTTGGAATTCCTGCGTGATGGTGTAGATCGATTTCTGCCTATTACACATTACGAACCTCTTCAATTGTCGAAGGCCTCTTAGTGAACAGGCGAGGTCGGCCTGTACGCTTTTGTGCTGTACATGTCCCTTCATGTTTCCACTTCACTATTACATCGGGAACAGTGGACCTAGGGATGTTTAGGAGTGTGAAAATCTCGCGTGCAGACGTATGACACAAGTGACACTCAATCACCTGACCTCGTTAGAGTTCCGCGGGGCGTCCCATTCTGCTCTCTCACGATTTCTAATGACTACTGAGGTCGCTGATATGGAGTACAGGGCAGGAGGTGGCAGCACAACACATCCAATATGAAAAATGTATGTTTCTGGGAGTTTCAGGATACTTTCCATCACGCAGTGTATGTGACACAAATTCGAGCTTGATACTTTGAGGTTCGCCGATGACATTGTAATTCTGTCAGAGACAGCAAAGGACTTGGAAGAGCAGTTGAACCGAATGGACAGTGTCTTGAAAGGAGGATATAAGATGAACATCAACAAAAGCAAAACGAGGATAATGGAATGTGGTCGAATTAAGTCGGGTGACGCTGAGGGAATTAGATTAGGAAATGAGACACTTGAAGTGGCAAAGGAGTTTTGCTATTTGGGGAGCAAAATAACTGATGATGGTCAAAGTAGAGAGGATATAAAATGTAGACTGCCTGTGGCAAGGAAAGCGTTTCTGAAGAAGAGAAATTTGTTAACATCGAGTATAGATTTAAGTGTCAAGAAGTCG
The DNA here is from genome assembly GCF_023864275.1 of Schistocerca cancellata. Lineage (NCBI taxonomy): Eukaryota > Metazoa > Arthropoda > Insecta > Orthoptera > Acrididae > Schistocerca > Schistocerca cancellata. Next base: position 601,040,970 of record NC_064630.1, read on the forward strand.
TTTCTGAAAGTATTTGTATGGAGTGTAGCCATGTATGGAAGTGAAACATGGACGATAACTAGTTTAGACAAGAAGAGAATAGAAGCTTTCGAAATGTGGTGCTACAGAAGAATGCTGAAGATTAGATGAGTGGGAGAAGAGGAATTTGTGGCACAACTTGAAAAGAATAAGGGACCTGTTGGTAGGACATGTTCTGAGGCATCAAGGGATCACAAATTTAGCATTGGAGGGCAGCATGGAGGGTAAAAATCGTAGAGGGCGACCAAGAGATGAATACACTAAACAGATTCAGAAGGATGTAGGTTGCAGTAAGTACTGGGAGATGAAGAAGCTTGCACACGATAGAGTAGCATGGAGAGCTGCATCAAACCAGTCTCAGGACTGAAGACCACAACAACAACTTGTAGTCGTTCCCGAGAAAATGGGTTCTTAACGTACGGGCAGATAGACAGACAGACAGGCCATAGAGCTATCCTATAAGGGTTCCGCTTCTACAGATAGAGGCACGGAACTCTAAAGAGAGTACCGGCAGTGGGATTCGATCCACACACTTCACTTTTATGAAATAAGTGCTCGCTCGTTCGAATTCGGAATCGTCTAACAGTCTCGATGATACGAAATATGTAACCACGCCTAAAATTTTAAAGTTCGATTTTCTTGAAAACAGGTGACAGTTTCGTCTATTTGCTTACATAATCTAGCTTTGCCCCACACACTCTGTCAATATGAATCAAATTGTCGAGGGGTATCTCATACCGTACCCTTTTCACTGTTCCCGTAGTGACGGCAACCACCACACAGTACCTCTGTGTCGTGTTGAGAGCTGTCGCATTACTTTGGGCTTCCTGTTGTACGCTTTGATAATAACATATTAATTGCTTCGCCCCTGTTATAGAGGTATCTTCACAGAAACAAAACATTCTGGAGTAACGAATCGAATAAATCGTAATCCCATATTTACTCTGTAAGGAGCCTCCGGAGACCCGTGTCCCTTATACCAAATCTCTCATAAAACATATCAGTACAAGCTCAGATATATAGTCAGTGGAGTTAACGTTTATCGAGGATATTCCAATCCTTTTTTAATGTACCGTCCGGCTATCTGTCATTCGGTGGCGAATGGATTCGATAGCATACCATGCTGTTTCGTCATAGGATCGGAAGCATATTTATCCCAGTTCGTATTTCAGGCCTCAGAAAATTTAAGGTTCACTGTCACCGAGGACTGAACAATGGAATGAGTGTGCTGGAAAATTGGCAATTTTGTTCCCTGGGTGTTATCAATAGTTGAAATAGCAGTATTAAGTTTAGAATCGCTTCCTATATTTACGTACTGCTCCGGTCGGATCGCTCTTTTATTCACAAATATATTCATCGGAAGTTTTCTCTCTGACTGAATACGAAATAATTTGTATTTGAACGATGAACTATGATGTCATCACTTATTCGCACACATCGTCTGTCAGCATTGCGGTAATTATGGTTATATAAGCGTTTTTGCAGCCTGTCTCAGTGTTAGTGGATTTCTCACTTCTGTATTTTAGGGACGAGATTCAACCAATGGTCTTAATGTTCAGCAATGACAACCGTATGCAAGGGAGGCACAATTAATTTTTGTCTGTGATTGCTGAGGTCTTAATTGGAACCAGTGATCGGAGCCAGCGTTGTCCTCGGACTGCCGTTGATGGTTGCTTTTCGTTGCATGTTATTTCGTACGTTTTAACACTCTTACTTCGACACTCTTCGTATAACGTCGCCATTCATTATTGACAGTATTGTGATGAGTCTGCGGCTATTACTCTGAAAGAGCACATAACAGTATCTACATGTACGAGGGCGTGCTGAAAACTAATGCTTCTGAATTTTTGATGTGAAAACTCAAAGATTTTTAAATAATACAAACGTTATTAACATCTTTAACCTTCATCTCTACATATTTTCAGCTCTGTGCAGCTAGAGGCGGTCCGAATTGTAGCATGTAAGATAGCTGTGTGTAACATAACCACATCGGTGCGTGAGGAACAGCGTACCGTAATCGAATTTCGAATTCGAAGAGTTTGTTCACACGTGGAACGCTCTCTCCTTCGGCATGACAATTCCAGACGCTTTGACATCTGCAACAATCCGAAGCGTTGGCTACACCGTCATCGAACATCCTCCATACAGTCCCGACTTGGCCCCATCCCATTTTCTTAAACATCACCTTCGAGGACGGCACTTTGGTAGTGATGAAGCAGTGCAAGCAGTCAAACATTATATAGCGACGATATCAACCGATTGGTCTCTCGTTGAGAAATATGTGCTCGTGGCCTGAGAACTAAAAATGTAGGCATACAGAATTAAGATGTAGTATGTTAATAATGTTTATTTTATTTAAAAAGCCTTCAGGATTTTCACACAAAGAATTCTGAGGCATGAATTTTGAGCCCGTTCGTACATTCGTATTTATCATTCGAAAGGCCGTTTTTACTCATCTGGTTAGGCGCTGGTGATTTCTCGCAGCATGATTCGGTATAGCCTGTAGGTTATCCTACGTTTTACACTAGTAATAACAAATTATCTTATCAAATGGCTCAAAGCACTATGGGACTTAATACTCTCCTGGAAATGGAAAAAAGAACACATTCACACCGGTGTGTCAGACCCACCATACTTGTTCCGGACACTGCGAGAGGGCTGTACAAGCAATGATCACACGCACGGCACAGCGGACACACCAGGAACCGCGGTGTTGGCCGTCGAATGGCGCTAGCTGCGCAGCATTTGTGCACCACCGCCGTCAGTGTCAGCCAGTTTGCCGTGGCATACGGAGCTCCATCGCAGTCTTTAACACTGGTAGCATGCCGCGACAGCGTGGACGTGAAACGTATGTGCAGTTGACGGACTTTGAGCGAGGGCGTATAGTGGGCATGCGGGAGGCCGGGTGGACGTACCGCCGAATTGCTCAACACGTGGGGCGTGAGGTCTCCACAGTACATCGATGTTGTCGCCAGTGGTCGGCGGAAGGTGCACGTGCCCGTCGACCTGGGACCGGACCGCAGCGACGCACGGATGCACGCCAAGACCGTAGGATCCTACGCAGTGCCGTAGGGGACCGCACCGCCACTTCCCAGCAAATTAGGGACACTGTTGCTCCTGGGGTATCGGCGAGGACCATTCGCAACCGTCTCCATGAAGCTGGGCTACGGTCCCGCACACCGTTACGCCGTCTTCCGCTCACGCCCCAACATCGTGCAGCCCGCCTCCAGTGGTGTCGCGACAGGCGTGAATGGAGGGACGAATGGAGACGTGTCGTCTTCAGCGATGAGAGTCGCTTCTGCCTTGGTGCCAATGATGGTCGTATGCGTGTTTGGCGCCGTGCAGGTGAGCGCCACAATCAGGACTGCATACGACCGAGGCACACAGGGCCAACACCCGGCATCATGGTGTGGGGAGCGATCTCCTACACTGGCCGTACACCACTGGTGATCGTCGAGGGGACACTGAATAGTGCACGGTACATCCAAACCGTCATCGAACCCATCGTTCTACCATTCCTAGACCGGCAAGAGAACTTGCTGTTCCAACAGGACAATGCACGTCCGCATGTATCCCGTGCCACCCAACGTGCTCTAGAAGGTGTAAGTCAACTACCCTGGCCAGCAAGATCTCCGGATCTGTCCCCCATTGAGCATGTTTGGGACTGGATGAAGCGTCGTCTCACGCGGTCTGCACGTCCAGCACGAACGCTGGTCCAACTGAGGCGCCAGGTGGAAATGGCATGGCAAGCCGTTCCACAGGACTACATCCAGCATCTCTACGATCGTCTCCATGGGAGAATAGCAGCCTGCATTGCTGCGAAAGGTGGATATACACTGTACTAGTGCCGACATTGTGCATGCTCTGTTGCCTGTGTCTATGTGCCTGTGGTTCTGTCAGTGTGATCATGTGATGTATCTGACCCCAGGAATGTGTCAATAAAGTTTCCCCTTCCTGGGACAATGAATTCACGGTGTTCTTATTTCAATTTCCAGGAGTGTATCTGAGGTCATCAGTCCCCTAGACTTAGAACTATTTTAACCTAACTAACCTAAGGGCATCGCACGCATCCATGCCCGAGGCAGCATTCGAACTTGCGACCGTAGCAGCATACGGTTCCGGACTGAAGCGCCTAGAAACGCTCTGCCACACCGGCCGGCTTATGTTATCAACAGTGTTTATGGTTGTGACATCATAACTGTACGGATAAAAAACATCATTAATGCAGAAGTGTGGAATACTTTTAGAATAACGATGTGCTATGCTTCTCAGCCTGCATTATGTTTTCATCTCAGAATGCTGCATATATCTTGTAGTTCTTTTACATTAATCGCCCTTTGTCTATCTACTCGCCGTGACACATCTGTAAATACAGTCGTTCAGCCGTTTGTTATAACGAGTTACATACGCAACGGAACGTCCCGGTCACTTAGCATGGTGCTGAAAAATTTCTCTTATTTTTCACTAACAACAGTTGTGAAAAAATGGCCCACGACCTAATGACATGGGCGTAGCTTGCTAAACGGGTGTTACAGCCGATTAAAAAAAGAAAATTAATGCTGTAACTAAGTCATATATTGCAATATATTAACTATTTTCATACGGAGGTCGATAGGTCATTACACTAACTTATCATTAACCCTTGTACTCAGTGACATAGTACAGTGACATTAAGAATGCTCCGTGTTGTTCCCAAGTTAAATACTTGTTGAAGTGTTTTATAGTTGTCTTCCAGTCACCTGTCGATAACTATGTGACCTGGGTGTGCTATAATGGCTTAGTACTGAATCACAGAGAGGAAAATGGTAAAACCCAGGGCGACACTCCAACATGGAGCACTGATATTGGCACCCTTATGCAGTGGACGATTCACAATCAACAGTTTAGCGACGAAATACATGAAGTTTTATATCACCTGAACGAAACTAACTGCCTAACAGCACGAAATAAGTAACATGATGACAATCCGTAGTTACATCTTTTCTGGAGAATATTACGTCCACAGTGCCAATGACAGTCCATTGTACGTTAATTAACGCCGACTGTTGTAACGTTGCTGCGTTCCTGGAAGCGTTTAGAAGCGCTTTGTCCGGTCGCGTTCGTTTATTGCGCCTGTATCCGCTAATTAACTGGGAAGTGTACTGCCGCAATTACACCATATGTTATCACCTTCTCGTTTCTGACAATGGCATTTAATTACAACAGCTGAGTGGAATACTGTTATGCCAGTCTGAAAGTTCATTAACAACTGTCGGACATGAAATGTGAGACAAAATGACGTTAGCTCCATATGAGAAGTCTATTAACTAACAAACGTTGTTAATTATGGCAGCGTCGACTGGTTCGTGAATTATCCTGAAAGCTTCTGTCTCACTGCCATTTGACACTGTTTTAGGCCACGATTCGTTTTCATCGTCTTCGTCATCGCAGCTTTCATAAAACACCTTGTCTCTGAAACACAGAAGTAAAAACCTCAACAGCCAAGTTGGCTAGTAACAGTTATATTTATACTGACCGATTTCGCAAATCTGAGTTTTCATAACCGACTCTTGTGTAAATACACCTCAATACACCCCTATCACATGTACCATATAACGCATTAAGTCGTTACACGTAGTTCCAAGAACATTAAGAATGTGATAGATCGGCACGTCAGTTACAAAACCATATTTACGTAAAATGCCATACATATTGCACCGACTGTACAATCTCATATTATCTGTATGAACTATACGAATCTACGAAGCCATTCGCAATTTGGGTTTCCAAAGAGCATAAAGGATTCAGCTGAGGTGATGAACAATTACAAATTTTTTCAGGTAAAACAAGACCTAAATTCGCTCTCCTTATGTCTATTGGAGTCAAGCAAGAATCATATCTTCACACGAATGGATTGTGCGTAAACTTACACAGGAAAACCGAGCATTTTCTTTAAAAAAATCATTATTGTGGAAGGAAAAATAAATAGCTTCTAATTTCTGTCGAAAATTAGGAACCTGTGCGTCAAGCATTGTACAGTCAGTGAACAATATTATCACTGGTTGCGCATTCTTAAGGACGAGTGTAAACAGCACTTTCTTAATCTATGTCCATCTCCGTAGTGACAGCTTCACACAGAGCAGGTTTCTCCATCAGTTCATCTGAAGATGTACATACCCACATACCGACTCTCCTGTAAACGACGCTCAGTGAAATTTGCCCCAGAGAAGTCGAGGAGATGGATTTATTCTTCTTTCTTTTCTTCCGTAAAGGGTATATACCCTAATCTGTGTGCAATTTGTCAATAATTTTGATGTTCTATGTCTACATTGTCTGGCAAACATTTGATCATTCTTTCTGATACTCGATACAATGACAAATTACTTTCTACGTTTCTTACATTCATCATTGGTGCTAGTAATCCCGTTTCTTATTTATTTTAGAGACGTCTCCGTTATCCATTTTCTCTCGCTATTTTTTAGTAACTCTAAATTCTCTTTGCCATCTGTCTTCTATGAGTGGCAGTCTGCGAGCTCTGTTGAACATGGCTTAAAAGTATGCTCTCTTATATTGGTCTAGATGGCAAGAGGTTTATCGTGTCTTATTGTCTGAGCAAGTATCTTTTATAAGCACAATGAAAATTTGTCTTTCAGCCTCCTTTTGGCGGTAAAATCTACATCACGTAGGTAGCCTCAGCATGGCGCTACTTTGGGCCTCGCACTTAAGTAGCTACCTCTGAAACGGTGTAATGGGAATAACGAGGACACATGCACATGTTTAAAAGTTTGATGATGACTGGCTTCAGAATCTTTAAAAAAATAATTTCTCTTCAGAATGTTAAAACATTACTTTTGCGATTGCAGTTTCGACAAGTGCTCATTTTCAAGCATTGCGGATTATTCTAACCCACTCAATAAAATAAAGTTATGACATCCTGTGTAAGAACAGTTGCATGTGGAGTTGATAATTTATCTGCTATTCCATATACCACACACGTTGCAAAGTTAGTGAAGTAAATACATAAACACGTAGGTTCAAATCTCGTGTAGCGTTAGTTTAAATCTCGTATATCTTTATTTAATCAACTTTTTAACGTGTGTTTTACATGAAACAGCACGTAAATTCATACCACCACACGTGATTGCTCTTACACAGGATATGGGTTGTAACATCCCGCAAAGATGGAAAATTGTCATGTCTCGAAATGTTTTAACACCCTAAACCGGAAGGATTTCATTTAAGAACATGTTTAAAAGCTTTTCCCTTTAATAAAGAAAGGGTCTGTGTATCTCGGAAATCTTTACTAATGTATTATGTTTAATATCTTGGATTATTTTATTATAAGTTATTTTTCTCTTGTAGTGTAAATCCGTTAGTACACGTAGAGGACACTTTCAACATAATACACCCGAGTTTTTGCAGCAATTAAATTTCTTTTAAATTTTAATACACAACTACAGCAAGCAGGTATGCTTGGGTATATGGCAGCGGAACTGACAGTTCCGTTAAGACTGGTTACCCTGTAACTACGAGATATGGTATGTCATACCACTTCTGTAGAGTGATCATACAGAAACGTTTTTAGCTTTGTAATACTATAAACACAGCAGTAGGGCCCAATTGAAAATTGTTTTAATTGTTTAACACATCTGAAGACGGTTTAATGGCCCAGAACCGGTTATTTTGAAATAAAAACTGCTATTGACAAACAGAAGGCAAACACGTTTTGTACGAATAAGAATCGCACATTACCCTCTGTGACACTTATGTCCAGCTGTGATAAGTTTATTTCATTTTCTATCAGATGCAATTACAAAAATTTTAATCATGACCAAGACTTGAGAAACTAAAATGTAAGATACTGACTTACAAATGAAATTTTAAAATAGTATCTTTCGTACTTGTCAAAAATGCTTTAAAAAATATAAAATAAAATGTCAAACATACCCATGGATCAGCATATACAAAAGATGTGTTACCACACTAACTAAAAAGCCAGGATCAGCCATATATACAGGAGACAAACTGTATAAAGCCTATCTTCCATTACTAGCTCTGTATGTGCACGAGTGCTATAAAATTTTATATTATGTAAAGAATTCTTGAAAATGCTCCACAAAACAATTTAGACCCTAACAAACAAACAAAATTTTAAAGTGACAAAGACAGATGGTGCAGCACTTGCCCACGAAAAGCCAAGGTCCCTAGTTCGAGTCTCGATCCGGCACACAGTTTTAATCTGCCAGGAATTTTCATATCAGCGCACACGTTGCTGCAGAGCGAAAATTTCATTTGGGAGAAAAATAATAACATTGTTTTTTCGAGTTACGACATGGTGTGCATCATAAAAGAACGAAATGCAGCATTCAGCCGTTAAATCATCTAGAACCAGTGCAGTGGATGTAAAGAACGTTACGTGGAGCATTGGTGACGGTTTTAAGGTGACAGAAAAGTAAAGAGAGATAAATTTAAATTGCGATTTACTGCCGTGAATACTGAAATATTAAAGTTGGAATCGGTGTTACAATAAGTTAAATGTTAATGTGCTTAATTAAGAGTGTTTTAAAATGGATCTAAGCGTTCAGGACCGTCCAGCTATGCCCATGTTTCATAAGTTTACTTGTATGATGTAGGTTAGTGCAGTCGCCGCAATGATCAAGTGGCAGTGGTATCAAGCTGTAGTTTCCGCATTCTGCACCGCTCCTGTTGCACGCCGCTCTTTTGAAAAGCTTATTTAAGTTTATTTCTCATGTTAGATATTTGTGGCCACCTACACTCGTAGCACACTTTTGGCTATATGAATTTAGTCGTCTCAGTTTTTTGGGGGAGAAAATATTAGTACACTACAGTACCAGGGCTAAGATGGCCTATTGCGACGGAACAAGACCGCGTGCAGGCTCGAACTAACACCCATAAAGCCGCAGAGACGATGGTCTAACAGTGCGTATACGTAGACTGATATACAAATTTCCCATATTTCTAAAATGATGAAGTTGCTGCTCACTTGACTAAGATTTGTTTAGACGATAGTTCTCTTTAACAAAATAATCGCTTTGGTATTTCTATTCACAAGATATTACACTTCTGCCCTTAAATAAACATAATTTCTAACTAATTCCATAATGGCTGCCGTGCAACAACATTATTAGATTCGCTCTGAGAACAGGTCTTTCTATTCCACGATCCCAAGGCATAGCAAAAAGTGTATATACGAAGATGGTATCTATTCTTTCGGACATGTCCGAAAGACCATCGGTGACCATGCAGCTCTTTAGAATGAAATTACAATGAAATGAATACCCCTAGCTGCATATAGGCGTTGATATAAGTCAAGGAGGTCAGTTTGAAATGTGTGCCCCGATCGGGAAACGAACCCGGGATCTCCTATTTACATGGCAGATGCTCTATCCATGTGAGCCACCAATGGTACAGACGAAAGCGCGACTGCATATACCTGTATGCAGCTAGAGGTATTCATTTCATTGTAATTTCATTCTGACGAGCTGCATGGTCACCGATGGATCTGTTCTTTCGGAAATGTCCGAAAAAACATATACCATATTCATATAGATAAGGCTCACCGACCACCGGCCATTTCCGGCCATTCGAACATCTTCTTCTGTGCGAATGCAGAAACAGTGCTCGAACTATTACGGGAATCGGCAGAAAAGCCGCGAGTAATAAGTATAAAGGGCAGGGGCGCTATGAATATAGTGCTTGACTTAAGTTGCGAATGTGGGTCTCACGGGACGTGCCATGCAGTCGCACTATCCTCCGTGTCCTCGGTGTTCCAGATGGATAGAGCGTCTGTCATGTAAGCAGGAGATCCCGAGTGCGAGTCCCTATCGGGCCACACATTTTCAACTGTCCCCACTGACAGCTGACGCCTGTATGCAGCTAGAGGTATTCATTTCACTGTAACTTCTTAGTAATAACTATTATTCGTCTAGTGTCAAGGATACTACATCAGCAAAGAGTGGCATCACCTATACAGAGTTTATTCGCAATTTTTCCTTTCACTGCAGCAAATACGTTAATTCTCAAGCGAGCATAGCGCCGAGGTAATCGAACTGCAGTCTGTGCCGTAAAATACTGTCAGCACAGCTAAAATACACAATCTATCTCAAAATCAGCATATTTATCATCTCTTAAATTGATATGTGTCTCCTTCCGGCTGCTGGAGGTTTATGCTGGTGGTATTCTGCATGGCGTCACCACAGCAACACACTGCTGGCATACGGAGCGTTTAAGGTGGCCAAGGCGTTTGGGGCTGCAGGTAGGTCGTGCAGGGTCATGGAGAGAACATAGCGAAGCAGGGTGCAGGCACAAACGGGGTGCGGATCTGATCATACTATGTAAAAGAGCAACAAGAATGATTGTTATGACTGGACAAAACTACAATCGTCCTGTCATAACTGTGTATTCTTCGATAGCTCAGGCACATGACCTATAGGAACTACAGCATATGAAATATTAGTTCAATTTATTACATGAAGGAATAAAAACATTTACTTAACTTTATACAATCTTTTGCCACAGGAGTACTTGATAATTTACCATTGTCACTGACTATTAACCCTTGTGTCCACACTCGAGCAATTATACTTTGCTCCATAACCGGATTACCTGGATAATCCAATGGATTTATTGTCGTACACTCACGTTTGGCAACACTCATCTCTGTGTATATACGAAATCGTTGCAACAAGACATTCTAATTATTGCTGGCTACTCTTGCTACTGCTGCACAACATTATGAACTGTTCATCACTATGTTAGCTTTTCTATTGTGAACCTCAAGTCTGAATTTTCGTGGATGATGAACGGGATCTCTCTAAATCTCAGTACAGCAAATCAAGCTATGAAGCGAAAGATGATTATACAGGTATTAGAAAGTTATTGTATACTGTTTTACAGAAGAGGATGACGCTACAGATTTCACCGACGAATATTCTACAGATAAATGAATCCCGCGTAAGGAAGATGCTGCTGCTACAGATGTTGAAGATGCTATTGGTGCTTTTAGTGATATTGAAAATGAAAATAGCGACGAAAATGACAGAGCTGGCGAAAACAGTTAAGCGATTGTGTTTTCTGGAGACATTCTACGTTGTAGAGATGGAACTGAATGGCATAGGGAATCTTTTGACGTAAGAAGGTTGCTGAAGCATAATATTTTGCGGGAAAGGGATGATCCAAAACATACAACAAGGCTGCTTTCTACAAAAGACACCTTACAGAGTATATTTACGGAAGAAGTTTGTGATATAGTAGCACAGAAACCATCAGGAAGGCAAATCAGGCAATCACAAACAATAACTTCAATTTAGAACGAGCTGCGAAGTATGGAAGCCATTAACAACTGAAAAACTTGATGCATAATTTGATATACTGATAACAGCTGGAATAAGATTCTGTAACACTGAACACACAAAAGAAATGTGGAAAACAAATGTATTCACATTGTATCGTGCAGCCTTATTCTTCAACAAATTTTCGCATATAAGTATATTTTTAAGACCAGACAGTGTGAACAGCAGGGCTGAGTGTTTGAAAACTGACAAAGCTACCGCAATATCTGACATATTTGAAATGCTAAATTCAAATCTTCGTAAAAATTATGTGCTTTCTGATTGCCTCACTGTTGATGAGCAGCTTTTTTCCTACAAAGGAAAGACAACATTTACTCAATACACGATCTCAAAGCCAGCTAAATACGGCTTGAAGTTTTGATGGGTTTATGAGTCCCGAAATTCTTATCAGTAATTAGCCAAATTTATACAGGTAAATCTGCTTCCGAAAGATAAACTAACCAAGGGAAGAGGGTGGTAAAATTTTTATGTTACGATTTCAGCGGTACTTAGTTATAGAATTTTGGAACACGTATTGTGTTCGAGTATAATGACTTTTCTGGAGACTAGAAATCTACTCTGTAGGAATCAGCATGGGTTTCGAAAAAGACGGTCATGTGAAACCCAGCTCGCGCTATTCGTCCACGAGACTCAGAGGGCCATAGACACGGGTTCACAGGTAGATGCCGTGTTTCTTCACTTCCGCAAGGCGTTCGATACAGTTCCCCACAGTCGTTTAATGAACAAAGTAAGAGCATATGGACTATCAGTCCAATTGTGTGATTGGATTGAGGATTCCTAGATAACAGGACGCAGCATGTCATTCTCAATGGAGAGAAGTCTTCCGAAGTAAGAGTGATTTCAGGTGTGCCGCAGGGGAGTGTCATAGGACCGTTGCTATTCACAATATACATAAATGAGCTTGTGGATGACATCGGAAGTTCACTGAGGCTTTTTGCAGATGATGCTGTGGTGTATTGAGAGGTTGTAACAATGGAAAATTGTACTGAAATGCAGGAGGATCTGCAGCGAATTGACGCATGGTGCAGGGAATGGCAATTGAATCTCAATGTAGACAAGTGTAATGTGCTGCGAATACACAGAAAGATAGATCCTTTATCATTTAGCTACAAAATAGCAGGTCAGCAACTGGAAGCAGTTAATACCATAAATTATCTGGGCGTACGCATTAGGAGTGATTTAAATGGAATGATCATATAATGTTGATCGTCGGTAAAGCAGATGCCAGACTGAGATTCATTGGAAAAATCCTAAGGTAATGCCATCCGAAAACAAAGGAAGTAGGTTACAGTACGCTTGTTCGCCCACTGCTTGAATACTGCTCAGCGGTGTGGGATCCGTACCAGATAGGATTGATAGAAGATATAGAGAAGATCCAATGGAGAGCAGCGCGCTTCGTTACAGGATCATTTAGTAATCGCGAAAGCGTTACGGAGATGATAGATAAACTCCAGTGGAAGACTCTGCAGGAGAGACGCTCAGTAGCTCGGTACGGGCTTTTGTCAAAGTTTCGAGAACATGCCTTCACCGAAGAGTCAAGCAGTATATTGCTCCCTCCTACGTATATCTCGCGAAGAGACCATGAGGATAAAATCAGAGAGATTAGAGCCCACAACGGAGGCATACCGACAATCCTTCTTTCCACGAACAATACGAGACTGGAATAGAAGGGAGAACCGATAGAGGTACTCAAGGTACCCTCCGCCACACACCGTCAGGTGGCTTGCGGAGTATGGATGTAGATGTAGATGTAGAAATGTAGTCGCTGATAACTTTTTCACAACTCTATTATTAATAAAGCTGTTGATGACTTAGGCTTAAAAGGAAGGTGAGCGTTGGCCGTAATATTGATTGATTATTGACAGTAAAACGATTTTAAATCACACAGTGATCATCTTAAGAGCTGTTGTGTAGAAATTCAATTCATAGGCACTGGTATCAAGTTATTAACAGTAACGAAAGCTGAGAAACGATCACAATAACTCAATTGGAATTTGTACACAGTTGATACTGTGAAAGGAAACAAAGCCTATATACCTCCATAAATGCAACCTTCCTCTTCAAACCAAGAATTGTCCTATATATTTGGATTCAGTGAAGATAACGTTTCTCTCCGTTTATGTTTTCCACAAAAGAAGGAAGCATGTTGTCCACAATAATTTATATTGCAGCGACTTGTGCCCTTTTTCAAAGCCTGATATTATAGACGATTATAACAGCACAAAAGGGAGTACTGATAATATGGAAAAGTTGTGTTCTCATTACAGAGTAGAAAGGACACAGGACTTAACGGCATTATTTATTTACACAGCAAACAATCCACAAACACAAAATGTGGCTCATAGACGCAGACTGTTTCTACTAGATCCGGCAAAACATTTGGCAATGCCTTCCATTATCTCTAGATCATCAAATCCTAAGTGCCTGAGAAATTTTCTGTGAAGTCGGGTATTGAGTACATGGTAGGAGGTTCCTGAACAAGTGGAGGCTCCGCTAAAACGAGATGCTTCTGGACGGCTGAAAATCGTTGGTGACCGTTTTCTTTACCGCTCTCAAGTAAACAAAAAGAAGTGGAAAACAAGAAAAACTTGCAAGAAATGTAAAACAACTATATGTGATGAACATTGCATTATAACAACAGTGTGCGGACTTCACGAATAAATAAGTTTATCCTTCCACTGTAACGAGCAGCAAATTTTAGTACCCATACAATGTTATGTAATTTACTGTGTCACAAATAGGAAAAAAGTTGATATATTTTGCACATATTTATGACTGTATCTGTGGTATTATGTGGTTTCCTGGATAACACGAATATATATTCTTTCGACCTTAAATGCTCTTTTTTGACTGTGTTTAAATTTTGCATTTATTATGACATTTACTGTACGGTTAAATGATGACGGCGTCCTCTTGGGTAAAATATTCCGGAGGTAAAATAGTCCCCCCTTCGGATCACCGGGCGGGAACTACTCAAGGAGACGTCGTTATCAGGAGAAAGAAAACTGGCGTTCTACGGATCGGAGCGTGGAATGTCAGATCCCTTAATCGGACAGGTAGGTTAGAAAATTTAAAAAGGGAAATGGGTAGGTTAAAGTTAGATATAGTGGCAATTAGCGAAGTTCGGTGGCCGGAGGTACAAGACTTTTGGTCAGGTGAACACAAAATGCTTCAAATGGCTCAGAGCACTATGGGACTTAACTACTGAGGTCATCAGTCCCCTAGAACTTAGAACTACTTAAACCTAACTAACCTAAGGACATCACACACAACCATGCCCGAGGCAGGATTCGAACCTGCGACCGTAGCGGTCACGCGGTTCCAAACTGACGCGCTTAGAACCGCACGGCCACACCGGCCGGCCAGGTGAATACAGGGGTAATGCAGGAGTAGGTTTAATAATGAATTAAAAAAAAATAGGAGTGCGGGTAAGCTACTACAAACAGCATAGTGAACGCATTATTTTGGCCAAGACAGACACGAAGCCAATGCCTACTACAGTACTACAAGTTTATATGCCAACTACCTCTGCAGATGACGAAGAAATTGAAGATATGTATGATGAGACAAAAGAAATTATTCAGATAGTAAAGAGAGACGAAATTTTATTAGTCATGGGTGACTGGAATACGATAGTGGGAAAAGGAAGAGAAGGAAACGTAGTAGGTGAATGTGGATTGGGGTTAAGAAATGAAAGAGGAGGCCGCCTGGTAGAATTTTGCACAGAGCATAATTTAATCATAGCTAACACTTGGTTCAAGAATCATAAAAGACGGTTGTATGCATGGAGAATCCTGGAGATATTGACAGGTTTCAGATAGATTATATAATCGTAAGACAGAGATCTAGGAACCAGATTTTAAAATGTAAGACATTTTCAGGGGCAGATGTGGACTCTGACCACAATCTATTGGTTATGAACTGTGGACTAAAACTGCAGAAACTACAAAAAGGTGAGAATTTAAGGAGATGGGACCAGGATAAACTGACTGAACCAGGGATTGTACAGAGTTTTAGGGAGAGCATAAGGGAACAACTTGACAGGAATGGGGGAAAGAAACACAGTAGAAGAAGAATAGGTAGCTTTGAGGGATGAAGTTGTGAAGGCAGCAGAGGATCAAGTAGGTAAAAAGACGAGGGCTAGTAGAAATCCTTGGGTGACAGAAGAAATATTGAATTTAATTGATGAAAGGAGAAAATATAAAAATGCAGTAAACGAAGCAGGCAAAAAGGAATACAAACGTCTCAAAAATGAGATCGACAGGAAGAGCAAATGGCTAAGCAGTAATGGCCAGAGGACAAATATAAGGATGTAGAGGCTTATCTCACTAAGGGTAAGATAAATACTACCTACAGGAAAATTAAAGAGACCTTTGCAGAAAAGAGACCCACTTGTATGAATGCCAAGAGCTGAGATGGAAACACAGTTCTAAGCAAAGAAAGGGAAGGAGAAAGGGTTAAGGAGTACATAGAGAGTATATACAAGGGTGAGATAATTGTGGGCAATATTATGGAAATGGAAGAGGATGTGGATGAAGATGAAACGGGAGATATGATAATGCGTGAGGAGTTTGACAGAGCACTGAAAGACCTAAGTTGAAACAAGGCCCCGGGAGAAGATAACATTCCATTGGAACTACTGACAGCCTTGGGAGAACCAGTCCTGACAAAACTCTACCATCTGGTGAGCAAAATGTGTAAGACAGGCGAAATACCCTCAGACTTCAAGAAGAATATAATAATTACAATCCCAAAGAAATCAGGTGTGGACAGAGGTGAAAATTACCGAACAATCAGTTTAATAAGCCACAGCTGCAAAATACTAACACGAATTCTTTACAGACGAATGGAAAAACTAGTAGAAGCCGACCTCGGGGAAGATCAGTTTGGATTCCGTAGAAATACTGGAAAACATGAGGCAATACTGACCTTATGTATTATCTTAGAAAATAGATTAAGGGAAGACAAACCTACGTTTCTACCACTTGTAGACGTAGAGATAGCTTTTGACAATGTTGACTGGAATGCTCTCTTTCAATTTCTAAAGGTGGCAGGGGTAAAATACAGGGAACGAAAGGCTATTTGCAATTTGTACAGAAACCAGATGGCAGTTATAAGAGTCGACTGGCATGAAAGGGAAGCAGTGGTTGGGAAGGGAGTGAGACAGGGTTGTAGCCTCTCCCCGATGTTATTCAATCTCTATATTGAGCAAGCAGTAAAGGAAACAAAAGAAAAATCGGAGTAGGTATTGAAGTCCATGGCGAAGAAATAAAAACTTTGAGGTTCGCCGATGACATTGTAATTCTGTCAGAGACAGCAAGGGACTTGGAAGAGCAGTTGAACATGGTTAGTGTCTTGACAGGAGGATATAACATGACCATCAACAAAAGCAAAACGAGGATAATGGAATGTAGTCGAGTTAACTCGGGTGATGCTGAGGGAATTGGATTAGGGAATGAGAAACTTAAAGTAGTAAAGGAGTTTTGCTATTTGGGGAGAAAAATAAGTGAATATTGTCGAAGAAGAGAGGGTATAAAATGTAGACTGGCAATGGCAATGGCAAGGAAAGCGTTTCTGAAGGAGAGAAATTTGTTCACATCGAGCATAGATTTAAGTGTCAGGAAGTCGTTTCTGAGAGTATTTGTATGGAGTGTAGACATGTATGGAAGTGAAAAAGGGACGATAAATATTTCGGGCAAGAAGCTTTCGAAATGTGGTTCTACAGAAGATGCTGAAGATTACATGGGTAGATCACATAACTAATGAGGAGGTATGGATTAGAATTGGGGAGAAGAGGAATTTGTGGCACAACTTGACTAGAAGAGGGGGTCGGTTGGTAGGACATGTTCCGAGGCATCAAGAGATCACTAATTTGGTATTGGAGGGCAGCGAGAAGGGTAAAAATCGTAGAGGGAGACAAAGAGATGAATACACTAAGCAGATTCAGAAGCATGTAGGCTGCAGTATGTGCTGGGAGATGAAGGAGCTTGCACAGGATAGAGTAGCATGGAGAGTTGCACAAAACCAGTCTCAGGACTGAAGACCACAACAACAACAACATGACATTTACGAAGATGCAAATTAGGAATAATCTGTGACTTGTGTATACTAGTTTGAATACACCTGATTTGTCGGTTGATTTGAGGGTAGTGTACCAAAGAGCGAGGTCATCGGTCCCATTTGTCATAAACTGCACATTAATTCAGTCGTTGTTTCTTGTCCACGTGCTTCTGCAAAGAAGTTAACCGTAGGTGTGTCTTTTACTGTTTAGACTAGTGGTTAGAAAATTAATCACAGTTTTTTTTTTTGATAGTCTTGCTACTATCCTTGTGCAGTCTTGCTACTATCCTTGTGCAGGGCGGCTTCCTAGTGTAAATTTTCCGTGTATAGAAATTTATTTCTGTTTAATAGTTCGCGGTGTCAGTGAGAAATTTGCACACCAACTTTTAGTGTTACTTGTTCTATTTAGTATATTTTTAAACTCAGTAGCGCCATTTGAGACCTTATATCTACACTACTGGCCATTAAAATATGCTACACTAAGTAGATGACGAACTAAAGACGCGAAATTTAACCGGCGGGAAGAAGATGCATTGATATGCAAATGAATAGCTCTTCAGAGCATTCACACGAGGGTGACGCCGCTGGCGACGCCTAAAACGTGCTGACATGAGGAAAGTTTCCAACCCATTTCTCATACACAAACCGAAGTTGACCGGTGTTTCCAGGTGAAACGTTGTTGTGATGCCTCGTGTAAGGAGGAGAACTGCGTACCATCACGTTTCGGACTTTGGTAAAGGTCGGATTGTAGCCTGTCGCGGTTGCGGTTTATCATATCGAGACATTGCTGCTCGCGTTGGTCGAGATGCAATGACTGTTAGCAGAATATGGAATCGGTGGGTTCAGGAACTTAATACGGACCGCCGTGCTGGATCCAAACGGCCTCTTATCACTAGCAGTCGAGATGACAGGCATCTTATCGGCATGACTGTAACGGATCGTGCATCCACAGATCCCTGAGTCAACAGATGGGGACGTTTGCAACACCACAACCATCTGCACGAACAGTTGGACGACGTTTGCAGCAGCATGGACTATCAACTCGGAGACCATGACTACGGATACCCTTGACGCTGCATCACTGACAGGAGCGCCTGCGATCGTGTACTCAACGACGAACTTGGGTGCACGGATGGCAAAACGTCATTTTTTCGGATGAATCCAGGTTCTTTTTAGAGCATCATGATGGTCACATCCGTGTTTGGCGACATCGCTGTGAACGCATATTGGAAGCGCGTGTTCGCCTTCGTCATACTGGCGTATTACGCGGCGTAATGGTATGAGGTGCCATTTGTTACACGTCTCGGTCACCTCTAGTTCGCATTGACGGCACTTTGCAGATGTGTTACGACCCGTGACTCTACCCTTAATTCGATCCCTGCGAAACTCTACATTTCAGCAGGATAATACACGACCGCACGTTGCAGGTGCTGTTCCGGCCTTTATGAATACAGAAAATGTTCGACTGCTGCCCTGGCGAGCACATTCTCCAGATCTCTCAACAACTGAAAACGTCTGGTCAATGGTGGCGGTGCAATTGGCTCGTCACAATACGCCAGTCACTACTCTTGATGAACTGTGGTATCGTGTTGAAGCTGCATGGGCAGCTGTACCTGTACACGCCATCCTAGCTCTGTTTGACTCAATGCCCAGGGATATCAAGGCCGTTATTACGGCCAGAGGTGGTGGTTCTGGGTACTGATTTCTCAGGATCTATGCACCCAAATTGCGTGAAATTGTAATCACATGTCAGTTGTAGTATAATATATTTGTGCAATGAATACGCGTTTATCATCTGCATTTCTTCTTGGTGTAGCAATTTTAATGGCAGTAGTGTATTTTATACACAGTAGGATATGGCTAGGGACTGTGCTTGTTGTGATCGGACACAAGGAGGGTTGGCTGCTGTCCGTAAACAGCTGGAAGCTGCGGTGGCTACCGTCGACAAGCTTCTAGCTAATGCTCGAAGTTGCGGTGACGTCGGGGCGCAAGTGACGAGACCTGTGTGGTGGCCCGGACGTCACTGCGGCTTGTTGTGCGCAACATCTGAGCGGTCCGTCCTCACTCCAGAGGGGGTACAGACAGTGGCGTGTCGCTGGGCGGAAGGCGAACGAGGGAGCTCTTCGCGCGGCTGGCTCCCTACATCTTAGCAACGGGTACGAGGTGCTTCCCAGTGTTGATGATTGATCCACCGCGGGATGCCTCTCCTGTTGGGCTAGCGGTCGATTTTCCTGTACAGTCCGGATGAGTACAGACGGTGAGTATGCTAGTCGTTGGGAGCTCCAATGTTAGGTGGGTGATGGACCCTCAGGGAGATGGCAGGCAAGGCGAGAAAGAATTCCAGTGTGCATTCGGTATGTTTGCTGGGAGGTCTCATCCGTGATGTGAAGCAGGCCCTGCTGGCGGCTGTCGAGCGCACTGAGTGCAACCGGCTGTATGTGCTGGCACATGTCGGCACCACTGACGCCTACCGCTTGGCATCTGACGCCATCCTCGGCTCCTTTCGGCGGCTGGCTGATTTGGTGAAGGCAACTAGCAACGCACGCGAGATGTAGGCTAAGCTTTCTATTTGTAGCATCTTACCCAGGGTTGATCGCGGTCGTCTGGTTTGGAGCAGGGTGGAAAATCTAAACCAGAGGCTCAGACGGTTCTGCGACGGTATCGCATGCGAATTTCTCGACCTCCACTATCGTGTACAGAATTGTAGGGTTCTCCTTAGTAGGTCAGGAGTGCATGACACGCAGGAAACGGCTACTACGGTAGCGGAGTATGTGTGGCGTGCACATGGGGCTTTGTAATGTTACTGGACCCCTCCCTTGAGAGTAAACACGATTTTCCTGTTAAATCAGCCACAGCTGATCAGAAATACAAAATATTAATATGATTTTAGTAAACTGTAGGAGCATCCATGGAAAGGTCCCAGAACTAGTATCGCTTGTTGAAGTTTATAAACAGTCTGGAACCGCGCGGCCGCTACGGTCGCAGGTTCGAATCCTCCCTCGGGCATGGATGTGTGTGATGTCCTTAGGTTAGTTAGGTTTAAGTAGTTCTAAGTTCTAGGGGACTGATGACCTTAGAAGTTAAGTCCCGTAGTGCTCAGAGCCATGTGAACCAATTTGAAGGTTATAATGCACAGATAGTATTGGGAAGAGAAAGCTGGTTGAAGCCAGACGTCAATGAAAACGAAATCCTAAGTTCAGGCTGGAATATTTATCGCAAGGATAGATTAGTCACCAATTGTGGTAGCGTGTTTGAGCCGTGCACAGCTCCTGTTCATGCCATTTATTGTTTTCATCTTCTGTTACGGTACTGCCGCCTCGTTTCTCTAATCCATTTAGTGGCGTCACTAACTTCCTGCCTTACTTGCCCGTGAGGGGCATCAGCAGCGCGTATCGATAAGTGCACTGTCCTACTATCTCTGGAGCGACCGATAGTATTTCCTGGTCGTCGTGTGTCTGGCAGTCAGTTCGGGACGGACCAGCAGTGCAGTCGGGACGCAGCATCAGTGAAGTCGGGGACGGAGCGCCGGTGAGGCGCGGACAGCCAGTGCTCGCCGACCGCTGGCGACACACATAAATTGTCCGAGGGAGTGAGATTGGAGTGGGACGACCGTTGGTTGGTCGTTTGGTTGGTCGTCTCATCGGCCGTTGTATATTTGGTTTTTACACCGTTTCTGGGCCTGGGCAGTGGGTCAGTTGTCGTGGGGCAGCGAAGAAGTCCCCGTCGGGCGTACTCTGGCCGGGGCTGCTGGCGGTGTGCACACGCAGTTGGAGTGTGAGGTGCTACTTGCGAGTGCTACGAAGTTCGTCGCCCACCGATCTCGGACATGAAAGTTAAGTCCTCACTTAACTTACTATCGAGCCTCAATTCTTTATATTTCTTCGTTTGTTCCTGGTTGTCGCTTTTGGGGCATTCCCTTGAGCAACAACGTGTGCGTATTCAAGTCAGCTAAGATTCCAGCTGTCTTCCTGTGGAGTTTAACTTAACTTTATTTGTTCCCTGTTATTGAAGTTGACCAGCGGTATCTTCTGCCTTGTGGACGTTGACGTTCCGGTTACCTGCCCTGGTCACTGACGTAACTTTCGGCAGTGTATGTTCCTCGTCGTGTTGTTGCTGTCCAGCGTGGCATGTAGTTCGATAGCTGAGTGGTCGTTGTGGGCGCCAATATTCTGTGTGTCGCTGTACTGAAATCTTGTGGTCGTTTTGCTGGTTGTGTGGAGCGGACCTGATTTTGTTGATTGGCCAGTCGGCTGTCTGTTGGTTGGGGTGCCTTCAGATTAAGAAGTCTTCGGACAGGCTGCCTGTCTCATCTAAACGGGCATTAGAGTTACAATCCCAGCTGACTCTTGGTAACTTGTGAGCGCCATTCCTTGTGTGTTACATAGTAATTTCCCTGTTTGAGTATTAGTTATTTGACTGATGTGTGGTCTTCAGCCGGGTATTAATATCTCTTAAATTAATGTTCTTGTCTTGCCCTTAAGGCATGAGATTGTTATTCTTTTATATGGGGCCTTCAGCCGCTTGTTACTTGAGATGTTTTAAGATAGGGCCTTCTGCCTTTTAAATTGCAACTTCTTTTCTAGGCGTTAAGCCGTTATACATATTTTGTTGATATGTGGCCTTCAGCCGAGTATTAATATCTCTTAAATTAATGTTCTTGTCTTGCCCTTAAGGCATGTTATTGTTATTCTTTGTAGGGGCCTTAAGCCAAATTTTATATGAAATGTTTTAAGATACAGTCTTCTGCGTTTTAAAGTTGAAACTCCTCTTTCTAGGGCTTAAGCCGTTAAATTATTTGTTGATGTACGGCCTTCAGCCGAGTTTTAATATCTCTTAAATTAATGTTCTTGTCTTGTCCTTAATGCATAAGATTTTGTATGGGGCCTTCAGTCGAATGTTACATGAAATGTTTTAAGATAAGGCTTTCTGCCTTTTGATTGAAACTCTTCCTATTGCTTAATATGTGGCCTCCAGCCAAGTTCTGTTAAAATTAAATTGCTAAGGCCTTCAGTCTGTTTAGATTGAAGATTTAGAAAATATTTTTGGGTGAAGCCTCCAGAAGAACCTTGTATTTCAATTTCTTGCTTAGGCCTTGCGTCTTGGATTTTGAGTGTTAATCAAAGGAGGTCGATTAAAGGTTTGAGTGCTTTGTTTCCTTGTTGTAATATTGTGTGTTGATGAACAAAGTTGGTTGAGTGCAAATGACAGCAGCTTATTTTGGCCGCTTTCCACAACCTAATCCACTCTGTCCTGCTAGCCCAGGCATTTCAGTGTTTATTGCAGCACAAAATTCGATAAAATCTAGCGAGATTATCAGGGATTCCGAATGTGAATCAATCGGGGTGAAACTGAGTATCAAAGAACGGTCAAAAATGGTGATCGGATGCTTTTATTTACCACCTGGGTCAGAATCTGTAGTTGTAGAGCACTTCAAACGGAGCTTGCAGAATATCATTAATAATTTATCTGATCATGCTGTTGTAATAGAAGGTGGCTTCAACTTGCCAGGTATGGAATGGGAGTGTTATGCCATCAAAACTGGTGCCAGAGGCAGGGAATCGTGTGGCATTGTTCTGGATATTTGGTCCGAAAATTACCTTGAGCAGATAGAGAACCAACTCGTGAGGGTAACGCCTTAGACCTCCTGGCAACAAACAGACCAGAACTTATCGAATAAGTTAACATAAAGGAAGGCATCAGTCATAAGGCTGTGATAGCTTGTATGACGACGGATCCTACAAGGAATGTTAAGAAAGGTAGAAAGACATATTTGCTCATCAATGGTGATAGGATACAAATTTAAGAATAGCTCAGTAGTCAGCATCAAATATTGTGTGATAAGGACGAAGATGTGGAGAACAAATGGAAAAAATTCAAAGGCTTCGTTCAATATGCCCTAGAAAAGTATGTTCCGAGTTTGGTTTTAAGGAATGGGAAAGATCCACAATGGTTTAATAGCCGTGTCAGAAAGGCGCTACGTAAACAAAGAGCACTTCATCTCAGATTCAAGAGAAGTAAAAACCTAGCTGACAAGCAAAAACTGAACGAAGCGAAAATGAGTGTAAGGAGAGCAATGAGAGTAGTGTTCAATGGTTTCGAAAGCAAGACGTTGTCAACCGACCTGAGTAAAAACCCTAAGAGATTCTGGTCGTATGTAAAATCAGTAAGTGGGTCAAAATCATCTACTCATTCTCTCAGCTACCACACAGGCACAGAAACGGGAGATAACAGAGAGGAGTCCGAAATACTGGCTTCGGTCTTCCGAAGTCGTTTCACAGCGGAAGATTGTAACACTGTCCCTCCTTTCAATCGTCTTGCGAACGTCGAAATGGCAGGTATTGAGATAACCGATCGCGGAATTGAAAGGCAGCCACAATCGCTTAGTAGTGGAAAGGCTTCAGGACCAGGTGGTATACCTATAAGATTGTATGAACATTGGAGGTATAAATTAAACAACGCCTTCAGTCACAACTTTTTCTTGTTTTATTAACTACACGATGCATTTCGGATCCCGTGGGTCCATCGTCAGGTGTAATTTGTCTCAATACATGTTATATTTCTTCTCTGAATGAGGTGAAATGCTTGTTCCTGTCACGAAAAGGTTTAATGTTAGGTTATGAATTTCGTAAGTCGAACGCGGAAAATATGTGCAAAATAGTGGAAAATGAACAGTATAAACTTACCACATCGTCCAAGGAAAGCATTTTTAACGTTTTAATACCGGCAAACATTCTTTTCTCCGTCGTTTTAGTACATGTCACTCCATTCAATATGTACATTTGCACACACATGTTGATAAACACTTCACAGATGTTTTTGTACATGGTGCTGTCAAAGATGAATTTATTCGTATTGGTAAAGATATAACTATTAAACAATTGACAAATACAAGAAATAACTTTAGAATAGGCCCTTTCAAGGAACAATTCCGGAATTTACCTGAAGTTATTTAGGTAAATCACGGAAAACCTAAATCAGGATGGCTGGACGCGGGTTTGAACCGTCGTCCTCCAGAATGCGAGTCGAGTGTGCTAAATACTGAGGCACCTCGCACGGTTCAGTACCACTGAAAAACTGGCTGTTATAAAGGTTAACCAGATAACCCAATGTGGACACAAGGGTTAAAGCATCACGTGATGCACCAGTTAACAAACTCATCTCTTCAGGTAAAATGTTCAATATTTACAAGAGAACAAATCCATCTAAGACTTAAATACCACTTTAATCCTACTCAATCAGGTTGACTGCTTCAACTGAGGTCACAAATTGGGGAAGAGCGCTTTCATGCTCGGCTTTATATTGACATCCACGTGATGGCACTGCTGTGCTGAGAGAGAGGGCCTGTCTTCACAATGCCTCCCATTCCTCATTGCGGCCATCAGCGAGTCATCGCTAATGTCTATGATGTCGGTGTGACTCACCGACAATGGTGTGGCATTGTGATCTCTGGATTAGACCAGAAAGACCGTTAGGAATTAACTTGTCTTCTGACCAAAATAAGAAGCCTATCCATCAGCCCCAGACTGTAAACGCTCGCTGCTGTCAGACTGTAATTTCTTCAGCACCATTTCATTCATCATTTCTATAGTACTCTTTCGTCCACATAGTATAAAGAAACGAAAACTTTCGAACAGATGTTTATCGCTAACATGGTCTTATATGGCATGATTCCACCCGGTTCAAACATCTGCCGCCCACGCAGCTCGCTCATCTTATGCAATGGCGTTATTGTTGCTGCTTCGCTACGGTATTGTTGGATATCAAAGATCGGCTAGCGAGTGCGGGGACAAATATTTTATTTGCTTGAAGGTTTCCGACATTAGATGATATCTGTCGGCTCACTGCTTGAACTATGTGGTAAGACTGGAAGAGCTCGACACTAACTGAGACGGAGCAGTAGCGTATTTCACAAATGCGCCGCTACAGAGACTTGAACTGTGTGGTGAGTCTGGTAGAGTTGGAACTAACTGAGACGGAGCAGTGGCGTATTTCACAAATGTGCAGCTACAGAGACGCTCTCGCTGTTCGCAAGAAAGCTATTTTCTGAACAAACGTGTTGCAAAAGTGATGCCGTCATTTTGGTGTTAGTTCTGGAGGAAGATCACGTTCCCTGTTCCGGTAAGCCGAAAAGGTTTGTCATGTTGCTACATAATTTTAGTATTACCACTTAGTTTGCACAATGTTGATGGAGTTTTTTCTTTTTTTTTATTTTTTTTACTGCGAACTTGAAACTAATCTAAACTGGCCACTGAGTCAGCTACATGCAGACAGAGGTCGGGGTGGTCCATCTCTCCCAGGCAACCAGTGTTATTTGGGACAGGTGGACCACTTGTTTCAATGTGGAATAGATGGAGCACAGTTAAATTTTGCTTCAAGGCATGTGAATTAATCTCAGTGAAGACGGCCGCAGTCTCGGACGCTCCTTATTTGTCGGAAGACAGTCTGTGCCAGCAAACGGAAGAGCAGTATCTCACACACACAGACCTAAAAACCTCTTCAAAGCTCATCAATAGACATATTTTTGATCTCAAGCACATGAAAAGATTGGAGTTACCTGCTGCCATAAATAAAAAAAAGTTGAAAAACTCACAAATTTTATGCTGGAACAAAGAAAGTGGTCCAGCTTTCCCGGACTTATCCTATTGCTTCAAAGAATTCAGAAACGCAAGGTGATATTGAAAACAGATCTCGTTTGTATCATTTCACTTCACCTGACTTTAATTACCTGTCAGGAAATTTCTTAAATGAAAGTCTATATCTAACCTGAAAAACGTCCAGCCGATTTTGGTGTCAAGTGTGATGTACTGATACAGCGCAGCTAGTTAACTAAAGAGCTGCTTCAAAGTTCCAGGTAAAAGAGGTGATCAAGAGCATTGACAGGGATTCATGTTTAGATACTTTGAAATTGGTTTTAAAGTATGGGTTGCAATACACATGTTCAGACATTAAGGACACCAGTAACTGCAGCATCTTCTGAACATAGTTTCAACAAATTATAGATGATAAAAGCTACTCGAGATGAGGTATAGTTGAAAGCAAGCTGCCAAATTTTGTCAGTAGAACAGGACATAACTGCTATACCTCGCCACAACGACACAATCAATCAGTTTACTCCGCTCAAAGCATGGAAATGCAAAGTAAAACTACAATAAATACAATTCCAGGAATGGGATGTTATCTCACCTCTCAGTTACAACCCTGTTCTTTTAATTCTAAGAAATAATTTATGCACTACCGATAAAGAGCAAATAAATTATGTTCTTCATTATATTTCATATTAACACCAATGTGCAGTAGTCGCCCAAAACGATAAGATATACATTTATTTACTAGCAATATTTTTAGAGAGTTCTTAAAATTGGTAAATTGTTTACTATAATTATACATTTAATTTGTTGTGTGGAACAGTTTTTATCATTGTGGTTAGTTCAGTCCAGTAATTTTTTCAGCAGTGAGTCATTTGTATTAAAACCGCTTAAAAATGATAACATTTGTTTACTCTGCTTAGAAAACATTATAGAAAGGTAGTTGTGTACGGAGGGAAAAGGTGTGGTTGAGAGGGACGAGAGAGAGGGGCCGGGCAGCTTTGACAGTTCTTCCAAAGGAACCAGGATCACCTCGGTACGATACTGAGGCAGTGATTAGAGCAGGCAGTTTACAGGAATACCGGCCATATTTCACAGATTTTTGGATGGGGGAAAGTTTCATTGCACGGTGTTTACATTTATCCAGCCGCTTACTCGTGCGTTATTCTTGTAAATGCAAACAAGTGTGGTTGATGACGAGTTCGGTGAAATCCATAGTAGCGGAAAGAGCTTGGGAAAGACAAAGGTTATAATACGGAAATCGGTTTGCGGTGGATGTTGGTTGTAGTTTGTAAATACAAAAAAATATTATTACTACGTGATGATTGACTGAGAGACGAAGGACGTTATTATAATCGCTGTCGAAGTAATGATTTAACAGATAAAAATTGAAAATCTTTTCTTTGACATATAGAATCTGGTTGTTTCTAGTGATTCCAAGCTGAGAGCAAACAGGATTGCGGCTAATGTATATTTCAGTTACTTCGGGAGAAAAATAAGAAAGAGGAGAAGGCACGACGTTCTTTACTGTAACTTGTTTCGTGAGCAGCAAATATGATTTTAACACTCGATCCGTTAATCTCCGAAACTAATCCGTGTAGTGGCCTTGACAATAGTATTTCTTTTGCATTCTGTTTTGATTAAACCTGAACGTACGTAGTTTAATCAGTAGTGTCGTTCCATCGGTTCATCTTCTAATACGGATAGACACCTAAGTACGAGTAGAATGGAAAAGTCGAAACCAGAAACGAAACGTGATTAATGCTGTCAATGATGCCAAGGAATTCGGTTGTCATTTAAAGAAACATATTGCTGACTGCTGCAAATTAAACACAAATGTGAACTGGATACACAGTATCGCCACTCTAACAACTGTTATGTAACACATAGTGTCTGTGTTCCTAAAAAATGTGCTTCATCCTTCTTATCTACTCAGTACGCAGCTGTGCTTGGTTGTTATTACAAATCTTAAGTGGTTACCGCTATCTCTTTTCACATACAAAACACAGTAGACTGCTTTCATCTTGACGTAGCTACTGCCAGTTACTAGATAAGCTAAAAAACGCACGGTCACTGTTATCTAGCTTCTCTGCTTGTGCAGCCGCAGAAATCTGAAATACTAACGATATGCCCGTATGTGTCTAGCTTAAAAGATCCATTCGGATCTTCATAAACGTCTGTCCAGAGAGTGGAATTGTTATTATGTAATCAAATGGAACATTTTCATCAGAAAAGTCACGCGATTGAAAACGGAGATTATTAGTAGAGAAATGATTTAAATTAGCTCACGTAGTGTCACGTGATAAGGAACAAATAATATCTAGAAATGCAACAAGCAAAGAATATTCTCACAGTTTCCTGCAATATTTATGCGATTTTGATGCGCTCTAACACCATTAAGTAATAACAAAAATGATAAACCGTGTGTTATTAATACTGTCACAAAAAAAGGGATACGTTTCTAGCCAATATGATTTGCTGCAGTATGGAAGAGCATTCTGGGTTCCTAAGAAATGTAGGAATTCATGAAGAAATAATATAAAAGGATATGAAAGGGAATTAGTAGTTGAGAAAGGACTGAGAGATGGTTGTAGCCTATCTCTGGTGTTATTCATTTTGCACACTGTTCAAGCGGTACGGGAAACCAAGCAGAAATTCTGAAAGTGAACCGTGCATTCAGGGAGAAGTTATAGAACCTTTGAGGTTTCCCGATGTAAACCGTAAATCTGTTAGAGACAACAAAGAGCTGGGAAGAGCAGTTAGTCGGCGTGGACAGTGCTGCCCCGAAAAGAGATTTAAGATGAACATCAACACAAGTAAATCAAGAGTAATGGATTGTAACCTAACTAAAACTGTTATTTATGAGTGAACTGATTAGTAAATGAGACAATAAAATATTCCTCGAATTTTATAATCTGAGCAGAAAATTAACTAACCAAGGCGGATATAGAGAGGATATAAACGGCAGACTGGCAGTAGCAAGAAAAGTATTTCTGCATAACAGAAATTTGTTAACATTCAATACAAATGCGAGTATTAGGAAGTCTTTTCTGAAGGGATTTGTATGGAATGTACCTTTGTACGGAAGTAGAGCATGGACAATAAAAAGTTCAGACAAGTATAGAAACGAATAGTCGTGCTACAGAAGATTAGATGGCAGTTCTACACTAGGCGCCAAAGAAACTGGTACAGGCATGCGTATTCACATACAGAGATACGCAAACAGGCAGAATATGGCTCAAGGTCAAAAACGCCTATATAAGACAACAAGTGTCTAACACAGTTGTTAGATCGGATTACTGATGCTACAATGGCAGGTCATCAAGATTTAAGTGAGTTTGAACGTGGTGTTATAACCGGCGCACGAGCGATGGGACACAGCGTCTCCGAGGTAGCGATGAGGTGGTGATTATCCCGTACTACCATTTCACGAGTGTACAGTGAATATCAGGAATCCGGTAAAACATCAAATTCCGAGATCGCTGCGGCCGAAAAAGACCCTGGAAGAACGGGACCAACGACGCCTGAAGTGAATCGCTCTGCGTGACAGAAGTGTAGCCGTCCCGCTAATTGCTGCAGATTTCAATGCTGGGCCATCAAAAAGGGCCAGCGCTCAAACCATTCAAAGTAACATAATCGATATGGGCATTCGGAGCCGAAGACTCACTCGTTTACCCGTGATGATCACACGACACAAAGCTTTACACCTTGCCTGGGCCCGTCAACACCGACATTGGACTGTTGATGACTAGAAACATAATGCCTGGTCGGACGAGTATCACTTGAAATTGTATCGAGCGGATGGACGTGTACCGGTATGGAGACATCGTCATGATTCCACGGATCCTGCATGTCAGCAGGGAACTGTTCAGGCTGGTGGAGGCTGTAATGGGGTTGGCCGTGTGCAGTTGGAGTGATATGGGACCTCACACACGTGTAGATAATACTCTGATAGGTCACACGTACGTAAGCATCCTGTCTGGTCACATGCATTTATACATGTCCATTGTGCATTCCGAAGGAATTTGACTATTACAGCAGTGCAATGCGACGCCCCACACGTCCGGAATTGCCACAGAGTTGGTCTAGGAACACACTTCTGAGTTTAAAAGTTTCCACTGGCCACCTAACTCCCCAATCACGAACATTATTGAGTATATCTGGGATGCCTTGCAACGTGCTGTTCAGAAGAGATCTCCATCCCCCGAACTCTTATGGATATATGGACAGCCCTGCAGTATTCATGATGTCAGTTCCATCGAACTCTACTTCAGACCTTAGGCGATTTCATGCCGCGTTGTGCTCTCGAGGGCCCTACTCGATATTAGGCAGATGTGGCAGCTTCTTTGGCTCTTCATTGCAATAAGTAATAACGATAAAAATGGATTTAGACACAGCCCATGTTCCAGGGGCAGCGTCTTTAATTGATAATCAAAACATCATTTTTCGGGCATTTGGAATAAGCCACTGCTTCATTTTTTTGGACAGAAATCGCCAGCAACGTGAGCCGAAGGCTCTACGGCCTTCTCAAAGAGAGAAAAGCAGCCCTTTGAGTGGGAAACTGTCCCTAAAGGTGGAAGAATAGCAATGACCAGGGGCATGAGGACGCTGAAGGCAGTGGAAATCACTAAACCCTTGCATTAAACACACAAGAGATGTATCCACAAGACGGGTGGTATGGAAATGAAAAAGGGTCATGATGATCTCTCCATTGGCAAAAGTTTTGCCCCGTTTAAATCTCACGGAGGGGACTGCCAAGGGGGAGGCGACCATGAGAAAAGAACTGAATAACCAACGAAAGCCTACGTTCTTCGAATCGTGGCGTGTAATGTCAGGGGTTATAAAGTGGGAAGAAAGCTAGAAAATCTGAAAAGGGAAAAGCAAATACTCACAATCAGTCTAGATACATAGGGGGTCAGTGATGAGAAATGGAAAGAAGGTAAGGATTTATGATAAGATGAATATAGGATAATATTAACAGCAGTAAAAAATTATATATCTGGAGCAGATTTCCTTACGAAGGGGAAGGTAGGACAGAGAGTGAGTTAATGGGAACAGTTCAGTGTTATGGTTCTTCTCATCAGATTCGACAGAAAACCAATACCGACAATACAATTCAGGTATTCATGTGTACGTGTCAGGTTGAAGATGGAGAGACAGACGAAGTATATGAGGATACTGAACAAGTGGTACGTAAAGGGAGGTGAAAATCTAACAGTCATGGAGGATTTGAATGCGGTTGCAGGGGAAGGAGCAGAAGGAAGGCCAACAAAAGCAGTTCAAATTTACTTGCCGAGATCGCGAGCGAAAGATGAATTGATAGCGGAAGTATAGGACAATGCTGAACGGCTAATTTAGTACGTAAAGGGAGATGAAAATCCAGTAATCATAGAGGACTGGACACGGTTGTAGGGGAAAGGAAAAGATGAAAGCGTTGTGGAAGGATACGAGCATGATATTAGAAATAAGAGAGGAGAAAGACTAACTGTGTTCTGCAATAAATTTCATTTAATAATATCAAATATGCTGTTCAAAAACCACAAAAGGAAGTGATATATTTGGTAAAGGGCTGGGGATTCGAGAAGATTCCAGTTGTATTACACCACGGTCAGACAGAGTTTCCGAAATTAGATACTGAACACCAAGGCGTAACCAGGGCCTGATATAAAATCTGATCACAATTTATATAGTAATGATGAAGAGCAGACTCAAATTTAAGATAATCTGTGTAAAAGGAAGTGAGATACTAAAGTACTGACGAATGACGAGTCGCGTTTAAAGTTCGCTAAGAATGTGGATACTGCGATAAGCAATACCATTGTATACAGTTCAGTTGAAGAAGAGTGGACATCACTGAAAAGAGCAGTCACACACTTTGTAAAGACAGAATTGGAATGAAAAACACAGCTACTAGGAAGGTAGCTGTGATGAAGCCTTGGGTAACAGAATAAATATTTCAATTGACTGACGAAGACGGATGTACAAAAATGATCACGGCGAGACAGGTACACCATCACCATATAGGTCACTCAGGATTGAAACAAAGATCAAGTGCAGGTAAGGCAAAGTGAAACGGAAGCAGGAAAAATGTGAAGAAATCTAAAATGAAATTATCGTTGGATGAACTCACTCAACATACAGATACGTCAAAATAATCTTCTATGAAATTTAAAAACATTGGGGAAAGCAGCAACCATACCATTCAGATTGGTGTGTGGGATCGAGGAAACTGGTGACATACCATCCGACTTTCGGAAAAATACCATCCACACCAGTTCCTAAGATAGTAAAAGAAGAAAAGCGTGAGAATTGTAGTACAATCATCTTAGCAGCTCATACGTCCAAGTTGTTGACAAGAATAATATACAGAAGAATGGAAAATAAAACTGAGGATCTATTTTATGACTGTAATTCTGGCTTTAGCCAAGGTAAAGGTACCAGAGAGCCTGTCCTGACGCTGTGGTTGATAATGGAAGCAAGAATGTAGAAAACTGAAAGCGCGTTCATAGATCACGTTGACGTGGAAAAAGCCGTCGGAATGTAAAATCGTGCAAGATGTTCGAAATTCTGTGAAAAACAAGAGTAGGCAACAGCGAATGACGTGTAATATATAATATGTACAAGAACCAAGAGGGACCAACAAAACTTGATGACAAAGAAAGATTTGATAGGATTGAAATGTGTGAAAGACAGGGATGCAGTCTTTTGCCCCTGCTGTTCAATGAAAATGTCGAAGAAGCAGTGCCGGAAATAAAAGAAAGGTCCAACAGTGGCATTAAAATTCAGGGTGATTGGATTCCAATGATAAGATTCGCTAATGAGATTGCTATCCATAGTATAGATTAAAAAGAAGTACGAGATCTGTTGAACGAAATGAATACGCTAATGAGCATAGAATATGTAGTGGGAGTAAACCCGAAAAAAAAAAGACACAGGAAAGAGAAGGAACAGAAATGAGAGCAGTAAGAAACGTACAATAAAAATTGGTCATCACAAAGTAGACGAAGTTAAGGAATTCTGCTACCTTTAACACGTGATATAACAAGCAAGAAGGACAGAAAAAGCAGACTAGCACTCTCAAGGAAGGCATTGATGGTGAAAAGAACCCTATTTACATCACACAAAGAGCTTAATTTGGGGAAGAAAATCCTGAGATTGTACGAGGTTTGGAGTACAGTATGTATGGCAGTGTATAATGGACTGTGGGAAAATCGGAAAGGATGAGAATTGAAGCGGTTGAGGTGTGGTGCCACAGAAGAATATTGAAAGTTAGGTGGAATGCTAGGGTAAGAAGCCAGAAAGTTTTCCCCAGAATCGGTGAAGAAAGGAATATACAGAAAGCATTGACAAGAAGATGGGACGCGATGTCAGGACAAGACAGAGTTTGAAATATGTCCAACAATTAATTGAGGACGTAGAGTGCAAGTGTTACTCTAAAGACGAAGAGGTTGGCACAGGAGAGAAATTCGTGGCGAGCCACATCAAACCAGTCAGAAGACTGATGACTCAAAAAAAAAAAAAAACACAAAAAAAGGGTCTCGTCTTTGCCACGTTACAATGTTCTGGTAGCACTTGTGATCGACTTATATAATATAGAGAAGCAAGCTATTTTTCACAGATTTCTTTGTCGAGAGCCTTTACCGCTATCTGTGGCAAGGAAGTAGCTTTCAACATACACTCATGAGCCAAGGATACGAGCATGATATTAGATTCCCACAACGTCGTTGGCGGCGCCTGGTGGCTTTGCGGGCACGTGACACGGTAACAAAAATACACTCCTGGAAATGGAAAAAAGAACACATTGACACCGGTGTGTCAGACCCACCATACTTGCTCCGGACACTGCGAGAGGGCTGTACAAGCAATGATCACACGCACGGCACAGCGGACACACCAGGAACCGCGGTGTTGGCCGTCGAATGGCGCTAGCTGCGCAGCATTTGTGCACCGCCTCCGTCAGTGTCAGCCAGTTTGCCGTGGCATACGGAGCTCCATCGCAGTCTTTAACACTGGTAGCATGCCGCGACAGCGTGGACGTGAACCGTATGTGCAGTTGACGGACTTTGAGCGAGGGCGTATAGTGGGCATGCGGGAGGCCGGATGGACGTGCCGCCGAATTGCTCAACACGTGGGGCGTGAGGTCTCCACAGTACATCGATGTTGTCGCCAGTGGTCGGCGGAAGGTGCACGTGCCCGTCGACCTGGGACCGGACCGCAGCGACGCACGAATGCACGCCAAGACCGTAGGATCCTACGCAGTGCCGTAGGGGACCGCACCGCCACTTCCCAGCAAATTAGGGACACTGTTGCTCCTGGGGTATCGGCGAGGACCATTCGCAACCGTCTCCATGAAGCTGGGCTACGGTCCCGCACACCGTTAGGCCGTCTTCCGCTCACGCCCCAACATCGTGCAGCCCGCCTCCAGTGGTGTCGCGACAGGCGTGAATGGAGGGACGAATGGAGACGTGTCGTCTTCAGCGATGAGAGTCGCTTCTGCCTTGGTGCCAATGATGGTCGTATGCGTGTTTGGCGCCGTGCAGGTGAGCGCCACAATCAGGACTGCATACGACCGAGGCACACAGGGCCAACACCCGGCATCATGGTGTGGGGAGCGATCTCCTACACTGGCCGTACACCACTGGTGATCGTCTAGGGGACACTGAATAGTGCACGGTACATCCAAACCGTCATCGAACCCATCGTTCTACCATTCCTAGACCGGCAAGGGAACTTGCTGTTCCAACAGGACAATGCACGTCCGCATGTATCCCGTGCCACCCAACGTGCTCTAGAAGGTGTAAGTCAACTACCCTGGCCAGCAAGATCTCCGGATCTGTCCCCCATTGAGCATGTTTGGGACTGGATGAAGCGTCGTCTCACGCGGTCTGCACGTCCAGCACGAACGCTGGTCCAACTGAGGCGCCAGGTGGAAATGGCATGGCAAGCCGTTCCACAGGACTACATCCAGCATCTCTACGATCGTCTCCATGGGAGAATAGCAGCCTGCATTGCTGCGAAAGGTGGATATACACTGTACTGGTGCCGACATTGTGCATGCTCTGTTGCCTGTGTCTATGTGCCTGTGGTTCTGTCAGTGTGATCATGTGATGTATCTGACCCCAGGAATGTGTCAATAAAGTTTCCCCTTCCTGGGACAATGAATTCACGGTGTTCTTATTTCAATTTCCAGGAGTGTATATAAGCGGAGCAGATATGGACGGGTATCACCCTAGCGACGATATGGGATGCAGATAGGGAAATCCATCGAGATAAGCGAGTGTGACAAAGGGTACATTATTAGTATGCTGAGTATCTCGAAAATGGCGAAGCTGGCCGAATGTTCACTTACTACTGTCATGAGCATCTACAGGAAGAGTTAGAAGGGCAGAGAAACTACCACTACGCACTAAGTAGTTCGACGTGCACGACTCTTCACAGAACGTGGGGCTTGGTGGCTTGTCCGGTCTGTAAAGTAGGACAGATAGCGACCTGTGGCATCTCTGCCAAAACGGCACAATGATAGCGCACGCACGTGTTTCGGAGCACACCGTTCATTGTACGCTGTTGAACATGGAGCTCCACAGCAGGCCACCCTTACGTGATCGCATTTTACGATTGCATTGGGCACGGGACTATTGGGATTCGGCTGTCGATCAATGGAAAAGCGTCGGCTCTTCGTGTGAATAACATTTTCGCTACACTAGGCCGCTGGTCGTCCCACAAGCAAATCAGGGGCCCCTTATTTACGTGAATTATATGACTTGTGCGTAGATACATACCTCTACAAAGCTACCAACATACTGTCGGATCCCTAATACGCAGAATCAGTTATATATTTCGTTCTAAAGAGGGACAAACAAGCCATTAAACAGTTGATCATAAGGTTTCGGCTCATCAGAGCTTCTCTACGCACCCAAATCGGTCATACCTGATGTCTCGACAGGAACGTGTCATATCCGGCACCATAAAATCACAACCGAGGTAGGTAGTATCAGGCATCCCCCAGGATCTGGTGTTAGGGCTTACATGCTTTTCACTGTATGTCAGTGTGTGACATCAGCTTTGTCCTACTTGATGGGCTCCAGTTGTATCTTTTATTAAGCAAGACCTTCCTCAGGAAAGCTCATGGTGTCTGGCACTGTTTATGAAAGTCTGTGTTCGTTATATCTGTGATGTTTGACTCTTTGATCCTGTTTCACCACAGAATGCAAAACTCATCTGGCTACTTGCACACAAGAGCAGAGATTTCAATACCCTCTGTCTTCTCTATTTTCTTTTCAACGAACACTGACCCCTCGACCTTAAAGCTCTTGTCTGAACAACATAGCACTCCCATATCAGAGGAAAATCCTTCCTGTCCCAATCCATCGTTCAGTTATTTTCTCTAAGTCCTTCTCAGTAGCAGGATGCCGACTCTGGAATAACTTCCTGCATCATATTGAAGAGCTGAATAACATCTCCAGTTTCAGAAGACAATTAAAGACATATCTACTAAAGCAATAACAATGGTTACCGTTGCCTCCGTAAGGACTTGTTGGGTTTTTATATCCTTCTTTCAAACCAGATCTTCATTTCCCAGAATATTTAGCTGGCGCAGTCTCCTTAAATTTCCTTTTCTCGGAATTCGCTATATTAGAAAACATCTATTTTATACATCTATAAACTATTTCAGTATCTGCCGCTACCGTTACTGACGTTGTTATTGTTATTATTACTGTCACTATTAGTGGCAGCAGCAGCAGTAGAACACATATTCTCAGTATTAACTATATTACTTCTTACGCAGTATCATTTACTCACATTGTCCCGATAGGCACTCAATTTTGAAACCATTTGTCATATTAAAATGTTAGTTCTTAGTTAACTCTGATATAAAAAAGGCTATGTATGTGTAAAACTCTGATCGGATGAAAGAGAGGGCCTGATGGGCCTTAATCAGATCAGGCGAAACAAATAAAAATAAAAAAAGTGAAAGGAAACTGAAGATAATTTTCGCAATCAGAGGCAAATTTTTCTAAGCTCTAATCACACGGATGTTTTCCTGCCATGGAAAATTCAAATGAATGTTGCTGTATTCACTATAAGGATCATTTCCCACAGTCTCTGATACAGGTACACGAAATCTTGTTAATTTTCTTATTTTCTTTCTGTTATGTCATATAGTGTTACGCTTTGGCCAGGACGCAGGAAGAATGTTCTTGGGCCATAAATGAGCTCTCAGGATGAATGGCGGTGTCATTTCACGAACCTCGTGGAGGCTGCTCTTCAGTTGTCATTGCTGACCAAGTCAAAAGATATTACAATACTGATTCAGTGATAAACAGATATAAAAACGATATACACTTGGGTAACAGCTCCTTGAGCATTATACAGGAAGAAGAGGAATATTCAGAGTGTTTCAATTATAATGGGCTTGCAGTAGAACCCAAAGCATTGAGTGATAAACCTCAAGTATTCAGATCTA
This sequence comes from Schistocerca cancellata, assembly GCF_023864275.1. NCBI lineage: Eukaryota > Metazoa > Arthropoda > Insecta > Orthoptera > Acrididae > Schistocerca > Schistocerca cancellata. The sequence goes on from NC_064630.1 coordinate 601,078,448, forward strand.
ACCGAAAAGGTTTCCTTGTGGCGCAATCCTTCTATTGGGCACGAGTAATAGTCGAGAACTTGTATCAGACATTTGTTATTTATTTTATAATTATTTGATTGTAAATATTCTGATCATCATTCTATCTACTGACTCGTTCCATGATCAAGTAACTTTGGCTCGTATGGTCCCACGAAACCTGATAAATGACTGACCTAAATAAAAAATGAATTAATACTACTCTTTGAAGAGTTGACATAAGAGAATGCCTCTGCTAAAATCTGTTATGCGAAGTAATTCCTCCCGAGTTGTATGCCCAAAACTTCTCTTGAAGCTTGTAAAATGAGGCTGGAACGGATTGAAAATATATGCGTGAACATTATATCAACGACGACATCATTAGAAACGGAGCACAAGTTTGGATTGTACAGGAATGAAGCAGGACATCGGTCGTATATCTTTTTACCAGAGTAATCACCCAAATATTGGTTTTAAGGGGGGTAGGACGTCAAACGGGCTGACTTGGAGCAGGAGAGGCACCACAGGACATCAGGACATTTTATTTTCTACTGTCTCTACTTTTACAAATAAACTCATAAAACTTTGTCAGCATGGCCAGGAAGGATTCAGGATTCACACTCATGGCAGTGAAAGTGCAAAAAAATAACAAAATAATTTTTTTAGGTATGAAATTTCATCATTTTTTCACTTACTGTTAGCTCCATTTGTTGCTATAGGTACATTTTTCTTCACAAGTGAGAGAGATTCTTTGATGAATTTTGCACAGCATGCAAACCATACTTACACGTGTCTGAAACTCTAGAATTTTCCAAATCTATTAAAAGCTGTGGAAAAAAATTGAGATAATTAACTACAAAATTTGATTTTTTCTAAACATTAAGTTTAAAACGTAACAGCTCATTCATTTTTTCATAAATTAAATAGATTATCGAGTTCCAGACACTTGTAAGTATGGTTTGTATGCTGTGCAAAATTCATCGAACAGTCTCTCTTGCTTATGAAGAAAAGTGTACTTACAGCAACAAATGCAGCCAACAGTAAGTGAAAAAATGATGAAATTTCACATGAAAAAAAAATTGTTATGTTTTTGAATTTCCACTGCTACGAGTGTCAATCCTGAATCCTTCCTGGTCCTGCTTTCAAGGTTTTATGAATTTACTTGTAAAAGTATAGACAGTGGAAATTAAAATGTCCTGTGGTGCCTCTCCTGCTCCAAGTTGGCCCGTTTGACGCCCTACCCCCCTTAATTGAGTTCAGAGAAAGATACAAACCCTATTATGGCAGCAACACCCTGAAACGAGTCATCTGCTGTCCACTTTGCTTGGTAAAAACTCTAGAGTGTAGGGTGAACGAGGTAGTAACTTGTAACTCATTTATGAAACTAAGGCACGGGATTCGATAAATTGATTTTAAAACTATAGTAGAAACTCCATTCATGGATCAGATTTTAGGGCTGTTTCAATTGGACGACTGCTGCGTACAGGGCAGTACGAGCAGCGATTTACGACCGTTACTGTACGTAGATGAAACCTGGTGATATTGTCTCTTTATGCAAGTAACCCATCATTTAGCCTTACGAGGCAGAGCTAACTCGTCCTAGACCTCCCTGCCTCAGAAAAAAATCTGTGGACGTACCGAGAATCAGACCTCCGCCACCGAAGACAGCGAAGCTAATCATTCGGCTATGGATGCAGTCAAACGATAGGACTGTTGTCGTTTCAATAATTCGCTTTGAGACTCATCGAGCCTTGATCATCACATCATCACCGGAATTTAATGTCCACTGGTAGACAGACGCCTTCGCTACAAAGTGAATTATTTAAGAACGAAAATATTTATGAACTTGAATTCAATTTGGATTCAGTTAATCTTTTAATATCAGAGATAATGACCTAACTAACAAACAAGAAATAAAACTGCATTTATGTAATGTTTGTTACGTCATGAGGGGACAAAAGTCGAGGAATAGGGGTGTGCACGTATACGGACGGCTGTAGTATCACCCATACACGGTATAAAAAGGCAGTTCATTGGATGAGCTGTCATTAGCACTCAGATGAGTCATGTGAAAAGGTTTCCGACGTCATTTTGGCCGCACCACTGGAATTAACAGGCTTTGAAGGCCGAATGGCAGTTGGCGCTAGATGCAGGGGCATTCCATTTCAGAAATCGGTAGGGAATTCGGTATTCCAGGATCCATAGCCTCAAGAATGTGCTGAGAATATCAAATTTCAGGCAATACCGCCCACCACGGACTACGTAGTGTCCGACGGCCTTCACTTAAAGACCAAGACCAACGGCGTTTGCGTAGAGTTGCCAGTGCTAACAGACAAGCAACACTGTGTGAATTAACAGCATAACCCAATGTGGAACTATGACGAATCTATCCGATCTCACAATGAGGCGAAATCGGGCGTTAATGGGCTGTGGCAGCAGATGACCGACGCGAGTATCTTTGCTAACAGCACGGCGTCGCCTGCAGCGCCTCTCCTTACCTCGTGACCATATCGGTTGGATTACAGACAACTGCAAAACAGTGGCCTGGTAAAATGAGTCCGTATTTCAATTGATAAGATCTGATGTTATGGTTCGAGTATGGCGCGGACCACACGAAGCCATGGACCCAAGTTGTTGACAAGGCGCTGTGCAAACTGGTGGTGGCTCCATTGTGATGTGCAATGTGTTTAGATAGAATGGACAGGGTCCTCTTGTCCAACTAAACAGATCACTGACTGGAAATGGTTATTTTCGGTGACTTGGAGTCAATCTGTAGCCACTCGTGGATTTAATGTTCCCTTACAACGACGCGCCATGTCACTAGGCCACAGATTTTCGCGATTGGTTTGAAGAACATTCTGGACAATTTGAGGGAATGATTTGGGCACCCAAATCCCTCAACATGAATGTCATCGAACATTCGTGCACAAAAGCCTGCCCCAGCAACTCTTTCTCAATTATGGACGGGCATAGAGGCGGCATTGATTCGGTATTTCTGCTGAGAACTTCCAATGACTTCTTACGACCATGCCACCTCGAGTTGCCGCACTATCCCGAGGAAAAGGAGGCCCGACAGAATATTAGGAGGTATCCCAAGACTTTTGTCGTATCAATATATGTATTAGTGCCTTTATTAAGTGGTACTCCTTTCTGGTATTGGAAGAAACTCCCATCATTTCTGCAGCTCAGCGAAATTTTCTGTCCATGTTCTGAAATGCTTCTAATTTCGTCGTAGTGTACAACTCAGGAACAGATTAGACTGATCTTATTACACGATTTGGAAATGGTCCATGCAGTGATAGTTTTCCGTACTGGATTCTGGTAAGCACTATCCGTCCTTGTCAAACATCAAACAGGAGAAAAAGACTTTTGTGGTGAATAAACAGTCTCCTAGAAAAGTTCAGACCGTGCGCAGGCTCTTCTTTCGCTACCAAAGTGCATGCTTCCCAAGATCTGTTCTGATGAGCAATACGTCGGAATTCATATGTGCTGTATTACTAAAATAAATTCGTAGTTACCCATACATATCAAGAAATAGTATATTTCTCTATATTATTCTTATATAGCAACAAATTTCGCTTGTCTCTCACTTGTACGATTTTCGCAAATCATTGAACTTTCTATCAAAATACGAGGATTGGAACTTTAATAATGGCAACTACACTCCTGGAAATGGAAAAGGAACACATTGACATCGGTGTGTCAGACCCACCATACTTGCTCCGGACACTGCGAGAGGGCTGTACAAGCAATGATCACACGCACGGCACAGCGGACACACCAGGAACCGCGGTGTTGGCCGTCGAATGGCGCTAGCTGCGCAGCATTTGTGCACAGCCGCCGTCAGTGTCAGCCAGTTTGCCGTGGCATACGGAGCTCCATCGCAGTCTTTAACACTGGTAGCATGCCGCGACAGCGTGGACGTGAACCGTATGTGCAGTTGACGGACTTTGAGCGAGGGCGTATAGTGGGCATGCGGGAGGCCGGGTGGACGTACCGCCGAATTGCTCAACACGTGGGGCGTGAGTTCTCCACAGTACATCGATGTTGTCGCCAGTGGTCGGCGGAAGGTGCACGTGCCCGTCGACCTGGGACCGGACCGCAGCGACGCACGGATGCACGCCAAGACCGTAGGATCCTACGCAGTGCCGTAGGGGACCGCACCGCCACTTCCCAGCAAATTAGGGGCACTGTTGCTCCTGGGGTATCGGCGAGGACCATTCGCAACCGTCTCCATGAAGCTGGGCTACGGTCCCGCACACCGTTAGGCCGTCTTCCGCTCACGCCCCAACATCGTGCAGCCCGCCTCCAGTGGTGTCGCGACAGGCGTGAATGGAGGGACGAATGGAGACGTGTCGTCGTCAGCGATGAGAGTCGCTTCTGCCTTGGTGCCAATGATGGTCGTATGCGTGTTTGGCGCCGTGCAGGTGAGCGCCACAATCAGGACTGCATACGACCGAGGCACACAGGGCCAACACCCGGCATCATGGTGTGGGGAGCGATCTCCTACACTGGCCGTACACCACTGGTGATCGTCGAGGGGACACTGAATAGTGAATGGTACATCCAAACCGTCATCGAACCCATCGTTCTACCATTCCTAGACCGGCAAGGGAACTTGCTGTTCCAACAGGACAATGCACGTCCGCATGTATCCCGTGCCACCCAACGTGCTCTAGAAGGTGTAAGTCAACTACCCTGGCCAGCAAGATCTCCGGATCTGTCCCCCATTGAGCATGTTTGGGACTGGATGAAGCGTCGTCTCACGCGGTCTGCACGTCCAGCACGAACGCTGGTCCAACTGAGGCGCCAGGTGGAAATGGCATGGCAAGCCGTTCCACAGGACTACATCCAGCATCTCTACGATCGTCTCCATGGGAGAATAGCAGCCTGCATTGCTGCGAAAGGTGGATATACACTGTACTAGTGCCGACATTGTGCATGCTCTGTTGCCTGTGTCTATGTGCCTGTGGTTCTGTCAGTGTGATCATGTGATGTATCTGACCCCAGGAATGTGTCAATAAAGTTTCCCCTTCCTGGGACAATGAATTCACGGTGTTATTATTTCAATTTCCAGGATTGTATTTATTTACAGCTCGTGCAAAATAGATACGTGTTTCAAAACTTTACTGACCTTCAAAGTAGTCATCAACATTGTGTATAACCCGTTGCCAGCGTTGTGGAAGTCGTAGGATACTCTTAGCAATGTCAGTTGTGTCGGTCTATTGCCTGACGAATTTGTAGCAGTTCTGAAGCGAATGCCATGAAGTGTTTCCATCAGTTTAAAAATCGAGTTTAACTTACGAGCGCTTAAGTCAGTGGAGTGCAGTAGGTGGTATAGCACTTAGCAGCCCCATCAGTGAAACAAATCAGTAACAGCTTGCACTGTGCGTGCTTGAGCATTGTCCTGCAAAATGATGGTCAAGTCCTGCAGAAAGTGTCATCACTTTTGTCTCTATGCTGTTCATTTTTGGAACATAGCGTAGCTTAGAGATAGAAGTGATGACACTTTCTACCGGACCTGACCATCATTTTGCAGGACAGTGCTCAAGCACATACAGAGGAAGCTGTTACTGATTTGTTTGACTGATGGGGCTGCTAAGTACTGTACTACCTACTGCTCTCTCCTGACTTAAGCCCTCGTGAGTTAAACTTTATTTCTAAACTGAAGGTAACACTTCACATCATTCGCTTCAGAACTGCTACAAAGTCGTCGGGCAAAAGACCGCGCCACTCGAACTGTCAACACAACTGGCACTGCTAAGAGTATCCTACGACTTCCACATCGCTGGAAACAAGTTGTACACAATGCTGGTGACTACTTTGCAGGTCAATAAAACTTTGAAACACGCATCTATTTTCTACGAGCTGTAAATAAATAGTTGCCACTATTAAAGTCCCAACCCTCGTATCTGACTTTCAGCAGTGCATTAAATTAGCTTCAGACAAGAAGTCATTGCATATGTACTCCATCGGAGAACTAGCACCACAATATTATTTCATAATACATTAATCGATTAGTAACAAAATCCAAAGAGAAGCGCTGCTTAGCACAGAGCGCGTAGCCTCTCTCGTACACAGAAATCAGAATTGTGTTTTATGTTGAAATTTCTGCTAAGATATTCGCGACTTGCGCATTACCGCGTCTGACTGGAATTTACTGTTTATGAATGTAAGACTCGTACGTAAAAGTTGGTAAATATCAGTTGTGACGTAACAAATCACTTATGCATTAGGCTCTTCGACTTGCAGGCATTCGAGTTGCTTCTGAATGTCTGAACATTCCATTTGTCAAATTTCCATAATACAGCGTTCTCGATCCATTCTTATCTTTAGGAATCGAGCTAAACGCTTGATTGATTCTCTAACAGCCACTCACCTTATTATACTTCCGGCCCAATTTCTTGGTCTGTCTAACAGTCATTCATCTCACTACGTCTACTGCCCACAGCCTTCATTATAACCAGTAATCCAGATTTTGAGCACTCAAGCATCCGCCCGCCCCCCCCCCCCCCTTCGGCCCAACAATTTTAATCACAATTACGGCTACCACAAGCTCGATCCCTGGTCATTCTAAGACGTTCATATTATATCGTGACTCGGAGTCAATGTTAAAGTGCAGCTCCTCCTACAACTGTCTGGTGAGGTCAGTCCAGAGGTTGCAGAAAGCCAGCAGCATACCATCTCCAACAGGAAAACACTTGTGAACACGTGTGCATCACCCATGAGTTTCGGAACTTCCGATACTGATGGGTGATACGCATGACTCCATACTCTGTCTGGAGACTTTGTTCTTAATTTTGGTATTTATGAAGACGGGCAAAGACCGAAACGCGTCAACATATCACTTCTGAACAGCAAAGTGCATAATTATTTACTGTACTATTCAGCAGTGGCTAAAGATTCATGTTTACATAATCGTCGCATTTCTGCTACACGACTTCATATAGCACCTCAAGTCTCTGTTAACTAATTCGAAAAGTTCAGGTCTGTTTGGGACGTCACCATGCATGTACAGTAGTTAGCGCATGTATGTGCGTAGGTGTAAATGGTTGAATATCATTGTCGTCCGCTTGGAAAACAGCTACGTTGCCCATTCAGCGACGGAGCTTGGTCCAGATGTATTCCGGCACATAAAGAACCCTTCGCCAAATCTTCCGCTTTCGAATCTAAAGTATGTCAGGCAGCAAACAAAAGATTATCACAGCAAGGATAGTGAGAGCAAAACAAACGTGCAGCTCCGCAGTCCCGCCGAGGTCACCGCATCAAACGAGAGGACTTACGTAACGTCTGTTATACAATCTTATTCCATAGCACTCATCGTTTCTGCTACCACAGAGCATTCTGCTTCGCAGATAGGCAGACGGCGGCTGCTGCATGACACGACATTTAAGACCGCGACGACGAAATCTGCACGGTCAGTGTTCAGTGATAGACTTGCCCGAAATTTTTGAGGCCAGTGCACGATACTGGGGTGACGTCTCTAAAAAGTTCCTCGCCACTTGTCGTTACTGTGCAGAATCCCGGAGGATTCAAATAGACGAGAGGGGCAGGACAGTGACAGTCTAAGAGCGACTTTGGTGAAAGATGAGTCACGTCGCGGTTCTCGGAGCAGGAATCTCGGGCCTAGCGACCGCCAGACGTCTGAATGATGCTGGTTACCAGGTATGTGGAGTCTGCAGGCTCCTTTGCACTAAACAGCGTACTGTTTTCTTTCCAATCTACGTTTGTATGCTCTACAAATCGTTAAACAGTGAGAGACAAAGAATATTTTCATTGTTCCACCTTTTAGGTTTTTCTTTTCTGTTACCTCCACAGATGGAATGAGGGACGAATGATTCTATGAGCATGTGTGCAAACTATTATTAGTTTAATTTTATGTTTACCTTCCTTGTGAGATTGGTGTCTAAGACGTTGGAGAATATTAGTAGACTCCGCTCAGAAAACCGATTCATGAAACTTTCTAAGTAGGTTTAAGCGAGAAATGAGGCTTCATTCTTTGGGTGTTTACCGTTTGTAACTTAGCAGCGTCTCTTTCCTGCTCTTACGTTACTAAACTACGTGTCCTTAGTATTCAATCGACTCACCTTTTACTAAAACCCGACCTGCACCATTATAATAAAATTCAAAGATTTTTAAAGTAAAGTTTAAAATTTGCAGATTTTTTCTTATGCTTCATTATGTGTACGAATGTAAACAAGCGTAATAGACGCCATATCAGTCTAAAGGCTTTCGTGAAATTTGTCACCTATGGTAAAATCTTCTTAGTCATAAGGCTACATGCGCAGCCATCCATGAACACCACTGGAATACTGAAGGAGACCCCAGCGGTGTGTCCGAAACGATGAGCGGTGAACAAATTTGTAGAGGAACACGGCGCCGCCTCACGACTCATAATATTTAATCATCAATAATAACAGCTCCTCTATATTCATAGTTCCGTTTTACAAAGACGGATAAAGTGGCAAATACGGATCCATACATGCCGGTAGTAACTACTCTAACAGAAAAATAATCCTTAAGTTTTAAATTATTGTGCAGGCTAGTTGTTCTTGAACGATACTACTTATTACTTTCTGTTAGCATGTGCACTATGCCCTCGTCAATAAATCAGGAATCACAACTTGTAGACAGCATTAATGTCAACATACGTCTCGTTTTATTAGTATTCTTGTGACCTGCTAATAGTCTGTTAATAGTGACAATTTGTTTCTCGTGAACGTCGAGTTGAGAAACCAAGAGTGTCGTGCAATCTGTCCATAATGTTTTAGTATCTTCCTTAAACGGTTTTTGTAAACAATGTCCCATATCGAATATAGGTATTTTTTTTTTATCTAATCCTAAAGTTATCTGCATCAGCATCCAAATCTGCAAACAACTGTAAAGTCCATAGCATAGGATATTTTCTAGAACACCCCATATTACATATTCCTACGTTCCATTCACGTGTGGAGCACAGGAAGAATGACTAATGCCCCTCTGCGCGTTGTAATTAAGCTAATGCTGTCTGTGCTCTTAGTACGGGAACGATCCACAGGGGGCTGTCGTACATTACTAAATTTCTCACTTACTTGCGGCTCTTTAAACGTTGTTAGTTGGATTTCGAGTAATAGTGTGAGTCTATCTTCAAGGGTGTCGCAGTTAAGGGTTTTCGCCTTGTTCTTGACGGTCGCTTTCGTGACACTGTCAAATAAACGTACGACGATGTTATTCTTGTATACACATAAGAACACTTGTTACATCTGTTTGATTTTGGTCCCACACACTTATGCAATTTTCTAGAATTGGTCGCACAAGAGTTTGTAAGCAATCTACGTTCTAGACCGAAAATATTTTCCCAATATCCGACCACTGTGTAATTATTTCGCTTAATAGTCCCATAAACTGCTACACGCAGTGTTTATATGAGCTGACTGATTACAGTTATGACTCGTCGATACTGTAGTCAAATGAACTCTGTTTCTGTGTTTTGAGAACTGCACAGTCTCACGCTTCTGAACGTTTAAAGCAAATCACCACACTTCGCTCCTTTTTAAAATCTTAACGAAGTCTGAATGAATATTTGTGCAGCTTCCTTCCAGACAGCTCATATAATCGTACGTACATCCTCATCTACGTGATTACTCTGCTATTCAGAATAAATTGCCTGGCAGAGGGTTCATTGAACCGCTCCACTCTCGAACGACGCGCGGGGAAAAACGAGCACTTCAATTTTTCTGTGCGAGCCCTGATTTCTCTTGTTTTTTCGTGACTATTATTTCTCCCTATATAGGTGGGTGCCAAAAGAATGTTTTCGCAATCGGAAGGAAAAATTGGTGATTGAAATTTGATGAGAAGATCCCGTCGCAACGAAAAACGGCTTTGTTTTAATGATTGCCACTCCAGTTCACGTATAATGTCTCCCCTATTTCGCAATAGTACAAAACGATCCGCATTTCTTTGAAGTTTTTCGATGCCATCCGTCAGTCACACCTGATGCTGATCCCACACCGCACAGCAATACTCCAGAATAGGGCGGACAAACGTGGTGTAAGCAGTCTCATTTAGTAGACGTGTAGCACCTAAATGTATACAAGGCAAAAATTCTATGTTTCTTTCACTATACTATTACCTTAGACCTGTGAATAAAGCGGGACCTCAAAAGAACGCAAATGTAAATATTGAGAATATTATTGTGCAGCCTACAACTACGTACTGTATGACAGCGCACTCCACGTGGGAGTGACTTACGTAGCTGGATTTGGACTTCTATAGGCAAGCAGATACCGATGTGAGGACGCTGTAATGTGCTCCATGTTTCTCCAGACATAAAAGCCTATAATGTATTGTTACGCTATAAAAATATTGTCCCATTTTGTCTGAAGGGAGTGCAGAGTTTTCAGCCGTAGGTGTCTGTGTGTGTGTTTTCGTTTTGCTACCTAAATTATGTGTTCATTGCACAATGAATAATGAGGAATGATGTACAAAGGATGTTTCCTACTTCACTTTGCAGGTCACGGTGTTCGAACGATCAGATAAGCTGGGCGGTACTTGGGCATACACTCCCAGCACGTGGCTGGATGATGACGGCAGACCGGTGTACACCAGCATGTATGAGAACTTGGTGTGAGTACAAAAAACACAACAAGAATGATAATTTGTGTATCTGCAGTCGTTTTCACATGTGAATCCGTGGATGGCAATTACTAGTCTCGTAATTTGCCACACAACTGGGGAAAACCCTCAGAAACCTTTGGTCTGTTTTCGAAAGCGGAAAATTCTTGTAATTAGTTTGCATGGGGATCTATTGTGTCAAAGTGTATAAACCCAACTCGAGATGCACTGCAGTATCGCCGAAAACTAGACAAAATCTAGGTTATCTAGTAATCAGGACTGCTGACAACCGCGGCAGAGGTCGATACATCGGTTCTATTTCAGGGCGCTCAGAGCGCAAGCCCCTCTAGCACGCTATACGGTACAAAGTTCTCGGTCTACATTACTGTTCGTTCCAAACACATCAGCTTAGGAAAACAATTGCGTTCTTCTGCGAGTGGAAGTTTTAGCTTCGGTAAAGTGTTTTCCGTTAAGACCTGCTATACTTCAGGCGCAATTTGTCTCCAGCTTCCCTCATATTGAAAAATTGTTGACAGCGTTTTGGTTAACTTATTGTGACAGGTAACCAGTCTTTAATTCATCTAAATGATGGATATAGATTATGTCTGGACGGTGAGCAGACCAGCTGAATGAATCCACTCCACATTTTTCGACCATTATCACGTTGCTACAAGCTTGTCACAGTAAGATCCTGAAGATCAAGCTCTGTCACACCTTGACGGGCCGTTGTGTCACTGACGTCTTCACGGGGATTGCAACGGAAGTTCTTTACGTCTGACAAGACCGTCTAACTTCCGTTCGTTCATTACGTTTTAGATTTCAGAGCCCACTGCAGTTAATACATCGAGCCTGCTAGAACGAGGGGCAGTCTTTGTGCTTCCTTGTCGCTTCCACTCCACCGTAAAAACACTCACAGAGGGCCTAGCTTATTCTTGTGAAACATGGTTGACGGGATACTGGAATCTTTTACTCCCTTCATTCACAATAAAATGTATTTAATGGTGGCCTTCATCAGAAACAGCCACTACGAAAATGCCACAGCTGTTAAAAAGGAATAAACATACCATTGATCTAAGAGCGAAACTCTATGTATATCTTTCCTGTACTGTGGTATTTATAAGAGCACTTTGTTTTTCGTCTGTCTGTCCGTCTGTTAAGACCCCTATTTCTCAAGGAAAGGGTTGAGGTTTCAAGCTGAAATGTATGTCAAATACTATAAGCTACTGTCCCTTGACAGTTAAAAAGTTTAAGCTTCGAAGTCAGTGCAGCCATTAGCTGCGGCCATCTATGACACATATTTTGAAACTCGCAAAATCACTCATTGGAATCTATATGGTACTTTCGGTTGCTGTAGATTCATGAAATTTGGTAAGCTGAAAACTTCTCCGTAAACCGGAAAATCGTTAATTTGTAATTATATCACATAAAAATACTTTTTGTCATTTGTTATCCCGTCTGTATGTCTCTCTTAACACCCCTTTTTCTCAAAAAACGGGTAAAGGTATCAAGTTGAATTAATAAAGTCTGCGGCTCTTAGCGGTGTAAAAAGTTTAAGCTTCTAAGTATATGCCTTCCAAAGACACAGCCGCTTTCGTTACGTATTTTGCATTCTCTCAAACTCATTCCTCAAACATATATGTATGTGAAATATCTACATATATATAATTTAGCCATATTCACAATTTGTTTTTTTTTCCTGAAAATGGCACACTTTCGCTTAATCTGAAACCGCTGTTCTGTAATTATATTGCTAGTAAGTAGCCAGATCTCACGTATTTTCAAAAGCTGTTGCTGTTTCACAGCACCAACCTTCCGAAGCAGCTGATGACGTTTCCAGGCTTCCCCTTCCATGATGTGGATGACTCATACGTGCGTTCAGAAGAAATACTAAAATATATCAACAGTTTCGCCGACAAATTTGGAATCAGAAAACTCATCAAGGTAAGTCGTAGATTTTGAGTAAATTAAAATTCACAGCAGAGGTAATGTAGACCCAATGTTTTCTACTTTGCTTTGTTTTATCTGATTTTCCAGCACCTAACAGCGCTAGTGTGTGTAGGGCTACAAAACGGTTTTCTCAGCAAAACGTTCTTTAGTTGGCAGTGGTTTTCGCTATTAAGAGTCTTTAAAATATGTGTCTGCTATGTAGATCATTCGTTGCTGATCACATTTATTTATATAAGCAAGAAGTACGTAATATATTTGCTTAAATTACAGTGACGTGAATTTTCCGAGCTAATAGATTGTGTAAACGGATGTTTCATTTGGTACAAGTCTAAAGCTACTCCTGGATGCTAGTAAACGGCGACAAGTACATTTGAGTAATCTCAGTCAGGGTGACCTACGCGTTACCTCTAACGTACATTTGATATCACTATATGACTACTACGTGGGACTGGATACACCTCAGAAAACGTTGGGGCTACACACTATACGGCCAATCCTTGCGGTTTTCATAGCCTCGTAGAGCACGTTGATATTACTGCGTCCCACAGTTATTTGCAGTCCCCCATCTCGAAAGAGAGTCGTCGCGTTTACCCTACTGGCTAGTAGAAGAGAAACATTTGTTAATAGACACCATGTACTAAAATACATTTTAGGAAATGAAATGCAGACAAATATTAGCAATCAAAGCCATGCTGTCTTGATTTTCGCCCAGAATGCGTTAGACAGGGGTATTATTTTATGACTACACCTAACACCATCTGTCTGATATATGGTGTTTCATGATTTGCCTGTTTTACTTTCCATATTCCTCTCTCATTCAGTATTCGTGGCATTGCGTTCGACACCACTTCCTACATCTGTGATGGTGTAACACACGTCGAGCAAAATCTTCCTGGAAGCTCGATGCAATCTATCAGAATTATTTGATGCTTAATTCAACATATTTAAAGACTGTCACTTCAAAATACGCCACTCCACTACAGATAAATTCTCAATGTACCACAGGTGACTAATAAGTTTCCGTTTACCAAGTGCGAGGAAATGATTTTGTTTATTTACCAACAAAGGCACCATGGGTTCCAAGACAGTGTTAGTTTGTTGACTGTAATGCAGTGTAGCAGACATATTGCTGCAAAAAAATTATTCATTCATTCTTAAGTGCACTTTCTTTGTGTACTGGCAAAAAACATCTGGGATGTCGAAGGCAGTAACATTCCACGAATGTTCCAGTATTTCAACTGAGAGAATAATGAAGTGTCTCTCACGGGGACACAGGGAAAAGAAGTTTAGCAACAGCAAAATATCCCTGATTCGACGGTGAGAACAAAAGGCACAAAATACTGTGTCTCGCTAGATACTGGTACGAAGGTTCACAATGCTGCTATCTAAAAATCGCCTGACTGTTTCTAGTATGTAGCAACACCAGTAGCAGCTCGGTAGGAAAATATACTTGCAGGGAAATAATCCAAGACAGGAAGAAGATGCTTTGATATGCAAATGATTAGCTTTTCAGAGCATTCACACAAGATTGGCGCTGGTGGCGACACCTACAACGTGCTGACATGAGGAAAGTATACAACCGATTTCTATTACACAAACAGCAATTGACCAGCGTTGCCTGATGAAACGTTGTTGTGATGCCTCGTGTAAGGAGGAGAAATGTGTACCATCACGTTTCCGACTTTCATATAGGTCGAATTGTAGCCTATCGCTATTGCGGTTTATCGTATCGCGACACTTCTGCTCGCGTTGGTCGAGATCCAATGACTGTTAGCAGAATATGGAATCGGTGGGTTCAGGAGGGTGATACGGAACGCCGTGCTGGATCCCAACGGCCTCGTATCACTAGCAGTCGAGACGACAGGCATCTTATGCGCATGGCTGTAACAGATCGTGCAGCCACGTCTCGATCCCTGAGTCAACAAATGGCGACATTTGCAAGACAGCCGGCCGAAGTGGCCGCGCGGTTCTGGCGCTGCAGTCTGGAACCGCGAGACCGCTGCGGTCGCAGGTTCGAATCCCGCCTCGGGCATGGATGTGTGTGATGTCCTTAGGTTAGTTAGGTTTAACTAGTTCTAAGTTCTAGGGGACTAATGACCTCAGCAGTTGAGTCCCATAGTACTCAGAGCCATTTTTTTGCAAGACAACAACCATCTGCACGAATAGTTCGACGACGTTTACAGCAGCATGGACTATCATCTCAGAGACCATGGCTGCAGTTACCCTTGACGCTGCATCATTGACAGGAGCCCCTGCGATGGTGTACTCAGCGACGCACCTCGGTGCACGAATGGCAAAACGTCATTTTTTCGGATGAATCCAGGTTCTGTTTACAGCATCATGACAGTCGCATCAGTGTTAGGCGACATCGCGGTGAACGCACATTGAACGCGTGTATTCGTCATCGCCATACTGGCGTATTACTCGGCGTGATGGTATGGGGTGCCACTGGTTACACGTCTCGGTGACCTCTTGTTTGCATTGACGGAACTTTGAACAGTGGACGTTACATTGCAGATGTGTTACGACCCGTGGCTCTACCCTTCATTCGATCCCAGCGAAACACTACATTTCAGCAGGATAATGTACGACCATATGTTGCAGGTCCTGTACGGGCCTTTCTGGATACAGAAAATGTTCGACTGCTGCCCTGGCCAGCACATTCTCCAGATCTCTCACCAATTGAAAACGTTTTGTTAATAGTGGCCGAGCAACTGGCTCGTCACAATACGCCAGTCGCTACTCTTGATGAACTGTGGTACCATGTTAAAGCTGCATGGGCAGCTGTATCTGTACACGCCATCCAAGCTCTGTTTGACTCAATGCCCAGGCTTATCAAGGCCGTTATTACGGTCAGAGGTGGTTGTTTTGGGTACTGATTTCTCAGGATCTATGCACCCAAATTGCGTGAAAATGTAATCGCATGTCAGTTCTACTATAATATATTTGTCCAATGAATATCCGTTTATCATCTGCTTTTCTTCTTGGTGTAGCAATTTTAATGGCCAGTAGTGTATATCACAGCGGATCTCATTGTCTGGGAGAGGGAGTTAGTTTGAGTTGCTTTGGGATGGATTATGTATTTAGGTATGGCGTTGTAAGATGCTCTTTATATTTTTCTCTGGCTGAAATTGAGCCCAATTTTACAGAACTTAATATGAAGTGAACTTTAACTGATCTGGATGCAGCTTGACTTTGTATTAAATACTTAACAGAAGTAAGTAATCATACTTTCCACTTACCTCTCGTCTTGACAACACGGTTGCAGATTTCTCGAGAGTACAGCGGCAGACAGTATGCAGGCAGCAGATAAGCTAGATTTCTGTTTCTAAATTCATGTTGGAACTGTAGCGGTAATGCGTAATAATAAACAGTGGAGTGGGTAGAATAAGTATTCTTATAAATGTTAAGCCAAGACAAAGATCTTAGACTGAGTAATACTTCGCGTCATCTTCACACTTTCATTGGTCTGAACAGTACTACGCTTAACAAACTAATACTACTACTGCTTTGGCCACACAAACAGCAGTCGGTCTTTGGCCTCACCAACTAGCCTGCTGTAGCGTCCTCGGTCCGTGTATTCTTTTTCAGACAGCCCTAGCGTACTCATTTCCTCTCTGACCTGATCAATCTATCGGAGTCGTGGTCTTTCCCGTGGTCTTTTGCCTCTGATATCTCCCTCCACTACCTGCCTGATCATCTGGCCTTTTCGACGCATTACATGTCCATACCACATACCACATCAGTCTTCTTTCTTTGATCACCGCCACGATACGCATCGACCTGTATAGCTCCTGCAGTTCACAGTTCTTTCTTTTCCTCCATTCATCTCCATCGTTCACTGGCCCAAAAATCTGTGTGAGGATGGCATTCTCAGATGTCAGGAGTTTTCCTTCCGTCTTTTGGGTGATGGTCCAGGTCTCTGCTCCATATAAGACTACAGGTTGTATTATTGTCTTGTAGATCTTGGTCTTTCAAGATCTCGATAGAAGCCGGGACTTCAACACCTTTCCCAGAGCAAACCTTGACCTGTTTTCTGCTTGTATTCGTGCGGTAATTTCCTGGTCTATCTCGTTTCTCTCAGTGAGTACAGCCCTAAGATATTTAAAGTCTGTTATCCTTTCAAAGACTTTCTCCTCCACCTTCAGGCGTCCGTCATCATTTTCTCCGCTATCTACGAGGTATTTTGTCTTATCCATATTCAACTTCAGGCGAAATCTCATTGCCTCTTCCATTAATGTTCTTGTTGTTTGAACAAGGTCTTGCTCTTTGTCTGCTATTAAGACTATATCATCCGATAGGCCAGGGTGTTGATCCTTCTTCCCAGCTGTATTCCTGTCTCTAGGCTTGCTACCTTTCTCAGGGCTCTCTCCAGTACCAGATTAAACAGAAGAGGGTAGAGGCAGTTTCCTTGTCGCACTCCAGTTCTCATCTTGAACTTTGATATGTTTCAATTTACTTTCACCATGCATGTTGTCTCCTGGGTGCATATCTGTGTCAGTTTTATTAGTTTTCTGGGAACTTGAGCCCTTTCGAGTCCCAGCCATATTGCTTGTCTATTCACTCTATCATATGCCTTTTGGAAGTCCACAAAAAGGCAGTGAACATTTTTGCGTGATTCCCAGAACTTTGCTGACACTTGCTGTATTGTATGTAAATGGTCTACAGTTGACTTTCCCTTTCTGAAACCTGCTTGTTTGAATCTCAGTACTTTCTCGACATGTGGTGTTAGTCGCTTCAGTAATAACGTGCTCAACATCATATAAGCTTTACACAGTAGTGCGATTCCTCTGCAATTGCTACATCTCATTGGGCCCCCTTTCTTTAGTATACGGCAGATGACAAACTCCTTTCATTGTTCTGGGATCCTTTCCTTCCGCCAAATTAAGCAGATTAAGTGGTATAGTCTCGCTTGTAGAGTAGCCCTTCCCTCCTTCAGCATCTCTGCTGGTATGCCATCTATTGTGCAAAAAAAAAAAAAAAAAAAATGGTTCAAATGGCTCTGAGCACTATGGGACTTAATATCTGTGGTCATCAGTCCCCTAGAACTTAGAACTCGTACTTAAACCTAACTAACCTAAGGACATCACCCACATCCATGCCCGAGGCAGGATTCGAACCTGCGACCGTAGTAGTCGCGCGGTTCCGGACTGAGCGCCTGAACCGCTAGACCACCGCGGCCGGCATCTATTGTGCCTTCAAGGCGGTGACGCATAAGAGAAATTATCTTCGCCTTAATATGTTGAATTTCAACCTGTCGTTGAACAGAGAGAGCATAGTTTGAGAGCTCCCGGAGAATTGCGAAATAGCACTCCATGGTATGTTGTTGCCACAGCATTTTGTTGCGACCGTAATTCTACATCGAACGGCGTAAAGCAGGCTTGGTGCAGTCGAGCCACCACCCGAGAGTTGAAGGATACGCTGGAAGGCGTCTCACACAGTTGTTCCGCGTCGTTTCTACGATCTTCCTGCATTCCGGATCCTTGAGATGGGCAACATTCAGCTTCCACAGGTCTCGACCGCGCCACACCTTCTGCCTCTGGAGCGAAACAATGCAAATGAAAGACGACTTGCTGAATGGCTGGTGACGTACGTATCACCATGCACGCTGTCCCAACTATCGGTGAGGTTCAGTTCATGCACGAGCAGCTTGAGTTCCAGACATGTGGTGAAATGAGGATGTTGGTCCTTCTGGAATAACACACAATTGAAGTCACCGCCAAGAATAATATGGTCGTAGCGGCCTGCAAACAAAGGAGCGACCTGTTCTGAGTAGAATCGCGACCGTTCCCGTCGCTTGGCCGTGCCCGAGGGAGCGTAAACATTTATGACTCGGACACCGTGGAAAGTCACAGGAAGACACCTGGCCGACGGTAGGTAAATCGCGTCGTCTACCTCAATGCCCTCCTTTAAAGGAATAGCTGTCCCACTGCCTTCGTCAGCACACGGCGTGAGGTAGGAAACATAGCCATAGATATCAGTAAACTCTTCCGGGCTAAGTTGCCGTGGTCTATCTGTAGAACTTCTTCTCCCTGACGTTTCGTTCTCAACTACGGAGAACATCTTCCGAGGTGAGTCGACGACTGGCTGCTAGGAGCTGGGGCCGCCGCTTATATAGAGATCGTAGGGGGCGCCACCACACGTCACGTGGCGTCGATGTGCAGCTATCTCTGGCTATCGTTTGTTCTCTCGATTGCAGGCAATCGATTGTCACGTGATTGATGCAACGTCGACCGCCATATCTTATCCAATTTTAATCCTTCTTCTTTACGATTAAAATTGTATTGATGTTTGTGGATTTCAATTGCCTCTCTATACATACGTGTATAATAGTGCGACGTCCTCGCTAGCACGCTTGTTTCACCAAATTTTATTTCGTGATCTACATCCTTAAAAACATGTTCCGCTACTGCCGATTTGTCGATATGTCCCAAGCGACAGTTTCTTTTGTGCTCCGTCAGCCGTGTATTAACACTTCTTTTTGTAGTTCCTATGTAAACCCTGCCACAACTACCCGGAATTTTATATACCCCTGGGGTGGCTAGGGGGTGACGAGCATCTTTTTTTGATCTTAGGCATTCACTAATTTTCTTAGTAGGTCTAAAAATGGTCTCTACCTGAAACTTGGCTAGTACTTTTCCAATGCGATCCGTGATATTATGGATGAACGGAAGAAATACTTTTCCAGCTGATGGTTGTTGCTGTCTCCTATTTTTAGGCATTTTTCTATTTGGGTGA